>NW_025334041.1:688750-1362500 GCF_019186645.2 Phyllostomus hastatus | reverse complement strand
CAGGACCCCGAAGTGCCCCCAGTGCCGGGGCGGAGAGATGGCGGGGGGAGGTCAGGCAACGCCCAGCGCCCAGACCGCCACCTCTCGGTGCGGACAGAGGGGCTGGCTGCCGCAGTAGCCGGCGGTGCCTGCCGGCGGGCGCGCCGCTGCGTGGAGACTGAAGTGCAGACACGTGGGAGGGAGGGGTGCTGGGGACCCGGGGACCATCCCGGAGCGGCCCGGCCTGTGCTCTGCAGCCCGAGCCCCGAGGCCCCGGCGCTGAGCAGGCGCCGGCGGCAGGAAGCGGAGGCAGCTGCTGCAGGCCAGCGTCCCCTGGCACCGGGCAGTTCCTGCCGGGTGGAAGCCGGGCGCGGATGTGGTTTCCAGCCCTCCGGAGGCCCCGAAGATACGCATCCTGGCTGGTGCGGCTCGATGCGGAGATAAGCGCCGGCCTGGAGCGGGGGCGGGGCAGGGAGAGGTGCCCCCAGCCTCGGGGTCCGGAGTCTGTCCCGGGAGGGCCGGCCTTCCCGCCCTCCGCCCCGGAGACCGCGCTGGCTGTGGTTGTCAGAGGTCGCTGTGGCAGTCGTGGGCGGATCCAGCTGCCAGGACAGGCTTCTGTCCCCGCATCACTTCCACGGCCTGGGCCTGACGTGGTCCTGTGGGCCTTCCCTGTGCCGGGCGCTCAACCTGGGGCCCTCGACCACCAGCTCCCACCCACCTCCCCGGCCCTCTGAGCTGGGCTCCCCCCGAGTCTCGGCCACACCTCACCATCGCCACAGAGCCACCCCCGGGCCATCAGCCCCCCCGCCAGTCACTGGCAGCACCCCTGTCACGTCTCAAGCACAGCTGTCCCTCCTCGACCTTGTGACCCCAGGGACACCTCCCAGGACCGCCTGCAGGGTCAGGGGCTGCCAGCCTCTCCTCTCCCGGGCTCTGGGAGACAGGAGCCAGGTCAGGAAGGCACCTCTGGGTGCTGGGACTGTCTGTCCTTCCCTGGTGCACCCTCAGCGGGACAGAAGCCCCGTGAAAACCCTCGTCGAGCCGACAGGGAACACAGCCCGGAGAGCGCTGCGGTCTGGTCTGTGCAGGGCCCGGGCGGGACCTCGGGAGAGCGGGTCCGGGCAGGGAGGCCACTTGGAGGTGGAGGGACGGGGACCCAGGATGGTGGGGGGCAGGCACGGGTACCCCGGGGCCCCGGGAATCTACCCCAGTGACCGCGAACTGTCCCCCTGTCCCTGGTCTCAGCTCTCCCCTCCCTGGGGAGCAAGCCTGGCCAGTGGGGGGCGGTGACACGCCCGCCGCCACTCAGCTCGGACCGACTGGACGTGCGCGGCGCAGGGGACACTGCGGCTTTGTGCTGAGCTGGGCGGCAGGTGGCTCGCGGGTCACCGCGTCCCCCACGTAGACGGGGCTCAGAGCCGCGCTTGCCGACGTCCCGTCTCCCCGCAAACTCTGGTGACTCCAGTGGCCTCGGGGGAGGTGCAGAAACCGCAGGTGGAAGAGGAAGAGTCAGCACCAGCCGCCGCTACGACCCCGGGGGCAGCGCCGCCTCCCAGCAGCCCCGGCGGCGGGCGCCCCACTGTCCGCACGCCGGAGCGGTGGCCGAGGAGCCGCAGACGCGGTGTGAGCAGGAGTGCTCTTCTGTCCCTTTGCGCGAGTCGAGGAGCGGCACCTCGTTTAACACCACTTTACAGCCCTGGCTGGCGTGGCTCAGTGGGTTGAGCGCGGGCTGTGAACCAAAGCATCGCAGGTTCGATTCCCAGTCAGGGCACATGCCTGGGTTGCAGGCCACAACCCCCCAGCAACCGCACATGGATGTTTCTCTCTCTCTCTCTCTTTCTCCCTCCCTTCCCTCTCTAAAAATAAATAAATAAAATCTTTAAAAATTTTTTTTAATCACACACACACACAAAATAACACCAGCTCATGAGGAAAGGCGGTCAGGTATTTATTGTGACACTTGTAGGAGGGGAAACTGAGGCACGGGGGTGCAACAGTGGCCCCGGCCCAGGTGGACCGAGTGGGACGGGACCCAGGGCTCCTCCGGCCCCGGGCTTCTCCCACAGGGAGCTGAGGCCGCGCCACGCCCGCCGGCCACGGCACTCCCGGCGCCCGGGCTGGGCCTCGAGGCCGCAAGGGCTCTTGGGCAAGAGGGCTCTGGACGCAGCGGCTGTTGCTCAAGGCACTTGGCCAAGCCCGGAGGGCTCTGCCGCTTGCATCGGGGACGCCGAGCCGCACGGCGGGCGCCGCGCAGATGAGGGAGATTCTCGAAGCGCCGCGGTCAGTTGGCACACGTCCCAGCTGGGCCCGGCTCTCGGGCCGCGAACTTGGTCGCTGAAGGGGGGTTCCGTGAAAGCCACCCCTCCCTGCCTGCGTCCGGCTGCTGCCCCTCAGTGGCCGAGGGTGGGGTGGGGCTCCCGGGGACGCCCGGGGTGGGGGGGGCTGCATTTGGATCAGCGGGACGGACAGCGTTCGGGAAGGCGTCAGGCGCAGGGGCCCCCACGCCAGTCCCAGCGTGCTCCGTGTGACACTGGGCACCCCACTCCCCTCTCCCAGGGGCGCCTCCCACAGACGGAAGGTCGTCGCCCCAGAGCACTGATCTCAGAGCTAAGAGCCTGGTGAGTTCGGAGGGTGGGCACCTGCTCCCGCACCGCTGGGGTGCGGGGGTGTGTGGGAGACACTGCGGGGAGCGGAGGCCTCCACCCCGCCCTCCCGCCCTCTCCAGTGCACCCTTTTGTGCATTTGCTTCTCCCACGCCTGGAGTGCCTGCTGTCAGAGTCCTGGTGACGTCATCTGCCGTGGACGCGCGGGTGGCAGGGACCGACCTGGGCAGCCCTCCGCCTCACTTCCTGCCTCGTCTCTGCGTCCGAGAAAGGGTGGGGTTGTGCAAGCCGCGTCCGCGGTCTCTCCACCTTGACCTTCCCCGAGGGTCTGTCCACAGTCGTGTGGAAATGTCGGGGCTGTGCTCACGGGAACACGGAAGGAGAAGTTCGAGGAGCAGGGACCGAGTCGGGGGGTGGGGGAGAGAGGAGACTGGGGGCCCTCTGAGCTGTGGGCCCCAGGCAGCCTCCCAGCACCTGCAGGACCCCACGACCCCCTTTTCTGTTTGGTCTTCAGGCTACGTTGCCCCCCCCGCCCCGCCCCTGCCGCAGCCCTCTCCTGAGAAGGCACTGTGGCCGCTCTCAGCCTCTGCAGCGGGGACCTCACGCCCGCATCCCCAGGGAAACACAGACAGACGCTCCTTCCCGCAGGGGCTCGTGCGCGCGCGCCCCTCCCCCCCGTTTGGCTGTCCCACCCTGTCCGGGCAGCACGGCGGCCGTCACCTGCGGTTGGGGACAGCCCCTGCTCCGGCCTGAAACCCGCCCCTCGTCAGCCGCGGGCTCTCGGACGAGCCCCGAGGTCCACTCGCCCGCGCACGGCACGGCCTGCCTGCTGTTCGGTAATGACCAGATTAGGAGTGATACCTGGGAGTGTAGCAACCCATAAGGTGTTGCGTCTCTTTTGAAGATATCCTCGGGGCCAGAGATCGGCTCCGAGTGTCTGCTTTCCCCCTGGGGCAGGAAACCACCGTAAATTTCTGCCTTAAAGCCTCGCTGAGGTTCTGTGAAAACGTCTGAAAAAGACAGTGTTCCCGAGAAAGAGACGCCGATGCTTTAAGAGGACAGTGTCTTCAGGGAAATAAAAGAACAGGCCGAGTCACGACAGTGGCCTACGGGTGGGGGCACCCTGAGCGCACCCAGTGCGGGGCTGCCCGCAGGGGAGGGGCCGCCGGCGTCGCCGGCCGGTGTCTCCTCGGGGAACACAGGGGACAGTTTCCGACCCGACGGGACGGCCCTCTCGTTTCGGTTGTGGTCTCGCTCCACCTGCCACCGTCAGAGGGGACCATGAGGACAGGTCAGCGGGCAGCGGGGAAGCTCTGGCAGCGGAGGAAGAAAAGGCGAGGGGAGGGACGCTGCCAGCTTGGGAGCGGAAAGACGTCTCAGGGCAAGGGGACGAGACGAGACCCAGAGCCGGGGCGGCGCCGTCCGTGGCCAGGACCTGGTGGACTGGCCCCACGGGCCAGCTGGGGGGCGTCTGGCAGTCACCCTCCGTCGACTGAATGTGGCTTTTGCCAGAAACCTCAGCCTGAGCTGCCAAAGGTCTTTGGTGACATCATAGGACCCACCCTGGCTTACCTCACCCTGATTTCACCCAATTGATCTTTCAATGGCATTTCACCCCAGTTCCCCTTTCCCTGCCCTGCCCCCCTGGACCCGTCCGACCCCTCGGGAAGGTCCTAGGGCTTCACGGCTTCGCCCTCTCAGCCAACACCCTCGCCCCCACCCCGACCGCAAACTCCGGCCCCTGGTCCTGGCCCCGGAACACACCTGCGCCCCCCGCCCCACTCTCCTCTCCAACCTTCCAGGGACCAGAGTCTACGCCTCTGGGCTATGCCAGGACCCACCGAAGTTCTCCCAGGCTCCCTCCTTCCCGGAGTCCACCCCGTACCCACCCTGGCCCCCAGGCCCCGGCCCAATGCCCTGCTGGCCCCTCTCCCTCGCCTCCTCCGGGCCCTGCCTCCTGCTGCGAGGGGGCCGGTCCTGCCTCTGGGCCTCCTCACTGCTGCTCCTGCTGCCGGGAATGGGGGGTCCTCACTGCCGCTCCCGCTGCTGGGAATGGGGGGGTCCTCACTGCCGCTCCTGCTGCCGGGAATGGGGGGTCCTCACTGCTGCTCCTGCTGCTGGGAATGGGGGGTCCTCACTGCCGCTCCTGCTGCTGGGAATGGGGGTTCCTCTCTCGTGGGGATTCCTCGAAGGCCCCCCCTCAAAGAGGCGACTCCTGGCCACACTGAGCAGCCCACTGAGCCGTCCCCAGGGTCCTTGGAAGGGAAGCAGCAAGGTTCACTGTATCGCTGCCGGTCGGACTCCTCAGGGCAGCCTGGGGGCTCCTTGTGGGGTGTTGGTCCGAGTCCCCAAGGGTCCCCTGGTGCTCAGATCTGTGTCCACAGGGGTCACCCCCGGTGTTCAGAGTGGCTGCCCCTTCCGTGTGAGGGGCTGAGTTGAGGTGGACGATGACCGAATGGTCCCCCTTTCAGCTCCGCTTCCACCCAGCAGCCCCGGGCTCCGGGACATGCTCCTTCCACCTGGAAGCATCCTTCCCACGGCTCGTCCTCAGGTGCGGGGCCGGCAGGGTGGAGGGGTGGAGGGAGGGTAGGGGGTCCCTGGCTCAGACTCGGACTTTGGGAGGGTGGGTGGGCCTCAGGCCCCTCTGTCTGGACCCACCCGTCCACCCTGACGCCTCCCTCTCTGGGAGAGATGTCCCAGTCTGGTGGCCGCGTAAGGACAGGTGGGTGCTGTGGGCCTGCCCTCGTGCAGGGCTGGTTGCCTCTCCCTGCACCTCGCACCTGGGCGGCTTCCGGAACAGGCTGCCCCCCCCCCCCGCCTGGAATAACCCCCCCTCCCCCGGGCAGGCAAGTGTGAGTCACAGGCGACTTCAGACACGGCCCAGATGTCACCCCCTCTTTGGCGCCCCGACAACGGGTAGGGCCTGCACGTGGGCAGCGCCCCATGGGCTGCCAGCTGCAGGGTGGGGGGCCGAGGGCAGCCCCCGAGATCTGGGCCTGGCTGCACGCCGGGCGCACGGCGGCCCCAGCACACGCGGGCCACCACGGGAGTGGGAACTGCTCGAGGAGCGGAGCTGGGCATCCCATGAGCAGTGCGACAGCCCCGACCGGACCCGGGGGCGCGTCCCGGACGGTGCCGAGCCTCAGTTTCCCCCCTCACTCAGAGGGAGCACCTGGGCCATGTGCAACAGTGTGCACGTGTGCTCCCGTGGGCCCAGTCGCTACTGCCATCTGCTGGCCGTTTACCCAACGTGCAGGCTGAGCGCCTGTGAGTAGTCCTCCCTTGCAGGTGGGGGCAACCCCTGACTGCTCCCCAGTTTCAGGGGAAGAAGTGTTCCTTCAGGGCGAGGGGAAGGGAGTTTCTCCCCAGGGCTCTCCCACACTCAGACACCCCAGCCCACACGGCCCCTGTGGGCGCGGAAGCTCCCCAAGAGTGAGGCTGAGTGTGTGGGCCCCAGCCCCTCCGGCCTCTGCACCTACAAACCTGGTGCCCTCCCTGCAGTCTCAGGCACCCAGCTCACAGCAGCCGGGTGGGGACAGGCAGGGTGGCCCGTCCAGCTCAGCTCCAGGCCATCGGCGGCACCAGGTCTCACTCAAGCCAGAGTGCAGGCACTTTTACCAGCACGGTGCAGACGCCAGCCCGGCCCGCAGACCTGCTGCGTGTCACCTTTCCTGCGACTCCCCATCCGCGTCCCCTCGTGGTGACCATGGCCCAGACAACACCGACGGTGTGTTCTTCCTCTCTGACGCCTGCAGCCGTGGCCTGGGCCCCGAGGGGCAGGGATCCAGCACCCCCAGGAGTCAGGGCCCCATGGGTTCCACCGCGGCTCCTGAAGACGGGGCGCAGCAGGGGCGTCGGGGAGGGCATGCGTGCAGGGGACAGTGGCCCCCCCCCCAAAGGCAGAGGCACAGGAAACATTTCAGATCCAGAAACTAAAACTCGGACGGGCCTCGTGATTCTCCCGAGAGGACGCAGGCCGCTCCTCCGAGTGGGGGCGCAGGTGCCAGGGCCCCGCTCCCAAGGGCCTCTGCCATGGCCGAGGGGACAGAGCTCAGAGTGCAGCCGACGGCACATCCGGGGCAGACGGCGAGACGCGGCCCGGAGGCCCTCTGCTGCGGTGGAGTGGGTGTCCCCCACCACTCGACCCCCTGTCCTCCACGGAGACTCAGTGCCCGCCCCCCACCTGGAACCAGCAGCCGGAGACCGGCGTTGATCGGAGCCGAGGGTCAGAGGGGCGGGCGCGGGGTCGCACCAGTGCCAGCTCCGCCCAGGGGACCTCGGGGTCCTTGCTCTTGGCCCCCTGGACCTTGTCCCTGAGACCACGTGGGGAGAACCTCAGCTCCTGGAGGGCCAGTGGTTCTCTCCACCGTGGGGCCGCCCTGCCACGGAGCTGGCTTTTCTGGGTGGGAGGAGGGAGGGAGGCCGGGGAAGGAAGGGGCGCATCTTGGAACTTACTCTGAAAAGGCCACACCATGCCCTGAGATCACAGCCACCACTTCTGCCACGGTGGGGGGTGAGGTTGGGGGGGCAACACAGGGATGGGGAGGACAGAGTCACTGGGGTCCCTCGAGGGGGCTGCGCACCCCTGGGTGCTGGCAGCCCACTGGGCATCGGCGACACTGCCACAATCCCACCCTGGGAGGCCAAGATCGCAACAATGTTGCAGAATGTGTTCCGGGAGCCCGCTCCGCCCTGCACCCAGTGGCGAGCGGCCCCGCTGTGGTGCCGCATGGTGACCTCGCAAAGGCTCTCTAACCAGCACCCAAGTCTTCGGGGCCCGCACACGGGAGGGGAGGGTCTGGGGGTCTGAGAAAAGAACACTTCACTTGAACTCGTCCCACCCCCGGCTGCCACGATGGGAGATGAGACGTCTCGATTCTGCACGTCTGCGGCCATCGAGAGGACCCCTCACTCCCCGACGGAAATCAGGGCCATCGATGGATTCGGCACCTGTGGTCCGGCGAGTCTGCGGTCGCAAGTCTTACCCGCGGGCGTCCCCGCTGCCGGCACTGGCCCTCCCCTCATCCGCACGGCGTTGGCGCTGCTGTTCTGCCCCCACCGCCCGTCCACCCAGGCCCGTCCCACCCACAGCTCTGCCCTCCCCTCCCCTGCCGCCACAAGTAAATGTATTGGATACAAATAGAGACGCCGCCCAACCAGCTGCTGGTCCTCGATCAAGGTTGCAGGAGACGCAGGGGGTCAAGTGCACCCACGAGGAGCAGAAGAATGAAGGGAGCGAGAACAGCACAAAGGGAACGGCCCCCGAGAGCCCCTGGGCGCCCCTGTCACGGCACCACGATCGATCGGACCGTGGGCCCACAGCTCGTGGGGGGGGGCTCGGCACACCAGGGCCCCCGGGTGCCCAGCCCGGGGTTCCTTCCCGCAGAGGCCAGCAGACGGCGCCGGCCCAGGAGTCTGCAGGCCGGCGTGACCACCCGGCGCCCGGGCACCACAGGGGGGCACCCGCCGGAGAAGGCCGGCCCCCGAAGACAGAGAGCCAGCATGCTCTGCACCCTGACATCTGCCACGTGGGTGAGCAGGCGGCACGTCCCGTGACCGCCTGGCGTGGGCGTGGGCGCTCTGCCCGGAATCGGAGATCGACTGTAAACAGATTTCTGGCGAGAAGAGCCGCGAGGGCCCGACGCCGCTCATGCAAATGAGGAGCCTCCGCGGTTCACAGCCGCGGGCCAGGCTCCCGCGCCCCTTATTCGGTGTCCGTTCGCACAGATGCCCGCCCGACCGCAGCCCAGCGAGCCCGGGGCGTTTTCCACGTTCCCGGAATGGGACTCGGTCCCGCCGCCTTCTCCTTGTGCTGCTGCCTGCGTCCGAGGCGCCTCAGCACGTCCGGAGACGGGATCGCGGGCGCCGGGATCTCGGGGTGTCAGGATCGCGGGGCGCCGGGATCTCGGGGCGCCGGTCTGTGCGCGGCGGGTGCGTCTCACTCGGCCTCGCGCCCCCGAGGCTCCTCCGCGGCGTGGCCTGTGCGCGTCAGAATTCCACCCCTCGAGGGTGTGGCTCTCGTGCGCTCCTCCCGTTGGCCTCCGGGCCGAGCCCGCGGCCGTGCCCCCTCCTGGTTGCTGAGAACCGGGCTGCCGCGCGCCCGCCCGGGGGGGAAAGGGTACCTCTCTGAGACTCTGCCCCACGCGATCCTCGGCCACGTGGTCGTTCCAGTCCACGGGTCACGGGAGCAGCCGCCAGACTGTCCCCATAGGGGCTGCGGGGTCTTACACTCCCACTTGGGGGGGGGGGGGGGGCTTCTCATTTCTCCGCATCCTCGCCAGCACTTTCTTTTTGTGTGTTTTTGTTCTTTTTGAAATACGAGTCACTTTCGTGGCTGTGGAGCTTCTTGGTTGCACAGACCAGCAGACCCAGGCTCAGCAAACGCAGACAGCTTGCTCAGGGGGCACCTGCCCCCCCCCTCGGGCAGCCCCGGGCTCAGAACGCCGGGGGTCTGGGTCCAGAGCACAGTCTTTCTGTCACTTTCTGTCACCTCTGTCCCAGGTCAGCGAGGGGGCGGGCTGGGGCTCACGGGGCTGCTGCGGACGGAAGGAGCCCGCTCCCCCCCCCCAGGGCTGCGCTCAGCCCACGTTGGGGCGCCTGGGGGGGGACAGAAAGCGCTTCCGTCGGCCGGCAGCAAGCCTGCAGTCGGCTCGGCCAGAATCGGATCGATGGCCCGGGGCGGGCCGACCGGAATAACTCCAGAGCTCCGCGGCAGACGCCCGGGGCCCCGCGCGTGGATAATTCTGGAAGCCAACGGAAGGTTTGAGTTATGACTTGTCTGGGCACTTCCTGCTTTCGGAAGCGTTGGGCCCGGGAGTGGAGGTGCCAGGCCCTGCCAGGAAGCCTCCGCCGCGGTTTCACTGGCCAGGGCTAATTTGGGGAGGGCTGGGGATCTCGAGAAACCCCTCGGGAAATTTTCACCCTGCTTTCCTGCCTGAGAAGTTCCACTCAGCGGCAAAACCTCAGAGGCGCCATCTGGCCTCCGCGCTGGCCTATCGGGGCCGAGCCTCGCACTCCCCCTGCCCTGCAGTTCGCCTCGGGCAGCCCGGCCCCGTGACACGGGCGCTGGGGGCTGGGGACGCAGGCCGGCGGGGCACTCCGCTGGCCCTCGCCCGCCCTCCCACGCCCCGCGTGCGCGGTCCTGTGCGGTGGGCGTCACTGTTTCCATCGTGCCACACAGAAGCCCTTGAGTCACAGCAGGTGAGCGGATTTACCCAACGCCAGCCGGCGGGTAAACAGCCGGGTCCACGCACCGAAGCACAGCTCATCTGAAAAACGATACCTCCTTTTCGCTACCCGTCTCTGTTTCAGAAGTGTCGGAAACAATCCCCCTCCTCAAGGGGATCTGAGCTCTTCCTGCAGGAGGGGGAAGTGTGGGTTCCTCCCTCAAAGGGAGAGCACCGAGGTGGCGTGGGGCCCGGGGCCCCCACCCCCAGTCCGGCGTCCCTGTGAGCCCCTCCCGGCTGCTCTGAGCTCCCGCCCCTGCCAGCACACCTGTCCTCTCCACTCCTGGACTGGCCCCCACGGCCTGTGTCCCTCCCTCTCCGCTCGCTGCCCCTCATGCCCTCGCCCTGCTGGCCTTCCAAGGCCACTTCCAGAGGACCCGTCGGAGAGGCCACTGTCCTTTCCACTTTCCAGGCCTCGCGGTACGAGGCCCAGACCTCTCCCCCACCCCCAACACACCGCTCTCTCCCGCCAGCGGCCCACCTGCCCCGCCTGCCCAGAGGAGGCGAGTCCCCCACTTGTCCGGCACAACACCGTGCCCAGGGTTCCTCGGAGCAGGAGCACGTGGGGCGTGAGCCCAACAGTGAAAGTGTACGGGCGTGCACACCTACGGGGACACAGAATGGGATGGGGTCAGAAGGTGCGCCCGCAAAGTGGGGAGTGGGGACACCCGCGGCAGTGCCGGCGGTGAACATAGAAGAAAGGAAAGAGGTTTAATACAACATCTGGACGGTTAGGATTGGAGGCCGCGGGCAGGGAGGCCAGCCTGATGGACCAGAGACGAGGGGGCCGCTCGGAAGTGAGGAGGGGCCCCCCGGGGAAGGCGGGGTTCCTGCAGGACTGGGGTGAGGGGGTGCGGACGCCCTGCCGGTCTTCAGGAAATCGGCTCCCGTGTTCCCGCGTGAAACCGAGCGAACGAGAAACCGAGTGCACACGCACTTGGACTCGAGAAGGGGCCCCGCCGGGACGCACCCGCCTGCAGCTGGAAAGACCGTGGGCTGAAAAGGCATTGAATGCGCCTCCCCTGCCAGGCCTCGCAGCTCCCCCCGCCGACCTTGGCCGTGCTCCCCTCGCTCCCGTGAGCCCCAGCCGGGCGCCATCGTGCACCGCAGAGCCTCCTTCCCGCTCAACGGTCCCCTCTCCCGTGGAACACCTCGCCGGGGACCGGCTGGGAGTGAACACGGCACGTCTGCGTGTGGGCTCACTGTCGGTGTGTGCACTGCACGCACGCTGGCCCGAGGAGTGCTGGGCATGGACCGCCGTTACCTGGGGATGGCGCGGCGCCCCCGGCACCGGAGCGGCGATGCCACAGTCTTCCGTGAGCTGGGGGGAAGGCGTGGCCATCAGCCCCGGAGGTGCGGCCGGCGTGGCGCCGTGCGCGTCACTCTCCCTCCGGGGTAGCCTGGAGAACAGAACTCTGAGCACCGGGCCGCCTGCATCACCCCGCGCACCAGGGGCGCACCAGCCGTCGCCCCTTCCTCTGTGCCGTGAACTCTCCGCCTGCCGGCCGCGCTCGGCACGTCGGACGGGTCCCTGCCCTCCCAGAGGGGGCGGCTGAGCAGCGGGGGGTCTACATCCGGACTGCTGTCTTCTCGCCCGGCCCCTCGCGTGGAAAGAGGCGGGGCAGCCAGCCGCCTGCGGCACACGGAGGGACCCTTCAGCCTGACAAGGGGGGGGGCCCCATGGACGCAGCTGTGCTGGGGGGGAGTTACCTCCATTTGCTCCTGGGGACTCGTGGAAAGCGGAAGATCGAGAAGTGGAATTCCAGCTTGTTTTCCCCCCTTAAAATCGGTTTCAATGACGAAGAACCGAGTTTCAGGGTGGACTCCTCGAATTCTTTCCCTTTGGAAAAATAAAGAGTGAAAATTCTCGTAGTTGCCCGCGGGACACTCTCTGTCGTGCTGGTGGCGGAGACACCGGCCTCTCGTTTTCTCATTCTGAGACTCAGACTCGCTGTCAGACATTTGGAAATGACATGCGAGGTGTTCAAACGTAATTTCCACATCCAGCAGCATTTTGAGCGAAAAAAACAAGTGAGAGTCAAAACATTTCTTTTCTCTGGGAAACGGGGCCCCGGGGCCGGTGGCGGCCCCTCTGAGTCACGCCCGGCTCCCCTCCACCCTCCGACCCGGCGGTGCATGGGCCCCGGGCCCCGGAGGGCGGCCGTGACTCAGAGCCGCTCTGCCCGAGTCACCACCTGGGGCTGGCTTGCCAGTGTGACTCACCCCCTGCCCCGGCCCCGGGCCCTGGGGGCCTCCCTGGGACCCCCTCCAGGGACACCGGCTTCCTGTCACCCAGTGCTCCTGCCCTTGGCTTCGCTCGTGCTCACAGAGCATGGCACGTGGGCCTGGTCCCCTCGCCGGGTGAGGGGACAGATGAGAGGCTTTTGAATGGGGACCGGCTCTTGGAGGTCAATGCCAGTCTTTGGGGGCGTGTTCCCCCTCTTTCCTTGGGGCAACACGCTGTGCTGAGCTTCTCGGTGGCAGAGCGTTTGGCAACAGCAAGCAAAATCCACCATCCTGGAGGCTCCAGGGGACAGTGACGGTGGCAGGTGGTCACCTGTTCCCCTACTCTGCGCCGTGGGAGGGGGCGAAGGTGGGATGGAGCTGGGGGGGGGGTCCTGAGAAGGAAGGGGCGGGGCCAGCCACGGAGCACCCCCGTGGGACCAGGGACCGGTGGGGGGGGGCGCAGCATGGCCTGCTGGTGCTGGTGCGGGTGCAGGGGAGCCGACACCTGCTGGAAGTGCCCTTTCCACCCGGTAGGTAGTGTTGGTGCGCCAGCCCAGAGCCCGAGGACAGCCGCCAGAAACGACAGCCCACGGCCGCACGGCACCGTGAGGCTGAGCGGGACGATGAGCTGGGAGGGCGGTCACACTGCAAGTGGACGGGAGACTTCCGGGAACCTCCGGGGCACGAGAGCCGACGAGCCCCTCGGGGCGGCCGGAAGGAAGCTGAGGCTGAGGACCCCCCCCCCCGCCGGCCCCGCGCTGACTGGGCCCTCCCGGCGCCGGATCAGAGACGGCGGAGAAGGCGGGGAGGCCTGGGGGCGCTCAGGCTGTATCCTCGACGATTCTGAGCGGCTCTAGAGGACACCGGTGACGGATCGGATGTCTAGATGTCCTGACTCTGAGGCCTGTTCACACGTCCTGTGAGCTCAGGCATGCGCCCGCCGTGGGGGTCGGCGTGGACCAGGACGAGCGGGGAGACCCGTGGCCCAGGGAGCTGGGGAGCAGGCAGCCGGGTGCACGTGGCCGAAGGCCGCACCGTGGGCAGGGCGAGGCCGTCGCGGAGCGATGGAGACGGCCTGGGCTCCGAGCTGAGCCCACGCGTGTTGCACGCTGGCGGCGCGGCCTCGGCAGACTGGCGCTGCCCCCCGGGGGCGCCCAGACCCCCCAGGAGGGCGGAGCCCTGCAGGACCCGACCACGCTGCTGGGGCGGGATGTCGGCCGGGCGCTGCTGTGGGCTCCGGACGTCGCCGTGGCTGTGAGTGTGTGACTGTGTGCGCGTGGGGGTGTGATGGCCCTTGAGCAGGGCAGAGCTCCCTCCGCGGGGGGTGGGCCTCGCCGCGGCCGCGGAAGGACTTGAGGCCGGACGCTGGGATGCCCCTGAGGGGGAAGGGGTTCTGCGCTTGCGCTGCAGCGTCCGCCCCTCGCTGCCCAGCCGCCTGCCGGCTGCCCTGCGGGCTCCAGCGGTGCCGGGCCCACGCCGGCACGAGCCGAATCCTCAGCGTGTGTTCTCTGTGTGCACACGCACATCCTGCTGGTGCTGTTCTTCCGGGGACCCCGGCTGCCGCACCCCGGGGCCCTGCCTCCAGTGCATTTGACTCCAAACCTGGTCCCACCCTCGGGCCCCCCAGGCCTGGAGGAGGGGCAGGGACCGACGGAGGCGGGGAGCCCAGGCCCGTGGGAGGGAAGGGATGACGGGCCCAGGCTTAAGTGGGCACCCCAGGCGGCGGCACTGAGCCGGGGGCCCACTCGGTGGGCGGGCAGGGGCCCGAGGGGACCTGAGAGCAGGCCGGCTGCCTGGTGCTGGGGTGCAGGGGCTGTCCTGGGCACGGTGGCTGCACTGGGGGGAGGGAGAGGGCGGGCAGTGGGGGTGCCCCGTGCCCCACGCCAGTGCCAGGGCAGCCAGGAACGCTGCCGGGCGGACCCCAGTGCGGAGACCTGGCAGAACTGGTGTCTGACGAGAGGCGTGGAGGACGGGCCAGGGGTCCGCTCTCCGTCCTCCTGCCTGGACCGTGGCCACGAGGCGACTCTGGGTGTGTCCTTCTCAGTGGGGAAACCCGAAGCCTCTTGCAGATAGTGAGAAAAAGAAATGACTCAATCTGTGCCCTAGTGGATGAAAGAGGTCACGGACACACACACACACACACACACACACACACACACAGAGTCTTTCAGTCCAATCTGTGCAAGCGGCTGTGCCCCTCAGACACAGCTGAGGGGCCATCACACAGAGGGGCTGCAGGAAGGGGGCTGGAAAGCCAGCGTCCTCACCCCTTCTGGGTGGGCTGAAGGGGTGACCCCAGCCCACCCACTGAGACGCTCAGCCAGCCCTGCCTGCCTGCCCCGGCCCCCGGGGCGCCCCGGCCCGGTTTAACGCGCTGGCCTGGCGGCGAGAAGCCAAGTCGCCATCTCCGGGCCCCCGCGTCCCCAGGCACGCGGTCTCGCAGCCCGGATCGACGAGACCCGGCCCCCGGGCCCTCTGTCCCGAGCCTGCTCCGTCCCCCCCGGGTCGGCTGGGCCCTGTCAGCGGCGGGAAGAGGCGAGTCTGAAAATCGGGCCCAGGTCGATGATGGCCGCGGTGTTCATTGTCTGAAATTTCACTGAGCAAAACAATATCACCTCGCCGGGCGCGGCGGTTTGCTCGGAAAGGACGCGCGAGGCTCGGTGAGCCGCCCCGCGCCCCGCGCCCCCGGCCGCCTGGAGATAGTTTGTCAAATCGCATTTGCGGTCAGACAGGCTCGCGCAGCCGCTCAGGAGTCACCCGCCCGGAACTGCGCTGGAGATGGGAAGGGAGGACCGAGAGAATAATAAAGGGTCAATTAGGGCTCCGGGGGAGAGCCGAGAGGAGACGGAGTCGGAGAGAATGCTAAAAGGAGCCAGGGGTTTTTTTTTATTGAACCACCCAGGGAGGAGGAGGGTGCAGAAATGAGTCTCCTTTCGCCAGACGGAGAGCGCGAGCTCAGAGAGCACCCGGCACCCAAGTCCTCGCGTTCACCCTCCTCCCACCACCACCAGCCCTGCCCTGGTCACCCCGGGTCACTAGTGCTGCGCGGGCAGTGCCGGTGTCATTGTCGCCATCGCCCAGGTGGGACCTCGAGGTCTGGGAGCTCAGGTATCCTGCCCGGATCCGCCCGGCCCTCGCCGATGGGATGGGGTTAAGCCCGCAGCCTCTGACGGCGGCACCGCCCCGGTCCCCCGAGACTCCTGCCTGCGAGGTGGATGGGGGACGCAGCTGTCCCAGCCATGCTCTGGCCCTTCCGAGCCTGTCTTCTCGGCGGGGCCCGGGGAGGCCCCGAGGAGCCCTGGCCCGACAGAGCGGGGGCCGTGCCGTGGACGGGGCTGCCAGACCGTGTCTGCAGACAGCGCCAACTCAGGGAGCCAGCGGGTCCGGGCGGCGGCGGGCAGGGGCGCAGGGCCGGCCTGCAGGAAGTGGTCCGGGATCAGGAATAGGGAACAGCGACCAGAGGGGAGGAAAGTCCCCGCTGGGGCCTGGGCTCCATCCGGTGGGGCCCGTGGAGGGGCCACGGCAGCCCCTCCGAGTTTCCCACGGGGGCCACAGACCGGGGCGCCTGTCCCCTGGCTGTCTGTGCCCTGGCTCTGTCCCCTGCAGCAGGAGGTACCCCCTGTGCCCACCCCCACCCCCGGCAGGGCCTGGCCTGTGCCCTGTGCATCTGAGGAGGACGAGCAGGAAGAGGGGGACGAGGGGGAGTCCGAGCTGAACTGTCACCCGCCGGGGGACCCGCGCCCCACTAGGGAATGCTCTTCTGTGGGGTGGCGGCTGCCCCCCGGCTGCAGGAAGGTCACAGCAACCAGACCCCCGCGTGTTTCCCAGGTCGGCCCCGCCCCCGTGATCACACGTGTGTCGGGCCTCACGGCTCCTCAGACACGTCCATCCCGCCCTCCCCAGGGTCCCTGGGTCAGTGCCGCGGACAGCCCCTCCCCGGGAGGCAGCCGGGGCTCCTGCAGGCGCTGCCCCAGGCACCCGGGCCCTTCGCCTTGTCAGGTGGGCAGCGCCCGTGAAACGGGGGCGGGTGGGCGTGGGGAGGGAGGTCCCGGCCGGCGAGGTCCCCCCAGGAAGAGACACTCAGAGTCCTTCTTTGTCCTCGCTTTGCACGCTGGACGCGCGGCGTTAATGGCATCCGTCGCAAAGCAAGCGGAGCGGTCTGCGCCCGTGTGTCCCAGATGCCCAGCCCACGCCAGTGTCTGCCCAGGGCGTGGAGGCAGAGGCGACGTGCCGGCCCGCGCCGTGCGGAGTGGACCGCCCTGCTCTGTGTCCTCAGCGGGAGACCGGGGTCCAGGACGAGCGGGGCTGCGGTCCGAAGGGATGGGAGGCCCCTGGGTCAGGCATCTGCTGTCGGGGCGCAGGTTTGCCGAGGAAGAGGCAGAGACAGCCGGGCCCGAGGACCAGGCTGATGCTGTCTGCAGTGCCGACACCTGTGCCGCAGGGGGCGCCAGCGCCGACGTCAGGGGTCAGGTGGCGCGGTGGGGCCAGATGGGCAGGGGGCGGGGGACCTGAGACCCGCAGCACCCCGCTCGCCTCCAGTCTGCAGCCCGGCACGGGGTGGGGGGGAGAGTTCCGGGAAGGGCCCTCTCGGATGGGAGCTGAGAGTCTTTGACGGTCTCTGGGCTGACGGACCCTTTGAGGACCCTTCAATGTTTAGACACCTGCCCCGCAAATGTGAGGCTCCCCGAGCCCCACAGCGGCAGTGGCGGAAGGGGCCGTCCCCCTCGCTCCTCTCCCCCCGCAGGAAACCCTCGTTCTCCCAGAGGCTCCGTTCCCAGTCGGACTGCGGGGACCGGGCCCCCGGCCCCCCAGCCCCTCAGAACGAGAGCTCGTGGACTCCCGTGTGAGTGGTGTTGGTAGGAGCCTTTAGAACAGAATAAAAAACTGTTTCCAAAGCTGCCGCTTCAAAATCGTGGCATCTGAATAATTTCCGAGCTACCGAACGGAGTCTAGTTAGGCTAGTTTAAAGGCTAATTGATACAATTTCGGTCTCGAGCGGGAACATTACTTATGACGCGCTGCCATTCGTCTTCGCGGGCACTAATGTTGCAGCGTAATTGAGCCTCCGAGTGAGCGCGCCGTTAACCCCGCTCCTGCCGGTCGGCGCACAGCGGGCGTCCGGGGCAGCTGCCTGGCCGGTGCGGGGAGAGGCGCAGCCCGAGCCTCGGAGCCCGAGGGGCTCGGGGCGGGGCAGACGGGGCCTTCCCAACACCCTGGGGTGCAGCGGGGTTGGGGGGGACGAGACACCGAGGCAGGTGCCCGCCTGGCCTGGTGCCTGAGGCCCAGTCCGTGGCCAGTGAACAGCTTCCGTGTCTCCCGTGGACTGCGACGTCGCAGCCGCTCCCCGAAAGTCTCCCTGCGTTTGCATCCCCCGCCCCTCGGGGACGCCCGCTGGGTCTGGAACACACACTGTGCGGTAGGAAGGGTCCTGGGGTGCGCCTGCGCCTCGAGGGCGGCAGCTGTGAGTTTCTGGTGCAGGGCAGGCGCCCCACGGAGCCCTCCCGACGCAGCGGAGCACTGACCCCGACCCCCCCCCCGCCGCCGGCAGCCCCACACGGTGGGGTGGCCGCGCTCCCTCCCTTCTCCCTGCCAGGACCCCGGGGCTGGGAGGGTCCGGTTCCCAGGTCCCTGGAGGCCCCTGTGAGGCGGCAGAGCTGCAGGTCCACCCGACCTGACGTGGTGGCCGGCTCCCCGGCCGCTCCCACCGCTGGGCACCGGGAGGGACCCCGGGGACAGGGGGTCACTTCTGTTTCTGGTCGCAGGGCCTGACACTTGCGGTTTTGAGAAGAGAAAGGAGCGTGTGGCCGGCCGCCTCCGCCGCACAACCACGGCCCCTCTCACTTCCCCCGGCCTTGGTGCCCCCACCCGGCGCGGCCCGAAGCCCACCGCCGCGACCCGTTCCCCGGACTGGCCCCGAGAGGCGCCTCTTCACAGCCGCCCGCTGTAGGGCCGGCGTCCCGGGTGCTTCTGGGGGAGGGTGTGGGGCGGTCTTTCCTCGCCGGGGCCCGTTGGTCAAGGTCTCTGCTGACGGCAGGGCCCACGAGAGCGGCCCCGAAGCTCAGCCCCGTGGTCCCCTCACCACGGCCCACGGAGCTGGGAGAGGCTTCCAGAGCCTCCCCACGTGGACGGGCCAGAGCGCCAGCACGCAGACACAGAGCCGGCCCGGCGCCGGCCCGAGGGAAGGCCCGGGGTCTGGAGTGCAGGAGGGGCCCCGAGTCCAGTGGGGACGCGAAGGCGCGGACAGCCCAGTCGTGCGAGGCCTTCCCCACGACCACCGAGCTCTGTTCTTGCGGAGCCCTCTGTGTGTGTGTGTGTGTATGCGTGTGTGTGTGTGTGTGTGTGAGGTGTTGGCCAGCACGGTCCCGCCAGTCCCCACCGTGAGCCCTGCGAAGTAGGTCCGGTGATCCTTCCACCTTCCGCGTGGGGAAACTGAGGTCAGAGAGGTAGAATGACTTCCGTAGGACGCTCCGGCCAGCCGGGAAAGGGTCAAGTGCACGTCTCCGCGGGCCGACTGCGCGGCGGGAGCTGCCGCCCTGTGCCCCTCACGGCCTGGTGTGGGTAGAGGACAGACGGTCAGTGCAAAAGAAAAACCACAGGAGGCTGCATGGAGGCGGCGGCATCTGGCTGGGATCTTAAAGCTTGAGTAAGAATTGGTCAAGCGGACAAGAAGAGACAAAAATTCCCAGCTGAAGAAAGCATATGCACTGATGCCTGGGGGTCAAGGTCATTAGGCGTTTTGGGAACCTCCTGCAGTTACTCAAGTGAACTTCCTGGTGAGGGTGCGGCAGGCAGGCAGGGGGAGAAGGGGAAGTGGCGATCCGGGTTGGGTCACAGAGGCCTGCGGCCGTGCGAGGCCAGAGGTTGGATCCCGCTCGTGGGGGGGGCCCTTGGAGCAGGCGGAGACCCCCACCTTGGGGTGATCGAAAGTGTGGGTGCGTGAGCTCCCTGAGGCCGTCGGTGGGGCCGGAGCTCGGTGGGCCGCTGAGAGGAGGGCGGTGGGTGTCGGGGCCAGCCCCGCGGCTCCCTCCCGCCATGGGCCAGGCGAGGCCAGGCGAGGCCAGGTGAGGCCAGGTGAGGTCAGGCGAGGCCAGGTGAGGCCAGGCGAGGACTCGGGCGGCGGAGAGGGCGCTCCTGCAAGGCCCGCCCCGCCGCGGCAGAACCCAGCCCTCGGGGAGAACGCCGCGGGTCTGCGGTGTGGGGCTGGGGCCACGGGTCCTGCGCTGCCAGACGGGCGACGCACATGGCCAGCGTGCGCCGAAACAGGACCCTGAGGGGTGTCCATCAGAGGCCTGGGAGTCCACCGGGGGGGTGGGGGGCAGCCGGAGCAGCGGCAAGGCCCGCGGTGGCCGGAGGTGAGGACAGCGAGACCCAGCGAAGGGCCCGTGGCCCTGGTCTCTCTGACTCCGAGTGGGCGCACGCCCCTGCAGGGCCACAGGCTGCCGGGACAGGCCCGCGCTGGTCTGCAGGGAGTGCCCGGGGCCACCGAGGGCTGCGCCTGACGGAGGAAACGGCGCAGGCGGTCACGCGTCCTCCCAGACACACTAGCCCTCCCTCCAGAGAAGGGGCGGCGACCGGACGGCGAGGCGGACAGTCTGTGTCTGGACGAGGGCAAAAGGCTGAGACATGCGGCGCGTGGAGCTCAGGTGTGGCTGGAACGCACGAACGCACCTCAGGAGCGAGCGCGCCCCGGTTTGGAAGGAGCCCACGGATGGCGGGAGTTCTCAGGGTTTCTGGGGTGGGCGTCACAGCTCCCCGGGGACCAGGGCACCAACTCACGGGGGTTGGGGGCAGGGCCCACTGGGTGTCCGCACCCAGGGCCGGGGCGGGGGGCGGCCTGAGGCCCGAGGGAATCAGTGTGGCCGGGCGTCCAGCACAGCACACACGCAGCTACCCGGGGTCAGTGACCCCAGGCCAGTCTGACACTTGTTAGCGGGGTATTTGGGCAAAACGACTTGAGTCTGTGAGTGTCGGTCTCCCCAGAAACGCCAGCAAACCCAGGGGTCCCGGACCTCCTTGGCCTCTGATTCGGTGAGGGCATTCTCCGACGTGGCCTGAGCCACAGGGATTGGAAACCGGTTGATGGGGAGCCCCCAGGCATTCATCTCTCCGCCGCCGTTCCTTCCTTCCTCCGTTCACCCCTACCGCCCCCATTTTCCCAGCACCCATGGCCACGTGCCGGGGCCGGTGCTGGGTGCCAGCACGGCCGAGACGCGGCGGGCAGGACATGTGGGCTCCTGAGGCTTCGCGGGAGATGCCACCACGAGGAAAGGGGCCGCAGAGGAGAAGAAAACGCCGTCCCGTCCAGCCAGGGGCGGCCCCTGCTTATCAGCCCGCGGCTGGGAGCCTCCCGGCCTCTCCGTAGCTCCTGAATTCCTGAAAACATCGCTGGCGATTCTGGACTTGGAGATGGTTTCACTGTGGACACCCCGCCCCAGGCCGCTTCCGTTGGCGTTTCACTGGGGGGCCTCCTCAGAAGGCACAGGACGGGGCGGGGGCGGGGGGGGGGCTAGGTGGCACCCTCCCCCAGCCTGGGCCCTCCCGCTGCAGGTGGGCTCGGGAGGGACCCCAGCCCCCTGAGGCTCCGAGACTTGACAGTGTGGAGCTGAGCGCCCCAGACAGGCAGGGGGACCTTGACGGCACCTGCCGGGCCGGGAGAAGTCCGGCCACGACACGGTTAACTGGACTGCCCGGCGCTGCCTTTCCATGGGGCAGAAGTGAGGAGCCCACAGCCTGGGAAGAGCCTGCCCCATGGAAAGAGGAAGCTCTGGCTTGTGCTTGTGTGGTCGGTGGGGGGGGGGGGAAGGGGGGGCGGGGGGCTGGGAGAGGAGCCACCGGGATGCGTGGGATGCGGCCATGTTTTCGACAACAACTGGAGTGGCTCCAGTTTGAGCCTCAGGGTTCGAAGGCAGGTTGGTGTGTCCCCCATGTGTCGCTGCGGACGTGGGCCGATGAGCTCCCACACCCACCCCTCGCGGCCCCGGCAGTCTCGGGGCCCCGCATGGCAGCCGGGATGCAGCCAGTGTCCACGAGTGCTTCCCAGTGAGTGCCCGGTGGGCCGGCTGGCGAGTCTCGGCCGAGAGGGCAGCTACAGGAGGCCAGGCCGGGTGCGGCCGCGCCCGTGGCAGGGCGGAGAGGGGCCCAGGCCTGGGGAGGTGGCCCCGGGCTCCCTTCCGCGGCAGCTCGGTGCTTGAGAGTGTGGACGCCGCAGGTGCCAGCGTCCTGGCTCCCAGTCCCGCTGCGGCCACTCGCTGTCCCAGGCGCTGGGGGTGCCACCAAACTCTCCGCGTGCGCTTTCCGCCGGCCGGCAGAGTGTGCCTAGCCCGCCAGCCGCGCCAGCTCTGCAGCTGCGTCCCGGAGTGGTGTCAGTGTAGTCGTGCCCTCAGTGTGTGCGGGCATGTGTGTATGTGGGTGAGAGTGTGTGTGTGCACCTGTGTGTGTGCACGTGTGTAGAGAGTCCGCATGTGAGAAACGCTTGGCTGCATCCCTGCCGCGGCGTCGGGGCCTCCAGGTCTGAGCTGCTCCCGCCGCAGCAGCGGAAGCGCAGAGCGCCGGGACACGCTGATGTCACCAGAATCACCAGGTGGGCCCGCAGCCGCCCCCAGAGCGGCCGCCGTACCGGCTGCAGCTGCAGGTGGGACACGCCGCCCCCTTCGGGTCCCCGCACCGGGCCACTGCCAACCCTGACCACCTGGGTGCAAGTTTGTGTCTCCTGCATTTTTGCTTCCTTTTCTGTCCCTTGCAGAAAATAAACACAGAGGAGCCTGCTGTCGGACGCGACTGTATTTCAGGTCTCAAGGGACTGAACAGGGACCTGAGAGGTGGCTTCTCTGCGAGGACGGAGGGCACCGTCGTCCTCAGGCCTGATGACCACAGCTGTCAAGATCTTGGCGTTTCTTTTCCCTGTGCACCCAGCGGCTCCAAGGGACCTCAGCACTTCCGGTGAAACGTTGCACTTGCGCCAGGAACCGGTGCAGCCGGAGCCGAAGGCGCACCCCGCAGACGTGGGGCGGGGTGGGGGGGGCGAGGCAGGCGGCTGGGGGCACCTTCCAGGAGCCCCCTCGGGCGGGACCACCGCGGAGGCCAGCTCTAACCCAGCTTCCTCAGCCGAGGGCCGGGGGGATTTTCGGTCGGGACCCTTGGGCAATCCCCCGCTGTTACCTAAACGGTCACAGGGCCCGCGGCGGACGCGGGCCGAGGGCGTCGCTGGGTCTCCTGAGAGGAAATGTGACGGGCGGAGGGCTGGATAAGGGAACTGCTGGGCTGGCCTCGTCCAGAAATTTCCTGTCGGGTGTTTCACTTCGCGTTTAGGGAAGGATTGAGGAACTCCTGGGAATCCAGTTCGCAAGGGGCGAGGCTCCGTGGGAAGGGGCTCTGCCGCGGCCTGCCCCCCGCCGCCCAGGCCTGGGGACGCGGGGCCTCACTCCGGGGGTGGGGAGGGGCCCCGGGCCTGAGAGGTGGAGGCTCTGTGCCTCTGCGCCTCCACCGCCTGCTGGTCCTGAGCGTGCACTCGGCCTTGACTGTCTCCATCTCCAGGTCTTGAGAGAAAGAAGGGCAGACAGACAGGACGTGCGGGCGGTGGTGCGGCTCTGGGCGCACGCCTGCAGCTCTGCCCGCTGCGCCGCCGACGCAGGGCCCCTCAGTCCCATCCCCGTCCCGGTCCCCGTGCCGGACGGCCTCCCGCTTCCTCTCAGCCCCACCCCGGAACCTCGGCCGCGTGAGGCGAAAATGCAGGTGGCCGGGCTCACGGGCGCTCGTGGGAGAGCGTGGGTTCCGGTGTCACGCAGGGAGGACTGCATCCTTGGGGTGGGGGTGGGGGCGGGGGTGAGCTCGGCCGCGCCGCGGACTCCGCAGAGCGGATCTGGGAAGCCTGGACAGAGAGAGGGCTGCGGGATTTTCTTCTCATTTCATGGATCCTTAACCCCTATTTAAAGCAGACTCTGGGTTTTAGACACAGCCAGTGCGCTGGTAATTATTTCAAACACTTAAAAAAGCTAGTTAATGATGTTCAACATAAGTAATCATGTTAAATAGTAAAATTTAATTTCTTAAAAACTTAAATCCTCCTATCTTCTGGAATGCATTGTTCTGTCGGATGTCTGAGTAAATTAAATTCTCTCCCGCACACTAAAGCATCAATTTCCTTATGGTAATTATCCGCTAGATTGGATCTGTCAGCGCAGGGAAGCAAGCCTGACATTGCACCCTCTTCACAAAAAATGATTACAAAAAATTAAGACGAATGAGTAAAATTACGGCTGCGGCTGGTAAGCCCCTGCAAAGCCCCATGGATCACCCGGCGCGGGACGCCATTGTGCGGGCCCAGCTTTTAATGACGGCCCGCATAATCAGGCGAGGCCATTACGGACTGGCAGCAGCCACCGATCACAGAGATAACGGCGGAAAGCGCTTTTCCGCCCAGGAGAAGCAGTTCACCGCGCACAGGACGTGTCTCCGACGGGAGTGCCCGGGCAGGGGGCACCTGCGAAGGTGGCCGGCTTCCTTCCCGGACCTTCGGCCGACCCGGTGATGCTCACCAGGACCTGGGGGAGCCGGCCGGCCCCCGGCGACCCTGTGCCGGGTCGTCCCCGTGTCTGGTCTGGGTCCTCAGAAGCTCCTCGGGACAGAGAGAGCCTTTGGCTCCAGGCTGTGCCCCCGCTGACCACACCAGGGCTAGCCCTGGGGCCCACCCACTGGCGTTAAACCCAGCCACATGTGACCGCAGTCCGGGGTGTAACTGCCCAGCCCTCTCGGCCGGCAGGCTAGATTAACTAACTCTAAGGCTGAAGAAAAAGCACAATCCCCACGGAACCCCGAGGACAGCATAACAATTGAGGGCCTCAGGGTTTGGGGCCCCAGAGGGGCTGCCACCCCGTCCCCTCCGGCCCCCTCCTGGCCCCTCCTGGCCTCCCTACAGGACTCTCCAGCCCTGCAGTGCCTCTGTTCCTCTCGGAGCATGTTGGTGACGGCCCCCCACCCGGGCCTGGCCTCACCTTCTGAGTCTGCCTCTGCCCCTGCACCCTGCACCCTGGGGGGCCCAGCCCTGCTGGAGCGACCCCCACCAAGGCGCAGGTTGCCTGAGTTGCAGGACCAGAGGGCAGGGTGTCCTCGGGCCTGGCAGAAGCCCGGGACGTGCAGGGAGATAAAAGGAAGGCGGAGGGTGTGGGCGACGCCAGGCCCTCGGTGCTCACGCCCACGGACGCAGGCCGGGACAGTCCCTTCTTAGGAAATGGAGCAACCACGGAGTGAGATGCCGCTTTCTCGTCTGACTTAGGTGAAATCTGGACGGGGGGGGTGTTTTCAAAGTAAGAGTGCTCGGTGCCTCGGTGCCTCGGTGATGGTTTGCAGGCAGCGCCCACGGCCGGAGCGGGCCGGGGGCAGCAGATGCAGAGCGTGCGAGGGTTCGCCTGGAGGAAGCCCACCGCCCGCCGCCCGCCGCCCTGGGGAGCCCTGCTCCCCTGCATCCGCTCAGCTCGGGGACGTCGGCACGTGCCCGGGACCAGGGGAGGCCCACGGTGACTCACAGGTGGCTGCAGCCTCGTCACCACGGGTGACGGCTGCCCCACACAGGAGACCTGGTGGGGCAGCGCCAGACGCCCCAGGGACAAGGGACGCTGGTGCGCGCCGCGCTGAGAGGGGAGGCAGCTCCACGGTGGATGCAGGACGGCTCCCGAGGCTCGCTCTGGCCTGGCTGCCGGACCCCTGCCCACCAGGACTGCCGCCCAGGTGGTCGGGGTGAGGCCCCAGGGCATGCCCAGGTGGTGGCCCCGGGCGCGGGGCCAGGCGGGCGGGGCTGTGGGCCACATGGACAGCCTGCGGCCCCGGGGAGGGAGCCTGCTTCGGAGGCCGGTTACTCTAATGCAGCAGCGGCGCCCACAGCTGGCGAGAGTCTCCAAGGCGCCCGAACCGCAACCACGGGTGCTCTGTCCTCTGGCGCCTTGCCCCCAGTGGCCTCCTGATGAGACGTGCGCGGCGTGGACAGAGGCCCTTCACCACAAACCTGGGTGCCAGCCAGGGCCTGCCCTGAGAGTCGCCGGCCCCAATGCGGGCCAGGTGAGGCGGCTGCCGGGGTCACTCAGGGGAATCTAGAAAGTCAGAGAATGGGGAACATAACAACTGACACCAGGAGCAGGCGGCGACCCCAGCCCCTCATTCAGGGGCACAGCGGGAAATGGGGGGCCTCCGCACCCTGGATAGTTCGTCCCCCTCGTCCCCGGAAGCCCCGTCTGTCTGGGGGCCCTGCGCCCTGCTCCCTCTGACCCCCACTTCCTCCTCGGGCAGGAAGTGCACCAGGGGACCCCGTGCAGCTCCTCACAGGAGGTGCCTGGCTGGGGCGGGGCCCCTCTGCCCCGCGCTGAGAGAGGGAGGGGCGCGGTCACGGCCACGGCTGCAGCTTTCCTGAGCCAGCAGGGGAGGCTCCCGGAGGACAGGCCAGAGGACACAGGTCAGGCCACAGCCAGCAAAGACAGCGTGGCTCCCTGCATGGCCTCCCGCGCCTTCCTTGCAGAAGGGGTCAGGTCTGCGAAGGCCCCAGGCTCTGAGCTCCGCCCGAGACCTGGGAGGCTCTGTGGGGCCACCCGGCGCCCGCCAGGGGCTAGTGGAGGGCGGCCGAGCCACAGATGCACCTGCGGGGCCCCCGGGTTGACCCCCGCACGGGCCGGCTCCAGTCCGGGGGCGGGAGGCACCTCCATCATTCTGCGCAGCCACGAGCCGAGCTGACGAAGATCGGCACTGCCCAGAGCGTCAGGGGCCGCCCTCCCCGGGGAACAGGCACGCAGCCCATCCCTACGCGCTGCAAGGGCTCTGCGTCATGGGTGTTTCTGCCCAACGGCCCCGAAGGGGCAGAGCGGGGAGGGCCCCCCCCAGCCCCGCAGGTCTCCCCCCACACACACACACACGCTCTGTCCCCGGGCCCCCTGGGCTCAGCCCAGATCCCTCAGGACCATCCGGCCCTTGCCCTGCCGTGGCTTTTGGGCATCGCCCCCCCGCCCCCGACACCGCGCTCAGACGGCCCCTTCGGGTGTCCACAGTGCCCGTGTGCAGGGCCGACTCCCCCGGCCCTGCGGTCCGGCAGCCGGCAAACTCATTACACGATGATTCTCGGGGAGACACAGGCCGCTGACTCCGCGCTCTGCACCATCACACCGCGACCCGCGCTGCAGGCTGCGCCTCTGCTCCTCCCGCTTCAAAAGAACATTAGTGTTGCTGTGACCTTTACCGGGCGGCCAGGGAAGCGTGTCCTTTCAGCGGCAAGGCCTGGAGCGTGCGCTGCGGGCCCTGGTCGCGGAGCAGGGCAGGGCAGGCCTTTGCCCCAGAGGGAGTCTCTGCAGAGCGGCCGCAGCTGGGGCCCGCGGCTCGCAGGCGGGTCAGACTCAGCGACCGCCGCGTGGGGGGGGGGTGCGCTTCACGCGCCTCACGGTCCCACGCCGTCTCTTGGGGTTTCCGAGAGTGACGGGCACCGCTAGGCAGCGTCTGATGATGAGCCACGGGAGGGCAGATGCCACTTGTCACGGGGCAGAGGCTGGCAACGGCAGAACGCCCCCAGCAGGAGCTTTGTAGGTGCTGGGTTCGCACGGGTGTCCGGTGACCGGGGCGGCACGGGGCGGACCCAGTGCTGCGGTCCGCTGCAGCCGGCGCCCCGCCCCGCAGAGGCCCCGCCCCGCCGCAGGCGCCTGGGATTCTAGGCAGCGGTGACCACCAACCAAGTGGCCTCCGTGACCTTCACTGCGCATGGCGTCACTGGCCCCCCCCTTGGTGTTGGGGTGCGGGCGACAGTCTCCGGAGATGGAGAGTTGTGTTTTGGTCTAATTTTTTTTTTTTTTTACAGAACTGCTCCTTCTGAAATGACTGGAGTGCAAGGTCACGTGCAGTGGAGTCCTTCCTGCTCCAGAGGTGAGTCCACTCAGCGGGAGGGGTGGCCGCACGCTTCCCGTCTGTCCCCGTGTCGAGCCGGCCCACGGCGCCTCGGAGGGTCAACAGCCCAGTCCACGCCCCCGGAGCAAAGAGAGCAGGCTGCACCTTTGGGTGGGGTGAGCAGGGAGGCCCCAGAGGAGCCCCGTGTCTGTGCAGAGTCCTGGGGTGTGCCCCCGTGGAGGCCCTGGGGCTGGGGAAGGAGGGCCTGCCCTCTGCATGCACCACCTCTGACGTGGCGCCCTCGGGGACGAGTGTCAGTCTCTCTCAGTCGCCAGGTGCCTCGGGCCACACAGGGGTTTTCGACTGGGTAGTCTGTGAGCAGAAGAGCCGGCGGCCTGCGCTCGGCCGTCAGAACGCCTGCACTGCCTTGGTCAGGACACGGGAGCTCTAGGCGCCCCGACTCTGGCCAGGAACCTTCCCAGATGGAGCCCGTGCTGCCGTGGCCTCCAGGGAACCTCGGTCGCTGTCATGGAACGGTGGCGTCCTGGGGCCCGGCCCATGGCGCGGCCCAGGCTGGGTCTGAGCCGCCCCCACTGTCAGAATAGAGCGTCCCCCCTCACTCCACCGGCACAGAGGCTCGGAGCACACAACCGTCTTTTATTCCCGGCCGAGGGCGCCCAGGCCGCGCCGGGGAGGCGAGGGCGCCCCGCTGGGCCGGCGGCCCCTCAGTAGCTGGCCGCCTTCTTCCCCTTCCCGGCGAAGGGGTTGCAGGGCCTCACGAGCGTGACCATGCTGGACAGCGGCGCCCGGCGGCGGAAGGGGCCGCCCGCCAACTCCGCCCGCAGGATGCTGGAACACAGTGGGGGTGGGGTGGGGGGGAATGGACGCATCAGAGGAACAGGTAGCCCCGCCTGCTCCGCAGCCGTCACGCACACGTGTGGGAGGGAGCGCGTCAGAGCGAGCGAGTGAAAGCGAAGCTGCCAACCGCCCGCACTCTGCTGCCGTCTGAATCGCACACACAACGCGGTGAGCTCCTGTGTGGCCGGACTTCAGAGCGCACGGCGGCGGGCCCCGCAGTGGTTTGGCTTTACGCTGTGACGATCGTGGAGAGACTGCTGTATCCTGTCGGGGGCCGCAGCCGCTGAAGCGACAGCTCAGGCGCACGCGGAGGGTGCGGTCGGGTGCGAGGGGGCGCCCCAGGCAGCCTGGGCCGCCGCGGGGTCAGGGGTCGAGAGCCCCAGCGGGTGCACCCCCTTACTCTCAAGGTGCGGGACTCTGGGCGCCCCATCTGACCCACCTCCTGCACCCCCATCTCAGTGACAGTGTCTCCCGGCGACCGCCATCCTTGCTGTTCTGCATCTGGACGTGGCTGCTAGGGCGCGGCTCTGCGCCCGCCCAAAACCTGCGCGGGGACCGCTCGGCGCTCCACTGCCTGGCAGCGGCTTCACGGCCTAAGCAGCGTGCAGCCCGGCCCCCGCTGCAGCCAGCCTGCCAGCCACAGGTGTCCGGGACGGGCGAGGGCCGCCCTCCGTGTGGGGGTGTCGCCAGCCCCTGCCCCCGCTCACCTCACCGGCCTCCCCCAGGCAGGCCCGAGCTTCGTGTGCGCGGTGGCGCGGAGCTCAGACCAGGGGGGCGGGCGAGGAGGGGGTGGACTGGGAGCACCGGGGGTGGGGTGGGGGGGTGAGCGTTCACAAAAGTCTGGGGGCGCCCGGCAGCGGAGTGCGCAGGGCGGGCCCGGGGTGGCAGGGAGGGCGGGCGAGAGGGAAAGGAAAAGTAACAAAGCTACAGGTGCAGAGGCAGGAGGAAGGAGGGGAGAGGAGGAGGACGCAGCTCAGGGGGACACGGGCTGGGTCTCTGCCCACGCCAGCGGGTGGGAGCGGGTGGGGGACCGAGCACCCGGAGGGAGGGACGGGGCTTCCGGGAGAGGAAGCGCCGGGCGCCTCCCTGGGACGGAAGGGACAGAAGCAGCGGGCGCAGAGACTCGCACGTGCGGGAGGGGAGGGCGGGGGTCCTCTGGCGCCACCCGGCCGCCCCTCGCCCTGTGGGGGCACAGACGGGGTCCCGTCTGTGGCGAGGGGCCTGGGGAGGGAGTGGGCTCCAGGCGCGGAGGGGTGAACGTGGCCCCACGGGGACCGCACGGGCCCTGGGCAGGAGGGGGGCCTTCGGAGGGGCCCTGACACTCGGGGGTGCCCGCGCCGCCCCTGCACTCCCTGCGCAGTGACTCCCCGTCCCTCGGACTTGACGCCCCACTTGGCAAAGCACGTGGGTCCCTGCGGGCACCTCGCTGCTCTTGGGCGGGAGAGCCGTGACCCGCGAGCCCCGGTGTGTCTGCGCGAGCCGGGGCGGCCCTGAGCTTACCGGTACGTTGCAGCGTCCGGCGAGGGCGCGGCTGCCGGGACGGCGGGGTTGGCTGGGTGGGTGGCGGTGACGTGGACCCTGCCGGTGTACCCCGGGATGTTCGCGGAGCTGGAGGAGAGAATTGGGGGAGGGAGGGGAGAGAAGACGGGGAGACGATGCTCTGTGACCCGGTCGCGGTCACCCCCCGCGCACGGGGCCGGGGCGCGGATGCAGCGCAGCAGGCCCCGCCCCTCGCAGGCCCCGGGAGCCGCCGCCCGCCGGGAGGGCGGGGCAGGGAGCACGCGTGTGAGGGCGACGGCTCTCCGCCTCCAGGCCCTGTCTCCGCGTCACCCGAGTTTCTCCGTGGTCCACCTGTGCGGCCCCCCAGGACGGGGCGCAGAGCAGAGACCGCGTCCCGCTCGAGGCCCCGCCCCCGGCGCCACACGGGCGCGGGCTGTGCCTCCCACAGACGCTGCTCCCTCGTCCCCACCGGCGCGCCCCGCGCCCGGTTTCCCGGGCCTTCCCGGAGCTGCGCGAGCTCCAACGGGTGCGACCCTTACTCCTCCGCTTCCACACCCACGTCCCGCCAGCCGGGGGGGCCGGGAAACACAGCATGCACACGCGTGTTCCCGTGTGTGTAGGAAGTCCCCGGGTCTAAAGCCAAACACACACTCAGGAGAAACCGTCTGACACACCCCTCAGAGGAGCGGCGTGTCCCCCACACCTGAGCACACACCACGCCCTCCACGGCGAGCGTCCTGAGTGGGGGGGGGCAGGACCCTAGGACCAGACCCTGGGTGGACTGTGTCCTGAGTCTGCTTCAGGCGGGTGGCCTGGACCCCCGGAGCTGGGGACTGCGGGAGCTGTACTCCAAGGACACACTGCAGGCAGGTCGCAGGCTCGCCGCAGTGACACCTCGCCTTCCCGGCACCCGGGGCCCGGCGTCCTCTCCGCGCTAGGCCTCCGCCTCTGGGCCGGCCGTGGACGGACGCACGCCAGCAGCATCGACCCATCCGGAGCAAAGAACGGGGCCGGGGCAGGGTCCGCTTGCCCATGCAGTCAGTCACTCAGCGGCTGGGACCCCCAGCCCCGGGCCCTGCCTCTGAAAGCGGGACACCGACACCGCAGGTGTGGCTCTCGGTGACCCTAACTGAGCTACCCCCCCTCACAAACACGGGTGACACTCCGCTGGCGGGAGAAAGGTCTCGGCCCGTGTCACAAACCCCCGGAGCCCTTCCCGGTCTGGGTCACGTGCTGGGCTCAGCACCTGAGAGAGAAGCGCGTGCAGCTGACAAGCCACGTGTGTCCCTCCTGGCGGCGTTCAGACTCCACACGCGACGCCTCACGGGCCTGCAGGGACACCCTCGGGGCACCCGGGGCTGGGGGTGCGGGGCACAGATCCCGGGCAGGAGCAGGATGGATGAACGGGGCCAGTCGACGGGTCTCGGGAGACCGGGAAGGCAGGAAGCTGAGGGGCGGGGCCCCCACACGGGCAGCCGGCCCCACCCACGCCCGACTCAGCCCCGGAGCCAGGGTGGGGCCCCGCCCGGCGGGGAGCCCCTGGGCCTCGCAGCTGCCGGCAGTGGGGGGACGGCCCCAAGCTCTCGGGGGCACCCTGGAGCGAAGGGGACCCAGTGCAGGTGGCCCAGCTAGCACAGCTCTGCACTTCGGTGCTTGACCGACTTCAGCGGAGACCGCGAGTGTAAACCAGTGGGAGGTTTGCACGCAGGAGCCTGGGGGGTGGAGGAAGCAGAGGCGTCCAGTGCAGGCCGCCGGCCAGACGCCGGGACAGCGGTTCCCCAGCGCCGCTGTCCAGGGCTGGTGCCCAACTCCCGCCCCGGCCGCCCCGGGCCACTGGGGCCGTGTGGGCTGGAGGGGCTCTCCCGCGCTCCGCAGGCGGCCCGTAGGCACTGAGGGGGGGCGGCGGAAAGGCTGCCTGGGGCAGACACCTCAGGTCTGCCCGGTGAGCGGCGAGCGAGCGGCTCTGCCTGGATCTGAGACGCGCCCTTCGGGGTCCCCCGGAGCCTTCCTGAGGGGCGGCTGCGTGTCAGGAGGCTGGCGCCCACGGAGACGAGTGTTGTGCGCCTGTGTCTCCCCCTGAACACTCTCTGAAGCCTCCGCCCTGTCCCGGAGGAGCCCCTGCTCTGGGCGGCCGGTTCTTCTTGCCACCGCCCCGGCACCTGCCCAGCTCCGGGCCACGGCCACGGCCACCGCCACGGCCACAGCCGGCACCAGCAGCGGAGGAGACAGTGGGGGTGGGGCTCGGCGAGCCTCCCGTCTGTCTCGGGAAGGGCGGAGGGTGATGGGCGGAGGGTGACGCGCCGGCGCCGGGCTGTCGGAGGGAAGTGCTGTCACCACCGCACTCTCCGATTCTCACCGCACTCGGCGCCGCCCCGGGTCCCGGCCTCCCGCCCATGGGTTCCGCAGACGCGGGAGCTGAGGCTTCAGAGAGAGGCTCAGCAACAGGCCCAGAGCCGCCTCAGCTGGCGAGGGGCGGAGCGGACCCCTGGACGGGAAAGCCCACCTTGCAGGGCCAGCGCCTGGGCCCCCCAGCCGGGACTCCCGGCCGAGCCAGGGGAGCTCTGCCGGGCCAGGGGATGGGGGTCCCTCGGGCGCAGGTGCGCGTCCCGGCCGTCTCGCCGGGCTCTCGCGGGCAGCGGCCCCGGGCCAGGTGCGGGGCCGGGCAGAAGTCCGGCTGGGTGCCCGCCGCTCCCGCACCAGTAAGCCAGGTGTTCAGACAGACGCACATCCAGAGGCTTAACGAGCCCGAGGGGGGCAGAGACGCGGATGGAAAGGGGGCCGCGGGTGTGAGAGGGGCGCAGAGAGGGGTGCAGGGGCCGAGACGGGAGCGGATGGCGTTGAACCCCAGGGCTGCGCCTGCCAGCAGGTGACCTTGGCCAGGGAACCGAAGCTCAGAGCCCACCCACCCCCGTGGCTGCCGGGGCCCGTACAGTGGTGTCTGCGAGCAGAGCTGGTGGGGCGCAGGGTGGGGGGTGGGGAGAAAGTGGGAGCGGGGTGCTCAGAAGGTCAAGGCCGCGCCTGCAGGGAGGCCTGAGAGACCTGAGGGGACAGTGGGGGGAAAGGAGGGAGGGAGGGCCGGTGCTTCCACCGCTCCGTGAGACGCAGACAGCGCCACACAGGCCACCGGGCTGTACTTCTGCTATGTGCTGGGTCATTTCTGGGCCTCAGTACTCCCACTGGCACAGTACTCAGCACTCACTCAGTACTCAGTACTCCCACTGGCACAGTACTCAGCACTCAGTACTCGGTACTCCCCCTGGTGCAGTACTCAGTACTCGGTACTCCTACTGGTGCGGTACTCAGTACTTGACACTCAGCACTCCCACTGGCACAGTACTCAGGCTCACTCAGCACTCAGCACTCCCACTGGCACAGTACTCAGTACTCACTCGGTACTCCCACTGGTGCGGTACGCAGTACTCGACACTCAGCACTCCCACTGGCACAGTACTCAGGCTCACTCAGCACTCAGCACTCCCACTGGCAAAAGCAAATAAACACACACATCAAGGCGCCTCAGTGAGTCTGAGCCCAAGACTGTGGTCTCCTTGTGACAAACGGCCGTTCACTGAGGAAAAGCTGTCTGTCCCCTTCAGCGGTGCGCGGTGGCAGGCCACATTCCATCCCTTCATTTCCGATAAAACCCGTCACCGTGCTCCATCCTTAACGACCAAGTACGGGGGTCACAAGGAGCGGAACTCACCAGCTTGTGTTCGTGCGGAGGGTTCGGGAGCGCCGCGGCTCGGCCAGGGACGCGATGTCCCCACAGGGGTCGTCCACGGCGTCGGCGTCGGTGGACTGCACGTGGCCTCTGTCGGGTGAGGAGGACAGACGGCGTGGGCCTCTTCACGGGAAACACAGAGGAAGTCAACAGACAGTGTCCTGACCTCGGGAAAACCCGATTTGCCAGAATAGACCGACGTTTGAAAAGAGAAAAGGCGGAGCCACACACGACGGTGGCACAGTTTGCCTGAAAAGGAGCAGAGGGAGGAGGCCCTTCCTCTCTCCAGCAGGAGTCCTCGGGCCCCACGAGCCGAGTGTGGGCCTCGGGGGTGGGGGGGAGGGACGGCCGGTGCGTGTCTGCAGCAGAGGCAGCCGTCTCCACGGCCCGGGGACAGCCGGCACCGGACTCGGCAGGCGGCCCGGGGCCCGGGGGCGAGGCGGACACCGCCCTCCGCCAGAGCTAACGGGCTCCTGGGCAGACGGAGGTGCGCGGGCGCCTGGGCTCCTGGGCGACCAGCCACGGGCCTGGGGGCCTGAGAGAGAAGGCTGAGTCCCGGGGGTCGGAGACAGTCCCTGACGGACTGCAGGGGCCGCGGGCAGGAAGGTCAGCCAACTCAGCTGGAGAGCCCAACAGGCCACAGAGACGGGGGAGGGGCGCCGGCCAGCAGCCCCCACCCCTGCATCTCCTTGCATTTACTTTGCTCCCAGGTGCTGCGGCCTTATTGCTCATGTCCCCCCAGCCCCCACCCAGAGCTCCCAACTCAGAGGTCGTGGTAGCAGGAGGAGGTGGCGCTTCGGTCGGGAGGGGAGGGTGGAGCACTCCTGACGGGACCAGCGCTCTTTCGGACGCGACCCCAAGAGCTCCCTCACCGCTGCCACCACGCGGGGACCCAGCGAGAAATCTGGGACCCGGGAGTGGACCCTCGCCCGAGCACGCTGGCGCCCAGGCTGCAGAACCGTGAGGGGTACTGGTGCCTGGAGGCCACCCAGTCGGCGTGTCTGGTCACAGCCGCCCGGACAGACTGAAAGGGACCCCCAGCCCCTGCGCCCACCTGAAGCAGAGAGGCCGCAGCAGTGGGCCCGCACACCTGCGGCTCCCCGCCCCCGCCCCCACAGAGCCAGGTGCAGGTTCAGACGAGAACGAGGCTGCAGGTGCGGCGGCACCGTCAGCGACGCATCGTCTTCCCGGTCGGTCTCGCCCTGCGTTAGGGCCGCCCAAGGTATTCCATCCCCAGAGTAACCGGTTTGGCAAAGCATAAAAACGCCTCTCCCCCTTCCTTTATTCAAGCCTGTAACAAATCTGCCCCGGCTGGTGTGGCTCGGTGGACTGAGTGCCGACCTGTGAACCAAAGGGCCGCCGGTTCGATTCCCAGTCAGGGCACATGCCTGGGTTGCAGTCCAGGTCCCCAGTAGGGGGCGCTTGAGAGGCAGCCACACACTGATGTTTCTCTCCCCCTCTTCCTCCCTCCCTTCCCTGCTCTCCAAAAGTAAATGAAATCTCTTTTAAAAAATCTGTCACAGACCCGAGACAGAAGCGCGGACACTCAGTGCAAGCGCGCGCTGAGCTGGGAGCAGGCCAGGGCTCTGTGAGAACGCGGCGGCTGTCACGGGAAGTGCGAGCAGAGGGTGCAGGCGGAGCCCGGCGGCCTTAGAGCGGCGAGACGCCGTACTCACGTGTAGCACGGGACGTATCTGCTCCGGGAACTCGGGCTCACGCTTGAGAAAGAGAAAGCACAGGCACTGGAGTTACTGCGGCATTTCCCTCATTCAGACGAAACCAAGGCCTTCGCAGCCTCCCACAGGGGCCGGCCTCCCACGCTGCTGATCTGAGAGAGCAGGAACTTGGGGTGCAGCGTCCACTGCACCCCGAGCGGGGCAGAGGGGCTCCGAGCTCTCGGGGACGCGGGTCCCGCATGGATGCCCGCGGGCCGGGCCGGGCCCCACGCTCCCCCTGCGGGCGTCTCTGGCTGTCGGCTCGCCGCACGCTTCCCCGGAGGCCAGACGGGGCGGCCGGTGGTGGTGAGGACGAAGACAAGGGGGCTTCCAAGGGTGGAAATGCCGTTTTCCAGGCTGAACGGGAGAGGCACGTATGTGGAAGGGCGTCTAACAAAGTCACAGTTTTCAGCGCTCACGGAGCCCGGCGGAGCTACACAACACAGAGGCTGAGAGGAGGGGTGTATGGTCCCCCCAAGTTCACGCATGGTGCGCATTAGAGCCCCTCCTGTCTTTCTAGAGCACCCCAAATTTTTAAACGGTTGGGTGCCGAGCAGTCTGGACCCTGAGGGGGGCTGAGAGGCGAGGCGCAGAGGCAGCCACGGGCCAGCGCCCACTCTCGGGATGGCAAGGGAGCCACGGCGAGGGGTCCGGTGGGTGACGAGCGCATCAGGAGGCGACACTTACAAGTTCACTGGCTTGCCCGGTGCCGAGAGCGACCTCGTCTGGAACCTGTCCCAGAGTCCGCCGACCACCTGGAACCAGCGGGGCGGACACCAGAGACTCACCGGACGAGCCCCTGGCGCCTCCAGTCCCCGAGCCCACTCCCAGTCCGCACGGTCCGGCCCTTGTGGCTGCTGCCCTCTGCACCCCAGGGGCCAGCGCGCCCCAAGCGTCCTCGGCGGCTCCGGGCGCTGGCTCTGAGCGACTCACCTCTCGGACCCCCCACATCTCCGCTGTGTCCTCGGGGCTGTGTCTGCCTCACCCCCGCCTCCTGCTCCTCCTCCTCCTCCTCCAGGGGGAGCCCGGGTGAAGGCCCCACTTGGGTTCCCGCCCCAGAGGCTGTGCACCCTCGGGTCTCCCGCAGCCCCTGCCCCCTGCAGCCCCCTGCCCCCCAGCCGGTGCCTGCCCAGCCCGACTCGGAGCTTGGGGCCTCATCTCGCAGGGACGGAGTTCGGACACCAGCACAATGTAGCAACAGAGAATGCACAGGCAAACGACCAATTCTTGTGAGTTACCATTAACGCTTTCATGCAGTGGAGAGAGCCTTAAAAATGTATAAGCTGGACACTTCTGCTTTTGTCCCTCAACTGATTTTAATTCCTATGTGAAAAAATCCCATGAGACTACAGTAAAGCTGTTTTGCCTCTCTTAACACCACTCCTCTCTGTAAAAGCTGAAAAAAAGTTTCCAGATTAGGTGGGCTTCTCCATGCGCGGTTCCCGGACCCCCCTCCCCCCGGGGTCCGTGCTGAGGACTGGGTTTCACCGTGGGGGGTTCCGTTCCAGCCCCTCGGGCTTCGCGGCAGGAAAGGGCTCCCGTGCGCGGCGGCACCCCAGGGCCTGTAGGGCCTTTGGGTGGCGGGAAGGACGTGCGTGTCCCCACGGATCTGCAGGCACAGCGCAGTGGGATTTGGGGGGTCGGGAGTGGGGCCTGACCCCGGCCTGGAGGGCTGCCGAGGGCTGGCCTGGCGGCGCTGTTCTGCGTGGCGGGAGTAGCGGGTGGCGGGCGGGCTGGGGGGAGGGGGCGCAGGAGCAGAGGTGGCGCTGCTGCGGTGGCAGGGTCATGGGCACGTGCCCGGGGTGGGGGGGACAGGTCCACGTTACACGAGTGGGGCTCGGGCTCCTGGAGCATCGGGGAGGGGCCCCGGTGCAGGAGGCGGCCCTGGCTGCGGCGCGGACAGAGCCGTGCTGCGACGGAGCCCCACTGCCCAGGAGGGAGCCGCGCGGGCGCCGCCCCCCCGCCCACAGACTCGGGTGCGCCCTGTTCCCGGCCCCGCAGGGCTCGGGCTTCCAGGACGGACTCTCCCACCTGCCTGGACAAGCCCAGAGGCCAGCTCCCCATGCAGTCGCAGAGAGTGTCCTCCGCACACGGGTTCTCTGGGGAGCGGCCATCGCTTCCCCTGTCCTCCCTGCCCGTGCCTTCTCTTCCAGTTTTCTGAACCGACACAGTCGGTGCCAATGACTCCTCTTCTAAGATATTCGTGCGGATGTTACAAACCTGAGGTCACTGGTGACTTCATGGCACCTACTTTCAGTCCCACACAAGCGCGCGCGCACACACACACGTGGGTGCTTGTGCGTCCCACAGCGCCGCCACCGAAACAAGTCCCGCTGCCACCCAGCGTGTGGGCTGCCTCCAGCAGCCTGTTCCCTGCTGCCCGGGGCGGGGGCGGGGGGCGGGGCGGGGGGCGGCGTTCTCCGACCTGCGTGAGGGTGGGCGCCCTCTCGTATCTTTTCAGCGCGAAGCACTGTGCGACCGGGTCGGAGGCTTTCTCCACCGTCGTTTCTTCTGGACCGGGTCTCGGTGGCAGCATCTCGTCCCAGGGAACGACTTCGTAAGCCCTATGACATCATTAGACGGTGACAGTCCAGTCGGGGTAGCTCACCCCACCCCACGCACTGCGGCCGGCAGAGCTCAGAGGTGTCCCCCCAGGCTCCTGCCCCTGCTGCACGGGCCCTGGGGGTGGCCTCCCCTCAGGCGTGGGCACGGCACGTGGCCGAGAGAGGCTGTCACTCCCATGAGACTTTGCGTGGCCACTTCCTGTGACAGACGGGACTGTGCCCGTCTAACTAGGGTCCCTAGTCGATCGAATCCGGGTTCATCAACAGGCAGATGATTCTAAGTGGGTCCGATCTGAGCTGGTGACAGCAGGGGACACTCCTCAGCTGTCCTTGAGCAACCGCCATGACCTTGAGGAAGCTGCCTCAGCCTGAGAATCCCTGAGCCCTGGCCCCGCTGGGGCAGCCCAGACTCCCGAGCTGCAGAGCTGGGTGGTAACGAGCAGGTATGGCTTGAAGCCGCTAAAGGTGGCCCCCTGTCACACGCTGAAGGGGAACTAACGTGTGTATGAGTGTGCATCGTCCAGGTTCCAGACAGAGTTCAGTATGTCTCCGTGCTGGGACGCTTGCCTTGGTGCCCTCAGCCAGTGGTCCGGCCGTAGGCGCCTGTGTGCAAGCTGCGACACCCAGAAGCCTTTCTCTGGCGCGCACACCTCTCCCGAGCTCCAGAGCGACGCACCCACTGCCCGACTGGGCCACTGGACGTCCACCGGCCACCCCCATGCCCTGCACGTCCCAGACCGACTGCTGACCCTGCCCTCCGCCCCCGCCGAACCTGCCCTCACGGTGCTAAGGGGCGCTACGTCCCGCTGCACAGCCCACACCTGACTTCCCTGCCTTCGGACTTGTGACTGCCAGGCTGGGGATTGTGTTGGCTCTGCACACACCCAGAAGCCTCGTGCTGCCTGCCGCGTCCTGCGTCCTGCGTCCTGCCTCCTGCCCGCAGCCACGGCCACCACTGGCCGGGACAACAGCGCCTCTCCAGTGCTGTGTGGTCCCATCTCCTTCTCAGGGGTGAGCTGTGGCCTATGTTTGTCCTGAGGTGTCCTCCTCCTTGTAGCATTAGAGCCCTTCGAGGGGCGAGATCTTTGCTTTACTCGTGGGTGAATCTCACAGCCCAGGGCGGAGGCACACAGTGGGGTCACTGCATGTGTTTTGGCAGAGTCAACGAACCCCCTTCAGCTCTCTCTGCTCCTGTTTTCTGAGGCCGTGCTCACCCCGAGCTCTCTCTGAGCACCTCCCTTTTGGGTCCTACTCTTCCACGAAATGGGGTTCCCGCCAGCTCTTCCTTCTGCTCATGTTAGCGATCGACAAAAGGGACCCAATCGCTGTATCTACGTTCTCTGCATTCCTCATAAAGTTTGGGATAATGTACATACAAAGGGAACATGTCATTAAAGATAAAGGAATCACATTGTTAAATCAGAATTCTATTTGGAAAAATTCTTACTTTTGTGTAGAGGACTTATAAAAGCAGTCCTTTGCATTATACTTCTTGTTGGGTTGTGAAAGTGGTTCGCCGTCATCCTGGAAGTCACAAATAATAAAAGAGATCAGACATGCGGGGGGATTGGTGATGCTATCACTACCCACCAGGCTTTCTTCCTCCTCCTCCTTTCTCCGCTTTTCCAGCACCCTCTGGATCAACAGGTGCACGCTTCCTGCTTTCCTCTGTTGTCTCGTGAATTCACAATTTGTGTACATTATCCTAATGATTAAGTTAAAATTGACAGTACATACATTAAAGTCAATGGAAAGTCAGATTTTTTATGAGAAAGCTTCTGAATTTTAAATCTTGGCAGATAGTGTTTAGTTCCATGGAATTATAATATTTAAAAATTTTGACTTATTTAATAATACAAAGACACTAGTTTTGAGATATTACCTTCTTCCTACCTTTCAGCTCATTGTTATAAAAATAATTTAATTAAACATCATTACAAGCATTTCTGTTGCCATCTCTGATGGTTACTATTTATTTCGATTCCCACCACATTCCCGCCACTTTCTACCAATCCTTTGCCCACTTTTCTTCCCTGTATCCCCCTTGTTTTTTCCCCTTGGTTCTTGGTTCTATTTGGTCTTCACTAATGTTCAATTTCCAGTAATTCTTTCAAGGATGTACATTTCTGCTACTTCTATTTTTTACCCATCCTACCTTTGACCTGTGTCCTAGTTGTGTTTAGAAGTCTGGTTTGGTGGCTCTGGAGCTCCCGGAGCTTGGGCTGAGTGGCCGCGCTGACCCCGGGCCACGAGGAGCAGAACGGTCCGAGGGCCTTCTGTGTCCTCCACCCCCGCCCCCGGGCACACGCCCCCCCCACCCCGCAGCTTCAGTGTAAATTGCCCAGGACAGAGCACGGTTTTGTTCATCTGTTCTGAGACTCACGATGCTTCTCCGGTCTGAGAGTCCAGACCTCCGGGGTGGTGGCTGTCCGCCACGCCGGCTGTCCCTCCCGCTGCTGGAGGGGACACCTGCAGGAATGGGTCTGGGCCGGGCACTGCCAGCCTCTCCCACTCAGTCCCCCCCCCCCCGAAGTGCAGTTGAAGGGGCGGCACAAGGCAATGAAAACACGCAGTGATTGGGGTGGCGCATCAGACACGTCCTGGAAATCACGGCTGTCTGGCAAGGCTCAGAAGGGCAGAGGCACAGACCGTAGAGCCAACAGTCACACGTGCTGCCTTGCGCCACCCGGCGAGGACCTCCTACCGTGCACGTCGCTTCCTCGTCGAACGTGTGCGTGTGGTTTACTGAGCACGCTTCGTGCCGAGCCCGGGGAGGCGGGACTTTCCGTGGGCTCGTCCAACCTGAAACAGACGTGCACGTGCTTCTGCCAAACTGCAACAGATGCCGCTTCCTCCACCCGGAGTACCTCCTGCTGGAGAGCTACAGTGCGTGCTGCTGACTGACTTTTCTCATCAGGTTATCTGGCGATTTTTCTCCTCCGTGAGAACAGAAGAGCTCTGAAATGTATGTGTTAGCATTATCACAACAGCGCAGAGTTATTACTTATTACTTGCTGGGAATTCAGAAACTGAGACAAATTAAGACGAAAACACAAAACACAACAAAGGTCGCGGATACAGCCGAGGCAGTGCTAAGGGAAACGCTTACAGACCCGAGTCCTCACATTAAAGAAGAAGAAAGAGCTCGAGTCAACGGCCTAAATTTGCACCTGATGGAGCTATGAAAAGAACGAACTAAACCCAAAGCTAGCAGAAGAAAGGAAATAATAAAGATTAGAGCAGAGATACAAAGTAGAAAATAGAAAACTAGGGGAAATCAATGAAAGCAAGAGTCGGTTCTTTGAGAAGATCAACAAAGTTGACAATTCGCTGGATTGACTCAGAGAACAAGAAGACTCACATAAGTACAATCACACATGGGAGAGAAAAGAAAACATTACACTGATTTTATAAAACCAAAATAACTTTAAGAGATTCCTATGAATAATTGTACACCAACAAATTATGTAACCCAGATGAAACGGACAAATTACTAGAATCACACAAAGGCCCAGAGTGAATCACTAAGAGACAGAAACCATGAGCAGACCCATAAATACAAAGGAAATTGAACCAGTAACCAACAGCCTACCTAGACAAAAAACAAAAAAAAACAAAAAAAAACAAAAAACACTTCTAGACCAGGTGGCTTCGCTGGTGAATTCTACAAAACATTTAAGAACCGACACCAACCCTCCTCCCTCTGTTTTTGAAAACCTAACGAGGAGAGAACGCTTCCAGGCCCACTCACTGTGCAGCCCACATCACACCCACACGGAAGCCGACGCGACCCCTAATAAACGCCGGGGCACAACTCCTCCACAGAACACGGGGGACAGGGGTCTGGAGCACCCCGAGGGGACTGCCCACCCTGGTCAGTGGGCTTCACTCCTGAACTCGAGACTCGGAACTGCACGAGGACGGTGGGCCTGTGAAACTTGTGCACCTGCTGTGCCAGTCGGGGTGGGGGTGGCCCCTCAGAAAGTCAGACCCAGAGTCACCGCGGGGCTGGGCGCGCCCACTGCTGGGCGCACATCTGAAGAGATGAAAGCAGGGGCTCAGAGAGATATGTGTGCACCTGTGCTCACGGCACCAGTCACGACAGCCAACGGGCGAGGCAACCCGGGTGTCCGCTGACGGATGAACAGTTTAAAAATGTAGTGTATGCCTGATGCGGAAAATCATTCTGCTTTAAAAAGAAATTCTGACACATGCTAAGACATGGACATTGTAGTGAAATACCCCGGTCACAGAAAGACAGATGCGATATGACTTTACTTATATGAAGTGTCCGGAGTGGTCGCATTCACTGAGACGGAAAGCAAAGCTGGCCTCCAGGGGCTGCAGGAGGCAGGGCCGGGCAGTGAGGGCTTGCTGGGCACAGAGTTGCGGGTTTGCGAGGCCAAGAAAGCCGTGGCGCTGGGCTGGGTGGCACCAGGCTGGGTGGCGGCTGCACGATGCTTGAGACGGTTCAGGTGGTTGTTGGGAAGTGAGTGTTTCTGCACCCCCAAACCCACGTGCTGACCGACGTCCTCCCCCAGACGTGATGGTGTTTGGACCTGGGCCTTTGGGGGCATTTAGGACACGAGGGTGGGAGGGATCAGCGTCTTTCTGGGCAGAGGAAGGGGGCCAGAGCGCTGCCTTCCCTGTGAGGGAGGACACGGGCAGCCCTCTGCAAGCCGGAAGGAGGGCCCTCAGCGGGGCCAGCACCAGCCGGCACCTTGACCTTGGGCTCCTCAGCCTTCAGAGCTGAGAGAGACAGGGGTCTGCTGTCTGAGCCGCCCAGGCTCTGGGACACTGTTCCAGCGGCTCTGGCCCCGACAGCGACCTCAGAAAGGCAGGAGGCACAGGAAGAGCTACCGATGTTGACATTAGGCAGGGAATGCAGGCAGGGCAATCGGGGGTTGCGCCGGGCAAGCTCCTCTTCTCCGTGGACGAGGACGACTGTGTGGTCTTGCTGCAACGGGAGGCAGGGAGACCAACCAGCAAAGGATTTGCGTATAATTAGAATAACTTTGGAACGTTTGATGGGTGCACGAGGAAGACAGCCAACTCTGAACAAAAAAGGAAATACTGCACCCAGCTAAAAGTCTAGACAGGGTCAGAACTGGGCAAGTCAGCAGTCTACGTTGTTATGATTGGGCTTTGGTATCTATGAAAGCACGCTGGGCTGCGATACAATTAATTCTCAGAAGATGTACCTTCTTGTCAGTATGTATTGGCAACCCTGTGTATTTAGGTTTGCTAAAAAACTGAGTACTTATGTATAATTAATGACTATTTCCAGGATCTACAAAGTCATTGAAAGCCTAGGACAGGTTATATTGAGACCAGTCCCCAAACTCCTGGTGTTACTCTTTGGAAATGTTAATAGCTAATAATAACAAGTACTATTAAATGCATGCTTTGACATGTTCCAGAAATTCTGCTAAGTATTTGGTATTTTAAATTCACTACTTCTTACAACTTTACAAGAAAAATACTATTATTGCCAATTTAAGTAAAAAGGGACGGAAAATTCTAGACTTTGCTGGACTTTATAATATCTAGCACTTACTGGTGTGTTCCTTCATGTCAGATACTTTTACGTGAACTACACTCAGTGGCCATCACTGGAATCTCATGAAGTGTTGCGAGCTCGGGAACGGATTTCACAGACAAGGACGCACAGGCAGAAGGAGATCAGCGATGACCCCGAGGCCGTGGTGAAAGCCAGCCTCTCGCCTGGGCCAGAGCTGGGGCAGCCGGACCCTCCGGCCTCTCCTCTGCATTCCGTGGCGCAGGCGCAGGGAGTGCCACGTGCAGGCCAGGCCAGCTCTCGGCTTGGTTCTGCATTGCGGGCGCAACCGCTGTTAACCTTCTTTTAGTCAGAAATTAGCTTTAATAAACTATTTCTTCAACGCGTAATTTGTTGGAATATAGCTCTTAGAAAAGCTTACAGAAACAGCCCAACACTGGGCCGGGGCTTCCTGCTTACGAGTAGAGTGGCGTGGCTGCCTTACGGGGGACGACCGTGGACAACGAACCTGGTTCCTCTGAGGAAGTGCCCTTGACAATGAACACTGTTACGAGGTGGAGCGTGAACCAGTGGCGGACTCGACTCCTCTGCCCACAGGTGAGAACAGCAGTCGCCAGTTCGGAGCCCGTGGGGTGGGGTGTGCTGCGAGAGGCGGGCCGGAACGCGCCAGCGGTCCCCCCGGTGCAAGTACTTACAGCACTCTTTACACCTTAGGTGGTGCTTGTCCTTTGTAGACGGAAGTGCATCTCACTCTTAGTAACACCGTCTTTCCCTACACAGTATTTCCAGTGGATTGTAAAACCATGATTTTCTAAACTCGACCGTTGAACATTATTTATAAGCTTCGCATGAAAAGTCCAAACAGAAATGCTCCCGAGCCCCTGCCAGCTGGAGTGCACAAGAAGCATAACTCCCTCCCTGTGCTTATGTCTCTGCAAACTGCTCTTTCTGGTTCGGACGTGGGCACCCAGAGGCCGGGGCTGTGGAAGGTGGCACTGTGGGGTCATTCATCTCTGTTGCCCCTACCTGTCTTCTTACCCCTTTCCCATCTCTGCTGCCTGTGGCTCTCTCCACGCGGCGGCAGGACCCGTGACTCCCCACACTGCTCCACTACACGCTGGTGCCACTGTCCCGCCCCACATGGTCCGCGTGGGCCTCTGGTCCACGGCCCGGCGCTGACGGGGAGCAGCGTGAGGCTGGTGCAACCTCTGACGCCAGCTCGGCATCTTCTGATGCAGCCCTCGCCGCACACTCAGGGGCGTTAACCGCTGTGTGCTCCCTGTCTGCCGGACACACTTCCGCCCAGGGCCGTTCCGTTCGGAGGTGTGCCTCAGGGCCTCCGGGCCAGGCCCGTGGCGCTCTCTGGGGGCACCTCCAGGAGGGTCGCAGGGCACGGCGGTCGGCAGGGCTCGTCCACTGCGCCTCCAGGGCTGGGCACAGCTGCTTCTGCGGGGGTTGCTTCTCCTCCACTCCTGCTCTTACCGGACCCCCAGATTTACTTTCAGTGACGTTCCCATCTCATTCCAGCCCCTGGAAACACTTGTGTAACCGTCAGATTATTCTTTCGAGGGAGGGATAAGGAGGGGAGGCATGCTACATATTCATCAACGTCAAATATAATTTGCCTTGTGGTGAAATTGGGTTATCTCCATGTCTAGAATAAATTATCTAACATATACTTTGTGTTGGTCAATTATACTAATAAATGGGCTTTTAAAAGCCAAATCTTATTTTACAGATAGGATAATAAAAAAGCTTATCATGTTTACTACTGTTTCCTTAAGGTCGGTAATTCAAAACTGAGATTTTCTTATTCCGTTCTTTACAACTTGATGTTAAATCAAATGCTAAATAGTGAATCTCACACCCGTGCTCTTCTCCCTTGTCTCAATGTTTAAAAATGATAAACCCTGTGTCCCTTTGTTTACCTCCGAGTCTCGCTCTGATGGCAATGTCTGGTGTTGCCCTGGAATTCCATTTCCTGTCTTGTTTCAGTTCTTCCAAGAAAAGCGTTTGCCTCTTCAGCGCCGTTTGCTGTCCCGCGCCTGGCCTGGGGACTCGCTCTTGGGGCTTCACGTCCCTGAAGTCCGCCAGGCTTGGTATGGCTCTGCCAACGCCAGGCTTTAAGTCGGCATCAGCCCCGGGGCTCAGAAACCCCGAGCAGGGGTCCCCTAGGGGCACGTCGTCGCGCAGCGGAAACAATGGGAAACCTGCCCCACGCGGTGGGGGGTAAGGGTGGTGTAAGTGGTAGTTTGGCACGCCCGAAGCGGGATACGGGTGAAATTTAAGGAAAGCGGGGTTGCCTTTCTTTTCCATCCTGCCAAAGTCGTGTCTGTCCTCCACCCCTTTCACAATGGGCATGTTCATTTTCCTTAAGAGGTTGTAGTAATGTGGGTAATCTACGTTCTCGACAGGGTTTATTCTGGAAAGGATGGACTGTTCAGAGATACTTATCTTTCCAGGGGTGTGCTGTGAGTGCATATGCATGGCCTCTCTCTCCTTCAGAATTTCGGATGACTATAAATCGTCTCTGACGACGCTTTTCTCTGTAACCACAAGACGTACACTTCCGGTAGTTGAGAGTTGGTTAACTTATCATAATACTATTGACTTGACTTTCTAAATATTTACACAGTAGGGTTTCCTTTCTCTTTTAGAGGTGAGAATTGTTTTCCTGACCAAAAGCCATATAGGGCAGCAAGAGACCAGGACAGCGCCCTTGCTGCTTAGTAACAGCTAGAACTGGAACGCACTGGATCGCCCATTTCTCCCTACTAAAGGTGACAATGCACACTGTCATTAGGCATTGTGTCGTCACAGTCGCTGGAACCTCCATTCTTCGATGTGTTTGCACCACCTGGGTGAGAGGTGTTTCTGTCGCGGGTGTGCCCCCGCTAAGTAAACCCTCCCGGCTGCAGAAAAGCAGACACACGATTCTCTTGAACACGTTCATGCCACAAAGACCCTCGCAGGCTGATAGAAGGTTTTATCGATTTTTCTGAACTTGGGTGATAAAAGCCCAACTTGCAGGCTGCGTGTGGCATGAAGATCGATTGCGTGTCGAGTGGCTTCCTCTGCCCTTCCCACTCAGCGTCTCCCCGGCGCTCAAGCCCTCCCCGGCGAGCCCAGCGGTGTGTGCACAGCCCCCTCCCCCCGCCGGAAGCCCCACACGTCTGCCAGGACCTAATGGCTGCCCTTGGGAGACCGAGGCAACCCTCGGAGGGCTGCGGTCTACTGCCTCTCTCAGTGCACACCGTCCGTCGTGCGGGGCTGGCCCCCAGGCCGAGACTCAGTCCCCCCCCAGCTAATGAAAGCGCCTTCTCTGAGCGCGTGGAAAGGCAAAGGCGCGGGCTGCTGGACCCGCGGCTGCTTTCTAAGTTCCAGAACCTTCGACGGGTCGCCCTTGCCCCTAAGAGTCCCTGAGCGGAGGCGTGGCCCCGAAGGCCCAGGCGCGTCCGGCAGGGTGGGGTGACACCGCCGTTCTTCGGCGACCTCAACGGGCCTCGGCCCGGCGGCCATATTGGCCCGGCCCCGCCCCCACCGGCGGAAACAGAGGTTCACTCTTCCGGCCGCCATTCCGGTCCGCCGCCCGCCAACTTCCGGTGCGGGGTGGGCGCGCGCTGGGTAACGACGAGCGGCACCGACGGTCGGCAGGTGGCGGGCGGCGGCGTGTGGATGGAGGCCTCGGCCCCCGGCCGGGCGCGGCGGGGCAGGCGGCAGGCCCGGGCCGCGGGCTTCCCGCTCTTCCGGGCCGCGGTCCTCCTGCTTTGTGCCTTCGCAGCGCAGGCGCCCCCGGCAGGTGAGGCCTCCGCGCCGCCGCTGGCCGGCCTGGGCGTGGCCCCGGACGTGGGCGTTTGTGTCACGTGCCCCGGGGACCTCCAGCAGCGCCTTCCCGGCCGGCACCCGGCAGGAGTCCTAGGGAGGAACCCACCTGCCGCGGGAGCGCAGGACGGGGACGTTAATGCCGTGTGCACACTCACGTTTCCCGGCGGGGTCGGCTGTTACTACGCGCCCGGAGCGGTGGGGGCGGCCTCGCCAGCGCCACCTGCGCCCGGCTGGTGCTCAGTCGGCTCCCGCAGCAGCCGGCCGCCCGACGCGCGGCTGTCCGCGGTGCTGCAGCGCCACCTGTTGGTGGTAGCAGTGAAGGCAGGGAACGCTGGGTTTTCAGTTTTGACATCTTGCTGCCCGCCCCCACCCCCGTTTGTTTCCTCCCTTGTAGCCACTCAACCGAAACCCTTTTCCATCCTGTTTTCAAATTCCGTCTGAGATGCTGATGAACAAACACGGAAGTGAGAGTTGACTTGAACTGTTGTCGTGTAACTAGACAGGGTTCGGCTGCGCTTTTTGTGTGTGTTCACATTTTTAGACTTAAAAAAAAATAAAGTATCTCCGAGACTTTAATGATAAAAAGCACGAAAGTGATTTGTTTAAAATGCTGAAAGCTGTTCAATAAGGGAGAATGGGAAAGGAAGTCCTCCCAAGAACAGGAACGTGGAAGGGCTGCTGAGACGGGCGCGGGGAAAGGAGGAGGAGGGAAAGGCGTGGAGTGCAGGTTGCAGGAGGAAACAAAGCCAGGCGTCTGGGCTGCAGAGGTCAGGCTTGCGGCAAATCGCGTTACCCTCCAGGGAACGGCTGCTTCTCCAGCCTAGCCCAAGGTCCTGTGCTAGATAACGGCAGGGCGCGCATGCCCTCTTTTGGGCCAATAAGAACATCAGACTTAAGGCAATACTGTAACCTGGACCCTGAAGAATGAAGACCGATATTAATACATTCTACAGTTGATGTAATATTTCATTCAATTCCTGCAACAGCCCCGTAAATATGGAATTTAGTCTCCTTTTGCAGATGAGGAAACTGAAGGATTTAAATTCAGGTCTTTTGACTTTGAATGCCATACCCTTTTTGCTCTATTCCCTCTCTATTCAAGGATTTGGGTGATGCTTAATAGCATTTTTTTAATGCTGCTCCTCCCATTGGTTCTGTGCACACTATTTCCATCACACTTGCCCATTCAACAGTGACGGGAGAATAGCAGATTGTATCGTATTTAACAATCATTATGTGGTATTTACTGTGTGCAAGATTCAGTGCTGGGTACTCATTCTTGATGGGCTGGCACAAACACCATTCCTCGTGGAAATGGAGCTTTTAACCTAATGAGGAAGATTATACACATGTACAGAGAGCTGTGACACAGCGTGGAGTGGGTGTCACAGGAGAGGTGCTGGTGATGGGCTGGGCAAGGTCAGAAATGAGGTTGGCCAACAAAGGGTTCGAGGGAGGAGGGGACAGCACATGATCTGCATCCGGAAGGAGGCTTGGACTTTTACAAGGGAAGAGAGTATTCTAAGTGAGCGTAGAAGCTGGAGGGAAGAGGTAACAGGGGCAGCGGGGGAGAGATGGACTTCAGTGGCAGGGTAGGGGCAATGGGGCTGGAACGGGGACCCGCCAGTGTCGGGGGACACGGACTAGTGGCTCACCCCTCCCGCCGAGATCGAGTGTACTGTGGTGCTGTGCTATTGGAATGTCTTGGGGTTTCTCCCAAGGCAGATCGTTGCTCATTTCTTTTTGTGTTTTTGATAGTTGGGCAGCTGATTCGACTACCAAGAGGTTTTCACTTGTCCAAAGATGTGCTGAAAATAGTGGGATCACCAAACTCTCCAGGTATCGATACATTTCCTGTAATTTTCAGAAAATAGCTAGCACTGATTTAAGTTTCGTCAGCCTTGTCCACAAGTCTGCTATTCCTCAGCTGTCACCATCTCCTGTGGCCTCTTCCTGCTACGACCGTGGATTAAAGTTGTTTCCATACAGTTAGATCAATCCAAATCCAGTTCTGTAACTGCGTTAAGTGTGCCGAAATAGTTATTCCTAAAAGTTATGTAATTAGAGTTGCCTATAGTGTTTTCTTGTTATTATATAATAATTACCATATTATTAAATGTATACAGTTCAAATATACTAGAAGTTTTTTTCAAGTGAGATCTATATATCATAAAGATTTTGGATTCATAAGATTGTGCAGTAGTCATGAGGCATAGGAAGTAATAATTTTTTGAATATTTTCTTAATCAGGTAAATTCACGTGTCTTAAAATCCCTCCTTTAAAGCTTACAGTCCAGTAGTTTTTAGTATACTAATAAGTTTGTGCAACCACCAACTCTATGTAATTTACATTTCATCATTCCATCCAGAAGTGCCGTATCCATTAAGCGATCATACTATAGCCCCTGGAAACCACTGATCTGTTTCCCGTTTCTACGAACTTGCTTATTCTGGACGCTTCCTACAGGTGGAATGGCACGTGGGTGGCATTTGGTGTCGGGCTCCCGTCACTTCGCACAGTGTTTTCCGGGCTTGTTCACGTTACGGAATGTGTCGGTGCTTCACGTCTTCTCGCAGCTGACCAGTACTCCGTCGTGTGGGTGTGCCACTTGTGTGCGCCCGCCCATCAACGTTGGTGGGCGTTTGGGGCAGCTCCCACTCGCCGGCTGTTGTAAGGGACGCTGTGGCGAGCATCGCTGGACGGGTGTCTCTGTGCGCACACACTTCCGATCTGCTCAGTCCGTGCGCAGGGGACCCTCACTGTGGTGTTTTTGGTTTTCATTTCCCTGACGAGTAACGGCGTCGGACCTCTTGTCCTGTGTTCACGAGCCATTCGCACGCCTTCGTGTGGACACGCCCATTGGAGTTCCGCACCCATTTTTAAACTGGGTTGGTGTTTCCATTATTGAGTTGGGAGGGTTTTTTTTCATACACTCTGGGTACTGCACTCGTACCAGATATTGGGCTTGAAAACACTGTCTCCATTTTGTGGACTGTGCTTTCATTTTTAAATTGTGTTCCTTAAAGCACATGTTTTCAACTTCGATGAAGTCTGATTTCCTTTTTCAACTTGGTGCTGGCACTGTGGGTGTTGTGCCTTCAAAACAACCGCATGATCGGCACTCACAAGGTTTTAATCCTGTGTTTTTATAAGACTGTTGTAATTTAGCTCTCATGTTAGGTTTTAACCATTTAAAATTAATTTTGCATATGGCGTGAGGTAGGAGATCATGCTTTTTTCTTTTCTTTTCTTTTTGCATGCGGATATCCAGTTGTCCCAAAGCCACTTGTTCAAGAGGATTTTCATCCTCAAGACTCGAGGAGTTGTCTCGGTGCTCTTGTTGAAGAGCGGTTTCCCAGAGATGCACTTTTTTTTTTCTGGACTCTAAAGTCTGTTTCATTGACCTGTATGTCCACCCTTTGGCCAGTCTCCATTACTGCCGTTTTATACTAAGTTTTGAAATCGTTAAGGATGGTTCGTTGAAATTTGTCACTCTAAAGATTGCTCTGAGTATTCTGGGTCCTTTGAAATTCCATGTTAGTTCTAGCATTAACTGTCAGTTTATGCATAAGTCCGTTGGGGTTTAAATGTGGGTCACCTTAAAGACGCAGGTCGACTCTGGGACCCTCCCGTCTCAGCGCTCCTCAGTCTTCCCGTGCATGGACGTGGGTGTTCTCCACTTACTCTGGTGTTTAATTTCCCTCAGTGATGTTTTGTGGGTGTCCGTGTACAAGCCTTGCACTTCTCATGTTGAATTTATTCCTAAATATTTTACTTTTTTTGATGTTATTGAAAATGCAGTGGTTTTGTTGATCTGGTTTTTAGGCTGATCACTCCTATGACCTTGGAATACAGCTGAGCTCTGCAGACTAGTATTGTGTCCTGCCACCTCGCCGCCCCGCTGAACCCTTTATCAGCTTGTGTGTGTGTGTGTAAGGGGAGGAGGAGTTAATCTTTGGGGTTTTCTGTATGTGACAGCATGTCATTTGCAAACAGAGGTAGTTTTATTTCTTCCTGTCCAATCTGGATGTTTTTTCTGTGGCCAGTTGCTCCACGAGAAGCTCCTGCAGTTCAGTGTTGATGATAGGAGATACCTGAATCTCATCCCTGATCCCGGAGGGGGGAAAGGTTCCCGCCTTCACTAGTAACCATGATGGTAGCTGGGAGCGTTTGTAGAAGCCCTTTATCAGGTGGAAAAGGTCCCCTTCTGTCCCCGGTTTGTTAGCTGCCTGAGGCATCTTGTGAAAGGGCGCTGGGCTGTGTCAGATACTCTTTCTGCCTGTACTGAGATGGCCGTGGGGTTTCTCCTTTACTCTAGGGGTGTGATGTGGTATCACACGGAATGACTTTTGTGCTCTGAACTAGCCTCGCATTCCTGGGATAAGTAGCCGTTGATTTTGATGTATAACCCTTTTCCATGCTTCTGGGCGTGGCTGCTAACATTTGGAGGATTTTTATGTCTCTGTCCATGAGGGAGATTTGTCTGTTGTGTTACTGCGCTGCACCTGTGAAATGTCGGTCTCAGGGCCACGGTGGCTCTGTGGAATGACTTGGGACGTGTCCCCTCCTGCGGGATTTTTGGGAAGCGTGTGCGAGCTGTTGTGCATTAATTCTGCTTTACTTGTTTGGCAGAACTCACCAGTGAGTTCACCTGGGGTGGACTTTCCTTTGTGGGCAGTTTTCTGACCACCGATGCAAACAACGCCCTTGTTTCAGGTCTGTCCAGACGTCCTCTCTCATTACGGTCTCGGGCGGGAAGCAAGCTGCTAACTGCGCTGAGGGTCACACGTGTGTAACGCATTGCTTCCCTCGTGCTGTCTTCAGAATTCTGCCTTTGTTTTTGGACGCTGACCGCTAATTATGACGTGTCTGGGGGTGGGTCTCTGAGTTTATCGTCATTTGAGTTCATTAGCATCTTGGAAGGGTAGATTCATGGTTTTATAAAATCAATTTTGGGAAGATTTTGCCATCACTTCTCAAATATTTCTCTGTCCTCTCTTCTCCAGTTTTCAGTGGGACTTCCGTTTCGTATGCACTGCCTTGCCTGATGGTCCCCACGGGTCCGTGGGTGCTGCTCGTTTGCAGTTACTCTCTTGTCCCGCCTGTCAGATCGGATGGTCCCAGATGGGTTTACCCCCGAGTTTACTGTTCCTTTCACCCGCTCAGACCTGGTGTTGATTCTTTATGCTGAATTCGCCGGTTCAGTTATGCTTTGCAGCCCAGAATTTCTTTTGATTCTTTTAAATAATTCCTGTCTCTTTATTGGTAGCCTGTATTTGAAGAGGCACCATTTTCATACTTTATTCAGCAGATTAGGAATGATGTTCTTTGATCACATTTAAAATAGCTGATTTAAACTTCTTTGTGCAGTGAGTCCAAACTGTGGGCTTCTTCGGAGACAGTCTATCTTGGTTACTTTCTTTTCTTCCTGTCTGTGACGCTACTTTTGCACGCTTGGTATTTTTGGTTGAACACTGGGCTTTGTGAGTCAGGTAATGTAGCATCTCTGCAGACTCCCCTGCTCGGGTGGCGGTGTTGTCGCGCCTCCCTGTGGTGTTTGTCGGCAGCGTCTCCGTGCTCAGCTCGCTCGGCGGGGCTGGCGACTGCCGGGACCCCATCGGCCACCGGGAGCCGCCCGTCTCCCAGTCCCCGCGGAGGGCCCTTGAGCGCTCCTCCCAGCATCCCCGGAACTTTCAGCCGGGCCCTGACAGCCAGCCTTGCCTTTCCCTTTCTGCCGCGTGGAGCCTCAGCTTCGGCCGGAGGTGAGGGCTGGAGGTCTCTCGGTCTTCAGCGAGCATGCGTGTCTCGGTCACGCGTCCCACCCGTCCATGCGTGGGCGTGGGACTGCCTGTTTCCCCGGGGGCGTAGCAGAAGGTTAGAGTTCTCCTGGGTGTGCGCATCCCCTCGGCCCCCAGGGCTTTCTCATGCGTCAGGCAGGTACAGCCAGAGGACAGACAGCCTGCAGTGTCTGTGACCAGCAGCCTCGGAGAGAGCTTTGTACAGCGAGTGCGCCCCGAATGAGGTCAAGTGAAGTCATCCTCGTGAGCAGAATCTTCTAGGACACTGCCAGAAATGTCAGAAAAACAACAGCTCTCCAGGAGGGAGGCCCTGGAGACCCTGAAACCCACTGGCCCCCTCCCGGAGGCCATTGTCCCTGTGACTGTGGTGTGCGGCTTCTCGGGGCTCCTGCAGAGCTGGGGGTGGGGGGTGCCGTGAGTGAGGGGGCCTGCGCTCTCTGTCCTGGCCAGGCCCTCGCTTTCCAGGCCCACCGTGACAGAGCACCTGGGGGGCGGGGAGGGGGGAGCGACAGCAGACCTGGGCTGCCCCGCAGGTCTGGAGCTGGCCGTCCACGGTGGGGGGGGGGGGGGCAGCAGCGAGGGCCCCTGCTGAGGGCGGGGGGAGGGTCCGGTCCGGTCCTCCTCCTGGGCTGCACGCGGCAGTCCTCTCCCAGAGCCTCTTCCCCGGGTTTCCCTATGCACCCCGGTCTGTCCGCACCCCCCCGCATCAGGACCCCGTCCCGTGGGACCTGGTCGGCCCTCACAGCCCACTGGAACTCTATCCCTACTGTGGAGAGTCTGACTTCAAACAGGCTAGCCCTCTAGGGGACTGGGGTTGGGACTTCACCCTGCGACTCTGCACAGAGGCGTAACCCCCCCGTTACACCGGGGTGCACTTGTTTTCCTCGAGTACGTTTCTGCTGGGGTCTTGCAAGTCTGATGAACTTCCACAGTTACGGAAATGTTGGGTTCTAGCAATTGCTACCACTTTTCTCATTACCTTTAAAAGGAGATAATTTTTGGAGTTCTTTGTTTCATTGTTTTCACGGATATCACAACTTTCATTACAGCTTTTGTTTTAAAACTGTAACCTTAAACCTGAATTATAAAACACTTACGTAAAACTAATTTCCTGTTTCAATGCTTTTTTATTGGATATTATTTATTCATGAAAATGGATTAACATTTCAGTTCATCATGTATTCATGTATTTTTTATATCACCCAAGTATATTATTATATGATATTTCACTCATTTGCCTCCATAGCACCCTGACCGCCAGATTTTTTGGGGCCTAGAATTTCTGCGGCCGCTCCCGCCTCCCGAGGCGGCTCCAGCCTGTGTCTCCGGCAGCCTCTCTCTGCTCCGCCGTCTTCCCTTCAGGTGGTCACGCACCCTCCCTCTTTTCCTCCGGCTGGCCTTCCTGTTGATTCACTCACTCATCCATCCTTTCAGTAGCCATTCGTTTCCATCTTCGTGGCATCTGTAATTCGTTCCCTCTGGGGGGGGTGCGTGCGGTGCGTGCCGTGTTGTGAATGTCTTCCAGCGCCTGTCCCAAAGCGCCCTGGGTGTCTTGTGCCCGGCGGTGGGAGCTGGTCCTGGGCCCGGGCCGGGCAGTCTCGGCCTCACCGACATGGCCCTTCGGACGGCTGTGTCAGCAGGGCCTCCCCCCTCTGCCCCCCTTCCCCCTGGTGCTCACCCACACCCTCGCCAGCCCGAAATGTCACCCACAGTCTTCCATCTGCTGAGCTGGAATTGCTGTTGCCTCTGCAGCGTCCGTTTTCTTGCCGTTTTCAAAGGCGCTCTTTCCACACCGTTGCGTTTCGGTCGTCAACCCGTGAGGGGTGTTCTCTGTTGCAGGTAGCTGCAGATGGCACGTTGCTCTTGCTCTCCGCCCCAGATGCTCACGTGGCCTGTGTTGCGTGGGAGTGAACAGAAATCGTTACTATTCACCCACTTATCCGTGCTGCACTTCCGAAGACGAGAGGGCCTTAGTGGCTGATGCGAGCGGAACCAGGCAGCAGGGTCACACGGGCTGCCCCAGGGCTCACACAGTGAGCTGCAGGGTGGGCAGGGGGCCGGAGCCTCGGGCTGGGGAGCCACGCGAGGGGCGGGTTCGCACAGTCAGCGTTTGAGAAAGGAGTTGGGGAAGAGAGGGGTTGCTTAAGGCAGACAGGCAGTGAAGAAGTAACGGAAGGAACAAACGGGAGAGATCAGAGAAGAAAAGCAGGTGAGATGGCTGTCTTTGGAACAGTTAGTGGACAAGCTTGCTGAATGTTTCGTGAGAGAATAATGAAAGTAAAATGTATATTATGAGTACATAAAGGTAGTGAAATGTAAACATAGGAACTTAATATTCTGAATAATGTTATACTAGTAAACGTGAAATAAACAACTATAGTTAAATATAAATTTCTAAGTCAGACTTGACTCCATTACTTAGTTGATTAATAATTAAATTCTCCCGGTTGGTAATTAAAAGTTTGTTTTTCTACTTCTCCTTGCTAACTAAAACAAACAAGCACCAAGCTTTAGACTTTTTCTAGGACAGAAAACACTGCATATTGTTTTAGAGAAAATTTATAGAAGAAATATGTCCAGTTCATTTTGTGTGACTATTATAGCCTTAGACACCTACCTTCATCATCCTAAATGCTGAATGACAGTTTTGATACTGACATTGGAGATGTACAAAGGGTAGTATAAGGCAATCATATATAATATATATACCTATGTATTTTATGTGTGTGTGTGTGTATTCTAGGAAAACTGTTTGCACATTGAATCCGGCAGGTTTTAAGTAAAACAGCACGATGAGCTAGCATCATTTCAGAAAAGCAACCTAGTAATATCAAACATCCCATTAACATATTCAAGAAGAAAACAATTAAGTGATCACCTCAATCAATACAGAAAAAAACATTCCTTAGAATTTAACCTCAATTTTTGATTAAAAAGTGACCAAGAACAAAGGGAACCTTTGTTCACCAAAGGAAGGATGTCTGTCTAAAAGCTGCATTGTGTAAGCATTATGCTGAATGGTGAAAATGCGCAGTTTGCTTAATGTTAAGGGTTTTGATTCTCAGAAACAATTTTTGTGTTGCTGGGTCACAGCAATCTCCGTGTAGGCCGGAGCGGTGCAGAGGTGGCGGGCAGTTACCGAGAAGCTGCTGGAACCTTTTCTGAGAGCTTGTTTATGAGTAGATTCAGAGCAATTTAATTTTGCCGGTGTTCCTTGTGTGTCTGAAGGATATGATTTTTGCTTGTTTAATGATCAGGATCATTTAAGTTTTACAACAAAGTGGTAAGATGCTCAATAATGAAAATCAAAGTACACAGTTGTTGATGTTTTAATTACGCTGTAGTTTTTAATTCAGTACAGTGCGTTGCATCATTGTGAATAATGTACTGTTCCTTTAAACAAATTGACCCGTTTCTTTCATGTGGTATCTTAGCAAAAAGAAGATAACATACAGATGTAGAATTTTCTCACTACTTTGTAATTAGAATAATATTCTGAGACTAGAATAAACTAGTACACGTGAGCTCTTAATGAAAAGGCCAGTGCGTCCTGCTCTGACGGAGACCCACGCACACAAAGCGCGTGCGTGTCCTTTTGCTGCCCGTCCCCTGCAAGGCGGCGAGGCTGACCCTGGTCGCCTCGGGCGCCGCCCGCCTTGTGTTTCAGTGAAGGTCTACGTCATGCTCCACCAGAGGAGCCCCCACATCCTGTGCGTGACCCGGCGGCTGCGGAACTCCGAGCTGATAGACCCGCTGTTCCAGTGGCACGGGCCCGAGGGCAAGGTCATCTCAGGTAGGCGCGTCGCTGAGCTGGGCGCAGGGGAAGGGGGTGTCTGGGTCTCGGGCGCGGCGGCCCCCCCCCCCCGGAGCCCCGGCTGAGGCCGGGCAGACCCGGTGCGGCTGCCGTGGGCAGACTCCCGCTCGAGACGCGGGCGTGCGGGAGCGAGCGCGACGCGGGCTGCTGTCACACACCACACGGGGGCGCTGGGAGCCACGGCCGCGGAGCACGGCTGCGCGCGCGCGTGCCGCCCACACGGGGGCGCTGTGAGGCTTCGCAGGCGGCCGCAGCCCCGGCCCCGTGCCGGGTGTTTCCGTCCCACCCCGGTCCTGGCAGCGCGGGTGTTTGAGTTGAGCCCAAACATTGTCATCGACCTTGAGCGAAAGGACCAGGCGCCGGGTGGAACATTCCCACATCCAGACCGTGCTGTTAAACGTGCTGCGTGGGCGCACCGTGGCCGCGTGTTGCCGCGTGGCCCGGGCCGCGCTGCTGCCAGGGGTGCCAGACCCCGGGGCGTTCGCCCACAGGCGAAGGGGGACCCCGACCCCTGCCAACGGCGGGCTCGCGTCCCCGCGTTGCCGAGGAACCCGGCCCGTCCTCAGGAAGGCACCTCCTCCGCACAGGTGCCCCTCTTGGCGCGGCCGGCCCGCTCAGCATTTTCTGCGTTCCGCTTCTTGTTTGGCGATTTTGAAACGCATAATCTCATTTTATTCTAGCTTTTCATTTGCTACATGCGGGTTTGTTTTTGCAGTATAGTTCAAAACACACAGATGAGCTCGGCCTTGCTGAGAGTTCAGGTGCATGAATTTTCATCCTGAAGGTCTGTTCAGCGAAGCATCTGACCGTCTTCGCCCGCCTTCTGAGGGTGTTTTTCTGTGCTGTCCCTCCACCGTGCGTCCTGCCTTCGTTTTGAGCCCTCTCTGGCGTGCTGGGGGGTGCTCGAGGGTGGAAACCCACAGGTCTTTGTCGTCTCGGATGAAGGGGGAACTGGACTTGTGCAGAAGCTTGCCGGAGAAACATTACGGGAAGCACTCGTTTTCGTGTATGTTTTACTGTCTCACGCAGCTGACTGCTCTCAGCTGACCTGAAGGCCTGGCGTGTGCAAATGGTGGTGAGGTGCGTGCAAGCCCTGAGGCCGGTAGCCAAACCTCCGTGGCCAGGCTCCGCAGGTCAAGGTGTGCGGTCTCCAGGGCGGGGCCCCGGCAGGGAATGGTTCACCGAGTTCCCAGCCCTTCTGCCGGGGGAACGTCACCCTCAGCTCCCACACTGTCGTTCCCGCGTTTCCTCTGCGCACTTACCATGCGTGTGAAGGCACACGTACAAATATATGTGTGTGAGTGCATGTGCACCTTGCAAGAGTGTTTTTGGTATTTTTATTTTGAATCTGATAAAAAGGACCGGCACACTCCGTATTTGCCACGTGTCAGATTTAGTTCTAAGCGTCCCACACACTGACGGGCACACCTGGCCGCAGCCCCGTGTGGTGAGCACGGCCGTGTTCTCCATTCGCATGAGGGAAACAGCTGTGTGTGTGTGTGTGCAAGTGCGAGTGCACATCCCGAGTGCCCGGCTCAGTGCAAGGGGCACGCCCGAAACTGCTCCGGGTGTGGCTGCCGGCCTTCTGCGGGAGGGCCGTGGCGCAGGGGCAGAGCTGGGGTTCGAGACCCGCCAAGGTCAGCGGCCGCCGGCAGCAAACGCCAGGCGCTACCGCGCCGCTGTGTGCCCCCGACTCCGGCGACTGAGTCCGCAGATGAGTCGCGCCCGCTTCCCTCTGCAGAAACGAGTTGCTTTTCCTCCGTCTCCTGTGGCGGGAGGGACTGAGCACCCCCTGTCCCTCCGCAGAAAACAGCACCACGCACATCACGTCCACGGGCAGCCTGGTGTTCCAGGACTTCGAGGAGAGCATGACCGGCGTCTACACGTGCTTCCTGGAGTACAAGCCCACGGTGGAGGAGGTGGTCAAGAACCTCCAGCTCAAGTTCATCGTCTACGGTGAGCCGCGCCTCCAGGGCGCTCCGTGGCTTCCTGGTGTTGCTCTTTCCGGGCGGGGCGCGGTGTCGTCTCTGCTGTCCTGCAGCCGCAGGGAAGCCACTGCCCGCCCGCCCCCCTCACGGAGCGCCTGGGAAGGAGTCCCTGGGGAGGGCCGGCCCCTCCTCCAGAGGGCTGTGGCTTGCGCGGGCGCAGGGGCCGTGGAGTCGGCGAGGGCCGGGGACGCAGGGGTGGCGCGCGGTCTCACCGACCGGCTTCCCGCCGGCCGAGTGCGCAGCAGCTCCCCGGTTCGCGCGCCTGCGCCCTGGTCCCGTTGCGGGCCGCGGGGGCCGCCGCTGTGCGCGATGCGGGTGTGCGGTGGTCGTCTCCACCGCGGAGCGTCGGGGCTGCGCGGGCGCCAGGTGCGGGCGCTGTGCGGGGCTCGGTGCCGGCGTTTTGGTTCCTGGGGGCCGGGGGCGGGTCACGGGCCGGAGGTCTGCGGGCTCCGCTCCGCGAGGAGCTGCGGGGCCGGTACCCGGCAGGGCCGCGCCATTGCGCAGCCCCAGCAGCAGGCGCGGGCGCGTCCCTGGGTCCGCGCCCGCGACCGGGGCGTCGCCGTCTTCGATTTCAGCCGTTCCGGGAAGCGTGAAGTGACACTTCGTTACGGTTTCCCTTTGCATCCGCCCCGCGTCTCTGGGCTGGGACGTGTTTTATGAGCGTGTCTGCCCTCCGGTCGTCCTCGTTGGCGACACGTCTCCGGTTCTTTTCCTGTTTTCCGATGGGTTGTTGGGTGTATTGCTGTTGAGTTTTTCAGAGTTTCCTTTAAAACTCTTTCTAGATACTGTTCTTTTACTGATGGTTGTTTTCAAATATTTCTTTTAGACTGTATCTTGTCCATTGTACTTTAATGGGATCTTTCCCCCCAAAACGGAGCATATCCGGAATACTTTTCTTGTTTTAAATATATCCTGTCGATTATGCTGCTACGGCTGTCCCGTTTCCCCCCTTTATTCCCCTCAGCCCTGCTCCCCCTCTCGCACCCACAAACTCCCCCACCCACTTAGTTCACATCCATGGGTGGTCTATACCATTCTTTGGCTTCCCCATTTCCCACACTATTCTTACCCTCCCCCTGTCTATTTTGTACCTACCACTTATGCTTCTTATTCCCTGTGCCTTTCTCCCCCTCTCTCCTCTCTCTGTCGCTGCTGATAACCCTCCATGTGATCTCGTTTCTGTGACTCTGTCCCTGTTCTGGTTGTTTGCTTAGTTTTTGTTTTTGTTTTTGTTTTTTCTAGGTTCGGTTGTTAATAGTTGTGAGTTTGTTGTCATTTTACTGTTCATAGTTTTGGTCTTCTTCTATTTCTTAGATAAATCCCTTTAACGTTTCATAAAATAAGGGCTTAGTGATGATGAACTCCTTTAACTTGGCCTTATCTGAGAAGCACTTTATCTGCCCTTCCATTCTAAATGATAGCTTTGCTGGATAGAGCAATCTGGGATGTAGGTCCTTGTCTTTCGTGACTTGGAATACCTCTTTCCAGCCCCTTCTTGCCTGCAAGGTCTCTTTTGAGAAATCAGCTGATAGCCTTAGGGGAGCTCCTTTGTAGGTAACTGTCTCCTTTCCTCTCGTTGCTTTTAAGTTTCTCTCCTTATCTTTAATCTTGGGTAATGTAATCATGATGTGCCTTGGTGTGTTCCTCCTTGGGTCCAACTTCTTTGGGACTCTCTGAGCTTCCTGGACTTCCTGGAAGTCTATTTCCTTTGCCAGATTGGAAAAAGTCTCCTTCATTATGTTTTCAAATAAGTTTTCAGTTTCTTGCTCTTCCTCCTCTCCTTCCAGCACCCCTATGATATGGGTATTGAAACATTTAAAGATGTCCTGGAGGTTCCTAAGCCTCTCCTCACTTTTTAAAATTCTTTCTTCGTTCTGTCCTGGTTGAATGTTTATTTCTTCCTTCTGGTCCAAACCATTGATTTGAGTTCCAGCTTTCTTCCCTTCACTGTTGGTCCCCTGTATATTTTCCTTTATTTTACTTTTCATAGCCTTCACTTTTTCCTCTATTTTTCAACCACACTCAGACATTTCTGTGAGCATCCTGATTACCGGTGTTTTGAACTCTGCATCTGATAGGTTGGCTGTCTCTTGGTCACTTAGTTGTATTTTTTCTGGAGCTTTGATCTGCTCTTTCATTTGGGCCATGATTGTTGTCTGATTGCTCTACTCTCCGAGGCTCTTAGTCACTTCTCCCACTTCCCACAAGCAAACTGGGCCCCTCTGGTGCTGACTCCCAGGCGGGTACGTTTGTGTGTGTTCTAGGAGCAGGTGGGTCTCTCCAGTGAACTGTCCTGCGAGGCTGGGAGTGTCTCCTGCCACTGAAACCCCACAGGTGTTCTCACTCAGAGGCTTTGAGGCTGGAGTGAGAACTGTGCTGGAGCCCTGGGTTGCACGGTCTGTCTCGCTCCCCAGTTGTTCCTCCTGGTTTATCTGCACAGGAATGTGGGGCAGCCCGCTCTGCCAGCCACTGCCTTGCCCACCCTGGTCCTCCAGCCACCGCCTTGCTGTGAGTCCTCTCTGCCCAGCTGCCCATCTCCACCCCTCTTACAGGTCTGGATAAATGTTTCTTCTTTAACTCCTTGGTGGTTGGACTTTCAAAGAGTTTGATTTTCTGGCAGTTCTGGTTGTTTTTTTTGTTTTTAAATTTGTTGCTGTTCTCCTTTTGGTTTGTGAGGAGGCACAACGTACCTACCTATGCCTCTATCTTGGCCGTTAGTCCTGCTTTTCTTAATTTTAATTTTTTTTGCCTTTGACTCCCTTTATCCCAAGCCCAGCCTCTGCCTCTGGCAATCAGCAATCCACAGTCCGTTCTCTGTGTCTATGAGCTCGTTTTGTTTTGTTTTTTTAGGTTTTACATGAGGTGTCACTTGGCATTTGTCTTTCTCTGTTTGACTCACGTCACTTGCATAATGTCCTCAAGGTCCATCCCTGTTGTTGAAAGTGGAAACGTGTTATTCTTCTTTATATTCCATCTCACACGTATCACTGCAGTTTCCTTAGCCACTCGTGTCTCGGCAGACACTCCGTTGGTCTCCCCATTTTGTCTTCGGCGAATAGTGCTGCCGTGAACATGGGGGTGCACTCATCTGTCCGAGTTAGAACTTTTTACAAGTTCTTTATTGCTTCCTACATTAGTTTTCTTGTAGTTTACTCTGCCCTTGTCTTGTTATTTTTTTTTCTCTTTACTGATATGGGTTTACCCAAAGTTGGGGTGAGACGGTCTGTGATTTTCAGTTATGTTTTTGTTTTCTTCAAATAGTCACCCAGAGCGGGATTGCTGGATCCTACGATAGTTCCATTTTTGGTTTTTTTAAGAGAACCTCTCCACGGTTTTCCACAGCGGCTGCGCCAACACACATCCTACCAACAGTGCACGAGGGCCCCCCCCACACACACACATGCTACCACTTGCTGTTTCTCGTCCTTCTGATGCTGGTTATTCTCATTGGAACCGCATTCTGATGGCGCGAGGTGATACCTCGCTGTTTTGATTTGTGTCCCCTGAGGCTGAGGGACGCTGAGCACCTTGTCATGTGCCTGTGGCTGTGTTTGTGTCTCCTTCAGAAAGATGTCCATTCACATTTTCTACCAACTTTTTAAATTGGGTCTTTGGTTTTGTGCTGTTGAGTTATGTGAGTTCTTTACATATTTTTTATGTTAATCCTTTAGAGGGTACACGATTTGTGAATATTTTCTCCCACTTGGGAGGTTGCCTTTTCATTTCGTTGATGGTTTGCTTTGTTGTGCAGAACGTTTTCAGTTGGATGTGGTCCCACTTGTTTATTTTTGCTTTTGTTGCTTCTGCTGTGGTGTCAGATTAAAGACTCGCTGCCAAGACTGTGTGGAGGAGCCTGCTGCCGGGGTCCTCCGCTGAGCGTCATGGTCAAGGGCGTGCGTTGAGCCTCGTGTGTGGGGGGAGTTGGGTCTGTGTGTGGTGTGGGAGAGTGGCCCGGTTCCACGTTCTGCATGTGCTGTTCCTGCCCATCGTGTGTGCTTCACCCTTGGTCCTGTGCGTGGTGGGGGTCACAGGAGAGAAAAAACGATAGAGGCTGGGACGATGCTTGAAAAGATAATGTCCCAAAATGTCCGAGTGTGATAAAATGCACGAATCTGCATATTCAAGAGGATCAGTGAAACTCAGGTAGGGTAAATGCAAAGAATTCTATACTGAAACATTATAATCAAACACCAGGAGATAGTCTTGAAAGCAGCAAAAAAAAAAAAAAAAAGGAAGAAGAAGTAGCCTGTTGCGTACTAAGGGTCTATAAGAAGATTAAAGGCAGGTTTGTTATCAAACACCACGGAGGTCAGAAGGTATAGACGACATACGTAAATAATGGCCTTACTCCGTAGAATGGTTTCCCTTGAGCAGTTGTGATCTGTTTGACTTGCCTAACGAATTAACCGCGTGTTCCTCTCTGTTGGATGTCTCCCCAGCGTACCGCGAGCCTCGTTTCTATTACCAGTTCACAGCTCGGTACCACGCAGCTCCTTGCAACAGTGTCTATAATGTGTCTTTCGAGAATAAACTTCTACAGATCTTAAGCAAACTGGTCCATGACCTTTCCTGTGAAGTTGCGTTGCTGAAGTCTGAATGCCATCATGTTAAAATGCAGAAAGCTGGTTTTCAAAATGAATTGTTTTTTAAATTTGCAGGTAAGTGTATGCAGTTTTTCAAAGAACATAAATTGAGAATACGAAGCTGATGTTAAAGACCTGTGAATTGCCGGGAGTGGGGTGGAAGTGTGAATGTTATAAAGCTGCTGCTTTCTTGTTCTCTGCTTTCACTTAGTTCTCCTGCCTTCGGAGTGAAATTCCACCGATCTATGTACTCAGGGAGGAGTTTGTACTCAACTAGCTTACACTTTGCTGTGGTGATTTACTTCAGAGTGGAATTTAGTATGAGGAATGTCTGTTAGTTGGCTACAAAAACTTAATTTGTAGAAGTGTCTAATTACAGTAAGACGGGTTAATATTACAAATGGAGCGAACGTTCCAACAGCTTGGGGTGCTTTTCCTGATAGTGCGGAGTGGGGACCCAAAACTTTCCGGAGGAAAATAGGGTCTCACAGTGGGAAGGGGGGTCCTCCGGTTTTGTCCTTCCCTTCCTTTGTCCTCGCCGCTGCCCCACAGGCCTCGCGGGCCGCCCGCGTCCGTCTTTCTTTCGGCCCCCCCCCCCACCATGGGACGGCGGTCCCAGCAGACCTCTCCCCGCAGCCCCCCACCCCGCTCCTTCCGCCACAAGACGGAGTGTGTGCGCGCCGAGAGACCCCCAGGACTTTCCTCGCCGAGTTGTTGTGACGGCCACACTTACAGAATCCTCTCGGGTTCCTTTCAGAAGTGCTTTCTCTGTGTTGACACCATCTATTTGTCAAGGCATCACTTTTCTGTGTTCTTGTCCAGTATTTTCTTTAGCTTTTTTATTAAAAAATGTTTTCTTTTATTGACTCCGGAGAGAGGGGGGAGGGAGGGGGAATGAGAGGGAGAGAAGCACCGGCCAGTGGCTCCTGCACGTGCCCGAAAGGGGACTGGCCGTGCAGCCCAGGCGCGCGGCTGACAGGGGATCGGACCCACGTGACCTTGCGGTTCGTGGGGCGACGTCCGGCCACCGGAGCCGCACCGGTCAGGCCGGGACATCCACCGTGGTTGGGACGGTTGATGTAGGGTCCACGTCCAGTAAGTCCAGGCCTGTGCTTCCTCAGTGACAGTTTCTGCTGCTCTCTAGTGGACGGTCCACATTCCCCTTCCTTCGCGTGCCCTGGACATTTCTTCGGAAAGTGTGCGTTGTGAGTATTCTAACATGTAATACTCTTGAAATCAGACTCATCGCCTCTTTTCTGTTTGCGGTGGTTTATGTGGGTGCAGATGTTCGTGTAGTGACTTTTTTTAAAATATTTTATTTATTTATTTTTAGAGAGGGAAGGGAGGGAGAAAGAGAGAGAGAGAAACATCAATGTGCAGTTGCTGGGGGTCATGGCCTGCAACCCAGGCATGTGCCCTGACTGGGAATCAAACCTGCGATGCTTTGGTTCCCAGCCCGCACTCAGTCCACTGAGCTAAGCCAGCCAGGGACTATGTAGTGACTTTTTAAACTGCTTCTGTAAAAGTTGCATACTTTGTTGTATGTGATGTCTGAGGTGTCCGCCCGTGACTGGATGTTAGGTAGTGGTTTGATACAGATTTCTCCCAATGCGGGGTCTAAGTCCATTCACGTGAACGTAGCGTTCCCGTGGCTGTTTCCAACAGTGAACTCTGTCCCACAGCTCCGACAAACTGGCGGTGACAGCTGTGGCCATGCTTTGGCATTTCTGAGCTCTGCCGTGTCCACGGATGTCATTCTGGTGTCCTCGTCGGCCGATCTTGTGGGAAGCTCATCTTGATAAAAAGGCAGGCAGTTTCCTATGGGGCGAGGCCAGCCATCCAGCCTCAACAACGCGGGCGTGTAGCGCAGGAGGCAGAGGCGCAGGCAGGGAGAGCACGCCCGTGGGCCCGGGCGGGGGCGGCACAGGGTGCCTGCTGGCTCTTCTCCCGCTGCTCCCGAGTTTTCTCGTGACCAGGGCCCTGGGTGAGTGACTCGGGCGACCAGCCCCTGTACTGATTCTGGAGACGGGTCCCTTTCTGCTGGTTCTCTCACTGGTGCCAGTGGTTTTGCTTCAGGGTAATGAATAGATTTCAGTGAATCTTACCCTCTCCTTAAACTTGTATAAAGATGCGAAGTAGAAAACGTTGTGCACTACCATAACCACCCATCTCACGGCTGCGTGGGGACGACACTCGGCATCGCCGCGCTTTGCCGCCAGCCGGGGACGGACGCTGGACAGACGTGGCCGCCTGTGGCCGGTGCCTTTCATCACGACGCTGTGTGCTCGTGGCTCGTAGGCGGGGAGAGCGCACTGTCCTCCGGTCTGGACTCCGTGTGCTCTCGTTGCAGAGGATTCTCAGGTAGAGACAGACCGTAAAAGCCCTCTCCTCCAGGTGTGCGGCCGCACTGGGAAGGCTGCCTCAGAGCAGCGGCTCTTCTGGCGGGTGCAGCAGCGTCACTGGGACGCCTTCCATTGCCTCGTCCGCGCTGTGACCTTCCCAGAGCCGTAGGGGTCGGTTCGGGTGGCTGCTCCTCACCCACCCTTTTGCTACTGACTGAATTCCTACGATAGCCTTTGGCTTTTAAAAACTCTCCTTTCAGCCCTGGCTGGCGTAGCTCAGTGGATTGAGCAGGGGCTGGGAACCAAAGTGTCGCAGGTTCGATTCCCAGTCAGGGCACATGCCTGGGTTGCAGGCCACGGCCCCCAGCAACCGCACATTGATGTTTCTCTCTCTCTATCTCCCTCCCTTCCCTCTCTAAAAATAAATAAATAAAATCTTTAAAAAAACAAACTTCTCCTTTCAACAGAAAAGTGTTACTGAATGGGTCACATTAAGCATCAGGACGGTGACCCTTTAGTTTCACAGCGGGGGTGACCCCCCCCTGCGGCCTGCCCCCCCAGCCCCTCTGCTCTCCACGCCTCCTTCCCCGCCCCACTTCCTGCGGCCCGTGCAGACCGGCCGTACGGTCCCACCTCACCGGCCGTTCAGTCCTCCGCGGCTTCGCTGGAGTTCCTCCGGCCGGCTCGCGGTTTAGAACCGTGACCCGGCCCGGCCTCGCGGCCCCAGTCCTTCCTCCCCGCTCCCACGCTCCTCCGCGCTGACCCGGGGCTCACCCCCTTCTCCACTCTGCGTCCGCATCCGTGTCCGTGTCCCGGTTCTGTGCGCCGTTCCTTTCTCTGCCTGAGAGCAGGGTCTCCGGAAGGGCACGGGTTGCCGGCTTCCACTGCGTCTGTGCCCTGGACCCCTGGGCAGCTCCTGGCACGGAGCAGCTCCCGATAAGTACTCCTTGGCGGGGGGGTCCACGCGGGCCCGCGTGGAGGGACAGGTGCGTGATTTCCGCCACCTCCACCTCACCCTGCTGCCAGCACCGCCACCGTGGGTTATCGCCGTTGAGTGGCGGAGAGTCAGTCGGATGACACGCACTCCCAGTTAAAGTGACCCTGCTGTTAAAATTTTATGAACACGGTAGCCAAACGTTAGCTCTCAGAAAAGTTGAATGATGTTTAGGTTCACTGTACTGAGAGGTTTTCCTGATGTATGTGAAACACACATTTTGCTGAGGGTTCTAGCTGAGAAAAGGGGCTTTAGCATTCAGAAAATCGCATCATTTTTTAGTGGAGGAGACATAGTCGACAGATGAGGTGTCTTGTATCTAAAAAGCTAATGTAGACATTGCGGCACAGCACGTTAGCTCCGTTGTAAGAGGGAACGTGTCTTCGCAGTTTCATGTGTGGATACTGAAAAAGAACCCAAGCCGTGCGAGGACCTGAACTGCGACTACTCCAGGAGGCTGTCTAAGGTGCGTCTGGGGGGGCGGGCGGGGGTGGGGACAGACGGGCCACGCCCCCTGTGGGAGGGGCAAGCGAGCATCCTGCCCCCCAATCTGAACCACATGGGCCCCCCTCACTGAGGGCATTCAGTGGGACAGATAAAACCCCATCCCATATGAGCGATGAGAGCTTAACGAAGCCGGTGCCTTATGAAATCCTGGGAAAGCCGGCATTTTAACTGCATTGAGATGGCTTCCCTTTTATTTGGCCTTACTTGGTAGTTCAGAGTACTTTGCCCTGTCAGTGTCCAGGTGACAGATTTGGTCTGTAATGTTTGCCGGCTCTTCTCGGGGTGCTCGGCCCCAGAACCCTGGGCCTGCACTTGGGGTGACAATTGTGCCGTAGCCGTCAGGACTCATTTCACTTAGTGCTTGCTTCTACATTGCACTTGACATACTGTTCGTGTTCTACTAGCAAGTGGGTGATGATAGTTTCCTACCTCTGGGTGTTCTGAACGCCCAGGACACTCTCTAAAATTACTTTCAAGTGTCAGGGATGTTATTTATGCTGTGGTCACTGTAACGCTCTCCCCACTGGAGGCGTGGTGTTGCGTTCTGGGGTCAGCATCCGTTGCTTCTGTCCTGGAGTTAACAAGTGGGCGGGCTTTTCTTTTTAGTGATTTATTTACTTATTTTAGGCATATTTTATTGGATGTACTGGGGTGACACTGGTTAATTAGTAGTGAGGTTGTGCAGGTCTCGGGGGCACAGCTGCAGAGCACATCTGCTGTGTGCGGCGCTGTGCTCACCACCCCAAGTCCAGTGCCCGCCCGTCCCCGTTTATCTCCCCGGACTCTCTAGCGTTTCTTCAGCCACATGAATTCCCTGCACCTCGCCCAGACGACCCACGTATGGAGGGTTTCTGTAAGTACGGCTGGTTCTCGCATCACCCAGTCGGGGGCGAGAGCTGTACTTCGCTGCCTGGAGTCCCTCCCACCGCGGCCGGCTCCACGGTTCGCCCCGCGTCTGGCTCAGACGGCCCCGCGTCCGTGTCGGCCACCAGCCCGCTGGCAGAGCTGGGTTCCGGGTCCAGGCGGTGTCTCCCTCCTCCCCGGTCTCACCGCGTGAAGCTGCTGTTCTTACTCTTCTTTCCAGAGGGGAGGGGAGGGGGCGGGGCTGACTGTGGGGGGCGGGGGTGGGCAGGGCAGGAGAGAGTAATGGGGGGAGCCGGGGGCAAGTGTAGTTGAACAGCACACAAATCAAAGAGACGCAGGAATCTGACTTGCATGGTCATTTTTATTGCCATCAGGTTTTCTCAGGTCTAGTTTCATTGATTTTTCTTTTCTGATGGAGTGTTAGGAAGCCGAGAGATTATGAGCGTGTTTCCTGAAAATTTTCATTGTACTTTGGCAATTAAAAATGGTTTCTTAGATACAAGATGTGTATCTGATTAATTCTTAGGCACTTTCTTGAGGAAAATCTGTTTGACTAAATAAATAATAATGAATTCAACCAGATTTATCAAAAGCACAAGAAAACTAAACTGTAAAAAGATAAAAAGGTAATAACCGAGCGATAGAATTGGAGCTGTGTAGATGTGTTGGATGCAGTGCACTGAAAATCATCTTTATAGTTACGTGTAGAAGTTTTCGTGAAGGGGGGCAGTTTGGGAGGTGCTGGGAGAAGCCAGTCACCGCCGGGGGTCACCGACCAGGGGAGCCCACGCGTCCGCGCCGCGGCGAGGTCGGAGGGGAAGCGGCTGCAGCCCCGCGGAGCTGACCAGGGTGCGGACGGTCTGAGCCCGCGACCACGCCGCACGCCTCCGCTGACAGAGCCTGCCCGTCCCTGAGGAGGAGGAGGCTCTCGTGACTCGCGTGGGTCCGTCCGGAACGACCGCTGCAAACAAAATGCCATTGACCCCAGATCACGGTGATGTCTTGATTGTCTCGTACATTAAACTTTCTGGAACCCAGAACTGTAGGTTTTACCCAATGCTGTGTTTTCTTTTGTTTTTTAACCTGATTTCTGTTTGTGAAAAGAGCGAATGATATCCTTCTTAAAGATCCTTAAAGCACATTTCCCTAAGCACAGTTGTTAGAGTGTACTTGTTGGAGCACATTTAGTTTCATAAAGCTTTACTGACTTGGGCCCAGTCCCGTCCATATTTCACTCCAAATGCCAAGGGACCAGCGAGTTTGGGCACGTGTCCAGCGGGGTTCCCCGTGCTGTATTTGGGGATGCGTTTGGAATGTCTGCGGTTGGAGGCTGACATGTTTTAATTTTTACACGTGTTACGTATATCCTGTAAATGCAAGAAAAAATGAGGACCTCAAGAACTTGGTTTTCCCTGCTTCTAAATACATAAGCAACCTATTTACTCTAAAACCACATATATTTTTGAAAAAAAATTTTCCATATTGTATTTCCCTCTTAGGCTAAGAACCTCATAGAGAGGTTTTTCAACCAGCAAGTGACGGTCCTGGGCAGGCGCGCGGAGCCGCTGCCGGAGATCTACTACATCGAGGACACCCTGCAGATGGTCTGGATCAACCGCTGCTTCCCGGGCTACGGGATCAACACCATGAAGCACCCCAAGTGCCCCGAGTGCTGCGGTAGGTGCGCCGCCGCCGCCGCCGCGGTCCGGGCTCCGGCCCGTGGTTTAAGTGCTCCTGTGGTTCATTTGAAACGGTGCTTGAAGAGACCGTGTGCCTCTGGCTGGTTCCAGCCTGGGGGTCCACGTTGTTGCGGTGGAGCGGGGTTAGGGGTGGCAGGCGTCTGTCGGGGGGGAGGACAGCAGTCATATGAGTAGGGGTCTCTTGCCCTGCAGAGGGTCAAACCACTCCTCTTCCAGAATCGACCACAGACACAGTCATGTGCATCCAGCCCAGAGCAGGCACGGCTCACCCGCCGTGGGGTGAGCGTGGGAACCAGCGGCCGTCTTTCTGACGCATGCGCGGCCCGGCCTGACACCACAGGCCGGCGCCACCCTGGCCGGTGGCCCCCACCCTCTGATCACCGCGGAGCCCGGCGCGGGCTGGGGGGCGGCCGGCCTCGGGTCCGCCGGCGCCCTTTCCCAGAGCGGGCACGCCAGTCCGTCCGGGGTCTCCGGGCTTTCTTTCTAAGGAGATAACGAGAGTCCCTGGGTCAGCGCCTGGGTCATTGTCGTGCAGTCCTGTCTGCTCTGTCCCCCCCCCTCTGCTGTTTCCAGTCAGATTAGAGCCTCTCTGCACCACGTTCTGGAAAGCCGTGCAGGTCTCCCGGGTGTGTCACGGCGTCTGTGCCCTCGGTCCAGAGGGACGGGTCTGGCGGCGGCCGACCCTCCCGCAGAAGGTGCCTCAGTTCCAGGCTCCGCGGGACAGGGGCTGGCTCCCAGAGCCGTGTGGCCCCTGGGCGTCGGGAAGTGTGCCCAGCCACACCCGCCCTCTCCGGAGCCTGCGTGTCCCATCCGGACGGGCCGAGGACCTCTCTAATGACAGGCCCGTCCGTCCGTCCGTCCTGCTCAGCAGCGCCGCTCTCCGGCGCGTGCTCGCTGCGCGTCCGGCGGCCGGGCGGGTGCAGAGCCTCTCGCCTGCTGCTGCTGCTGCTGCTGCTGGAGCAGGGCTTCTGGTCCTTTCGGTTTTTGCTTCCACCCAAACGGCTGGTCGCATTATTTATTTTGTTCCCTGGGGAACATTTTGGTAACTGTGTCCTTCCAGGGACAACCCTCTCCCTGACGCAGCGTCCGTGGGACCTCGCAGATTTCCTCGTGCTGCATTTCCATTTCACTCGCTTCAGAGGGCTCGCTTCTCTCCTGGTTTCCTCTCCAAGCAATTGCTTATTTAAGCCATTGTGATGTTCAGTTTCCAAGTAGTATGGAAGTTTCCAGAGATCTTTCTTTCTACCGAAACCCAACTTATTTCAGTATGGACAAAATCTCCTCCTGGTATGTGTGCTGTGAAAATATTTTCCCAACTGAGGTTGGCATGTTTGTTTTAAGAAAAAAGAAGTTCAGTTTATTACTTTTTATTCTGTGGTTTATGTGTTTGTGTATTTTTTCCGTTCTGCATGTTTGTTTTATTTTTTACATTCAATTCTTGATCTCTCCTGCCATGTTATTGTTTATATTTTTTATCTTTTTTTCTTCTTAAAGAAGAACTTTAACATTTCATGTAATACTAGCTTGCCGGTAATGAACTTCAGCTTTTTCTTGTTTGGGAAGCTCTGTATCTGCCCTTCCATCCTAAATGGTAGCTTTTCCGGGCAGGGTCATCTGGTTGCTGGTCCCTGCTTTCCATCGCTCTGGGTACCTCTTGCTCCTCCCTTCTGGCCGGCACAGTTCCTGCTGAGAATCAGCCGACAGTCTTATGGGAGCTCCCCTGAAGGCAGGCGACTAACTGCGTTTCCCTCGCAGCTTTTAAGATTCTCTCTGTCTCTAAACCTTGGCGTTTTAATCACGATGTGTCTTGGCGTGCGCCTTGTTGGGTCCGTGTCGTCTGGGACTCGGTGCCCTCCGGACTCGCGTCTCTTCCCTTCGCCAGGCTGGGGAGGAAGGTTTCCGTCATCGTTTTCCAGATGGGTTTTCAATTCCCTGCTCTTTGCCCTCCCCGTCTGGCACCCCGCGGTGAGAATGTTGGTGCTTTCGACGTTGTCCCAGAGGCTCCTTGCACTGTCCTCATTGATTTTGGATTCGTTTCTTTCTTTCTGCTGTCCTGACTGGGTGTTTTGAGCCTCCTCATGTTCCCAATGACGGATGGGGTTCTCGGCTCCGCCTGCCCCAGCGTAGATTTCCTGTGAATCGTTCTTCGTTTCGTCAGTGTGCCCTTGCTCCCCGACTGGTCCTGATTTACGGTTTGTGCGTCCTTCCCAGTGCTGTGGCGGTTCTCCCGAGTTCCTTGAGCGTCTTTACAGCCATCGTTTTGAACTCTGCCTCTGACAGTTTGTCTGCATGTCACTTCATTCCTTTTCTGGGTATTTCTCCCGTTCTTTCCTTGGGGACCTGTCTCCCTGGGCGCTTTGTCTGCTCGCCGACACTTGCAGCTGCGTGTCAGGCGGAACCGCCGCGTCTGCGGGCCCCGGCAGAGCGGCCTCGCGCGGTAGGTGTCCTGCAGGGCCCCTGCCTGGTGCAGCCTCCCCGGTCCTCCAAGCCGGGCGCTGACCGTGGTGGCGTAGTCACGACATGGATTATCCTGTGTTGGGGATGATCAGATTCAGCTAAGCTAGGCCAAGTAACTTTCCTCAAAATTACGTATTTAGCGAGTGATAGGAATCAGGCTCGGGACAGGAGTGTGGTTACAAGTGAGCCACGTGCCCTCTCCACACTCGGGCCGTCGTTCCGCACCTAAGCTAAGGGCACTGTCACGGCCACACTGGTTCCTCCCGCGCCCTGACCTCTGGGGCCTCTGCTGTGACTGGCCGGCGACCCGGCCGGCCCCTCAGCCCAGCGCCACGCGGTTCGAGAGTCAGTGGTGGGTCGCAGCCTCCGTCTAAGCCAGGGTCGGAGCGGAAGGCTAACGCTCTGCACTCGCAGGAGGCAGGTGGAGGGCCAGACTGCACAGGATCGACTCGTGGAAGGAACCGTGGAAGGGGGCCGCGGAGGGTGGGGCGGGGGAGCGGGGGGACAGAGGGTTGCAGCTTCTCCCGAGTGAAAGCACTTCGGGAGACTGAGTGAATGTGCTTCCCGCCACTGAGCTCTGAGCTTAACGGTGGTTGGCCGGGTCAGCTTTACGTCACGTGTCATTCCGCCACAATTAAAGCAGAAGGACAGTTTCCAAGTGAACCTGCCCTGCTGACCGGCCCGGAGGACGCCTTTCTCTTGCCCCTCCCTTACGGTGGTCGGCTGGGCTCAACTGGCGGCAGGACCACGCACCAGGTAACTTTTTAAGGTGGTGAATATGTCTCACTTTGTGTTGTGTATAACGCATTAAATACTCAAAGATTCTTGCGTCAATCTTCTGCTGCCAAATTAATATCAGACCCTTTTTAAGGCGATTATATGTTTGATTCAGAAGCGTGTGTGATATGGATGCAGTTGGGTGAAGCGTCAAGTATAAGTATCTCAAGTGGATGTGTGATTCAGGTCTTCCCAAGTAACCCAATGACCTTTCAAAAATGCTCATTACAAACCTATCATGACCAGAAGGTTCTGCAGTTATAAGACAACTCCAGTCAAAATGTGTAGGATATCTCTAAACATTCATATTTAATGTGGTAAGTTGTGTTTCCATTTATTTCAAATCGCATGGTTAATTTATGATTGTGTGTTTTGTTGCCTTTCTACACAGTTCTAGTTGTGTAAGTTTTTGATCAGTTATTATTCAGTTGAACCAACATGCTGATAAGGCTGGTCCAAGGGCCAGCGATGATTCAAATCAGGACGTCACCGGCGAAGCTGCCTTCCCCACTTTCCGTTTCTATGCTATCAATGTAACAGCACTGAGGACGAGCCCCAAACCTCCATTCTTTTTGAAAGCTCAATGCTTCTCTTTCTAAATCCCTCTGGAATCCTGAAACCTTGCTTGCAATCATGGATTGAGGTGTATTGTTGTGAAGTTGGCAGAAAAAAACAGATGTTTCATTCTCCGTCTATGTGGACATTCGGGAAAAATTAGCGTGATCAGAATAAGCGCGTCTCCCCCCAAGTACAGCAATGCAAACCGTGCCATTAGCCTTAGCATTTATAATCCACCGCTGGGCGGAAAAACTGCTTTGTCGCCCGTCCCGCGCGGGCTGGGCGGCGACGGGGAGGAGACGCAGAGTCAGTCCCCTGAGGGCAGAGCCGGGGCTCCTGCTGCGCGTTCAGGGGGAGGTGCAGACGCGCTGGGGGGCTCGTTTGCCCTAACTCCCCCCCAGACAAGCCGGGGGCCCCCGCTGTACCGCTGCGCCGGCCTGAGGGCGCCACAGTGCTCACCGTGCAGGCCCCTGGCCCTGTCTGGGGACAGTTTAAAGTCCCGGTGAGCAGAGACAGCAACGCCCGTGACAGCCAAACACACCCACGCCCGTCCGATGTGGGGGCGGCGGGCGGGCAGGAGGGCCCCTTGGCCATCCCGCAGCCGCCCGCCCACGCGAGGGAGCACAGGCGACAGAGGCAGGAAGTGGCCCGGGGGACGGCGATCCGGAGAGGGTCTTCCGAGGAAAGGGCCAGACCCAGCTGTGGGAGGAGGCGGGACGGGGGCAGAATTCCGGGAGAAACCAGCCCCCGTGTTTCACGACCCGTCGGCGGGCGCGCAGCCCCGCGGTGGGGAGGGGATCGGCTACACGGGAGAGACGGGTCGGAGCCAGAAAAGACAGCAGGCCCACGGCGGGGACGGTTGGCAGCACGGACCTTTAATCGGCGTCTCCAGAACACGTGCGCGCGCGCGCCCGACGGAGGGGCCGAGGGGCCGCGGAAACGCCGTGCGCGCGACGGCGCGCTGCGCGTACTCACTGCGGGAGCGCGCATTTATCAGGGGAGGGGCCTCGCGCCCCCAGTTCCCGGCGGTGCCTTGAAATGCACGCACTTCCCCCTCCTGCGGTGGCCGTTTCCAGGAAAAGCCAGAGGACCGACAGTTTTCCGCTCTTCCCCGTCCACAGTCCGCTCCGCTCCAGCGGCCGTCCGCAGCGCCCGCCCGCGCGTCCGCAGTAGGAGCGCCCTCCGCGGCGGCGCGCGGCCGCGGCTACATCTGCCGGCACTCGTGCCGCGTGCAGGTGGCCTGCCGCTCGATGCGCCACGTGCCCTCCTCGTAGGTGCAGTGGCAGATGGTGCACTCGTCCGTCCTCACCTCCCTCCCGGCCGGGATGACGGCCGTCTCCGCGAAGCAGTTGGGACCTGCAAGGCAGAGAGGCGCGTTTCAGGGCGTGGGTGTGTGCGGGGACACGGGTCACGCGTTTCGCTGGCGGTCAGCCTGCCGGCCCCTGCTCACACGCGCTCTCCCGGAGGGCAGTGGGGAAGGTATGGTCAGTGAGGTGCAGCTCCCCCCACGTTTTCTGAGGCAGGACCAGCAGCATTTAAAGATTGCGATGCCGACACCGCTGTCATTTTCACTGGAGACGATCCCACTCGGGGCCTCACCCACAGGCCGAATCTGCAGCCATTTGAGGTAATTAATGCTAAGTAGCCAGGGAGAGAAGCACCACCGTGACTCTCAGAGAGCCGGTCTCGTTCCCCCCGGCCCCTCTGGGAGAGAGAGTTCAGGCCAGCTGCTGGAAACAGCCCAAGACCTGGGTCCCGCCCGCGGCCCCTGGTGCGGCTTGGACTCAGGACAGTCCCCGTGCGGCCCCGGCACACGGACGCCTGCCCTCCCCCAGAGCGTCTGGCTGCCGGTCGGAAAGGGAGAGTTCGCTCCGGAAGCAAATCCTGGGTGAGGCCACCACCCCACTCCGTGGGCCAGGCTCCGAGGGGCCCCGTCTGGCGCTGCCAGGGCCGCGCCCTCCCCACCTGTCCCCACGGGCTCCCGGGGTCCCAGGTCAGCAGCCACCGTCAGCTTCTCAGCCCAGGTGCCACCCCCACACGCGACCTGAGCGCAAGGTCGAGGACAGGACTCTAGGGTCACACGGACTTCCAACGAGTGGAAACGGTTTCACGCTGGGGCCCACGCACCGGATTCAGGGGTGCACCTGGGGCCTGCCCTCCAGCCTCCCTCCAGCACCGAGCCCCTGTCCCCGCTGCGGCCGAAACCAGGGCTGGCTCGGCGCCTGGGTGGAGGGCTCCGGTCCCCCTCGCCCTTCCTCCGCTGGTCAGGTCCCTGATAACGTGCCTGACACCCTCGTGGCCGTGACCTTCCCTCGCCTGGAGGGGTCTCCCCTCACACACGGCCGCTGAAACCTTGTGGACACTTCTACCCCACACAGCAGTGCCGGAAAATGAGGCAATAAAACATGAGTGGGAAGTGTGGCCGACCCCTTTGCCCAGCGTGTGCAGAGCCCAGAGGCGACACTAGGGGGCAGCACAGGCCAATTCGCCAGGCGGGTATGTGGGTCACCCCCTCCCAACCCCCATGGCCCAGCGCGCGACCCCCAAAATGCTTCCTGGCAACAGCGCCCGGCTCACCTGTCATGGTGACGCCAACTGCGGGATTCGGTTTTTACTAACCCGGATGACAGAACTATCGATTCTGTTCGTCATTGACAGGTGACCTACAGTCACTGGGAGGAGAACCTCCAGCTACCCACCAGATTTCTGCGTGGTCTTGGTTCATCCAGAGCAGGGCGGGGGCGGGGGGCAGCGGCGGGGGACACTGAGGCCGAGAGTGCTCGAACTGGAGAACTTTAGACCTCAGGGGAGGGGGGGGAACCTTTGTTCAGATCCCTCAACACACAGGTGGGGACTCGAGACAGGGCTGCCCAGGGGGACCGGCTGCAGTCAGACTGAGCCGGCCGGGGAGCGGGCGTCTGTCCCTCGGGCATTTCCGGTGCGACCCACCCCACCAGGTGGCGCCCAAGTTCCAACACTGTGGCCGGCGGCGAGGGGCAGCATGTGGGTGGGCCGTCGCCACCGCGGAGACCAGCCCAGGCCTCCTGACCGCCGAAATAGCATGTTTCAGGATCACGTTCACCCAGCTGCTCGCTTATTTGCAACTCACGGGTTTTCTCCCGGTCAGTGTGCAGCGGCCACCGCCGAGAGCCAGGTGGGGAAGCCCGGAGGGGCAGGGTGCCCACTCCTGGGGCGGCAGGAAGCGTCCGCCAGCCTGTCCCTGGGCATCGCAGCCCTGCAGCCACCGCCTCGCTTCCTCCCCGGTCGCGGCTCTGGGTCCTCGGTTCTGGGGCGCCCCCTCGTCACGCTCGGGACCCCAGATGTGCCATTGTCTTCTTTCAGTGGAAAGGAAACACTAGAGAAAGTGTCCTCAGTTGTGCAAAGAAATCAAGAAAAGGAGAAGCTCCCCGATGCTGCGGAACCCGGGACCCCACGACAGCACCGCTCCCCCAGACGTCAGCCAGCACAGGCTTGGGGGGGGGGTCGGGGTCCGGGGCGAGGAGCCAGACGGGACCGTGCTCGGGGGAGGGGGCGGGGGAAGGGCGGAAGCTCCTGTGGAGGCCGCTGTCTACTTCAGAACAACAGCAGCAGCCCAAGGAAGGCCCAAATAAAAGCCGCTGACGCCGAAAACACGGTAACTCTCCGGGTAAACACGGACGGCCTGCCCCATCCCCGGCTCCCTGGGCGGGCCCACTGGCAGGGCGGTCCCGCGGTCACGCAGCGGGTCTGTCCGCCCACCCGGGTGCTGGGCTGTGATCGTGGACGGGGCCCAGCAGGGCGGCCCCAGAGCTGGACAGGCCCCGAGGTTTCCCATGCACCACGCTCTCTGTCTGAAGTCACAGCCACGTGCAGGGTGCCGGCGCGCTCCCCGAGCCCCCTCCTCCAGCCCCCCTCCAGTCCCCCCCCAGTCCTGCAGAAGCGGCCCTCCTTCCCGGAGAAAGCTCCGGAGCAGCTCAGTGTCCCCGGGAGTGCAGGCGGCTGAGAGCCTCTGAGCCCCGCAAGCCTGTCACAGGGCGTCGGGCAGCGCCGCCCTGAGCCCAGCGCGTCAGGGGCGCCCACCGCGGGGCGAACGCAGACCCCGTGTTTGAAGCCGACTTGGCAGCTCGTGTCAGGCTCCCCGGGTGCGAGGGCTGCGCCGACACGGCAGCTCCACGGCCGTAATTAAGAGGATCGTTCTCAAGCTAATTATGCCTTATTTATTCATGCCAAATAAAGCCGTCTTGACAGGTGATGTCTGAATGCAGATGATAAGCCCGTCAGGAGAGGGAGGGGGCAGGGGCATCGGAAAGCAGGGTAAAATGTCAAAGCTTATGGAAAATGAAAAAAGAAAAACAAGCAACTTCTCCCCCCTCTGGTTCTGGAGCTGCCCTCGGCGGACACACGGTGGTTTTCCTGAGACGTGTTTTGCCGAAGCGCCACGTGAAACGTGAGCTCTCCAGAGGGCAAAGTCGGGAACGCCCCTGAGAACTGTCTGGTCCTCCTGCCGGAGTGTGCGGCGTTAGAGGAGTATCTGTGTCCCCTTCCCTGTCTTCAGGGCTCTGTGAGACAGATGTCACCTGCTCCACAGGTGTGGGAGCGGAGGCCCAGGGGTGTGAAGGAGAGTGAGGTCATTCTCTCTCAGGTTTGGTGTAGTCCTGCCTGAGTCAGATCCGTGCGGCCGCAGGCCGTGGGCGGCCTGAGTCTGCCTGAAAACAGCCCTGTCCCTCCGGCTCCTGCGGACACACAGTGCGCCCCGGGACCACGGGTCAGGTCCACGGGGTCCCCAGCTCGAAGACCGAGGTGCCCAGGCTTGCCGAGTTCTCGGGCGCAGCACCCGGCCCCCCCACGGGGTCTTCAGGAGTCCCGTCACTCATTCATTCATTTTGGAAACGAGTGGTTCGTGCCAGCACCGGGCGGGTTCCCCGAGCGTGGTGCATCGCTCCCCGGTGGTGCTCTGCAGCCCCCCACCCTGTTGCCTGACGCCCCCACCCCCGTCCTTTGCTCCGTGGTAGCCGCTGTCCCGGCTGGCCCCAAACCCAGACGCGACATGAATTCAGGAGAACGCGCTCGTCTCGTTTTCTCACGTCCCCCTCTCCCGCAATCTTCAGGAGCGACACATCTTTCAATATTTATTTTAGCGGCCTTTCGGCCCGTGCCACCTCCCGGTGGAACTGCTGGGGGATGTGGGCAAACAAAGTCTGAACCTGTTCCCAGGAAGATGACTCCAGTGGGGGGCTGTCCTCGCACGCTCCCCTGCCTGTGCGCCGGGGACTCTGGGGAGACCGCTGGCAGACCTGGGGAAACGGGGGTGTGGCCGTTTAACCTTCACGGCCGCCTGCGCCGTGTCTGCTTCCAGGGGCAATGAGCAGTCCTAGCGGGAAGGGGACACAGGCGGGCTTCCGGGTCCCTCCTTCCCCGGAGAGCACGGGGCTTTGCCCCTCCCCCGCACCCCTAACGGGCATCAGGGCCGGGCACCGGCGGGGGTGGGGCAGGAGTGAGGGACCTGCTGGCCCAGGCAGGGCAAAGGACAAGCAGGGTCGCATCGTGGAACGCCGGGCACCGGGGGTAACGCGGAAGACGAAGCTGTGCCCGTTCTTGGCGGGCCTGGCTGAGAGTCGGTCGATCTCCCGGCCAGCTGCATGGCCGGGCGTCACTGGTGGGAGACAGAGGACCCGAAGAAGGAACCCTTGGGCCTGTGGGCACGCTTCCGCGGGCGTGTGGGGGAGCCAGGAGCTTCTGGGTCTAAAAACAAGACTCTCCCACGTTTCCCACGTCACCGACGGGAAGACAGCCCTGGGAGGGAGAAGTGGCCCCGGAGGAGGAACGTCAGCGCAAGGCACAGCTGTGGGGTCTTTTATCAGGAACTAGGAAACCGCCAGGGGGCACCTCGCACGGTCTCAGCTGCACAGAAGGGCTGCTGAGGCCCCGAGGGCGCGGTCCCCCACAGTGCCACGGGTGCTGCCCCCGGTCCCGGGCGCCTGGGGCTGGGCACCGGGGAGGTGCTGGGCGAGAGCTGGGGGGAGCTGGGGGGCAGGGGTGCGCTCTGCGGGTCGGAGGTAAGGGGTCCTTGCCGCCAGGTCCGGCCCCCGCACACACCCCCTGAACCTAGGTGGCCCCCCCACCCCCAGGTCTGACTCATCTTGACCGGCGGCTGGCTTTGGGCGGAGGAGCCACAGCGAGGGACAGACACAGAGACTGGGAAGTCGTGCCCCTGCCCAGGGCCGCCAGCTCTCGCTGCTTTCAGAGCTCAGAGCCCAGAGCCCAGAGCCCAGGGGTGCAGACACCTGGGCCGGCCCACCGAGGAGGTGGTGCCGGGCCATGGGGGTGAGGCCCCGGTTACAGGGTCCTGAGCTCAGTAGAGGAATTCTTTCTTTCAGCCGCCAGCTGTGCGGTGGCTGCTGGAGGCGAAGGCTTGCTGATCCGGTGCTCACGTGGTCCCATTTATCTGCCGGGAAAACGGAGGGCGGGAGGCTGAGGCAGCTCACCCAGGGGTGGGAGGGGATCACTGAGCACCACCACCCTCGGCCTGAACTTCGCATTCCCGCCATATCAACACACAAAGCCAAGGACACCTCCGCACGACCGGCTTCCGTGAGGAAGCAGGACTTCAGAAGTAGTTATTACAACTTTTCACAGCTCAAAGCAAGACCTGCAAACCTAAATCTAGTGCGTCAGCCACACGGCAGGGCCAGCAGCGCCCAGCTCCCGCCCGCCCTCGGAGATGCGGAGACTGCGCGCCCCGTGGGAACTGCCACGGGTCTGCCGCCACCCGAGCAGCTGAAGCAGCTGGACGGAGGCCAGGGCGGGAACCCTCGAGGCTTTGCTCCGGCTCTTGCTTCTGCCCTCCCCGGCTCCAGTGCCGTCCTAAAGGCTGCGTCCACGTCATGGGGCCTGGAGAAGCCCGCCGTTAGCTCGGGTGGGTGTCTCGGCAGAGCCTGCACCCCCGCTCGGCACCGCACCGGGGCGCCCACCTCTCTGGGCATGCCCCTGGGTCCCCCAGGCCACCAGCAGGTGGTGATGGGCAGAGGTGGGTTGGGGCCTGAGCCTGCGGTTCAAGGACGCCGCCTGCAGGGGGCGCCGCCGGCCAGGTCGCTCTCACATCTGCTCCTCCGGGAGTCAGGGCAGAGGAGGGGCCGGTCAGGGGAGAGGCCCAGGTCCCAGCGGCTGTGCCCGACCAGGCCCTGGGGGAAGGTGACCGCGGAGGGGACGTGCAGTCCCCGAGCAGCGCGGCCACAGGACAGCGGCAGCCCCCGCGCCCCAGGTCCCACCGACGCGATTCCCACCGGCCGAACCTGAGCGCCCCCCGCAGGAGCCGCGCGGAAGGCTCTGTCCACGGCCGCCCCCTCCGCCGCCCGCTGCCCCTGCTGCTTCCGCGGGCGCCCCTCCTCCTGGGAAGGGTGACCAGGACGCGCCACCTTTCCGATGGCCTTTGTCTCCAGACCCGTGGGCCCCGCCACTCCTAAAATCACAAACCCACACTGCAAAGCGCCCACCTGCCGGCGGGGTGGCCGTGGCGCCGTCACGGTGGGGGCACCCGCGGGGACCAGGGCCGGCGCGGTGCTCGGGCCGCCCGCACACTCGCCGCGCGCCCCTCCCGGCGGCCCTGCAGCGCGGGAGCGGGGTGCTCCACCCCAGGGCAGCCTCTCCGGCTCGCTCTTCTCCTAAAACCCTTCGCAGACGACAAGCCGCGTCCTCGAGGCGCCGGGGTGTCTGCTCCCCGCGAGCTGGCGCTCAGTTCTGCGCGCAGGAAACCTCAGCCTCCGAGCGGTGACTCGCAGCAGCAGGACGCCTGAGAGGCTGGGACAACGGAACTGTGCTCCGCGCGGTGGTGGAGGCTGGGCCCGGAGAGCAGGGTGCCCGCGGCTCCATTTCCGGTGACAGCCCTGTGCCTGGACGGCTGCGAACGCACCGATGATGAAGGAAGCCCTCACGCGTCCTTCCTCGGGCCCTGCCTCCAGCTCCTACTGGGAGGGCTGGGGGGTGTCCTCGGGGTCTCTGGCCCTGCGCCCCAGCAGCTGCCCTGCATTTAGCACGTGGGTGTCTGGGACTTGCTTTCCCAGCGGGAGCGCTCTGACACCTCCTTGGCGGGCTGCCACCGCGTGGGGAGGGGCCCCAGCCCATCAGCCTTCATAGGAGCTTCTGCTTGTAGCCTAAGAAGATGTTCTTACTGTGTCCCATCGTGAGGACTGAAGGGGACATCTCACTCGGGCCTCAGAAAAGGGAGTAACTAGGCTCCTCCTAAGGAACACATTTCCTTCGTTTGTTAGCAGCATGGATCGTGGAAGGGATGACCTCTCCCCTTGGCTGCTAGAAAATGCAAAACAACATTTGCATTTCATCTCTAACAAGCGGATGTGATCTTCAGGGTCATGACCTTGCTACCCGATTTGTCTTTTCTCTCATTCCTCCCAAATTGCTTCACATTTAAATGTTAAATGTCTTCGCCGTCTCTGTCTTGTGTGAAGCTTGTCCAGTCTTTCAGGAACAACGTGGGGTGCAGTGGGTACAACTCCGTTTTCATGTACGCTTGTCGACTCTGACCTTCACCCACCCCCCAGAACACCAGGGGCTTCCCCGGGCACGAGTCCAGTTCCCGCCAGGCAGGCTGGAGCCTCACCCCGGTTGGTCCACCCCCCGACCCCCCCCCCCGTGCCCCGCACTGCAGGGGAAGGGTCATTCTTCATTTTCAGCCGGTAGGAGGGGCCCCAAGCCCGTCGCCCGCCCAGGGACACCGGGTTCCCTCCCGGCACAGAGAACTCGCAGTTGAGCTTACTCCTTGCGATGGGTCTCCTGGCATTAGTAACATTTTTTGCAAAAGATAGACACATTTCCAGCAATTAATCCAAAAACGTCCACATTTAATTAAGTCTGATTACCCGGGGCGGTGAGCCGGGCCCCCCGAGTCTCACAGAGCCCCGGGCAGTTCCACCCGCCCCTGCCTTGAAGATCACAGCCGCACTTCTTCATCTGAAGTGCTCGCGTCCCTGCGGAACACATTTAATAAAAACGTTTGGAAAGAACTGGGTCGCTTTTGTTCAGGTTCCCCACTCACTTCAAATAGTTGCCACCTGTTATCTGTAAAGGCAACTTCTAGTGTCACACGAAGCAAAAGACTTCCAGGGTTCAGAAACTCAAATTCCAAGTCATCATGGGCCACATTCTCTAGCAGCAAACGGTGCCGCCTTCCCGGGGCTCCTGAAACGGAGTTCCGGGGGCAGAGCAGGGGCGGTGTGAACCTGTGGCCTGAGTTCCCTCCGCGGGGGTCACCCCCTGTGCACGGACCCACGGTTCCTTTTCAGAGTGCGTGCTCACGCTCGTCTTTGCGTCTCCGCACTCTGAACGGTTTTGCCAGGCCCCCGGAAGATTTGCAGAAATTCCGCGAGCCCCTGAGTAAAGGGTTTGCATTCAGGCCACAGACAACAACGTCCCGTGTCAAAATATTAGTGAAAGCCATCAACCCACCCATTTATGTCCTTATTTTTCTTCCATATGTTACAATTTGGTTTTGTAGATACGAATGCAGTCCCTGGAATACCTGTATGAAATATTCTATCCAAATGGAGTCTGACGGCCTGATGCTACATTGGGCCAATGGGGGAAGAGCGTCCCCATTCTCAGTTAAACTCAGGACAAAAACGCACGACCCAGTACGGCCCCTCCCTCGCGGCCCCGGTCACTGTCATCGACAAGCCACCACGCGGTGGCACGCCGGGCACGGACAACCGGGCGGCTGTGGGTTCTTCGGGAAGCAATCCACACTATCATCATCGATTTCCCGCACAAGGAGCTCCGTGACGACGCCACGCGGAAGGCTTCACTTGCAGTGTTCCTTCTGTTTAAAAAACAGTGGCCATCCCAGCAAGTTACAATGAACACGTACACAAGAACTGAAACATGAGAAACTTTCTGGGACAGAGAGTCCACGGCAGCGTGTCCGCGTCCGCCCGCCGCCCGTGAACGATGGAGGAGCCTGTTGTCCCGCACACGCTCTGACGCGCGGTCCCCGGCGTGCAGGCGGGCCGCTGGCGGTCGCGTGTCGGTCCGGTGGGCGCCCTGGTCGGTTCCGACGGTTCCTCTACAGGCTCCGGGGCTTCCACACCCCCCTCTGGGGGCAAACTCGCCCCCCCCCGCCGCCTTCGACTCCGCGGTGCTTTCCTGTTCGCCCCGCGCCTCTCCTTTGTTAGGGTTCGATCCAGCGGTGAAGTTGAAAGTCGGTGGGAATGGTTATTCTTTTCTTTTCCTTGAAGAGACTGCATGGCTTCTCCTTCAAGTGGGTTTGCCTCCGGTTCTGTTTGTTTGCACAGCCCACGGAGGTCTCCGAACTTCGCATTTCTTCTTATTTATGATGATTGTTCTGCTTTCTAGTCACGAGTGGGGATGGGATTCTGTCAGCTCTTTCTTTTGAACACGTGAGGAAAATCACACGCTTTCCTCTTTACAAGGTCCGTGGGACCGATGGCCTGGCCCGTCTGACCTCACGGGTCTCTGATCTCCTCACCATGCGTGTGCCGTCCGTGTCCGTGGATTTGGTTGATGGTATTCTATGTCGCAGCTGTTTTATTCAGGTGTGTCATACTAAGTTGCAGACACTGTCTTTTCGCAAGGTTTATTTTTTTCCTTCTGGCCTATAAGGATTTGGGAGAGTTATATCCCTTATACAAAAAATGCAAGGGACCCTGTTTCTTGAGATTCAGCAAAACCTCCCTGTAAAACAGTCTGGACCTGGTGTTGTGAGCAGATCTAAGAAACACGAAATCTATGAAGATTTTTAGCTTTTCTTCTTGAGCCAGTTTTGGAAATTTATATTTCTCAAGAAGTGTTTATTTCGCTTAGGTTTCAGCATTTATTGCACAAAATTATTCGCTGCATTATTTTTCTCAGTTTTATAGAATTTCAATGATAATTACAGCTAGCCCTCGGGCCTTTTTTTCTTCTAAATATTGCTTAACTGTATCTCTCCCCCTTGTTTCCTCCTGATCGTGGGTTTCTTTATTATTTTGGGTTATGACCTCACCAGCAGCTCACAGTGCCACGCTCTCCGGGGCCCTCTGTGTGGAAATGCATCTACTCGCAGCGTGGGCCCCCTCCCCCCAGCAGTCCGCAGACCGAATGTGCTCGTGTGCCCTGTGCCCTCCCACCTGGCGTGGGGGGGGGGGGCTTCCAGAACCCTGTCCTGGGAGGCCGGCCCGGCCTCCCTCCCGCACCCCTGCACCGGGCGGTCCCCAGGCCCCCAGCCCCCGGGAGGCTCTGCTGAGTATCCGCCGGAGAAGGCGCCACACTGCTTCTCGCTGCCCGGTCCCAGTCGACCCCCCAAATCATCGTTGGGGGCAGCACGTTGGCACCCTCCTGTGCTTTCCGCTCCTCGCAGCCTGTCCCCTCCCTGTCCCCACCGCTCCCCCACTCCCGGGGCCCCCACGTGCTCCGCCTCTCCTCCCGTTACACGCGCCCTCCCCTCGGCCGGCGCCGGAGTCCAGCTGCATCCGCCCTGGGCGCTCCCCCACCGCAGCGGTCGGCAGAGGGCTGCCGGTCAAGTGTCTGGGGCAGCTGGGAATTCCCCAACAATTTCTAACCCTGTTTTTCACGCTGCACCCCGCCCCCCGCGTGTGGGAAAACTGCACCCCGATGTCTGCCCACCCAGCCTTGCACCAGCACGCACAGTCGGGACCAAACATGGGACTCAGTGCACGTGTTCTGGACAGAGGCCTCCCTGGAGGAAGCGGCCAGCGTGCAACGCCGCCCCAGGGGTGGTGAGCGGCAGAGTGTCCGGCGAGCGCTCGGGGACTGGAGAACCTTCCAGAGAGAGGGAGGCCTCCTGAGCGCACCATGTCAGAGACGCGCCGGCCCCGAAACAGTGTCGGCAGCCGAGCGGACAGGAATCCCGATGGTTGCAAAGGGGGGACACGCACATTTTGAGGTCACGCCCAGTCAGTTCCACAGGGGACGACACCAAGAAACCAGAGGCCTCGGAGAGCTCCAGCACCTCTCGGCACCGGCGCGCGCAGGAGTGGTTCTTCGGGGAACGGCCTCTCTTCCGTTCGGAGAATCCCACTTACCGAAGATACTTTTCACTGTGAAAATACACACGTATCCGACGACTCACTAGGACAGAAGGGCAGGGGAATGCCTCAGACCCCCTCCTGCGGGCTCTGGAGCGGGGAGAGCAGAGCCGGACGGTCACAAGAAAGAAAGTCGCTGCTACCGGTGCCATCCCTCCCCCCGCCCCCCGACACCCCCGTAAGGCCAACTGCGGTCTGGAGTCAGAAGGGCAATGTCCCCGTGGCCGGATGCCACGCGAGAAGCCTGTAAACACAGCACTCGGGTGTAAAAACCGCCACCAGCAGCCACGGAGACCTGAGAGCAGACTGACCAGAAAAATGACAGCCCGAGGGCTGGCTGACGGTCTCCCCGTGAGGTCGCCCAGGCGCTGCTGCGGGGGCACACCCGTCTCAAGGGACATCTCAAGGGACAGGCGCCCCCCCCAACCCCGAGGAGCAGCAGCCAGGCACCCTCCCAGAGCAGAGCGGGGTTTGCTGCCGTCCATTGTGCACCCACCTCCAGAGAGCCGAGGGGGCAGAGGGCCCAGGCGGCCGCAGCCAGAGAGCGCTGCGCCTTCCGAGAGAGGGGACACGGGTGCAGGGCCGGCACGGTGACCGGCCAGGAGGCAGCCCCCGCTCGCCAGCGCTGGTGGCCGTGCATCCGGGCGCCTGGTGCGTGAGGCCGCAGAGCCGCCAGCCGCGGGGGGGGGGGCGGTGAGCACCCCGCTCCCGCCCTTCCCCAGGAGCTCACGGAGTGTGGGGGGGGCGGGGCATGGTCGGGGACGGGCAGCCCTGCCGAGGAGCTGCCGGGCTGCCCCGTGCTGCTGGGGAGGAGGGTCGGCACCACTCGTTGTCCGTGCGCGTGTAGCACGGCGCACTCTGACCGTGGTCGGTGTCTTGCAGCCTGTGACTCGGGCCCCGCCCCTGTTGCTCACCTGGTGGTGCGCGGAGGGACCGCACGGACACGGGCGCGGCGGGCGGTGTGTGCGACACGGACGTCGCCCCTGGGCGGGCGGAGGGACGGACGGACGGACGGGCGGACGCGCGGATGGACGGACCACTCGGCCAGGAGAGGAGCCAAACGCCAACAAGCCCGGCGCACGGGCGGGTCTCAGAACCACCGGGTCGGTGCCTGACGCCGGACGCGAACGTCCCGCGTGCGGCTCCACGCACGCACGGGAAGTCCAGGGTCACCGGACTTCCCTCCGGAGACGGAGGTCGGAGGTCGGAGGCGGGTCCCTCCGCTGAGCGGGGTGGGCAGGGCCCGAGCGGTCAGGGGCAGGAAGACACGGTCCGGGGTGGCGCTTAGACGTGCACCAGGGTGGTGGGATGCTCGTGATCACGAGAATGTGAACTGGGCGATTAAGACCTGCGCCTTTCACTGTCCGTACATTATGCTGCAGTAGCGGCTTGATGAGAACTTTGCAGACAAGTCTCGCCGTGAACGCAGGTTCAGAGAGCAGCGTGGGGGAAGGACGGCACTGTGTCACGGAAGACCAGAGGGTGACAGTGTTGGGGGTGTCCAGGGGGACGTCCCAACGCCCCCCCCCCCGCAGAAGGCGCTTAGTGTGAGGGGGAGGCGAGGGGGCCTCGGGCCATGGGCACAGAGGGAGGGGGCCTGGGACTGTCCCTCTCGCACCGGGGGACCCCCTGAGTGACGCCAGCTGCTAGCAAGCAGCGTGATGGTGAGAACGGCAGAAAAAACAAAGGCAACTTTCTTCTGAACGTGATAACGTCCCAGAAAACAAACTTAATCCCATGCGGTTTCCTCTCTCACACGGAGGAGAAAGGAAGTCACCGCTCCGGCAGCGACGGTGCTGGACGTGCGGGGACGCGGCGCTCGGGCGAGTGAAGTCCTGAAATGCGCCGGACTCTTCCGGAAAAAAAAAAAAAAAAGACACTGAGGCACTCGAGATGAATGAAAATACATTTCAAGTCGGTCCAACGACTTTGCTAATGATAAAAATAAAACCACTTAAAATCGAATTGCATGCCCTGGCGTTCTGGGACGGACAGAGCTTGCCGCCACTGCCTGAGTGTAAAAGTGTCGGCGAGGGCTGTAAAAACCCAAGGATGCTGAAGAGGACATAAAATCTGAACGGGCAGAAATGCGAGCTCTGCAGAAAAACGCCCCTGGAATCGGAGATGCGTAATTGCGTCACGAGCGCATGAAGCAGCAAGCTGGACGAGAAATAGTAAAGACGCTTAAAAATGTATTAAATGTTATATGAAAACCTGGGAAGGTTAAAAGGATGAGATGTGTACCCTGGAGAGTGAGCGTAAGACCAAGACACACATAATTGTGGATAAACCAATTTTTCCTGACTGCCCAAAGATGAGAGTTTTACCCAGAAAAACATACAGAGTTCAAGCGATGTTAACTTTACCGCCAGGCAGTAATGCTTGTTTAAAAATGCACGTGTGTGTGTGTTTGCATGGTAGATCTACTGCCCTGCCTCAGGCTCCGTCAGCCAGCTCCTGTGACGGCGTCGTCCAGACTTCCAGCGGGCCGTCGGGTCCGTCCGGGGGCCCAGAGAGGCGCCAGAGACTTCTCACGCGGGGCCGCTCGAGTTTCCGAACCGGTTTGCAGAGCGTGAAATGTATTGATACTTATCACTGGTCCTGGCACGTAATATTTATTTCCATTAATATCTAAACAGCATATAATTTCAGCAGGATTTCTTCTCCCAGCAAAAATAACCACGCCAAGGCTTTTTCCTCCGGGACAGGTGAGGCGCGGTCTGTGCGCACTCCCCGACGGCGGCCCTGGCGGCTCCGTCTGTCCCCCCGCACGCCCGTGCGGTGAACAGTCGGCTGCCAGCCAAACCCTGGGGCAAAGGGGAGAGGAGTCCATCCATCCGTGGAAGCCCGAGTGTGCCCACCAAGCGGCATCCGGGCAGATGCTGTTCTGGGGACCACGTCGGCTTCCCAGAGTCGGTGCAGAGGACGCTGGGGCCGTACTGGCGGGAGGCGTCAGACACCACAGGTTCAAGGGCAGCGAGGCTGCAGAGGGGGAAGAGGAACTTGGAAGCAAGGAAATGGAGAGGTGGGCAGGGCCTGGATTCTAGCACACCCTGTACCGGCACGTGGCTGGCCAGTGAAGCGCACAGGCCCGTGAGACCCCAAGGGGTGTGATGTGAGCCGAAAAAGGAGAAGCTGGAGGTGCCAGCGCCGGGCGATGCAGCTGCACCCCACGGCGGTGGGGGCGGCGGGGTCCGTGCTGACAGTGAGAGTCCCGGTGAGCCCGGTGCCCGCTGGGGCAGGGAGGCATCCGTCCCATGAAGAAACGACCGGATGCAGAGTTGCAGAGCATCGTCTCTAAAATGTATCATCTTTATACACAAATTAGGAGCCACAGAAAGAAACACCAACAAACATGTCTGCCCCACGCTGAAGAAAAAGGACCAAAGAAACGAACTCAGAGGCAGTCTAGATGCTAGACTCCACAGACGCCTTTATCAAAGCAGCCGGTAAGGTGTGCATCAAGGTTTTTTAAAAATACACTCTCCGTGAAACTTAATGAACGAACATATAAGAGAAAAAAACAGAAAATTATTTTAGAAATGGAGAGGGATTCCTACAGCTGAAAAGTCCAAAAACTGAAAGTTAAAAATATATCACTAGATGAACTCAACGTCAGGTTAGAGAGGGCAGGAGAAAGAATCACTAAACTTGAACGTATATCCAAACAAAGTATCTAATAAGCAAACAGAAAGAAAAAAGACAAGGAAAAGTGAGCGGCTCCTCAAAGGTGTGTGGGAGAAGATAAGAAATCTTCACACGGGTGCTGGGAATCCAAGAAGAATGAGAAAGAGTAAAAGCAGCAGAAAAGTAATTGAAGAAATAAAGGCAGAAAGTCCTGTACATTTGGTTATTCAGGGGTCAGGAAGATGCAAGATTAACAAGCAAAAACCCAGTGTGTTTCAATGTTGAGCAGCGAAGAACTGACAGATGAAATGAAGGAAACACTTCCATCGAACACTAGAAAAAACAACACGAGGAACCGGACTAACGAATTATCAGGTTGGTCCCGTGAAACAGAAACTGTGGGACGTCCCTGAGAGACGCGAGGGAGACGGGAACACACGCAGAGACAGGCCGCAGTCGTGCGTCTGGGCGAGGCGTCTGCTCCCCGCACGGTGGCCCACGAACCCCGCGCAGTAGCGCTCCAAACCCAGACGTTTCCGGGGCTGCAGAGCCAGTTTGGAGTCGTTGGCCCGTTAAACTGACTCCTCTGAGGAGCAGAGTCTCAGTTGAGAAGGTCCTCTCTCTGAAGACGCCGTGTCACTCGGTGAACTCAGCACGTCTGCCCGCGGAAGGCATCCTGGGTTTTCGACGCTGTGTCCGCGGATACACCTGGTGCGGCCGGGGGCACGGTCGCTGCCACGGGCACGGTCGCTGCCACGCTGGACAGGAACTCCCCTTGACAAACGCCTTGTAAGACGAGACTCACCGAGCAAGTGGTCCCTGCGTCTGAGTGTTGTGTGTTTGCTCAATTTAGACGTTGGGAAAATCACAGACCTTCCCAACTTCGTCCTTCGTTAAAGAAGTAACAATAAAAATTTATTTTAAAAAAAGAATACCTACAGATCCAATTAAATGTAGGAGTTCAATCGAAATCTTCCTCCCCCAAACTGGTGCATTCCAAAACGCAAGAATACAGTTTGAAACTAAGTCTGAGACACCTGTACAGGCCGGTCGTGGGTTGGTGCCCTCTGCTTGCAAGTTCTCTCTCAACAACGGTAACTTTCTAGAGCCTGTGAAGCTGAAGGGGTCTGCTCTATTTGCTGGATGCCGGGACTAAAGAGTTCTGACTGGTGTGCAGCAGGCAGCCTAGACACAGAGAATCCGCTCACGGAAATGAGCCAGAGCCCCTGGCGCGGCACGCGGGCCGACGCCAACCGGGCCTCCCAAGTGCTGGCTGTCTCTAGAGAAAGTCTGGCCGGACACGGGGCACAGCCGTGAGGCTGAGGACTTTTTTAAATCCTCACCCAGGACATGTTTATGGATTTTAGAGAGAAAAGTAGAGAAAGAGAGAGAAAAAACAAACATCAATGTGAGAGAGAAACATGGATCACTTGCCTCCTGCATGCGCCCCGACCAGGGATTGAACCCACAGCCTTTGGGGTAGAGGACGACGCTCCAACCAACTGAGCCACTGAGGCTGGGCAAGCCGAATTTTTTTTTATTCACAAAAAGACATGTTTGTAAAGATATTTTAAAGTTTTTGGCGATTATCGCTTTGATGTTTACTTCTAGGATACCTTCGTTTGGGGGTGATTGCGTGCCCCGCACACACCTGAAATGCATTTCCCTCCACCGGCCCCCGAGGCCAGTGAGGTCGCGTTGCTGCTGGGGGGTCCGCTGTGACCGAAGCTGACGCACAGGCTCAGTCGTGAAGCAGTTTTACAGTCAACGCTGGACTTTCAAACATGCCTCTCAAACGGCATTGACACCAGCACTGGGCACTCTACCATTGATGAACTCAGCTTCCAGAAGCTTTGTTTTGATTCCAGGCATTGAATTTTTTAAAAAAACAACAACCCGACTTTGTTTTTGGCAAATAACTGAATTGATTCCCTACCTGAAGTACATGAGAGGCTGATATAAAACCAACATTCATTTCCTGGTATGTCTTTCTTCTGCGGTTACGGCCAACAATCCGAGACTCGTGCCTACTTTTGCGCAAACACGAGAGCCCTGCCATTGAACAAGAGGGGAGCTCGTCGAGAGTGAGTGGCTCGCACCGAGAGTCTGTGGCTCAGAGTGGCGGGGAGGTAGGCACCTCTTCCAGGGTCACGCGTGCTCGGTCGCTGTCTTGGGACGGCCCTCCGCGTGCGGCCGACCCGTGGCCGAGAAGCCGAGGCCCCTGAGCAGACGTGTGTTTCTCCTTCATGTGTCCACCGCCTCCCCCGCCCACGGCGAGACAAACTCTCTGCAAATTCCAAGTCCAGCATCAGCGGCCCCGTGAAACAGAGAATCAATACGACAGGTTTGCTAAACGTTTACCTTCCCCCTCATGTCATTCCTCTTTGTTTGTTTGGGAGGACAGTGCTGATGGAGCCGTGAGCGGCCAGGTGGAGGTCTTCACTCAGAGCCTGTCTGGGAGGCCCCGCCTCCGGCTCTGGCTCCGGACCGGTGTCCCCTGTCCTCACCCTGACCTCCCCGGGGACCCGACCTGCCCACGTCCCCGCCGAGACTGGGGCTGCCTCTCCGGGGTCTGATCGCCAACTGTCCTCTTGTTAGCAATTCCCAGTGATGGGATTTTGCCAGAGGAGTTAGGCACACGAGGGCGCGGTAAACCTGGGCGGCGGGGACGGCCGATGTCACGCGGCGAGCTCTCCTCTCCACTCCCAGCACGCGTGTTCAAGCAAGTATGTGCGCTTGAACGTGCGTGTGTGTTGTTTGAACACGCGTGCGCTCCCTCGGGGCACAAGACAGACCCCAGACTCTCGTCAGCTGCACCAGAAACTGTGGCGCAAACATCAGCAGTGAGACTCTTCCCAAGCAGGTGAAAGACCTCCTGGCGGGCACTGGATTTCATTTTAATTTTTTAAAGATAAATGTGCTTCCTTTGCGAAGGCCCTCTAAAGCCGGGCCAGGCTGACTGAGAATTGATTTTGTTGAAACCGATATCCTTTTATCCCCGAGCTGCCCGTGAAATCTCAGCGCAGGGCCCTCGCCTCGGGCGCCCGTGGCTCCCGGGCCGGCGGGAACCAGCCGGGCATCTTCATCATCCTCGCCCTGAATCCGGACACGGAGCCCCGGGCACCCCGGTGACGGTGCTCCGGGAGGGCCAGAGCCCGGGGCGCCGGGGGGGCCGTGGGTCCCAAAGGTCCTCACAGGAGCCGAAAGGGCAGACCTCCCTGCGGGGATTCGGGGGGCTGGGTTGGGCTGCTGCCTCCCAGACAGGACGGGAACCTCGGTCTCTCTCAGCTCATTTTATTTAGGAAAAAAATGGCAACCTTGGAAATACTTGAGGAAAGATTTCATTTTGCTTTGCAGTCCCCACAGCCCCCATGAGGACGTGCCAGGGGACAACCGGGGTAGGAAATGAGCATGCTCTGTCCCCCAGCCGTGGGGCCGCTCCTGCCACCTGGGAACACAGGTCAACATGGTTACTCCTGGGGGGGGCAGAGCGCACAGTCGGGGGGGGTGCCCATGGCGCATCCCATGAACAGGAGGTGGGAGCACCTCACCCATACAGCAGGAGACGGACACGGGCACCGGCAGCTGAACACGGGCGGAGCTCTGGGAGAGCACTCCCGGTGGGCGGTGCGAGCGCCCGGGGGGCGGTGTGGCCGCAGCTCGGGGTGGAGTCCGCGTGGGGACAGACTGGGGGTGCGGGGCAGAGGGCTCTGGGGACAGGCGGGAGGCAGTGCGTGCTGAGCCTTTCCAAGGGGCCCGTGTGAGGGGCCCGAACACCTAATTTTTAGAAGATAAATGAATTTCAACTTTTTAGGGGGAAATGTGAGACACGTTTTGTGAATATTAATCACATTAATTCTATTTGCTAAGGTATTTCCTTGAAAATAAATACATATATGAGGTCTGCCCAGAAAGTATCGAGCCATGCATTATGAAAAATAGAGACATTTATTGAAGAAGATAAAAGAAATATTGTACACGGGACAGTGACACCTCGGTCCCCTTCAAAGCAGGCACCCGGGGACGTCACCCAGCTCTCCCAGCCACCATCAGCTGCCCCATCGTATTTTCCTGAATGTCATCAACGGTCTGGAATCTCTTCCCTTTCGAAGGTGATTTTAGTTTTGGGAAAAGCCAGAAGTCACAGGGTGCCAAATCTGGGCTGTAGAGGGGCGGAGTCACCTGGGTGATTTAATATTTCACCAAAAAACTCCGCACGAGATATAATACATGAGTGGGCGCGTTGTCGTGATGAAGCTGCCAGTCACCCATTGCCCACAGCTGCAGCCTCTGAATCACCCAAATAGTTTCCACAGAGGAATGTTCAAGCTTAATGAAAAATCTGACGCAGGATCGTTGCTCTACTCGCTCAGTCATTTTGAATGTGACGGCCACACAGTGCACTTGCTCATCAACAGTGTCTACTGCCCCCACTGACCAGTACAGTGAAGTCATCATTGTTCACACAGGTGCATTCCAGTCCACTCTCCGTGGCTGCCAGGTGACACCGAGGTCATGCAAACCATTCTTTCTACACTAACAGTAGCTGGGCTTTTCCGGACAGACCTTGTGCATATATATATACACACACACACACCCCTTTTTAAAGGCAGGCTTATGGGTATTCTCTCCCATTTCATCTCCTCCTTCTGCAAATGAGGGAAGTGAGGCCCGGATGTGCCTGGGGACCCCCTGGGGACCCAGTAGGAAGGGCAGTGGGTGGGACCAGAGCCAGCCCCCTGCCCCCAGCTCCAGGCCGGCTTGGGGATGCCCAGGCCCTCCCCACCTGGATTTTCCGCCTCTCCATCCTCATCAGGGGAGGGTGGCCTGGGGCGTGCCCTCTGTGCGAGCTCAGAGAGTGTGTGTGTGTTTACCTTGTTTGAAGTGCTGGTCTCATCAGCGCCCTGAACGACTGGTGTGTGCAACTGAGACAGAGAGAAACCAGAAAACCCAGGAATGAACCAGGTTAAGAGAAAACCACTCTTTCTGGGCATCTGAAATGGCCCGCTGAGCAAAGCCATCTGAGACGGTTACGCCTTCGTGTCGAAGAGTCGCAGGCCTGTGGCCCTGAGTGACTCTCCACCTCGGCCGGCCCAGCCTAGAGGCGGCTGCCCCTGAACTTGGGCCCCAGCCTGCGAGCACGTCTGAGCAGGTGTGGCCGGCGATCGCGTCAGTGCGCAGCTGTGTGCCTCACCCAGCTGCACCGCGCTTGAAAAACCTGAGACGCAATTTCCAGGACGGGCGCCGCGTGGACACCGCCCCCCGCCCCAGGGCGATGGCCCTTCCTTCCCCGCAGTTCGTGTCCCCGGGGGAGGCAGACTCGGGCCTGGGGGCTGCCGGGAGCAGACGCATCCTCTGATCTGCGAAGAGGACGTCTTCCCTTCCTCGGACACAGGAACAGAGGCCGCGGGGAGCCCTCGCTAAGAACGCTTCTGGCTGGTTCTCCCGGGACAGGATAGACTGGGGGGGGGGCAAGGGCAGCGGTGTCTGTCTTCAGGCGTCTCCGCTGACAGCTCATCTCTCCCGAAGGCGTCCCTGCCGAGGGTTTGGAGGGTTAACTCAAGGCACCTCGGGTAATGGCCCCACGGATCTCGCTGGGGACGCGGCGAAGCTACCCGCCCGAGCTGGGATGCACAGCGTCATCCCCTCGCGTGACGACGACGGCCTTCCCCGTGGCTGGGGACAGGCCCAGGCTGCAGACGTCCGCACCGCCGCGTGCTGACCCCAGGGCGCGAGCAGACGGGTGACGGCCACGGAGCGTGGGCAGGCCGTCTCCCGGAGGGCAGACGTGGCCGCAGCCTCGTCCGCCGACCACAGCGGGGCAGACCTTGGCGGCACGCGGTGTGCGTGGTGCAAAGTCAGGGCTTCCTGGAAAGGGCACCTGAAGAACTCCAGCTGCTTCTCCAGCTCTTCCTCCCAAGGCGTCGTTGCTCTACCAGCTACGGGGCAGCCGGCGACAGCTTCCCACACCCGGGCCCTTCAGACACCGAGGGCCGTTTAAGTTCTGGTCAAAGGGACCCCCCTAGAAATGCAGACAAGGGCAACACACTGCGGGAGAAAGTGCCTCGGAGATATTTTAACGGTTCGGCGCTGCATATGGAAACAGCGGGCACCACGTTGCGTAGGTTAACGACGAAAGGTTGGCGAGTTCATGAAAAAGCCAGAGACTGTGTCAGTGCGTGAAGGCTTTTGAGAAACGGCCCGGTGCTCAGTACCGGGACCACGGACATGCTCCGGCCTTGACCCTGGCCTGTCTCTCCCGGGAGTTTGTGCTAACGCCACGTCCAAAGGCGAACGAAGGCCACACACAGGGTGAGGCTGCCCGCAGCCTTCCTCTCGGTCCTCCTCCGCCCTCGCTGCTGCCCGCAGGGTCCACAAGACGCAGCACACCCCGACCGTTGGCGGGGCCACGCCCCCTCCAGTCCCCAGCTCACGGGATGGGAACCACGAGGGCCGTTTCTCTCTGCACCGCGGTGAAGCTGGTAGCGAGGGCCTCACTGCCGTACAAAAGCAACATACACGTGCACGTGCGTGTATACACACACACACACACATGCACACGCTCCTCTCCAAAAAACTGGAACGAGGACCACAAGTTCAACAAAAGAACGGAAGAGCACGCTGAGTCACGTCGCACCCACGGTTCCCGCGTCAGGATACAAAGCGAACCCTGTGCCGTGTGAACCTCCCCCGGCGACGTCCTTAGTGATTGTTCTAGAATGAAAATACGCACCTCAACGTATCTCTATCTAATTCGGATTAACCCCGAGCTAATTTCTCTAAAGCAGGGAGTCCGTTTCTTTTTAAATGTTTCGCACGTCTCCGCACCGAGGACAAGCCCTGTCGCAGAGCGGCCCTGCTTTGAGCCGGAAAGCGCGTCCTCTGAGCGGCGGGTCCAGGAGCAGGCCCCCGGGGCCCAGAGGGAGGGGGCGGCCCACGAGATTCCCCTTCCTCCCTCGTCGCTCCCCCGTGTGTGGCGGGTTGGGCGCACTCAGTCACGGAGCACACGCGCACACTGCATGCACCTTTCCCGAGCACGTGGGCTGCCGCCGTGCACTGCCAGCAGTGTGGCCCGCTGGGCGGCGGCTGCAGCTTCAGGGAGACCCCACAGCGAGGCCGAACGGGAGCCGGCCTTCCCTCGTGAGCAGGGTCGCGTGTGAGCCACACACGTGTGTATGCACACACACACACGCTCAGACACACCCCGCACTGCAGTGTGTCCACTACCTGCAATTTAATCATCCTCTTATCTGCTCCTTGAAAGGAAAACCGAACAACCCTATCTGGTGCGTCTCACACATTGCCCACACGGCTGCTTCTAATATTGTGGGTTCTCGGTGTTTATCTCTAAAACGTTAGAAGAGTTTCCACGGTCCTCCAACAGCACGGCCACACTCGCTTCCCGTGGAAATGAACCTGAGACTGACGGCCCCCGGGCGGCACCGAGGCCGGAGGGGGGTGCACAGTGCTCGTCGCCGGGGTGTCCGGGGGCCACCGTGAACCCCAGTGATGTCCTAGTGTGCGCTCGCTGGTCGGGTTCGGCCCCGCAGCACGCCCCACCCCCGGCTCCCGGCCCGGCGCGCAGACCATGGCGCCACCGGGGGCACTCGCAGAACGAAGACCAGCTCTCCCCCACTCCCAGGGCCCCGAGGGCGGAGGGGCAGCTGAAGGAATCTCCCCACCGCGCCGCTGAGCCCATCCCCAGAGAGAACCCGACACCTCGGAAGTCGGTGTAATGCCCCCCCCCTTCCTGTAACTGAGGACAATAACAATAACAGAAAAGGCAGGCGTGCCCCCAAACGTCCTTCCTACCAAACAGGAGTCAGGGTGAGATCAAGCCGTGCGAGTCAACACAGTGAATACATTACGCTGTGTTTCGTCGGTGATCATTTATTTATATTCCGGGCATTCTCGGGCTCCGGCTTTCTTTCGCTGCTTTGAGGGGAGTGACTCTGGCAGCTGGCAGCCGGGCGGCAATTTTCCTCCTGTCGGGAGGGGGAGCTGCCTAGCGCCCCAGGCCCAGAGCTCCGAGTGTGGGGGTCAGTCCCGGCCCCGAGGTCAGCAGGTAACACCCTTCACAGTCCGTCCACGCTCCGCCTGCCCGAGCATTTAATCTCACACTGGGCACCGTTCTGGGTGTCTCAAAGTCTGCGATCTATCAAACATGTAGTTGTTTTTTCACGAAAACGTGTGTGTGTGTGTGTGAGGGGCACGGTGGGACCGCCATAAATTGTTTGGTTGGTTACTGCCGAGCATTCGGTGCTGATGGAAGCTGTTTTCATTTCCCGAGCAGATAGATATTTTACTAAGAATCCCAGACGCCGTGTGCCCCCCCAAGGTCAGAACACTCGATAACCGGAGACGGCTGAACGCCGACGGCTCTCTGCTGAGCACGTTCTCACGAGACTCAACGGGACGGACGAGCATGGACACACTGAGGTTCGTTCCTGGTCGTCGTCGTCGTCCTGAACATTTGAGGCTGTTGACACTATGATGGCATTAGGTCAAACCTTTTAATACAAATCCTTCTGTAATCTGTAATCCTTCTCGAACACAGTTTTTTTTAAAACTACCCATCTTCCTTCTTTAGAAATTTTTATTTGTTTATTTCTAGAGAGGGGGAAGGGAGGAAAAGAGAGAGGGAGAGAAACATCCATGTGTGGTTGTCTCTCGAGCGTCCCCTACTGGGCACCTGGCCTGCATCCTAGGCACGTTCCCTGACTGGGAATCGAACTGGCGACCATCTGTGTCTCAGGCTGGCACTCAGTCCAGTGGGCCACATCAGCCGGGGCCCCATCCTCCTAATAAGGCACCCAACCCCCCTTTCCTTCACCCCTGCTCTTCCTCAAAGGACAGCAGCCACGGGACAGCCTCTGGGAGTTTGATCTCCGGGCAAGAACCACTTCCTCTCTCTCCACACCGTCAGCGCCTGGGGTAAACGTCCCGCGAGTTTCGGAGTAGACCTTATTCATACAAACGGCGCTTTCAAACGTGTTTTGCTTATTCAAAAAAATCACATCTTTATGACATAAACTGACTACAAATGGAAATACGCGAGTTTAAGTCCTTACAAAATGTTAGCCTATCCACACACGATAAGGAATTAATTCCAGCCCTTGGCTGGTGTGGCTCAGTGGATTGAGCCCTGGCCTGGGAACCAAAGGGTCACCGGTTCGATTCCCAGTCAGAGTCCATGTCTGGGTTGTGGGCCAGGTCCCCAGTAGGGGGAGCTTGAGAGGCAACCACACATGGATGTTTCTCTCCCTCTCTTTCTCCCTCCCTTCCCCATTCTCTAAAAATAAATAAATAAATCTTTAAAACAGGAATTCCAGTAGTTCCTGACACAGCTACCCGACCCTAGACCCCGAGAGGAATCTACCCCGAGAGCAAACGTAAGTGCGGAGACGTCCGGAGCTTCCTCAGGGGGTGTCGTGCGGGGGGAGTCAAGAGGCGGCACCCTGTGAGATCTGTGGGAGACCGTGAGTGGGCACAGAGGTGGTGCCAGTCGTGACGGGGAGACACAGGGAGCCCCGGGGGACAGAGGGCGAGGGAGGCAAGGCGGACGCGGTGGCACGCTGACCGCAGGCACACACAGCGAGGGGCGCACAGCTGTTCACGGGACAGCTCCTTCGGCTCCTCCGCGGGCCCGCAACTGCCGCAGCGTTTTAGGGCTGAGAGAGCCCTCAGGGAGTGAGGCCACGTCTCCCGTCTTTGTAAACATCCGAGCGAGGACTCCCCGCCCATCGGACGCCAAAGCGCTGCCTCTCACCGTAGCGGACGAGAACACGCAGTGTCCTGGACCCTGGAGACGCCCGACGTGGGAGTGCCCCGTGTCTGAGCCACTCACCGAACGCCCTTGGGCTCACTGAGAGCCTCTCTGTCCACCCGCACCCTCGGGCAGGGCGTGAGCTGTCCGCCCACCGTATGCTGTCACCGCGCACAGGACGCAGCTCCGTGGGCTGCTCGGCGGGCTCGCCCACCCCAGCCGCAGCGACACACCGCCAGCTGCTCCGCACGCCTCTCCTTCCCGAACCCAAGTCCTCCTCCCGCTGTCAGTCCGTCCTGACACCCCTCGAAGTACACGGAGGCCGGCCAGGCCGCGGCCAGGGCTGCGAGTGTGTTCGGAAGAGCCCCGTCCACACTGACCTGCCCGCGCAGCCCCAGGGGCCGCACCTCACGGCGTCCCTCTTTCCCACTAACACCCCCAAGGGGCAGCCAGCCCGCAGAGGAGCTCCCGGACCGCTGCCGTGGGGCAGCCTGGGCTCCTGCGTGCCCCTGGGGAGAGGCACCTGTGCCGCCCACGGCCCACCCCACTTTAACTGGCTCAAGGGCAGAACCTCAGGAATGTCTCGGATGCTCCTAACAACCCGGGTGACCGTCCGCCACTTCCAGAGTCCACAGCACAGGGCCACCCACCTTGGGCTGGCGACCCTGCCCATGAGGAGCGGCAGGGCCCGCAGGTCAGCCCACCCCGTCTCGGAGGGGCCCAGGCTGGGGACTGCTCGCATCTCTCGGAGCCGACCCGTGGCTCCCGCCAAGTCCCTGCACCGGGCCCAGCGGCTGTGCGGAGCCGGCCCACCCCTCTCACTGGGGAAGACACTCACGTGCGTGAAGACTGAAGACCCGGCCGCGTCCCCACACCCGGCGCTCCCCCAAGGCGCACCCATGGGCTTTCCCAAACTGCCCCCCCACCCCCCTCTGCCCGCCTTCGCTCCTGGGCCCCTTCTCCCGGGGAGCACACGCCTGTCAAAGATCCTCTCAGAGTGTGGGGCCCAGAGGCACTTGAGCTTCAGATGAAAGGGCTGGTTCTCGTTATTCAGACGTGGAAGTGCCCCCTTTGTCAACCGTGGTCAAGGACGTCCTGCCAGCCCTGTTCCCGGAGCAGACTCCGCTTTGATCTGCCCCGGGCGCTCCCTGGGAGGGGAGGGGGCCCTCTTCCTGCCTAATTTGCCTGTGAAGAATATTCAATTACGTTTCAAGTTTTAATTTGCTTCGTAATGAAAAGTAAATGAACCCGGCCGGCACGGCTGACGTGTCTGGGAGAGAGAAGAGCTGCTTTGCGAGAACAAACACAGTTCAGTTAAAACAAGCAACTCTCCCCAAAGGTGGGAACTGAATTCCTCCCCAGGGAACTTTGTGGGGCCCGTGCCACACCCACCCGAGGACCCCCGCCTCACCACAGCGCAGCTCCCCACGGTCGCGGGGCCCCTGGCGGCCACGCCCACGCGCACCTGGGCGCGGGGCCCGGCCCGCCCGCCCGCGGCTCTGCCACGTGCCCGCAGTCTGCAGTGGCGGGGCCCGGCCCGCCCGCCCGCCCGCCCGCCCGCCCGCGGCTCTGCCACGTGCCCGCGGTCTGCAGTGGCGGGGCCCGCCCGCCCGCCCGCCCGCCCGCGGCTCTGTCACGTGCCCGCGGCCTGCAGGGGCGGGGCTGCGGCCCACCTACCGTTCCTGCAGACGGGGCAGCACTGGTCGGGCTCGTACACGGGGTCCACGCACTCCGTCTGGGGACACGCGGACACGGAGCACAGCACCTCCCCGTTGGCCTCGCAGCGGCACCTCTCGCAGGGGGACACCTGGAACAGAAGCCCACGGTCAGACAGCGCGTCCCGTCCTTGCCGCCCAGGGTCGCGGCCCCGCCCCGCCCCCGCCCCACACGCGTGGTGGTTCCCAGGGTCCTGGGGACATAAAAAAATTACCCAGCCAAGTGGTTTTCAAATCGCGGACACAGGGTCCCGGGGTCAGGAAGCCCCCTCGGGCCCCGCAGGGGACGGGCCACAGGGCCCCTCTGAGCGCCAGGTGGCAGCGGTCTTAGTGATCCACGCACTGGGGTTTTGAAGGAAAGGCTTTTGTTGAAATATCAAAGAAATAACACGTCCCATGGGCCCTCGCCCAGCCGCTCACCAGGCGGACACATCCCCTTTCCCAGACCTGCCCGGTGCCACCCAGCCCAGCCTGGACAGCCCCCGCGTCCGACTCAGGAGCACCGCGGACTAGGAACGCAGGGAGAAGGGCGCGCGGGGGACGCCGCGACACCCCTCTGGGCCGGGCCCCTGGCCAGGAGCTGTCTGACCGCGACCTCACGTAACCCTCGGGGCAACGAGGAGGCACCCACGACCATTCCTGGCGGAGTCTGCGGACGAGGAAACGGAGACTGCGAGGTGGCCGGCAGCACCCTCCCCCACCCAGTGCGACCCGCTGCTCCAGGCGCTGGCTTCCCCGGGCCCCGCTGTCCTTGGCGGCCCTCGGCCCTGAGTCTACCTCTGGATCTTCCCAGTCGAGCCTCGGGGCCATTCCTGCAAAGGCCGAGAGCGCACGGCCTGCCGGATCCTTCCGCGGTGGCCGGGGCGGGCGGGGCCGGCTGCTTCTGAAAACCACCCGAGTGTGTCTTCCCCGGGGGCTGGCCCAGGACAAAGCAGAAACAGGACGTGGGGACCCCGCAATCGGAGGCAGAAGTGGGGCCTGGACGGGGGGCAGGTGGTTCCGCGTCCGAGCGTCCCGTCCGATCACCAGGGTCCCGGGACCCCGGCCCAGCACCCAGCTGTCAGAGCAGAGCTCTCCGGTCTCGAGTCCCGGGCCCCGGAGTCGCGCCGACCCCAACCTGCGGAGCCCCCCCTGGACAGCCCCCCCGGGCTGCTCCCCTGGCGGCCTGGCCCCCATCACAGACGTGCCGGGCTCTACCCAGCTCACTGCCCGGCCGGCCCCTCCGCCGGGCAGCAGCCTGCAGGGCCCAGCACGCGCTGGGAAAGGCTCCCACCGCTGGCCTTCCCCCGGGACAGGACACCGCTGGGCGGGCTCCTGCCTGTGTTGGACCCACCGCACATCCTCCCCCTCCAGGGTCGTCTGTGGTGTCAGCGCAGGGGCGCTGGTCACCCACCCCCTTTCTGTTAAACCCCGACGTGCCTCCCAACTCAGCCTCCCTGGTGTCATCCACGTGGCTCAGCTGAGAACCACTGCCACCGACCACCCCACCTCCCGCTCCCAGTGCCCCCAGCTCAGCCCCTATCCGCCCGTGGGCTGGGCTCTGGAGCCCAGCCTGGCTGTGGCTGGGGCCGTGGGGGCCAATGAGAGTGGCTGCTGCCCAGGAGGGAGGGGCCTTTGCTGCCCAGGAGGGAGGGGCCTCCGAGGAGACCGCCCCGGCAGCACGGGGCCCAGGCCTGGGCCCCGGCCACAACGCAGGGCTCAGAGCAGCCGCCTGGCATTCTGGGTCACAGGGACCCTCCTCACAGCTCCCCTCACCTCCGCGCAGGTATGGCTGGAGCCCCGCCCACCAGGTGCCAGGGGCAGGCAGATGGCTCCCGCAGCTAGGGCTGTGGCAGAAGGTGGCCCTCTCCCATGACCTGCTTAGATCGCAAACAGCTGGCCCCACCGTAGCCCCCGGGTCTGGGCACGCCCCGCGCTGAGGAGTCCTCGCCACGCAGCTCAGGAGCAGAGGGCCTCCGGACACTGCGGGGAGCGCTCCCCGGGTGCAGCGGCAGGGGCTCCCAAAGCACGCTGGGGCCTGGGGAGTCAGGGAAACAGCCCTTCCTCTTCTCCAACCTTCCCTGTCCCCCGAAGAAGCTTCCCTGGGGGTGCGCCTAACGATAACAGTGCCTCCTGACAGCCAGTGGCGACCTGCCCTTGACACAGCGCGCCTCACCACGGAAGGACATTCGCGGTGACTCTCCAGCCACAAATCCACGTTCGGGACCGGTCCGACCTGGGCACGTGGCCCGGAGGAGCCCTGGGCACGGGAGGGGAAGCTCTGTTCTCCAGCGCCTGTGGGCCCGGGGGTCAGACACCCCGCTGGGCAAAGAGGGCGTGCCTCCTGCGAACGGGGCGTGGGAGCGAAGACCCCCTCTGTGCCGTCCGTGCATCAGTCCGGAGGCCAGACCGCGGCACCCGCTTCCGCCATTTTCCAGCAAGGGCAGGGCCCTGTCCTCCTCCCAGGGACCGAGCAGGGCACCAGGGGGACGAGGAAGGCTCGACTGAACACCAGCTGCACAGCAGGTTGTGACAAACACCAGGACACCCCCAGCGAGGTTCGCCCAGCACCTCCCTCTAGGGCGGACACCCACACCCTGGCCCCTGCTGTGCCGTTGCCCCCCCCCCGGGACCCTGTGCCAGCAGACACCCTGCACCAGGCGCCCCCCCCCCCCCCCCGCCGTGCTCGGCCTCGGGGGACAAGCAGCCTTCCAGAGTCGTTGTCACAGTTTTGTCACCAGGTGGCGAAAGCGTCCTTTCCAGCTGCCGTGTCTGTCTGCCCGAACGTGCCCAGTGCCACACTGAGCTCACGGCGCTTACCGGGAAGCCACCAAGCCCCTTCTGTGTCACCCACTGGCTTCTGGTGCCCTGGGACTGTGGGATTCGGGGCTGGAGGAAAACGCAGGAGCCAGGCCTTTCAATGCCACTTTTTTGTGGAGCAACCCCCCTTCCACACTGCAGGGCTGGTGGGCTGCCGAGGATCCCACGGCCAGTGGGGGCAGCGGCCTGAGCCCGGGGTCCGGCCCGACCACCGGCCGCTCAGGCTCTGTCTTCACGGGTGCACCCACTTTCGCCAGCCAAACTCCTGCGGGAAGTCTGGAAGGTTCTATGCAGGTCACAGCTTCCTGTCCATCAGCCGCCGCAAACTCAGTCTTTCCCCAGCCCTGCTCCAGGTTCCTGACCTGAAACTGTCTCATCACACTAGCTCCGGGCATCTCAGACTTCTGTCTCCAAAGCCGCAGCAGCAGCAGCAGCAGCAGCAGCAGCAGCGGGCCGGGCCCCGGGGGACGGGAGACACCTGCCCAGCAGCCAGCTCTGAGTGCTGTGTGATCCTCCCCCTTCTCCCCCCAGGGCCCCTGCACGCCCCCCGCGAGCCCGGGTGACACAGTCACGCCACAGCCCCCTCCCAGCCCCTCCCCACGCTGCGGGCCAGCCCCAGCCCAGCCGCTGCCCCTGGCGTCCTTCGGAGAGATCCCTTTGTTGTTCTCTCGTCTTTTCATCCTCCGTCAGAGAATGGGTTTGCACACAAAGGGACTTAATTAAGAACTGTCCCCAGAAGCTGTCAGCTTCCAGTCTCGGGAAGAAAACAAGTCCGCCCCCCGTCCTGCACGGCTGTCTGTCTCCTCTCCCCAGAGTCGCGTCTCCTCCTTCGTGGTTCGGCCACGTGCCGGCCGGCCCCTCCGTCCGCACACCCACAGGCCCCCTCGGGAGTGATGGATGTCCTCAGCTTCCCGTTGGTTGTGCAGGAGCTCACCTGGCTGGGGGTGGGGGCGGGGCCGGGAGGGGAGGTCAGTGGGGGGTGCAGGCGGGCTGTGCTGCCCGGGCTGTCCTGGGGGGCAACAGGCTGGGACGGGAATGAGGAAGACGCTCGTGGGCCGGAGCTCCAGGCTGGCCCACCTCCCGGAGGACGGAGACCCTCAGACCCCACGCACACCAGCACGCTGGCCTCCTGCCGCGCCCCGAATGTTCTCGCCTCCCCCAGACTGCACCCGGGAGCCCCGACTCCCCATGGGATGGCGTTCACGGGGGGGGGGGGGGCTTTCGGGAGACACTCAGAGCCTGACCAGCTCCTGAGGCTGGCGGGGCCCTTGCGGGCTCCGGCGCCCCTCTGGGAAGAGGAAGAGGCTGGGGACCACTCCGCTGTCCCCCCACCCGGTGAAGACATGGGGAGAGGGGACAAGGTTCCTCTGCAGCCCCCGCCCGCGCGGACACCTTGATCTCGGACTTCCAGCCCCCAGAACCGGGAGCGGTAGGTTTCTGTTGCTCAGGCCTTCTGTCTCCGGCACCCGGTGTGGCAGCCGGAGCTGACTAAGATGCCACCTGCACCCTATTTCTGGAGGAGACTCAGATGTGCGCCCACGGTGGCCAGCCCCCGGCCTCCACGCCCTGGCCTGCAGCAAACAGAGCTGGGCAGGGCGAGGGGAGGGGGCTGGGGAGGAGCCCAGGGACCCCAGGCCGCAGGCAGCCAGACTCAGGGCTTGCCCGGACCCTGGGCCCACGCGGGGCGGGGCCTCTCTGCTCCCGCCTTGGGGACGTGGGCGATGTTGAGATCTGGGGGAGGGGGCGGATTCCTGTAACAGATACTTTTCTCACTCGTAGATCCCTAACCCGAAGGGGCCGGATGCCCACTGGGCGAATCTAGCTGGAGCAGACTGGGGGGGTGGGGGGAGAGGAAGAGACACTCTCCTCCTGTCAAAAACAATGGGAAGACCTCAACCCATCTGCTCTGCTCGAGTTGGAGCGAAGGGTTACAGACGAGCGGTGCTTGGGAGAGAGAAGCAGAGGCTGGCGCCCCCTGAACACGTCAGCGATCAAACTGAAACATCTCCCCGAGAGTCGGCTTTGACAGGCGGGTGTGGGGGCCTCGCGGGAGGATGGGATCTCTCGGGGACCACGGATCCGAACCTTCCGGGGACTCGGCCAACAGGAAAGGGGGAGGTGAGCCCCCGGGGAGAGGGAGCGGACTGCAGGGAAGGAGAACGGCACGTCGAAACCGGCGCGCACGCCTGTTCCCGAGACACAGACCCACGCGCACGCCCGACGGCGCCGCGGCCCGCGGCCGTCCGAGCAGGCCGCAGGGAGACGACAGAGCAGGGGGCCAGCGGCCTCCGCCCGGGGCCGGCCGGGCTCCAGGAGCAGGGCTGACACTCCCAGCCACCCAGCGGGCAGGTGGGCGCTGGTCGGACGCCAGCCGAGGGCAGGGCCCGGCCTCTCGCTGACGCTCTCGGGGCCCGTGGGCGGCCAATTACCCCGCAGGCGCTGGACCTCGGCCGGGCAGGCGGTGGGCACTGCCGGCTCCGCGCTTCCCGTGGAAGCGGAGCTTCCTCCCCAGCTTTCTGGAATCGCCACGGGACACCACCAGAGGTCTCCCCGGGTCCCAGAGCCCCTTTCCAGGGGCTGTTACCCTGGGGCAGAGAAGGCCCTGCAGGGCCCACTCACGAGAGAGGGGCCCGTCTTTGTCTGCACGGGGACAGGCAGGTGGCCCGGTCCCCAAGAGCCAACCACGCATTGTGTCAGCGGCTCTCGCTGCCACCAAAGAGCAAGATGAGCCCATTTCCTTGGCTTCCTGGAGGCCCCAGGCGCGAGGGAGGGGACCTGAGTGCGCTGAGATGGACTTCAGAGCACAGCTTAGGCCCCAGGCCACCGGCGTCCCCTGCTCGTCACGGGCCCGGGAAAGGCAGTGGCCTTGTCAGAATCGTTTCCTTTCCAGCCCAGCGCTGACATTTCTGTGTGTGTGACAGCGTGGCGGACCCCCCGGCGGGCCGAGGTGACGGTGCAGGGCCCCGGGTCCCCAGAACGGAGCTGTCAGCCGCGCGGGGCTGTGACCAGCAGTGGAGCTCCAGCTCCCGACACCGTCACAGAAGTCAGCACATCTGAGCTGCGGCTGGCCTGCAGCTGGGTCGGCAGGCGGTTTGCTCCCGGCCTCCCCGAGCAAGCGTGCCGAGTTACCTTTACAGCGGGACGTGGAACTGGGGCTGGTTTGGAGCTGGGCGGGGGGGGGGGCGGTCAGGGAGGGGGCAGGCCAGCGAGGGGGCCGTCCAGGAGGACCGGCCGGCCTGGGAGAGGGGACCTCACTGTTCATCCCCCCCGCCGCCTGGTGAGCCACGGCAGCCGCGAAGCGAGCGCCCGGAGGCTGCCGTCACGTCCCGTCGCGGTGCAGGGCTCTGCATTCTGTCCCTGGTGGCAGCACCGGAGCCCTCGCCCGGGCTGACGGGAGCTTGGCGGCTTCTGTGCCCACAGCCCTGGATGCCAGGAGGGGCCTCCGGAGCGTCCGCCTGTTTCACAGTCGACCTCACGGAGAGCTGGCCTCCGTGATAACTTTTACTCCCCAAGAGTGTTTAGAAGCTGTAGGTAATGGTAGCTCCTGTTTGTTAGACAAAGTTCTCGACTCGAAATTCGGTGCAAGACACACCAGCCCCTGGGAAGCCCAGAGGAGTGAGCCCCACCTCCAGCGAGCCATTGCCCCCCGGGACCCCCCTGCATTTGGTCTGCGACGGCTGTCCACACCTGCAGCCCACCTGACGCCGGCCGCAGGGGGCCGCTCTGCGCCCTGCAGGGTGTCCGCAACCTGTCCGGCCTCTCCCCCCCAGGTGTCAGTAACGCTCCCCCCCCCCCGAGTCATGATGACGAAAAGTGTCTGCACGCCTCGCCAAACGGCCCCCGCCGGGCCAACGGGGCGCGGCTGACGGCCACCCCTCTGGGGTTCATCGAACAACAGGCTGTGTTCCGTGCCCGCCGGGCTCTGCCACTGCCCCTCTGGGACCTCGCTCCTCGTCCCCGTTTCACCCCTCGGCTGCACGGGTGAGTTCTGCGGGGGAAGGGCGTTTGGTGGGTGCTCTGGTTTTGTGCAGGCACCTGTGCTCAGGCTCAGCCCTGAGAGGCGGCTTTGCTGGACACAAACATGGGATGCCCTCTTCTTCCCTCTTCATTCCTTCAGGATCTCCTTCTGCTGTTTGGGGTTTCTCCCGTGGACGAGGAGGTGTCAGCTGACAACCCGCTGACGGTTATTTTGTGGATAAAGTCTTTTCTCTCTAGTTGTAGTTAACACCTTGCTCTTGCCTTGGTGTCTCCTGTGTCGCTGTGACACGGTGCAGCGTGGGTATGCGTGTTCGCGTCACCATGCTTGGATCATGCAAACATGAGTCGGAGACCAGGGACCAGCCAGCTAGGGAGTCGGGGACTCGGTCTCTCCACGTCCCCCGCCCCCTGCACCCCCTCCCTCAGGCTCCGGTCTGGCTGCGCCCCAGGGCCTTTCTCCCTCCCCTCCCTGGGTCGCGCTGTCTCCCTGCGCCCCGTCTACATGCGCGAGTTCCCCCAGGCCTGCTCTTCCCGCCCCCCTGCGGGCTCGCTGACCTCCTCGTGGCCTGTGCCTCACGCACCGTCCACTGTCACACCCTCCCGCTGAATACGGGTCCGGCTTTCGTACCATTCTGTCTGCCTCCCCTCCCCCCCCAAAGCTGACTCGGGGTTTGGATGCCCTGGGGCTGTTTGCCCACCCGTTTCCCCCCGGCGTGGGTTTCTTCATGCACATTGAGTGTTCCCCTCTCTGCCCAGCGTCCGGGTCTGCTCCGGCTGCTCGTCTCTGCCGACTGTTGTCCATGTAGCCCTTTCTTCTCCCGTGTGATTGGCTCCGACACCACATTCTTGGAACACTATCTGTGGGGACTCTTTACGGCCGAGGGCGTGTGCTGTGACAGATGCCAGCCCGGGACCCCTCTAAACAGAAATACCCCACTGGGGTGTTTGAACCACGCAGAAAAGCAGGACGGTGGGCTGTGCACCCACGGGAGGGCGTGCATACGCCAGACGGCAACGGTTCGGGGAGAGCCCCCCCGGCTCTGCGCAGGGCTCAGGCCCGGTGGGGGTGGGTGTCTGCCCCGCCCCACCCCGTGGCAGGAGGGGCTCCTGCTGAGACACCTCCGGGTCTGACCCCCGTCTCTGCGTGGGGCCCTGGACTCGCCGTGCGCTCCAGCCCGGCCTCGGGCACCGAGGGTCCGGGCCCCGGCATCGGAGGAAGCTCCAGACAGCTGCCGCTGCGAGACTGAGGTCCTGCTCCGGAGTCTGACCTCCGCTCCCAGGGAAGAACCTCTCGCACTGCCTTGGCCATTTCCGCTTCTAAGAAGAGGAGTTGTACACGATGTTCAGGATTTCGTGGGTTTTGCACTCGGTGGGATTTTAGGCTACGACTCCATGCTCCATATTCCCAGGTGGGGAGGTGGGGGGTGGGGGGCCCCGTCACGTGTACAGCAAAGCCGTTGCAGCCGCAGGAGGAAGCGTGCAGAGCCGCCCGGCACCTGGACTCCCCCCGCCGGGCCTGTCCGCGGGCCGGCCAGGAGCTCCGGAGGGAGCCACAGGGCCGGGGGCAGACGCCAGACGCCGTCCTTTCCTGCAGATTCAGAAGGCACTCTGTGTCCTGGCCGCACCCCAGTGCCCGACAGAAATAGAATGGCCGGTGAAGTCCAGCTGGCAGCGTGTCAGCCTGGGAACAGACAGGCAGCAGCACGGGTTCCCGGCGGCACGGCCAGGCCAGGGCCCGGCCGTGAAAGATGGCGGCAGCGGTGGCCTTCCCTCCGGTGCCCGCTCGCGCCGTGGGAGACCGACGCTTGTCTCCTCCCCGGGCATCTGCCCCAGGACCCCTCTGCCGCTTAGTGACAAACCAGCAGCACCACAAGGGAGGCCAGACACCCAGCTTCCACGGTGTCCCCGCCGAGGCCCTCGGACGCCCCTGGACACGTCACACACTGTAGGCCACTGCTTGTTTACAGGGGCAGCCGGTGGGCTGTCACCGTGCCTCCAGCATCCGGGCGGGCCAGTGCCGGGCAAGTAAACATCCAGACGACATTGTGAATAAACAGATGCAAGGATGATGTTTTTTCATTTGGAAACCCCCAGATTTGGAGATATCATCGGAGAAGGAAATACCCACAGGAAAACACGGCCCCCGAGAGCCCCTTGCTAACGGTGGCACAGGGTAGCCTTCCCAGGGACCGGGAACCACGCCGGGGGCGCGCCCAGCACGGCGCACCTGCAGCGCACCGCTGGCTGGCCCGGCCTCAGGTGCGCTCAGAGCTGTGCAGGTTCAAACTGCTTTTATGTGGGCATCACGTGCCTCTCGTAACGGGACAGACAGGCAGGGTCCACTCCCGGTTTTACCACCGGGCAGTAGGGAGGCTCAGAGTCACCCAGGCACGGGGGTGAAATGGGACCAGGCTTCACACCGACCGATGGCTTTCAGTGGCAGGCACTGTGTCCTTGGAGTTCTAGCGGCAGACTCCCCACCCAGACCGGAGGGGCAGGGCTGGGCAGCCTGGGCCCTGGGGTCCCAGGCCTCCTCTGACACCAGCTGGCTGCGTGATTTTGAACAAAGCGTCGGTTTCTTAAGGTGACATCTCTGGACCTGTGTAAAGAGAGACACGACAGAGCCCCATGGCTGAAGGACCACAGGTAAGCCACGCCAAATGGGCGCGTGGTCAGCTGGAGGGCTGACACCCCTCTGACAGGGTGACCTGCCTGTGCTCTGGCAGAGCGCGGCCACCTGGGAGTCCTCTCGTCCTCACGGCAGCCGGGCCGTCTGGGGTGGACGTGAGCCCCGCATTTGTCAGGCACCTGTGCTCGTCACACACAACGGCACTCTGTGCGGGAGCCAAGCGGAGCGCTTCCCTGGGCGGCAGCTGGCCCTCAGGCCCCTGGTCTGCCCCCCTTCCTCCGGCAGGCCCGCTGATCTCCGAGGTCCTGGCCACGTCTGGAGACCGGTGCTTGGTCCGCTGCCCATCGGAGGCGCCCCCCGTGCCCCCAGGGAGCTCCTGGAACGGAAAGCTTCTGTTCTCACTGCGACTCAGGACTTCACGCTTTGCAGAGCGTGGATATTTATTTCACCCTGGACGCCTTGAGTCCCGTAATCCACATAAACTGACACTTCACCGAACTCACCCAGCGTTTCCTGGACGTGCAAGCAGCCCAGGCTCCCAGCCTGCGTGAGCTTTCCCTTCTCCACGGACCGTGCATTCTGCCGGCCACACTCGGAATGCCACCCGCCACTGTGTGGTCACGGAGATAAGGCGGCCTGGCGGGAGGTGCTCAATTTCTGGGTCCAACGGGCCAGGACGCCCATGCCGGCTCCACCGTTGAGGAGCTCGGCGACTCCAGTCCAGTTTCTTAACTGATTTGAACCTTAGTTTTCTCTCCTTTAAAATAAAGAAAATGCCACCTCCGTGGTCTGCTGTGTCCATCACCCAAAAGATGTGGAGAGCACACAGGCACTGAGGAGTGAACACTGGTCCCCTTCCTCCCATTATGAGCGACCGAACACTCACGGGGCTGATTCCACCGTATTTGCCACACGGAGCATGGCCTCGTGGGTCAGGCGAGCTGTGTTCCCCCCACCAAGCTGGGGACCCGTGGGAAAGGCCCGGAGAAACCGCCTGCGAAGTCCGGAACTTTCCGACTCCCGCTCGGAGTGAGCGAGCTCAGGGTCCCGCAGCAGCACACGCGCGGGACTGACGCTGAAAACAGCATCAGCTTCACCCGGCGGGATCCGTCGGGCGCGGCCGAGCTCCGCCGTCACGGCGCTGATCATCTCAAGGGCCATCAGCCAACAGAGCCTGAACCCCGTCCCTCTGCAAGCATGAGGAACCACGCCTCCCCCGCCGCAGGCCCTGCACCAGAATTGCAGTAGAGATCTGTTTAGATCAGACTTTTGAGTCCAAATTTCACGTGAGGTTTTTTTTTTCCATGATTGAACTTCTAGAAATGCGATTTTGCAACAGGGTTAGTGGCAGGCCCGACGCGGAAGCCCTCGGGGAGGGTTGCTGGGCTCGCGGGTCCCAAAGCGTCCCACCTGCTACCGCCTCTCTCCGCCGGGCCCAGGCCAACGGCGCTCACGCTCTGTCTTGCAAGCAGCACTAACTCACAATTCCTGCTTTCCCTTTTTCTTCACAGTCTTGTACAGGTGCCTGTCGGAGCTCCTGACCGGCTGTGGTGGCCAGTGTGGACGCCTGGAGTGGACAGGCATCAGCCAGCCAATGGTGGCGGCAGCGTGCGGTCTCAGTTCTCCTGACCGGTCTGACCTCGGGAGGCCACGTGGACGCCGTGAGGTTCTCCAGGACAGGGAGACAAGCATGCAGACCCCATGTCTGCGGTCACCACCTCCTACCCCCCCGCCCCAAGGCGTCGGGATGCCCAGGAGAGGAGCCACTTCCTTTGTTGCTCCAAACGGGATCATTGCATTCACAGGCAACAGAAGCAACAGACAGACTTGCCTATTCCCAGTCGGGTGCCTGCAGGTACCAGCTGAGGACAGGACACTCGGCCTCATCTGAGAGGCAGTTCTCCTGGTCCTTGTGTTCTCGTTCAGATAAACTAGTGAAGCTGCAAACAAACATCCTGGATGGATGAGGACGTCATTGTAATTACGATTAGCAGCTGAATTATGTTCTGTTGAAGCCACGAGTGAGGTCTTCTCGCTCCCGCCTGGCTGAGCTCGGCCAGGCGGTATGACAGGGGGGTTTCAGTGGGGCGAGGGCCGGCCAGGGACGGGGGAAGGCAGGTGCGAGCGCGGAGAAAGCTGGGCAGCGAGGGCAGCGGCAGACGCATGCTCGAGGGAGGAGAAGCGCAGGAGGGCAGAGACCAAGCACGCTCCCGGGCACAGGGCAGGACCTGGGGTTCTGTCTGCTTCTCCTGCAGACCCCCCGTGAGCGCCCCACGTCCGCCAGGGCCCCTGCCCCGGGAAGCAGAGAACAGATGACGGTCTGCCCAAGCACCCGTGTGCCTCCCTGTGCGCTCCTTCCTTGCCGGGGGCACCGTGGCCCCGCTGGACCTGCCTGCACCCCAGCCGGCGCTTCAGGCCGGGAATGTGCCCCCTCTCCATTTTCCATGTGCCCTGCACCCCGCAAACCACCGGCTACCGTTCCTCCCTCTGACGCCCGGGACCGCCCGAGCAGGCGTGTGAACGGTGGTTGCACCCAGGTCTTGCCCTGCGGGGTGTTTGCATCCCGCAGGCCCCTGGGCTCCCAGCTGACCTCACCAGGGTGTCCAGCCTTTAGGCGTCTCCGGGCCACACTGAAAGAAAAGGAATTGTCCTGGGCCACACATTAAACCCATTGAGACACGTCAGCACAAAAAAATCTCATCGTGTTTTGAGTAAATTTACGATTTTGTGCTGGGCGGCAGTCACAGCCAGCCTGGGCTGCATGCGGCCCGCGGGGGGCAGGCTGGACACCCCTGTGCCTAGACCGTCCCTACACCATCCTTCTGACGCCCCGAAGAAGCAGCCTGTCTTGACGAGGAAGAAGACGAAAATACCGACACTGACGGACTGACACAAAGCCACGTGGAAGTAGGGAAACGCCCGGACATTTCCCCGGTACAACCAGAAGCGGAATCCTCGCGTGGTCGTGTGAACTGCGGGGGCGGCCGCGGAATGAGGAAGGTATAGCTGCTGCCCGGCCTCCCCGCCCGGGTATGCCCTCAAGCCCCACGGGGCCGGGACCAACGCTGAGAATGAGGAGTCACTTGAAGATGAAGGATGCGGTTAACGCTCTAAGGACCGGTTTGTCGGCGCTTTCATCCTTCCCAGGACTGCGACCTTCCCAGCCTCTCTTGCCGCTGTCGCCCGGCCTCTCCAGGGCAGGACTCTCACCCTGCGCGTTGGGCAGGTTTCGGAAACAGGAGTCAAACCAGAAGGCCCTTCCCCACACCCCACACCCAGAGGCAGCCCCGTGGCCTCGGGCTGGCAGCGAATTACTAAACAGAAGTTGGAGATGCTCCCTCCAGCTGGGGTCTCAGGGGCACAGAGGCCCGCTCTGCGATGCGTTTGTTCGGCTCAGATCAGAATGCCGATAACATCCCCACCTCCCTCACCAGCAGCTCTACGCGGTGCAACAATCCACGTGAATAATTAAAACCAACCACTTGCCTTTGATCTTAAAACACTTCGATTTTCTTGTGAACCTCAGTGTCAAGAGAGCTGTTCCGTGGGGCCCGCGCCTACAGCCCTGTCCCGGCCCACCCTGGAAACCCCTGCTCTGGGCTCCCCGGCACCCACAGCCACCCCTGCCTCTGGGCTTCCAGCCGGCACCCAACGCCCCGGGAGGCGCCTGCCCCACCCCCAGGAGTCAGGCAGCGTGGCGAGGGTCCCTGGCTCACTCGTGGCTGGGGCCTGGTTCCCACGAGTTTCCCATCAAAGTTTTCTTGGTTTCTCCATGGGCCGAAGCCACGAGCCGGGAGGGCCAACGGGTACGGATGGCATCAGCTCCCCTGAGCCTGGGGCCGGGGGGCGGGGGGGGCCGGGCCCCTTAGCTACCCGGCGGGAAACAGCACCCCCTCTGGGGGGACGCAGCTGGTTAGTGGCAACGCCAGAATGGAGACTCGCGTTTCCGGACTCGAACTCGCGGAGTTCTCTGTCTACACTTGGGGCATTACCTGCCGCTCCGCCCTCCTGGCTCTCTGCTCCCTCGGCGCTCAGGGCCCTAACCCTAAAATTCCGCGCAGGCGCTCACACCCTGGGGGCCCCCTGAGTCCCCACTACTCAGCGGCTGGGCCCCGAGGGGCTCCAGCGGGATCCTCCCCCACCGCCTTCCCTGCTCACGGTCCCAGGATGCCTCTGCAGCCCAGAAAATCTCTGGCATTCCAAGTCAGTGGGCCAGGCAGGGCCAAGGCCAAGTTCAGGCACACCACGGGTGGAACCCGCCTGGCGGGCGGGGGAGTGGGGGTGGAATGGATGACCAGCACTCGGGAGTCTCCCAGGCCCTCGGGGGGAGAGCAGGCCCCTCTGAGTGCCCGCGAGCCAGCGCATGCGTGTTGGGCCGCACCGCCACCCCAGCCGCTGCGCTGGGGTCCGGTTCCAGCAGAGTGCAGGGCTGGGGGGTGGGTAAACGCATGCGCCCTAGAGTAGAGCTGCTCCGCGGGACACGCGAATCTACCTCGGAACCGCCGCAGGGCCGTCGGCACGTTACTTAAATACTCTGTGTCCCAGTTTCCCGTTCCCCGTAAAGTGGAGATGCCCGATCATAACCTGCAGCGCACGCTGAGGTTTACGGAAGTCAGCGCGGGTTTCAGTAGCCGCCCGGAGCCGCCTCCACGCGCAGCAGGCGGTCAGGAGCTGGGCGCCGCTGCCAGTGCTCTTACTCACGGAGAATAGACCGTCCTTTCACCCATGAACTGGCCCCTTGTTTCTGCTGACCGCTCCGTTTTGGCATCCCACGAGCAAGCACGTGCTCCCAATTTCTAGAATAGTTGCATGGTACCCCCACACAGAATCTAGGGAAATGGCTTATTTATGTGACTCATCTCCCTTGATTGGCTATTGACTTAAGACTATGTCCCAAATGGCGGGGCCGGTGGGCCTGTGTCTGAAAGGAGGTCGGGCCTTCCAAAGGCCGCCCTTCCAAACGGGAGCAGGTCCCTCCCGCCGAAGTGCCGCCGAGAGGCGGTGGGGCCCGCCCCTTCGGAGCCGCCGGCCCCCTCCAAGGAAGCCCTTCCACCCCGAAGGCAGAAGGAGCAATCGCGGCCAGTGGCCGGTTGCTTCAGATCACCTCCACGCCCAGATGGAGAGGCCGAGTTAGGGGGACCAGGCACAGCGCCGCCCACCCCTGAGGGGCCGAGAGCACCTCTTCTCTCCGGTGAGCGCACAGGGCTCTCCCCTCGGCCTCAACCCCCGACCCCCCGGGGTGCCAGGTCGCCCGGGCGCGGGCCTCTTACCACGAACTCCTCCAGAGTCTGGTAGGTCTTGCCCCGGAACTCGCAGTGGTTCCTCCTCTCCTTGCACTGCGGACAGCACTGGCTGGTGTCCACGCGGACGCAGCGCGGGTGCAGCCGCGGGCACTCGGGCTGCGCGCACAGCGGCCCCTCCTCGGTGCACAGGCACGGGCAGGCCGACGGGCCCGGCGCGAACTTCTCCCCGATGGCGTACACGAAGCCGCTCTCGTCCACGCAGCCCTTGCCGCGGTAGTCCGGGTACGCGTACTCCTCCGGCGGCTCCGTCGCGGGCGCGGGGTCCGGGCCCGCCGAGTCCTGGGCGGCGGCGGCGGCGGCGGGCGGCTCCTCCTGCGGGGTGTCCCCGCGGGGCCGGACCTGCAGGTCCCCGGCCTTGGCGCCCGCGCCCTGGGCGGCCCAGGCCTGCTTCTGCTTGCTCCACGCCTCCCGGCCGGCGAGCCCGCGGCCGCCCCTGCTCTTCCAGTCCCGGCCACCGCCGCCCTCGTCCCTCGCCGGGCGCCCGAGCTCGCTCACCCGCCCCGGGCTGTCCCGAGACGCGTGCTCGCGCTTCTCCTGGCCCGGCTGCCCCGGCGCCTGGGCCAGCTTCTCCAGCGGGATGCTCGGACTGCACAGAGCCACCATCAGGCAGCAGGTGACCAGGAGGGAACTGGACAGCGCGCCAACTGCCATCGCAGTGGAGCCGGGCGTCCCTACCGCGTCCCGGCGGGCGGGCGGGCGGGCAGCGCGGCCGAGGGGCGAGTCGCATTCACGGCCCGGGGGCGCGCCGCCGCCAGTCGGGAGCCGCCGTCCCTGTGGAGAGAACAGCAGCACAGCTGAGCCCCGCGGCCCGCGCGCGCCCCGGCCCCCGCCCGGCCCGCGCCGCCCAGCTCCCGCAGCGCCCTAAGGAACGAGCGGGACCGTGCGGGCCCCGGCCGCATGCCCCGCGGGGGCCGCAAGCCCGGTGTCCGCGCCCAGCCGGGCTTCTTAAACGTCCCCGACTCGTGGAGACGGGCATGGAAGCGAAGTTCCAGGAAAACGCCCGCCGCAGTGTCTCTCCGGTAGTCGTGAGGGGCGGTGGAGACGGCCTGGGGCGGGTGGCGGAGCCGCGGGACGCCGCGAGCGGGGGCCGCATCCCACCCCCCCCGCCCCCACCCACGATCTCGGGTAGAACCACATAACTCAGGCGCCCAGGTTGCCCCTCCATAGGTTCTGGCCACAATCCCCAAAAGTTACCAAGTGGAGAATGCCGCCGTGGAGCTGGACACGCACGACCGTGCTGGGAGCTGGGCAGGACCCCCCACTCCACCCCAGGGACGGGGGAGGGGGGTAAACAAAGCTGCTAGGACCCCCTGAGTCATTTCCAACAACTTTTTAAGTGCTTTCCGATCCCCTCCCAGGCCCCCTTCCCCGGAGGGTGCTGGGGATTCCAAAGACTTGGTTCTCCACTGGCCACAGCGCCCCGCCGGCTGCTCGGCGACTGGGGCGGGAGGAGAGGCTCCTCGCGGGCCGCAGTGCTCCGTCTCCCAATTGCTTTGTACCCAGGACGGGGGTCAGGGCGCTACAGTTTGCGGTTGGGGAGGCTGGGGGTGGGGAAGCAGGGCGGGGGCGAGCCCCACTCACTACCCCTGTCCCCAGAGCCTTTCCAGATCCCAAAGTTTCTGCAGCCCAAGGGGTCCAGAGAACCCAAGATACCTCAGGGTGCAGGCAACCCAGCCACCCTGTACCTCCCCTCCCAACCCCACCCCCCAAATTCAGCGAGCTCCGGTGTCTCCCTCCCCCTCACCGGGTCTCCAGCAGGGTTCCGGTCATCTGCGTCCTCCGCTCATTCCCAGGCCAGGCCCGGTGGACCTCAGCCCTGGGCGAATCACCCATATTTACCAACTTGGGGAGGGGGAAGCTTCCCCGGAGCTGCACGGAGCCTAAACGGAGCCCTGGGAGTGGACACCCCGCGTGCACCCTCCTCCCTGGGGCTGGCGCCCAGCCTACGTACATGATCGCAGGGCGCCGACCGGACTCCGGGCTCGCGGCGGACGCGGAGGGAGCAGCGGAGCGCGCGGCCCCGGGGCGCTGGCACCCATCCTCCCGGCAGCTGGGGACCCGCGCGGGGCGCACCACGGAGGGCGCAGCCCCACCTGCGCGCTCCGCCCGGCGCGTGCACCGGGCTAGGGCGTCTCCGCGGGCTTGCTCGTCGCGCTGCCGGCGGCCAGCAGCGGCTGCCCAACCAGCGTCAGAGCCCGCGCCGCCCTCCGCGGCTCATCCCGGGGTCTCGTCCCCGCGTCTCCGCGACGAAGCGCGCCCTGGGGCAGCCGCCGCTTGACTTCGTTACTCCCCTCCGGCAGGTGCGGGGAGCTCTCCGGACCAGGCAGCGGGGAAGCCCGGCGGCGGCGGCGGCGCGCTCGCGGCAGCGGAGACGCCCGGAGCGCGGCGGGCGAGTAGCGTTGAGGCCGGCCTGGGAGACTGCGCGCCCGTCTCGCCTGCTGCAGCCGCCTCCCGCCCGGCGCGCGCCCCGCTCGCTCCGCCGCTGAGGCCGCGCTGCCTGGAATTCGGGAGAGCTCCCACCCACCTGCTCCCTTGCTGGAGGCACAACCTACCTGTCACGCTCGCGCGCGGCCGCGCCCCCCACTCCGCGGCCGGCCGCCAGCCCGACCACGGCTGCCATTCTCGCCCCTTCCCTGTCACTCGTTCACTTTCCACTGGACCTTTCCTCAGCGCTCCCCGCCCCGCCTTTCTTTTATTTTTTTTTTCCCTCTAATTTTTTTTTTCTTCTTAATCGGGCCTCTCCGGCTCTCCGCCCTGTGGACAGCTTGGTTTTGCCACCGCAGGAAAACCGAACCACAGTGTGCCGGGTTTGGAATTCGAAGGCCGGGCCAGCTGAGCCGACAGCGGGGAGCTTTCTCCTCTTTACCTTCACGAACCCGGAGGGACGGACGTGGGAGAGGAAGACACTCATACAAGATCCGCGCGGCGTCCTTCCGGGAGATCCGTGCGCCTCTCCTGGCCCCTCCGGCCTCCCCCGGCTGCTCGCTGTCCCTTCCGCCGCAAACGGGAGCGTCAGGGACTAACTTTGTTCCCGTGCCGGGCCGTGCGCAGAGGCCTGTGTGTTCAGGTCGGGTTTGACTCTTTGATCTTGGTCGAAAACGTGCTCCTTTTCTCGGACAAAGGGAAGAGAAGTGGCTGTTCGAGCCAACCCCTAAGTGGCATTTTCGTGGGGATATCTGTGCCCGGGGCCCTGGTTCCTGCCGCCGCCGTCCTGGAAGCACTGGGGATGCTCAGACGCATGACAACAAGGGGATCGTATACCACAGGCCCAGGCCTCCAGCTGTGGGGGTGCGTTGAGACCAATCCCTCTCCCCCACCCACCTCATAACGGGCAAACCAGATTTCCGGGAGGTGCTGGAGAGGACAGGGAGGCCACAGGAAGCTGGGGAGAAGCTGCCCCACTCCCCCATATGCGTCACACAGACCTGAGACAGAGAGGCAGAGCGGGGGAGAGAGCCCCAGAGCTGGGTGCAGGGTTTCCGTGCGGTTTGCATCCCTCGGCCTCTGCAGTCCTCGCTCTTTCTTCCTGTCCCCCCCGCCCCGCCCCAAGGCCACGGACAGGCCCCACTGACCCTGCTGTGTCGGACACCGGTCTGTCTCCCCAGCTTCCCCGTTCTCCAGAGCCCGCATGACTTCACTCCTAAGGACTCGGGGCAGCGGGGGGTGGGGGGGTCAGGGTGACCAGACAGGCAGGCTGTGCACCCTGGAGGTCGGTTCCTGGGACTTCACGGTGTCCACGTGCCTGCACCAGCCCCACCTACGGCAGGGCCCAGCCTGTGTTCCCCAAGGAACGGGGACACCACGTGCACACTGGCGTGAAGGAGGGAGGGTCCCCCGGTGGAGGGTGCCCCAGATCGGAAGGAGGAGGAGGGGCAGGTTATCCTTGGAGGGAGGCCTGAGACCGGACGCGCTGGGGTGGGAGCCACATGGGAGATGGGGTTGGAGGGCGGCGGGAGGGAAGGCACGCGGGGGTCCGTGGGTCTGCCGCTGGAGGCAGGGCACGAGGCCGCGGGCAGAGGGCGCGTGTGTGGCTGGCGTGCGAGCAGAGAGGAGGCTGAAATGAGATGCGGAATGAGGGTAGCAGACTGAAACGAGAAACGGGGCCTCGTGGACCCTCGAAAGCAGATGCGAGGAGGCAAGGAGCACCTGTGCCTCTTCTGCCTGCGGACGCCGAGGACTGGGGGCCGGGGAGGGGCGCGGCCTGTACAGGCAATGGCCAGGCAGGGGAGCTCCCGGGGAAGGGGGGCCTTCCGGGGCCCTGCGTCCCAGGTGCCCTCTGCGGTGGTATTGGCGGGAGACGCAGAGCCCCCGCTGTGCCCACAGACTGCGGGTCACTGGGGCCCGAGGCATGGATGGCATTGCTCTCGCTTAGTTCCCACCTTTGGGAAAGCCGCCTTCGACTTGACTTCCGAACTCGGTCCAGGGAAAAAGAAGAGCCGTGAAACCTCGGTCTTGTGGGGGCCGAGGAAGTCACAGCCATTCCCACCTGCAGTCAAGGCTCAGCAGGACTGTGGTGGCTCGTGCAGAAGGTGCATCAGAAGCTCAACCTAACGGGAGAAGAAACTGCCTTCGGTGCCTGGGCGGCCTGTGTGCATGTACTCAGGGCAGGCCTGGCTCCTGCGGGGCCCGGCTCTGCTGCGTGTGAGGCTGCCGCTGGGCAGAGGCAGCTCCGTTCCAGCTTCAGATCCAGCCCCCCCGTCCCTACAAGCCCATACTCCACAGCGTTTGTAAGACAGCTCGGCACACACTTAATTCCCTCTCTTAATTCCCTCTCTCTCCCGTCTTCTGTGCCCCAGCCCCCTTGCCTGAAGTCACTCCTGGACACGCAGCCTTCCCCTCCTGTGCCCGCGCAGCCTGCAGCCGGGCCACGGCAAGTGCCCATCAGACGATTCAGAGAAGAGACACAAACCACAGGGCACCGCGTGCTTCCTCCGCTCCCGCCTCTGTGGCCATCTCCCGCCCCGCCCCCTCCAGGCCTGCTCATCGCGGGCGGACGGAGGTCCTGCAAAGGCACTGAGCTCTCACTGAGCTCTCTATCCCCCTCTCCCGCCCTCTCCAGGGTCCCCCAGGGGCTTGCTCTCCCTGCTCTCACCCAAGAGCGTGCGCACTTGGTCTCTCTCCAGCTAAGGAGAAACTCCTTTCTTCCAGCACCAAGCATAAGGCGTCCTGGAATGTCTCGGCTGTCTTGGGCCCGGAGCAGTTCCCGTTCTATTGCTCTGCCTGTGCCTTCTCCATCCCAGTCACCCCCCCTCTCCAGCTGTCTCCCAGGGCCAGGCAGCAGGGTTCCACCGAGGGACTCAGCACCGGGCCCCCGCCGCTGGTCAGAGACAGGTGGCTCGGTCCCCAGAGCGTGGCTTCCCCGTCGGACACTTGCAGAGCTGGCCTCAGCTACCTCGTAACAGCCCTTATTTTATTCTTTACATCCAGCCATTCCATTTGGCCCTTGTTTTGCTGATCTTCGTTGGACCTTCCAGTGTGAGTTAAACTGCCAGCCGACGTTGGTTTCATCCAGAGACTTAGTGACGAAACACACAGCCTCGAGGGCCCGCGGCCAAGCCGAGGACCGGGCAGCCCAAGGGCACTCCGGGCCCCAGGCGGGAGCCACGCCGTCTGGGCGTTCCCCAGGCCTCCCAAGGCCGCCGTCTGGACTCGCATCCGGGTCCCGCTGCTTCCTTCTGCCCCAGCGATGTTGTTCCCATTCGCTCATTCGAGGTTTTCTGGTTCACACGCGTACAGCTGGCCCTCTGCACCCAAGGGCTCTGCACCCACGCGGAGCCCACCGGCCCCGGATGGAAAATACTCGGGAAGAACGTGGACGTGGTCGCTGCCGTGGGCTCTGGAGTCAGGCCGGGCACGTCGTCGGCCGCCGCGGTGTGCCTGCAGCCCTTGCTCCCCGTCAGTGTTCCCCGGACAGTGCGCAGTGACAGCTCCTCACGTGGGGTGGACACTGTCGTCGGTATTGTAGGGACCTAGGGGTACTTCAAGGGCGAGGGAGGGTGTGAGTGACCCGCACACACTGCACTACTACACTCTGTGGGAGGGACTCTCGCGTCCACACCCCGGGTCTTGGCGGGGCAGGTCGTGTCCTGGAAGGAACCTTCCACGGACCTTGGGGCGGCCGTCCCAGTTTCAATGGGGGCCGCATGCAGGTGACTGCGTGTAGATGGCTGTGGCTATAAATAAAGGTTTGCCACCCAGTATCCATTCTCTTTCTTCGGACAACAGACACTGAGCTAATCTCCCACCAGAGAACCAAATCCTCGTCCGTTCTCAGCCACCTGCTCTTCGGCCAGAGTGGGACGGGTCAGCGTGCCCTGTCCGGCCAGCACCACAGTCACCTGGGCACAGGGGAGGGCGAGGGTCTCTCACGGGATCCTTTCGCCGCAGTGAGTCAGACCTGGGGCTTCTGCTTGAGCCACCTGAGAACAGAGTTTCCTTCTCCGGGTTTGCAAACATATTAAGGCTGGACCTTCCAGGGGCATGGAGACCTGCAGACTCTACCTGCGGCGGCGGCGGCAGCACAGAAGGAAACAGAAGCAAGACGCGAGGACGAACTCCAGAAGATGCCGCAGCAGCGCCCGAGAAGGCTCCCCACGCTGTCCTCCGTCGCCAGAGCAAACCCGGGTCTCTATGTCGCCTTCTGCCCAAGCCAGTGTGAATTGAAGTTCTCTGTGACTTGCAGACTCAAAAGCCCTGACAAACAAACTCACTCATTGATGGAATCCAGTGACGTCACAGCTCAGATCGTGGCCCCGAGTGTGTCTGCAGACCCCACAGCCCCACTGTGATGCTTAGACTGCAAGTGGCTTTTGTCCTGCAGTCAGAACCCCCCAGAGCGCTCCCTCCCTGGGAGCTGAAGCCCCCGCTCTTTCGGCACAAGAACCCCTTTCATGCCGCTCCAGCACAGCCGCCCTGGGCGCCCGGAGGCAGAGCCGCTGCTCCTGAATTGTGGGGAGAGCCTCCGTTGCCAGCTCCGCGACGCGTTGCTGGCAGCCCCGCCGCCAATCAAGGCTCCTGGGCCTCGTCCAGCCCGAGCGCCATTTAGAGACACGCAGCACGGCCGGCCCTGAATGCTGCTCGCATCCCTGCGAGAGCGGGAGATAGCCTCACAGACCCGCAGTGTTTGCTTAACTTCTTTCTATTGTCCTTTTATTTAAATGTGCACAAACACTAAGACATGGTGCAAATGCTTTCAGACGACTGTCGGAGACATTTACAGATCAGATAAGAGAGGAGCCACAAGACCGAGGGCACGGGGGTTAACCCTGTGCCTTCCGGGGCACCGAGCAGCTCGCCGCCGTGTGGGGGGCCGTGTCTGCACTGGGTCAGGGCGGGGGTGGGGTGAGTGAAGACCCACTGTCATTTCCTGTCGGGCCTGCGAGGGTTGACGTGGTGCTGGGGGGGGTCCGCATCCCGCTGGCCAGCGTCGGCCACAGGGGACACAGTCGCTTTGTGGTTCCCCCATAGGTGGTCATCGAGGGTCTGCGGCACGCTTGTGTCACTGCCGGCCAACTGTACTTCACTGACGACAGACTGCGCAGCTTTACACACTTTGACGAATCTCGACAAACGTCCATGCCCATGTCACTGGCACACGGGTCAAGGCCCACGCACTGTTCCATTCCAGAAAGCCCCTCATTAACCCTTCTGGGGGACCCCTCGCCTGCCTGCCTGCGAGGCCGCCCCTCCCACGCAGTCCCCGAAAGCCCTCTTCATGGGCTGGTTTAGGGCTTCCGGCGCGTGGCTTCCTCACGCCCAGCCCGGGACCCTTTGTGTCCACGCCCTCGAGAACCGTGCTGTTTCTGAGACGCCCGCCCGCATTCCTGGCGCCGGAGGCCGCTCGCTCTGACCTGCAGAGTGGGGCCCCAGTGCGTGGCCCCGCCTCCGCCTGCTCTCCGTTCGCCCGGCTGTTTCTGGCCCTCAGAACGGGAGCTGCCCGGAGCATCCCTACACCAGACTTGCTGTGGGTGTCGGTTTCCGTGGTTTTGAGAAGTAGCACGTCTGAGTCTGCGGTGGGTGCGTGGGTGACTCTGTCAGACGTTACCTTCCACAGTGGTCGTGAACATTCCCCACTTCTGCCAGCGCCGTGCGAGCCTCCTGCTGTCCGCGTCCTTGTCCACGCTGACGTGACCGTCGTCTTGTTCTGTGAGTTCCAGCCGCCCCAGTGGCTGTGAAGTGGGTCTCAGCGTGGGTTTGAGCTGCGTCCCCCCTCATCACTCGGCGGTGCTGGGCCCGTGTTCATGTGCTCTTGGCCTTTGGTCTGTCTCGTGTTTGAAAGTCTGTTTTCAATGACCCTTTTTTAATTGGTTGTTTACCTTTCCTTATTGTTTCTGGAGTTTATACCTTTTTTTTTTTGGTAGGATTCCTTCCATACCGGACTTGTGACCATTTTCTCCCATTTTCATTCTTTTCAAAGAGTTTAAAAAGCTTGCTTTTTTCATTTTAACAATGAGATGAAAACAAAGATGTCTAGGTCCATGTTTTCATTTTTAAACAGTCTCTTGGGAAGCGATAATTTTAAATTTTTCATAAATTCCAGCTTAACAAATGTCTGTTCTGTTCATTAGCGCTCTTCGTGTGTGCGTGCTTCCTGCAGCGTCTTCACGAACTCCACGGCTGAGAACGCTCGCTCCACACTTTCTTGCTGGTGCTTGATAGTTTCCGTTTCTGTGTTCAGTTTTATCAGTGAGTTCAAGGTAATTTTATGGTTTATCCCAAGTTAGAGGTCAAGGTTATTTCATTCCAGAAAACCTGGCTTTTGCAGCAGCGTTGCTGGAGCCGTTGTCAGAGGTTGGCAGAGTTCCGTCGGCCCTGGGGTCCGAGCTGGGACTCCGTTCGGTGTCGTGGATCCACCCGGACACCCTGCGGCGATCAGGCCGCACCCTTGGGCAGGACCCACGGACTAAAGAACTCCTGGGGGCTCCGGCCGTCTCTGCCTTTGCATTTTCGGCAGCCTCGGAGGTGACATGCCGGCCCGGAGATTTACCAGCCGCGTGTGGCGTAGTTTCTCCTCACCCAGCGCACGGCCTTCCTCTGGCTGACTGCCCCCCCCCCCCGCACCACGCCTGCTGACGCTGGCTCCGTAAGGTGCAGAGGGTGCCCGGGTCCTCGGCCAGCGGACGGGCTCGTCCTCGGAGACTTGAGCTCTTCCCAATCTCTCTGCATCCACAACTCCTCAGTGAAAGTTTTAAAACTTGGCCTTTGACATTTTCCTGCTACAATGGCAGGGGTTGTCCCCCACATCCTGCTAAGTGCTAAGTGGACGTGGGACCGGCTTACATGATTTTTAATAATTATTGGAAACACGAAGGTAAAAACTGACATCAATGAGACACGCCTGAGATCCCCAAAGCGCAGGTCCCGGAATGCATAGCCCACCACGGCTCTTTGGGCGGTGGGCTTCAGAAGGGACATCGCCCCTCCTGCGGGCCTTTGCGCAGACGCCAGGGCGGCCTGGGGGCCGGGCCGGCCACAGCCCGAGAGAGAGCAGCAAGGGTTCTTATCCCGGCCTCTTTCCGCTGGTGATCGCTCTGCAAGTGGTCAGACTGCTCCAGAAGGAGACCCACTTACACTGGAAACGGTTCGCTGTCTGTCCGAAATCCAGATCTAACCGAGAACCCTCCATCTCTACTCGCAAACCCTGGCAGCCCGACTTCCACTGAGGTAACACTGACTCTATTTATGTGAAGACTTCCTATGAGAAAACTTCACAACGGTTTTTCTCTTTTTACCAAATCGAGTGGTTAAAAAATTAGTTTGTAATGTTCTACCCTTCTGTGTGATCAGAGCGCCGCAGACAAAGATGTTTGATGTGTGGAAATCATTCTGTGATCCTGGGTTCTGAGGCGAGGACCCGAGCACACGTTTCATCGAGTTAAAATTTCTTTTATTACGTTGCGATGTCACGAGGGAAGGGACACGCTCCTTTGACTGATAGTAAAAGTATTCCGAGGGCACTTAATGAGCGTTCGAGAGGACAGTTGGGGAGCTCTGCGCAAGAAAATAATCAGCAATCGTGTGGCCGCCCGGGAGAAGCTTCGCACTTTCCGGCGTCGCTTTCACGCTCCGTGTGCACGTGAGATGTGCGTGTGTCTGCAATGTCTGTGGATCACGCCTCCGACTGCCGCAGTCGCCCGCCGCCGCAGCCCGAGAGGCGGTCACAGCGGCCGCTCCTGCAGCAGCAGCCGGGCGGCGTCCCGTGCTAACCGCGCGCAGGCTCTCGCAGGTCTGCGTCCTGCAGGCCTGGGGCTCCCTCTTCTCCCCTCTTCTCCCTCCCTGCGGCTCCGCCGTGAACTCGGGCCTTCCCTCCGCGCAGGAGCTCACTTCGGCCTGCACTTGGTCGCCTTGGGGGGGGGGGGGGCAAGGGCGGGGCGGCGAGGACCGGTCTCCGAGAGCGAGAGCTCGTCCGCGTGAACCCACAGCGGCTCCAGCGCCCACTGGCGGTGTCGCCGCGGGACCGGCTCGGAGCACCGCGCCCGAGCAGGGGGCCAGCGCTCACAGCGCGGCGGGGCGGGTCCGGGCAGACCGCTGGGCGCGAGGTGGGGGGGGGCCCGTGCTCACGTGCTCTCTCGTGCTCTCGTGCAAGCAGAGCGTCCGCAGGGGGTTAACTTTCCGCCCCCCCCCCTTTTCCGTTGGCCAGTGGATCACCCCGAAGCAGCCGGGGTGTCGGAGCGTGGGACTGTGATCACTTGAACCGCCGCCGTCTGGTGGCGCCCAGGATCCGGTCCTTCTCCCCGCGGCCCACTGCGGGGGTCCCCAGGCTCGGGTGGGGCTCTGCCGCAGGGCATTGTGGGAGCAGCCCCCAGGCCCAGGCCCGGCTCTGCTGCAGCGCGTTCACCACGGCTGTTCCTGACTTACCGCGGAACGGGGCCAGCCGACGGGGACCAGAGGGGCGTCCGTGTGCAGCTGCCGGCCAAAGGCCACCGTCCCCGCAGCACCTCCTCCCGCTCGCCCAGTGCGGATCGCTCCCTCTCCGTGCAGCTGAGGCCTTTTCTGCGGCCGCCTCTGCCGCCCGCGTGATGGAGCTCCTCGAATGGAGGTTTGTTTGCAGGCCGGGCCTCTTTCCTCGTTCCATAGCAAAGCCCGCGTGGTCGGAGTCCTTACCCGCTTCCTCCCGTTTCTCTCGCGGATCCCAGAAGATCGCCACACGCACAGAAGACTTGCGAATGGTTTGAGTGAATCGATTCATTTACTAAAATACAAAGCACTCACCCACACAGTCTCCCAAGGTCCTTTGCCATTTTATGTCCTCAGAAGTCCATTATTATTGATAGAGCTTCTTCTCTAGCCTCTAGCTAAGAAATTTAATTTATGGAACACTGAAAGCAGAAGTTATTTAAAATGATATGCTATTTTATTTATCACAAGGAGAGCCTTGCATTCTGAGAAAAAATGTAGATTAGTAGCGGCCTAGATTTATTATATTTGTATATGCATATAAGCCTGGAAGAATATAAACCAATCCATTCATAATGCTTCTTTATGGAGAATGGAATTCTCTGTGACTTCTCTCAGGTTTGTTTACTTGTGTTTCCTATTCTTCTACCATGACTGGATTACTTGAGTTTTTGTGGGGGTTTTTTTAAGGGAAAAAAGGAAATGCGACAGCTGAAGCACAACGCTGATAGAAGTGCCACTATCTGGGGACATCCCCCTGGTTTTCGGGGTGTGAGAACCTACCGCCAGGGGGTGGCCGGTGGGTGGAGCCGAGGCGGAACTCCCTCCCGGGGTGACCCGCGCTCGCAGGGGGGCAGACCTGCAAGACCTTTCTCCACCGAAAGGCGGCTGGCTCTGCACAGGGCCTGGCGCCTGTCCCACGCTGCCCGCTGCACCAAGGGAACCCCTGGAGCCAGCCCTGACCTCACCCAACCCTGCAAGCACGGAGAGCCGGCCTTGGGAAAGCTCTGGGAGTTGCCAGCGTGCGAGCCAGATGTGGGTTTCCGCCGGAAACGCAGTCGAAGTCGGCACGAGGCGCAGGGGAGCCTTGCGTGTCCCAGGCTGAAAATGTGCGTTTCTGGGGCGTTCGCTGCCCTCGCTCACCGTTGCCTTGACCGCATTATCAGTGGGCTCACACAAACACCTTTCGGCGTCAGCGAGTCGAGTTTGTGTCCCCGATTCCTGCTCTGATCTGCTCCTGCTCTTCCCTCTCGTTCCCTCAGGGTCCCCTCTCGTCGCACGTTCCGTTCCCAGTCCTTTTGGTCAGGCTTTCTTCACTTACCAGCAAGCATTTCTGACACTGAACTTGACTTTTCTTTTTCAAGTTCATTGGGTAGAGCGCTGGCTGGTGTGGCTTAATGTATTGAGTGCTGGCCTGTGGACCAAAGGGTCACGGGTTCGATTCCCAGTCAGGGCACATCCCTGGGTCTCAGGCCAGGTCCCCAGTAGGGGGCGCATGAGAAGCAACCACACACTGACGTTTCTCTGCCTCTCTTTCTCCTTCCCTTCCCCTCTCTCTAAAAAATAAATAAAATCCTTGAAGTTCATTGGGTAGAAATATTCATTATTTTTCAAATTTAAATATTTTTACATTGCTTTTTGATTTCTTTTTTGACCTATGAGTTGTCTAAAACAGCTTTTACATTTTTGAAATATATAGACTTTCTCTCTTTATCTGTTGCTGTGTCCATGTTGTAAAATATTATGTACTGCTTCAGGTATTTAGTGAGGATTTTTTCACGGGGTTGTGCAGCTAATCCTCAGCGGCAAGCAGCAGTCAGGAGCATCGCGCATGGGTATTTCGAGTTTATATGACATCTGTCACACATACGGGATGTAACATGTGTCAAAATGACGCAGGGGCTCTCTCCGAGGTGATATGTCATTGATTTAAAACGTCTCTCACACTTTCCTATTTCCTCATTTTGAACAATCATCATGTTTTTTAATCGTCAGGACTGAAAAATAAAGTTTTATTTGAAAATGCAAAGGCCCTCCAGCTGTCTTCCTGAAAGCTCGAACACCAGGGGGCGCTCTGCTTGTGGCTACCATTCTTGCCCTCAGGGCCACGCTCTGCAGCCTGGAGCCCCCACCCCAGCTCCTGCCCTGCACCAGCTGACCCCGGCCAGTGACTCCTGCCAGCTTCCCTGTCACCAGCGTCCTGCTGGTGGCCCTGCACTGCCTCTCTGGGTCCCGGTGAGCTGGGCAGGCCCCTTCAGGTTCTCCTGAAACTCTTCCCGACACCTTTCGAGGCCCAGCCTGTCTCGAGACCACTGCGGGGGTGTCCTTGGCCACCACGCGCGGCCCGACGCTCCCTGCGCGGCCTCGCTGCTGCTGGCTCACCTCCATGCAGGCCGCGGGCCAGGGAGAGCGGAGCCCGGCGGCGCCTCTGGCACGGCCCGCTCACCGGCCGCAGGGAAGAAAATTGATTTTCCCATTCACGAGGAAACCTCATGGCGGTAACTACACTTCAGTCAAAGGCAAAATCAAAAATACAGCGACTGGAGCCGCAGACCGAAAGAGCAAGCTCTGCATCGCCTGCTAGGTTCGGCCCCTCACGTGATCCAAGGACGTTTAATGGGCTTCCAATGCGTCATGCCTTCCAATCGTCCCGAGGACCCCAGCGGGTGGTGCGGTGCGTCACAGAGTGCCTGGGCCGCGGGCGATGCGTCGGACGTCGGGATGCTGATGGCGTGAACTCGGAGCCCACGGGCATCCACTGACACCGGGATTCACGTCCCACCCGAACCTGAACGCGCTCCCGGGGGCAGCCCCTCCCGGCCCCCCTGCACACCTTTCTCCCCAGCAGCCCCTCCCTCCCAGGCCTCTGCGGCAAAGGTCTCGGAGTTTCCTCACTGCCCAGGGACCCTGACCTTTCCCCTTGGAGCCACGTGACCTGGAGCTTCATCAGCAGCAGCGCTTGTTTCCTTGGGTACCAGCCGCCCGGGTCCAGTGTAGCCCTGCACCCCTCCCGTTCAGCTGTCCTTACAGCACACTTCAGGGGACTCCCCCCCACGGGGATCCGGGTCATGGACCCCTTGACTGGCATCTGACGAGGTTCTCACCCCCTGCAGACCAGGTGTGGAATGCGGTGCCCCCACCTCTCAGCCCCACACCCCCGGCCGGGACGGGCAGCCACCGCCCCGGCCTTTGCTCTCCCGGGTGCGTATCCATTTGCACCGATTTCTCATCTAGGCAGAAGGTAAGTACTGCATTTAATCCGAACCTTGCTTACGTCTCCAACAGCCATAAGACATCGCACTACCATTGTTATGTTCATACAAAATTAAGTTAAGCACATATTGTGAGCTCTGTCAATCCTATCAGAAAAAAACTCAAGGGGAAGCGGAAAAGGGTTAGAGAAACACGATTATCACTCGACGGGCGGCCTGTCCCAAGGCCCCGCCCGGGCCGGATCTGTGCCGGGCTGTAACCACCGAGCCTGAGGCTCTGATGGCGGCTGTTCCTTCCACACGGCCCGTGGGCATCGCACGCAGGGGACGCTTCTTTCCGAGCCCAGCGGACCGCATCCCAGGTCTCCCAGAGACGCGGACCAGAAACATTGCTGATTTTTTTCCCAGATGGACTGATGCACTCACCTGTACTCCAAAGCCATTAATAACCTTTATGTGATTTTGGTGGGATTTTTTCTTTTTTTGCAAGAAGTGATTCCGTGCTTCATCCATCACTAATGTCAGTCTCCATCAAACTGAACAGGCACGTCCCGTTCAGCAGCTGATGCCAGGTCGGGCCTGCAGCGTGGAGCACCCCGCGCCGGAGCTGCGGGGAATCAGGTCCCAGACTCAGAGGGACGGAAACCCACCCCTCTCCAGCGCTGAGTTCGAGTCCTGTTTTCGTCGTGCCAGTCTCTACCTCGTTCCGGCCACTTTCTGACCACACGTGCGGAGGCCCTACCCTCTCTCTGTCAGGCTCTCGAAGACCTCCTTTGCTGGCTCCAGGGACCAGCCCTCCACGCAGCCACTTCTGCCGCTGGCCCAGAGCCCTTCCCCGGCATTCGGGGCAGGCATGGCTGAGTGGCCTGCTCGGCCTCCGACGAAAAGGCCAAGGAGAAGGCACCTTGAGAAAAACCTGGCAACTCCCTGGAGGGAAGGCTCCTTCCCCAGGGGGAACTGACCGAGGGTCCCCGTTTTTCACCTCTTACTCTGCCATTTGAAGCTTTTTGAAACAGAATTATTGTCAGTGGGATCACTGGTGTTGTGAGGAAGGTGGTACGGCCGGCCCTTGGCCAGGAAGGCTGGCGCAAACAGGTCCCAGTAGTCTGTGGGGCTTGGAGGACCCAGTGAGCCCAGCTGCGCTTGGCCCTGAACCCCCACCCGGGACTGGCTACTCGCTGTTGTCAGAGCCTGCGACTGGCTCAACGTGAAGAGTCTCCACAGAGGCAAGGAACCTCCAGAGAGAAGCACGATTTGCATGCCGCGGGCGCCGGCTTATTCGCCTGCGGTGAGCAGCGTGGACCCCGGGGAGTTCGTCTGGTGGAGTGCACGCCGGGCAGTGCGGGGAAGCCGGTGCAACACCGCCAGAGTGTCGCCTCCTGAGCTCACGGCCGACCTCCCTGATCTCATTTTCTGAGCCAAGGCGATGCTTCTCCTGCGGAGACAGACACGCGCAGTCCGCAGAGTCCGCTCCTCTGGCCCCGCGCTCTAGGACTGTCACTGCTGACCCAGACGTCCTCCTACAGAGGCCTTTGCCCCTCTACACTCAATAACACCTCAAGGTCATCCGGAAGCACTGCCGTTTGCTTTGCATTCAGGGTCGCTACGTGAATGGGCATGCTACTGCCCTGTTGTCTCACACTGTCATGCGCAGGCCTTCTCCAAAGACAGTCGACGAGAATATTTTAGGTCCCGGAGTCAAGTGTGGGCAGGGGGAGGGTCTGCTGCTGCAGAAAGTTGGAGAACTTCTCCCGCAGAAAGGGGAAGAGGAAAACGTAGGCCGGGGCTCCTCGCCCATCCAGCCCGAGCAGCGCTGGAAGCGTACGCACACTGTCTGTGCCATGACTTTATTCTTGTCTCCTTCCGTCTCTCCATTTCTGCTTCCCAAGTTCACCCCGTTCACAGCCTCTCGGCTGCATCTTAATTACTCCGGCCGTCCCTGAGATCCCCAGGACCCAACACTGCTTCCCCTCCTCCCTCTGTATCAGTCACTGCCACTGAAACCTCTCATTCCCCTGAGTATTAGAAGTGCCGAAGTCAATCTAACTGCGATGACGGAGGGTGAGCTCAGCACCGCCACCACTTATCAGAACGGCTGCGATCGGACCACCGGCAGCCAGGATGCTGTTTCCTGAGGACGTGAGTCAACCGGAAGCTCTCGTTCATCTCTGGTGGGAAGGCAGGCAGTGCAGCTGCCAGACAGTGAGAGGCCCTTCCCGGACCAGACACAAGCTCACCACACAGACCACCGACGCCTTCACCCAGCAGACGCTCGGTGACGCCCATACAGCTCTTATTCGTGGTCGCCTGGCCCCGGAAGCAGCCAAGATGCTCTTCGGCGAGTGACTGAATAAAGCATCACGGAGCATCCCGTGCCACGGGAAATCATTTAACAGAAAAGAAAAATGAGCCGTGACGCACAAGCAGACGTGGATGGACCCTAAATGCCTGCTGCTCAATAAAAGGAGACAGTCTGGAAGGCTTCGTGCCTCGTGACTCTAATTATACGGTATTAAGAAGTCAAAACTGTAGAGGCGGTAAACGGGTTGGCGGTTGCCAGAGGTTCGGGGAGGTGGGGGAGGAGGTGTGGACTGGGCGGATTTTCGGAGTGATGAAACTACTCTCTGTAACACCGCACTGGTAGACACACGCCAATGCACGTTTGTGAAAACTCATGGGTGTTTACAGCCCAGTGAGTGAACCTTAACGCAGGAAAATTCAGAAATGACTCAGGCGGTCGGGGAGCCCAGGATAGAATGTGGAATGCGACAGAGCTTTCTAACCCTGTTTCAAATTCATGGAACCGTCTCCCCGAAGGGGGCCGGGGAGCCAGCTGCCGAGCTGAGCTGCTGTGGGAATCACGGAGCCTGCGAGGCTGCGGGCAGAGGGAGCTGCGCGGGAGCGCCGTGCGGCAGCTGCTGAGGTTGCTCCCACCGGGTGCAGCGCAAGGGCCCTGCGGCTGTCACTCTCACACCTGCGGCTTCGCACGCCAGGTGCGTGCACGGGAAACGGTTGGGGCCAGGTTCCTCTGCGCTGGAGCTGGAGTCGCGGACAAGACAGGGAAGGGCCCGGAACCGTCCACGTGGTGATGGGTTGGAGTTGAGGACAGCAGTGTGAGCTCACGTTTACGTTACGTGTAGAGATGTTCACAGGTGTGTGTGTGCACTGATGTGTGCACACACCTGGGACTGCAGACACACTTCTTCCCTCTCTGCCCGCCGAGGGGGCCTAGGAGCGATCACACCCCAGCTGCGGCGCGCACCCCAGCATGCAGATTTGGTGTCCAGTTCCATTCTCCCGTGAAAGGCACCGGGGCTCCCGGGAGAAGTGACTAATTCCAGGACTGAGGGGACAGTGCGCAAGACGAGCCCGAAGCTTCTTGTCAGGTCGGAAAAGCTAGGAAGTGCCCAGAACAACACACAACGAACATGACGAGCAAGCGGACAAACAAAAGGGCGAGGTGATGGAGAGAGTTCGGAGAGTCTCAAGACAACTGAAAATGTTCCGACGGCGAAAGCCAAAATGTCTGGGCAAATGAAGAAATCGAACAGTACTGCCTTATCATCCAAAACAGGAAGTCCACACCCACGAGTCCACACCGGCGTCAAAGAGCGAATACAGGAGTGAGGAAGGGCGAGCCGTCAGAGACACTGTGCAGACTTCCTGAGACTTCACGGTGACGCCCGGCCCCCGGGCGGGTGAACCGTGACCCCTCCCTGCACGCGGGCTGCGCACAGCCCCTCCCTCTTCGGGGGACCACGGCAGTAGGGCTGACAGCAGCGACTTCAACCGCAGAGAACCCTGACCGGTGGGACCTCAAGCTGCGGTGCCCGCGTACACTGACATGTCCTCCCTCGATGTGCTGGGACAGAAAGGACACCTCCCCCCAAACCCGGGGCCCTGGTGCAGTCATGGCAAACACTGCAGACAAATGTCAGTGGAGGGACATTCTACAAGATCCCGACAAATGCTCTTCCAACTGTCAAGGCCGGAAGAAGACTCGGGGCGTCTGGGAGACTGCCCCAGTCCAGGGGAGCCTAGGAGGTGTGACGACTGAGTGTTGCATCCCAATCGGGGTCCTGGAACAGAAAAACAATCGGTATAAATAAAGGAAAATAACATGTGCTATGCTCGTATGAAATGTTAAAAATGGGGAATGTTGGGTGTTTACTACTTGAACAAGTTTTGCAATTTTCCTGCAAACCTAAGGCATTGTAAAATAAAACATTTACTTTAAATAAACAACTAAGAGAATTGTTTCTTCACTAAAGTTCCAGTGAAGCAGTCAGATCAGTAGCGTTTCTAAGAACCACCCCGTAGGTGACTTGGGCTGAATCGGAGCCTGCGGAGCGGTCGCCTAGGCAACCCACCGCCTGGGGGAGGCGGGCAGAGAGCAGAGCTCCCATCATCCCTTCGTTGCGGCCCCAGTGGCGCCCTGGAGTTCAGTGGGCGCGTCCCGAGGTCCCAGCCGAGGCGCGGTTGCCTCTCTGCAGGTTTTCTCCCATTTCTTCAGCGTCTGACACAGGTGTGCCTGCAGCGAGCAATGGCTAAGGCGGCAGAGCGGGCACACTTCAGAACCCTTGCACAAGTCTGCAGGGGCACTCCACGGGCCTTCCACGCTCCCATCAGGCCCTAGTCCTGGACTGTTGGGGCACGTGCTTTGCCGGCCCAGGAACGGGACAACCCACAAGGCTGCCGGGGTTGAGTGGTTACGAGCAGGAAAGCTCTGCGGCAGGTCCGGGCTGGGGCATGAACCCCCGGCCCCAGGGCCCAGTGGGTTCCATGGTGCTCAGGGAGAGTCAGAAACGGGGGCTCCTGCGGGCCCGTCATCCCTGCTAGCAGAGCCCCGTGGTCGGCCCTGGGCGGCTTGGAGAAGACACGGCCATCTCAGCCGACGATGGATGCCTTGTAACGGCTCATTAAAAGCCCGCCAGGAGGTGCCGTGAGACAAAAAGACTGGAGTCTCCCGTTATGAGTGGGTTGGTGTCTACTCACCGCGCTGCAAGGTCGGCATGCCCAGCGGAAACACGTCGTAAAACGGAGGAGTGTGTGCAGATGGGCAGATCCCCAGGGCATACCCGGCCGGCAGGAGAAGCTGGCAGACGAACCCCTTGACCTTTCCTCAGCCCAATCGGTGACCCCAGAGCTCACTCCCTTTGGCCAGTTAGTGCCGTCCAGATTAAACACAAGATGGAGTCGGACTTGAGAATTTCCCGAGCCGACAGAGCCACTGAAGCCGCGTCAGCAAAACTAAATGGAGCTTATTTCATAGATGTAAGCAAAGCTCAACGGAGGTTATGTCTTGTGAGTCCCTCTGAAGATCACGACAACCCTAAATCATCCTCCCCGGCACGGCGGAGTGAGATAATCACCCTCGCGGCCCGGCCGGCCATCTGGAAGCCGGGCCGGGCGCTCCTCGGAGGGCTCACGTCCCCCCCACCCTCCCACACGGGGCCCCTGCCCCTACACCCCCAGCCCGGTTCCCCCCGGAGGGCTCCTGGTGTGCAGACTCTCTTTCTGCCGTGAGCGCAAAAAGTTTTGCTAATTACTACTTCCATAGTTCACGGGATTTACTGATTTCTTTTCTGAGCTTCTGACAGTGAGGAGGAAAAAGTCCTGCCCTGGTTTCCTGCAGGTTCTTGGCGAGATGCTGGCCATGGGCTGGACGTGAATTGCTGCCCTGAGAACCTGCCCCCCCACCCCCGCCCAGAGGGGGCTCTGACGGTTGGTTACCGGTCATGGGCAGCCCTCCCGGGTGCGCAGCTTCCCCGGTAGTGCCAGGCCGTTCGCTTCGGACAGGAGGAGACACGGTCAGAGATGCAGACTCACGTGTCCACGGGGAAAGGCTTGCGGTTCGGCCAGTCAGCCAAGGCTTTGGAACTGAGTGAAGGGCCCGGTTCCAACACGAACGCCAGTTCTCCAGACACCACCCGGTGGTCCAGCTGTCGGTTTCCGTTCTGACGCTAACGACCTGGAGTGAGCAGCCCATTCCGCCGCGTTCCCGGTTCGGCCCCACAGGACGGCCCCCAGTTCGGACACCGGCTGCAAGCCCTGGGCTGCCCGTGCTGACAGAGGACCGGCTGTCAGCCTGGCGTTCCCACAGGCAGCTCCTCGGGCTCACTGACTCTCTGCAGTGGTTCACGGGATGCTTTGTCTCCATGCACTGCTTCGGTAGTAAGGATGGTTGACTGAAGAAACACCCAGACTTATAGAGGATTTTCACGAGTTTACTTGAGCCAAAATGGTCACATGCCAGGAAGCAAGACCTCAGATGCTGCAGAGAATGACAGTTTTGTGGTTCTTTTTGTGCACGTGACTCAAGGAGGGGAAGGAAGGAAGAGTGTACGGAGGGGGGAGAAGGCCAGTGGGGAAACCCCTGTGGCTGGACCGCAGGGGGGCTGACCAGATGCTGTGCCCTTGGGCACAGCTGAGAAGCTCAAGGATCTCAGTTCCCGGGTTAGTGAAAACAAGAACTGAATTGTCTCCTCATGCCTCAGGCAGCTCAGCTTTTAGTGACTCAGCAGCATGACCATAGTGGCTGCATTTCACTTCCTCATCCTTCCCTCCCTGGGGCCCATGGGTCCTCTCCGGGGGGGCCCGCCAGGCCCCTGCGAACAGTGATCACACTAACATGACGGATGGGGGGACACAGAGACTTCCCGGCCTGGGCACGGATTTATCTTACATGCCCAGCACGTTTCTGTCCGCTGCTCTGGTCTTGACATGTGCCCTATATTCTAGAAGCAACCGGCCCGATGAGCTCACGTTAAATGTCTGCATATGCCGGTTACCACTGGAATATGGCCTTCTCTAAGACTGGGTGGCTACTTCAGGGGATGGACTGCGCGATGGTGCTGGGCCACCCCACAGATAACCTTTGCAGGGCTTCTGCCTCCTGTGCCTTCGCTTCTGAGACCTGTTGGTGCAGAGGCCCCAGCTTTCAGAAAAAAAAAAAAAAAAGGAACACTTGCATCAGCAGATTCGACGCTGGACCCGTTCGGTGGGAAGGGGGGTCTGCCAGCTGCCTGTTTTTGGCTCCTGAGGCTCTGAAGCAACGGGCCCATAAAATCACTGTGCTTTGTGGGATAATCGATCCCAACTGTTAAGGGGAAATTGGGCTGATGTTCACAGAGAGAGTGGGAATTGTAATCTGTAAACTGGGGAGTTCTTTAGAGTGGGTCTCGGTACTTCCAGGTTCAATGGTAATCGTCGCCGCGTGACTACAGAGACGCAGTGAGTGGGGGCCACGGAGGGTTTCATTAGGTAAAGAATGCAAGTCGGTTAAGCAGCTAATTGAGGCGAGACTGTCAGTGAATGGATGGGGATGAGGGAAGCACTAAGTATTACCTACTGCCGCTTGGCCAGTCACGAAGAAGGAGGCGGGAACAGCTGCAGATTTTTGTTGTGTTGGTCACCACGGGGAACCGTGACCGACCCCACCGCTCTCTGACGTTGCTTCTGTGGGTGCGGACTGTGTGTGACACACGTGTGGCTCGTAGATGAACAACATGTTTGTGTAAGAATCCTGGGAACTAACTTCAAAAGATACAGACCCTGACCTTCAAGCATCCCAGCTCTGGGAGATTCGCTGGCCTTCAGCCACAAGACCAGGATGACGCCCCCCAGACCATCCCTTGACCAGGGCCGAGGTCCTGACGGGAATGGACCGTGTTTATCTGCACACGGAGGACTTCTCAACCCCTGGATCTCCTGGGGTCATCTTGGGAACACGGGCAACTTCTTCGTTTTGTGGCCTGGTTGTCCTAGACGTTCTGAAGGAATGCAATTTTACTAAAACAGTTATTCAACCTTTTGTAAGAGAGGCATGCGTTGCCAGCACAGGCCCAGCCCAGCTGCCGTCCCCAGAAACACCACCTTCTGACCCCAGGGCACAGGCATCTTCCCCCCCAGGCCCGGTGGGCACAGGAGCTTTCTGTCCCGAAGATTGTGGGGTTTGCACACTGCCCGTGAAGGGCACACACCAACGGCTTTGCATCTAGTTCATAATGAAAACAACGGCTAACGTTTACACGAGACAAAAACCCATTTCGGGCAGTATGTGCGCCGCAGGCCACCCTGGTAATTCCCAGGAGAAAACAAGCTGTGAAGTGGGACCACTGGACGCCGCTGCTGCTGCTGCTGCGCCCGGAGTGTCCGAGCCGCGCGCCCAAGGCCGCAGAGACGGCCAGGGTGGGAGCCGCGCGCGAGTCTCGGGCCGCCCCTTCACCTCCCTGGACAGTCCGGCTCCGTTACTGCGTTTATTTACATTGGACGTGGCTCAAGAGGCCGTTACAGTGCGAATTCCTGGGCCAACTCTTCTTTCTGACCCCGGCCCATCGCACGAGGAGCTCGGGCCTCCGGGTCGCTGTCGCTCGGGGCCGGGCTTCCATCGCGGCCCACCGGGCCTGGCCCGCCACCGGCGCCGGGGGCCCCGGGGGACGGTCCTCCATTTCTGGGCGGGAACCCCGCCCACGCCCGCGGGCCGGAAGCGCGGAGTCCCACGAGGGGCCGAGGGCACAGCCGGGCCGTCTCCCGGACCCAGGGCTCGGGCGGGGTTTAGGTTTACGGGGAACAGCGATGCGGGGTCCCTGGCGGGCAGGTTGTAACTGGGGACCCCGCAGCTTGGCCACTGGCCCAAAGGAGCGTCAGCACCGGGTTTCCCTGGACAGCGACGCTGCACTTCCGGTTCCTGCATCCCACTTCCGGTTCCGTGTGTCCCACTTCCGGTTGTGCCCGGGACCTTGGGCCCCTGCTGTTTGTGCTGCTGCGGGGAGACTCGGGTTCCCGGTGCTGCGGGAGGTCGAAGATCTCTGCTTCACCGGCACGACTTGCGATTTGGGTGTGTTTGCGCCGAAGAGCAACTGTAACCTTGTTGAAAACGGGGCAGGGCCGTTTTGGCCTGGTTCCGCTGTTGCGGTGTCAACATTTAGACTAGTGAGAAGTCTCCAACACGTAAAATCACCCGGCTGCTATGAGCTGAAGAGGTGGGTGAGGGGCTGTGGACACTTCTAGACCAGAGGTTGGACCTCTGAGCGGGGGTGCGAGCCTGCTGCCCTCTCCCTCCGCTATCAGCAGCCTGACTGCCACCCACCTGACCTTCTCCGTCCTCTCTGCCCCTCATTACCCCTGACCACCCCCCTCTGAAAACTCTCCCTTTCCAATCAGGTGGCCATTTGTGGGTCTTATGAACATGGCCAAAGGCAGATTCTTTTCTTGTTTTAGATTTCGTCATTTGTTTTTTCTATCCCCGACAACTCTTTCAGAAATGGGGAGTCCATAGGGAGGAGTTAGGGAACAGGGAAGCATTTCCAGGCAGCAGAACTAGGCTGTACTTCCCCAGGAATTTTAATTTCTGTCTTCAGGGAAGCCTTGGGATTTGGGGAGTTGAGTGGAGGTGCTAGGTTTTAGATAAATCTTCTGTATTTCCTCTGCTGCTAAAGGGCAAAGCTTTTATTTTTCACATTTTTCCTCTTGACTCCTGCCAAGTTACAGCTTTCTTGACTTAAGAAGAGTCAGCAGCCAGAAAAAGGCACCGTGCTATTTAGTAACATAATATTTTATTTCTATCTTCAAAGGTGTTTTAGTAGCTTTTGGTTTTTTTCATTCCCTTCCCGCCAACCCACCGGAGGGAGACAATTCCACAGGAACCACTGCCTTATTTGTTTTCGTTTTTGACTCATAGAATAACATGATTAGTTGCTGATGAAAAAGGCCAAACTAAATCAGATTTACATTCTGACTGTGCAGAATCATTTCTCATGTACCAAGGTTATAGGCCAGAACTGTGAGGTGAAGCAAATAGAGCCTCTCATGAAATAAGATTAAAAAGCTTGAGTGGCTCTGGTTAAATTCCAGCTCTGACAGCCTCTGGATGTAGAGTCCTGAAAAGATTTTTTTTTCCTCTCTAAATTGTATTTTCCTTTTATGTAAAATACAGGCACTCTGCAGTTGTCTCATTATTTTTTAAAGAAGTCTACATAAAGCATCTATAATAGTGTCTGACAAATAATAGGTGGCCAACTCATGTTAATATCCTTCCCAGTGTTTTATATTAGAAAACAGACATCAAAAGTGCATATAGTGTAGGCACTTCATCTCCTTCCAGAATCTTAACCCACCAATCATTCTGCCTGTGCTTGACCCTCCAGTGGTCAGTCACTGCTCTCCATGGAGTCTATTCTAAGCCCTAGGAGTACAGAAATATTTTTTTAGAATGAGCTCAAGAGAGTATCATGGGTCAAGGTGGTGTGCAATTTAGGGTTTTGTTTGACTGTTTGTTGTAGCCTTCTTTTCTCTCCCTCCCTTCCCCCACCCCAAGATAAAGAGGGCTAGCATGGCTGACAGAGTGTGGGGTAGCTCCCAATGGTCCTCAGCCAGGATGGGACCTCCCCACTCCATACACATTTCAGGGAATAGAAAAGGTTATTCCTTAACTCTGAACTATGCACCTCACAAAGGGGAGTCTTTTCTCAAAGTTTTCCTCCCCTTAGAATGACTCTGTTTCTAACCCCTGCATATCCTCTGGCTGTGTTCCCCCAGAAGCCCCTGTGGAAGGCGAATTTCCCGAGTCTTTGGCCCCAGCCCTTCCTCCCTGCCTGTGCCGCCCTTTGCTTTTCCCTGCGGCATTTCCTGCCATGAAGGCAAAATTCACGCCCTCGCTCCGAAGCTTGGGCTGTGCCTTGTGTCTCATTTTGGCCACTGGCAACAGCTGACTGGACCCAGGCAGGGGCTTTTGCTGGCCTTGCTGTTGTCCTGGAAAGAGCACGCCCTGTGGCCTGCTAGTCCTTCGTGGAGGATGAGAGATGTGTGGAGGAGTCATCTCACTGGCCCGCGAACACATGAGCCAGAAGTCAGCACCGAGCATGTACGCCATTGAGATTCTGGGGCTGTTCCTTACGCTGCCAAGCTGACTGTTGAAAATTCCTCACAGCGCTTTCCAGAACCTGGTCCCTCCGGACTCTTGGGCTTCATCTCCCACCCCGTGTTCCTGGTCCCCTCCCCGCCAACCTGGCCCCAGTGACATCAGAGGGTGGCAGCTCCTTGAGCAGGCCATGTTGGCTGGTGCTGTGTCCCTGCCAGCCAGCCTGCCTGTGGGGCTGTCCTTCAGCCTTGTGTCTGGCCTAATCCTCCAAGAAGGTGCTCGCAGCAGGGACGGGCAGTGGAGCTGCCAGGCGCGGGGGACACAGACCTTGCGCTTGGGTGCACGTAACTACTCCATGCGCTCTCACCTGGGAAACGCGGGCGATCCTGTCTTCCAGGGTTTATGCACGTCACAGCTGTATGAACCAACCACGTTTTACTCTCGCTTCACCTGTTCACCAAGCCATGCCGGCGTTAACTCTCTTTTAATGTAAGGCTTATGTTCAGGTCGCTTTATCCCGAGAATTTGCTATTTCCAGCTCCCGGTCTCTGTCCCCCGTCCCCGGAAATGAAGCCGCACAGCATCAGGGTTGGGGAGGCCTGAAGCTCTCTAAGGAGAAAGGTTCCTTGGTCAGTGCTGGTAGGTACATAACAGGGGCCCCCTCTGCCGTGTGCTGAACCGAACTGCCCCCCGGGTGGGCCGCGCCGGCTGCTCCCATCTGCAAACCCAGCCCCCCAGGGCCCCTCCACGGTCAGCCATCACCATCCACCCCGACCCCCTGCCTCCTGGCCTCCGGCCGGGCCGTCTGTTCACTGCTCGTAACCAGTGGCACCAGCCCCCTCGCAGGCCCCGCCCCGGAGGGAACGGGGACACGATTACTCCCGAGCCGGAGGGAGTAAACAAACTCAGCGTGTCTCCTTCCGGGAGCCGAGAAGCCTAGGCACTGTTCATTTAGACGGAAGACTAGGAGTTTAAAAAGCATTTCCATTTTTAATGACCCAGTCCCTGTAATTCCATTGTGTCACATTTGGGAAATCACAAGAGAGTCCTCTTGTGGCTAATTTAACACCTGTTCGAAATGAAAAGGTCTTTTTTTTTTTCCTCTTTAACATCAGTGCATTAATTATATGGCTTTTCTAAGGAGAAAAATAAGATTAAATATATCGCAAGAATTGAAGAAAACTGAATTAAATGTTGATTCTCTGGAGCAGTGCACTATTCAAACGTTTTTTAGGAACACCAGATCAGGAACGGGATGAACACACATTGGGTGTCTTTCCCACAATTCTGGCAACCCTTTGGTGTCTAGTTCTTTGTACAGCTTCTGAGGAAACAATGTTTCCCACAGCTGGGTGATAGCTTTGAAGCAGATAATTAAGCATGAAGGATTTGAGCTTCTAAAGAGACGACACCGGGCACACAGCAGAGAAGTGTTGCCATTTTGAAGTCAAACGAATGTGCGTCTGGGCCACTTCTTAATTGCAGAATTTTTTTTTTTAAATCCTCTCTGCATCTCCGTTTTCTCAGCCATAAAATGGAAATAACGGAGACAGCGCAAACAAACTTATCGTGCGGTTCCCTGTACTGTCTCCAAAGTGCGCTGGGTCCTTCAGCTGAGTACTGCTTGGTTACCAGCGTGAGGAAGTGCGTGCCTCTGCCACGGGAGGGACGGGGCTCGCTGGGGCGGGTGCCTCCGTCTCCCGCACCCCATCATTCCGAGCAGCTCCCCCGCCCTCGGCAGCCTCGGGTGTGTCGGCCACAGAGAGGCGCGACCACTGCGCTAACCACTGAGCTAACGGTGTGGCGTTATTTGGGTAGGGAAATATTTCAGAGGGTTTGTCATCCATTTGACTCAATAGAATCTCTTTTTTGAGGGGAGGGCAGCTTTATTGACATATAATTTACATATCACAAGGCTCACTTGCTTAAAACATGTATGCTTCTCTGCCCACTTACTCAGAGTCATCGCCGTCATCTGACTTTGGGACATCGTTGGTAGCGCCCCCCCCACCCCGAAAACCTTGTACCTGCTAGCCACCTCTCCCCACGTCTCCCCGACTGTCCCCAGTCCCCTGCGCGCAGTCAGACCGCCCGCGCCGGGCTCCCTGTCTCCCAGACTCGCCTAGGGCACACACGTCCTGTAATGGGGCTGTCAGTACGTGGCGTTTGTCACCGGCTTCTGTGACTTGGCTCAGTGTCGTGAGGCACGTCACGCCACCATGCGTGTTTCACATGCTCACCAGTGAGGCCTCAGAGTTGTAATTTCCTCACATCCTTTGCCAACGTGTGTTATTCATGTTGTCCTTGTTTTTTAGTTTCAGCCATTCCAGTGTGTGTGGGGGGTGACTCGTTGTTCTTTGGGATGTAACCTCCCAATGACTAATAATGTTGTGTATTTTGTATGTGCTTATTGGCCATTTGTGTATCTCCATCGGAAACATGTCTATTCAAATATTTGCTGACTTTAAATTGGGTTCTTCATCTTTATTACTGAGTTACGTGAACTCTTTGTGTATTCTAAATAGTGTAATTTTTAGACATCCTTCCCACTTCTTTTTGGGCACTGGGGAGGTAAAAGCAAAGCAGCTGCCATCTCTGCGGGGCGTTAGGGGCCGTTTACTAACACGGCGAGGCCCGGCCAGAGCACAGGCCCCGGGTGGGTCTCACCCCCAGTCGGGGCCCGGGGCGGGGGGGGACCAGTCCGTGTTTTCCTCTCACACTGGTCTCTCTCTCTCTGCCCCCTTCCTCGCTCTAAAACCAATGAACACCTACATGTATACATGTGCGTATATACACATACGCGTGTATAAATGCATATGCCTGTGGAAACAGGTGTATGCACATAAACATATATGTGCGTGGACACAAACGTGTATAAATGCATGTGCACATGTAATAATGTATGTGTATAAACATGTATGTGCACACACAAACATATCTCTATATAGTGAAGTCTAAAGGAAGCACGTTTTCTTGACTTTGTTCTGCCGGGCTGCCCCCCTTTCGCCCAGGCTGTTGGGTGACATTTGTCACAGAGGAGAAACCCCCTGTTTCTGGTCTCGCCGCATTTCGGTGACACGGAAGGAGCGAGGGTGGGAGTCGCTCGCAAGCCGCCTCCGTCTTCTGGGCCCGGCCCTGGTCCCGCCCTCCGCGGACAGGCGCCGGGTGAGCGCGGCCGCACCGAACATTCTGCACGGCGAGCACCGAGCGCCGGAACGCACGGCCGCTCGTCCCTCGTTATCTGGGTCAGGGACGCGAATACGCACCAACAGCCAGCCCCGTGGGCAGCTCCCGGTTCTCTGCTCTGACGAGCCCCGGGGAACGTGGGGCTCCCCCGGGGCTCCGGGGCTGGCGGAGCCTCGGGCCGCCCCGGACAGGGCCGGTGTCCCCGCCCCGCCCCGCCCCCCGCAGGCCGGGCACGGGGTGCGCGGTGCCATCAGCGCTCGCGGCCGTCCCCGGGGTCCTGCGCAGGGCCGGGTCAGGGCCGGGTCAGGGCCAGGGTGGGGCCCACCCGAGGCAGGGGTCACGCCGGAGACGTGACCGTCCTCAGACGCACCCTGGGAATCCCCTCTGTCTGCCCCGTGTCTCCGCCTGGCTCCGCCCCACGCCCAGCCTGGCAGGACCACGGCGTCCACGCTTCCGTAGTGGCGGGCCCCACCACTCTCCCCCCTCCGCCCTGCGACCTCAGAATGCTAGAGGGGCGGCCAGTCCTCCAGTGGCTTCCCTAGAGAGAGGGGGCCCGCCCCTCCTACAGCTGACAACGAGGGGCTCCGAATGGGAAGGGGTTCAGCTCCTAGGAGGCCCCCGCGGATGAACACCCGCACAGAGCCCTAAACGTGGAGGGGGGGTGTCATCCAGAGCGGGGGGGGGGGGGTGAAGACAGGAGTACAAACGACGCTGGCCTGTTCCGATGCCGGCAGAAATGCATGCCCACCAGGTCAGGGCTGCGGGCACCGGCTCCCCGGGACCGGTACTTCTGGGAGCGTCCCCGTGACATCCTCGCACTCTCCCTGTCGCCACCGGGCCTTCTCCGGGTGCGGAGTCTGCGGAGGGCGGTGCTCCTGGGGACTTGAGGTGCTGTCCTCGGTGCGGGAGGACGAGGTGTCCCAGGCGAGCACGTGCCAGGGAGTGCGCCGCCCCCCTGGGCCACGTCCTTCCCCTCCCCCTCTCACCCGCTGTCCAAACCGCCCTCCGGGGCTGGCGCTCCACTGTCCCGGCCCCTCCCGTGTCCCGGCTGTGCTCAGCCTGGCGGCCAGAACCACCGCCGAGCCCGCCCCCGACGGGCAGAGCTGCCTGCGCTGCCCCCACGACCCTTCCTTCCCCTCCCCGTCTCTCCCGGGTTAATCCCCCTCAATCACCCGGGGCCCCATTGTGGATTCCTCGGAGCTTGGTAGCAGCTCATTAGTCCACGCCTCTCCTGCGGCCACGCTCCCCTACCGACCACCGCCCCAGGAGTGTGACGCCTCACACCCATTCTGTGCAGGTGCGCGAACCCAGTACCTCGTTAGTTACGACCGGAGGCCGCCTCAGGGAGCGCCGGGCCGCCTTTGTTGTTCCCCGGGCCAGCCGGGCAGGTTTCCGCTCGCGCTCCCCAAGGGCCGCTCGTGCCCCGCGGTCTGCCCCAGCTCCGCGGGCCCTGGGAGGGTTCCAGAGGCTGCAAGCGATGCGTCAGTCCCGCAGCCCGAGGACGCCCCCCCACCAGAGAGCCCCCCAAGGCCCCAGTTCTCCGCTCACATAAACATGGGCACTCGCGGACACAACTCCCACTTAGCATTTATTCCTCTTTTCACCAAATTAGGCTGGTTATGGCCTCCTTTGCGTACAAGACGCACTGCTGGAGAAGTGTTCACAAATCACAATAATTAATACTCGCCCGCACTCAGTAACACCCACCTACAGAGCAATTTAAATTTATTAACCAAGTCGGTTAACTGGCAAACAAGTGTAAACCACGGCCGCTGGTGCAGAGCCTGGGGGATGGGACGCGGCCTCGGTGGCCGGTCTCGGCGGCCGGTCTCGGCCACTCAGCAGAGGCTCCGCGGGGAGAGGGTTTGCACCGGGCACTTGTTGGCTCTCGGCCCGCTCAGGGGCCGCTGGCACAGCCCACGTGGCACATGAGCGCAGGCCATTAGCTATGCAGATCGGGTAATTGCATATGTAAACACCCACCGCCTCACCGCCTCGCCCCCTCGTCCGTTGGCCAGGGAGAGCCCGGCGGCGGCCAGGCCCGGAAGGACGCACGGAGCCCACTCAGCGGGGCGGGCGAGCGCGTCCACGGGGAGGAGACGGCGTCCAGCTGGCCCGTCCGCAGCCTCGGTCCGGGAGGAACCCCTGGGCTCCGATGCAGTGCTGTCGCTGCGACGGGAAACGTGCCGTCTGTGGGAGAAAAGACGTCAGTCCCTCACTGGCTGTTTGCTGCGCTGTTCCACGGTGAGCGCCTGGGGATAAAGGCGGACGTGGCACAGCTTCTTCCCGCAGGAGAGTCGCCGGGGGGGCCGTGTGTTCAGGGTAGTTGTGTATGTGTGTGCACGTGTGTGTGCATGTGTGTGCGTGTGCGTGTGTGTAACTCGTTGACGTTCCCAGAAAAAGACAGGCAGGTGGGATTCTATCACTTGCACACAGAGGCCAGGGTAGGTGAGGGGGCGTGCCCAGAGTCACGAGTGGCAGGGAGATTGCAGCTCCTGGCCTCGTGACGTCGTATCTCGTGTCCTTCAGTGGCCGCGTCACGAGCACAGAAAAGTGTGCAGACCCGCACGGACAAGTCTCCTCACAGCGAAACACCGGAGCGGCCGGCAGGGGATTCACCCACATCACAGCCAGAGCGGCCACGCTGGGGCACGTGCTGGGAGGTGCCACCGCTCTCGGGCCCGAACCCTCCCGGCCGCCCCTGCACTGCAGGGACTCGCAGCCACGAGGAGCAGCAGGAGCACGAGCCGAGGCCGAGACGGCGCGGGTTTCCCTCGTGCGCCCCCACTGCCCTGGTCCGCTCCGCCCTCTCCGAATTCCCTTGTGTGTTCGGTTTACGGTCAATGCGCTGGGGACGTTCTGATCTTCCCGGACACTCGAGAAAGTCAGCCCCTTACTTACACGTGAGGGCCACGTCTCGGGGGACGAGACCACACTGCACGTGGGCGAGCTGGCCGCTGGGCGAGCTGGCCGCTGGGCGAAGAGCCGCGCAGGTGTGATGTGGTCTGTTTTCAAGACGCGGGACTGGGCGTGACCGTGACCCACAGGCAGCAGACGGGGCAGGTTAGGGGGCGTGGAGAGTCGGGGGCGGGGAGGGGAGGGGTGACGAGAGAGACGGGCGTTACAGGCAGACGGCTCTACGGGCACACGGCACACGCTCCCTGCGCCGGGCGCTGGCCGGGGGCGTGGGTGAGGGGGCCCCGTCGGCCTAGAGACAGGCGTGGGGTTGTGCATAAAGTGACACGTGCCTTGACGTCCGCCTTCTCTTGCTCAGAGAGGAAGGAACTTGAGTGGGTGTTGGGGGCCCACGGCCAGAGCCGAGGGGTCGGAGCACCTATTCGGGGGCCGGCTGCCTGCACACCCACCCTCGCTCTGCGGTGTGCGGGCTGCGTGTGTCGGACCAGCGGTTCGGACTGCCGGCCCCGTGTTAGTGCACGTGTGAGAACTCGGGCGTCGGAGGAGCTTCCGGAGAGGGAGTGCACGCTGAAGGGGGCGGGGTCTGGGAAGCCCTCGGAGCCACGCGGGAGCCTAGGGCGGTCTCTGGGAAGCGTGTGCGGTCGCTGGGCTCACGGGTCGCGCCCTCCAAGGGACACGTGACTCTGGGGTCCGCTGCCTCACGGCCAGAGCCTGGCGTGCGGCTGGCACCCGACCTGCACTGGGTGAGGCGCTGAGCTGCTCCGGAGGAATGCACGGAGACCAAGACCTAGTCTCGGGGCTGCTAGGGCTTCCACCGCGGCCCGGTCCCCTCCTTGATTCATCCCCTTGAGCGCAGCTTTCTAGAAGGACCTGGGTCTGCCGGCATCTTCTCTCAGCCCTGGCGGGACCTCGGAGGATGTCTCCGACGCAGCCCAGCCCTCCCTCGTGGGAAGGGGCAACCTGAGCAGAACCAGGGGCCGACCTCGCTTCCTGGGCCCGTGGGCGGGCCCCTGTCCCCCCGCAGGAGGGGGAGGAAGGCGGCCAGGCAGAGCGGCGCTCGTGGGGCTGCCTCGGAGGGGCTGTGTCGACCAGGCAGGGAGGAGGCGGGTGGTGCAGGCTCGGGGGTCTCCACAGCGTTCGCCCCTGGCGTGGACGCCCCACCTGTGGTCCAGACGGGGGGGCCTCGGGGTCGGCGGACAGCGGGAATCAGGAGGGGCGCCTGTGCGTTCCCGGCCCCCTGCGGCCCTGGTCTCGGTGGGACCCGGAGCGGGTCGGACAGGCGTTCTGGGAACCGTGCAAAAGACGTCAAGCCCAGAAAGCAATCCCATCGAGACAGAATAATGGCTGCCCAGAAATAAACGTGAGGGGGCGGGTGTCAGTCTCCATGAGAACACTGCATCTCCCCACGCGGACGGCGGGCTGTCTTCTTTGATCTCTCCCGTGTGGGTTAATTTCTTGTTGTTGAGAAGATAAATGCTGTGCAATCAACACCGCAGCCCAGATGATGCCGGAAGCTGCCGATTAATTTAAAACGAGAGCCGCCCTCGAATGAACTCGCCCTGCACGGAGACGCCCGTGGATCACGGTGGGAGGATCGGATTAAAATGGTCAAGCTGTGCAGGAAAGCAGAGTCATCGGGACCGGGAACTCAGCCAGGCGGAGGCCTGCGGCTCCGGGCTTTTGGGAGGGAAACGCAGACCGTCTGAGGTAGGGGCCGGGGCCCGTGGCGTCCCACTGGTCGATGGGACTTAGGTTTCTTACAGGGGGAGGTGTATTGGTAGTTATTTGTTAAGGCTTAAACATCCACTATGATGCGCATACATTTGGCACGTTTACTGTTTTTTTCCGGACTGTTTACGTGGTGGGGAATTAAGGAAGCTGGGTAGGACGTTGCAAGGTGCGCGGGACGGCGGATACTCCGTGCCGACAGGGCGGGTCCCGCGGGGGCCATCGCGGACGGAGGCGGTGTCGGGCGCCGGTGGGGTTCTGTCTGTTGAGTGAGATGTTACTGCTCCGGAGCGGTCTCTCGGAGACGCTCTGCGGAACCAGCACCACGTGTCAGACTCTCTGTGGAATCTGTGGATAGCACGTGCTGCGGTTCGGAGGGCAATGCTTGTCCTTCTTTCCACCATGAAGAGCGTATCTATCACCCCAGAGTCGGGCACTCCTGACGTTCTCGTCTTTTCCTCTGTCTGCAAACCCCGCCCGCCTGCTTTGCTTTTGCTTGTTTCGCAGAAGTGCAAGCGTGCTGTGGCCGGACACGCGCATCCAGACCAAGCACGTGCTGTGGCTTGTGGGCGACCTCCAGGGCGCGAGGCCCTTTGTCCAGCTCTGTAGTTGCTGCGGGACGTGTGAGGGATGGAGCACGTGAATTCCGGTTTATCGGCCTTCCCCTCCGCCTCTTCTCCCCCACAGACCCGGGTCCCCTCCCCAGTGTGCAGGGCTGTTTCCGTAGGTAAGTTTTACGGTGGAGCCAGCCAGGAGCCTTGCACACTCACGTGTGGTTTATAAGGATATTTTGCAATTTTAGCAAATTCTTTGACTCTTATATTAGGCAGCCGAGTAGGTGGCTTCTCCTGGAAGTTCGCTCGCCCCACGGCTCGCCGGCCGTGTCCCCCCAGGGGCACTCCCTGGGGTCCACACCGGGTCCTACAGCATCACACAGGAGCAGGGGGGACAGAACTCGGGGACTTTGTAGACGCAGAGACAGGGTGACAGTGAGACAGGGTCGACGTTTCATTTGTCTTCCCCGAGTCCACGGCACGCCCCTCCCTGTGTGTGACGGGTGTTTGCAGGGGTGCAGGCCCCGTGTCCCACTCAGGAGGGACCCTCGTCCGCGGTGGCCCCTGAGGTCAGACGGCGTCCCGGCCTTGGGGATGGGGCGGGAGGTGGGTGCAAGGCCGCCGGTGGCCCAGCCCAGTGAGGCCGAGGCCACTGCTGAGGCAGCTGTGGGAGGAGCACCCAGTCTCCCCCGAGGCCAAGCGGGGGGCCAAGCCCCACTGACCAGCCCCTCTCTCCCGGGGCGAACGCGGCATGCACCAGGGGCAGGAGCCCGAGGAGCCCGGGCAGGCTGCGGCTCGGCCGCCGGCTGGAAGACCCCTGGGCGTGAAGACCGCGGATGCAGACTTCCCTGGCGCCGAGCTGATGAACCTCCCTCGGAGCCTAGGGGAGTGGGTGTGTTTGTTTGTTTGTTTGTTTGCTTCTCCCGACGGGAAAGGTCGGGATGGTGCGGGATGTCTGGGGCAAAGGTGCGAAGAGGTTCTTCGTATGGTCGCGAGGAGCGGCAGCCACCGGGACGGGCGAGGCCAAGCGCAGGAGCGCAGAAGCACCGCGGCTGTGGGCCTGGCCTCGCACCCCCCCCCGCCCCCTGCCCCACAAGGAACGGAGCTCGGGCAGGTTTGTTTTCGGACCCAGCCTAGAGCCTTAGGTGCAGGAGCCGGGAGCCGCGTCCGCCCCTGGCTGGCTCTGTGCTCTCTCTCTTCCGTGCTGGGCCTCTTCGGGGCTCACAGGGCGCCCGCGGTCCAGCGACGAGGGCCGGTGTGGCAGCCGGCTCTGCGGTGGGCGGGCTCACGGGTCAGATCTTCCGCAGGGACAGTCTCTGCCACGGACAGCCTGTGACCACGCATGAACGAATGAAGCTGAACTTCCCTGTCCAGAGGTCCGATCCAGCCGGGCCGTCGGGATCGGGTGCACGTGTGTGCGTGTGGGGGCTGCACGCTGGTTTGTGTAAGTCTTCCCTTGCCTTTTGAGCCCCCTGGGGATGAGCCCAACGGACAAGTGATGAATGTAACAGGACGTGGAGCTGCCAAATTCAGGGCGGGGGGCGGGGAGTAGGTTTACAGCTGTGAGTACACGAAACAGCCTACTCTCGGGTTGGTATCTAATATTATTTTCCACGCGAACAACCGGGAACCTGCTCCTGCCCCTCCCTGCACGTGGTGAGACCACAGGCCCCTGGTTTTCCATCCTGTCCTTGACCACGTGGGAACCTCGGGTGGCCCTGCGTCCCTGACAGCAGTGAGATGGGGCAATCTGAGTGTGGGCTTCCTTCTGGACACACACGGTCACTGCTCGACGGCATCCCTAGAATTCCGGCAGCCGGTGCCTGTCGCAGCTTTCCCCCAAGGGACTTGAGAGGAAAGAACTTTTATCAGATATTGTAGCGTTTTCAGAATCCTCCCTCGCTGTTTCTGACAGGTAGCCAAGGTGGAGAAATCCGAAGGACCCCGAGAATGACAGCAGTTTCATCCAATCAGCTCACACTCTGCTTCCTTGGATGACCTCAGGGACCTGCCCGGTGGCTAGTGGGGGGTTCGAGGCCTGGTCCTGAGTGGTCCCAAGGCCCGTGGTCATCCTGGCCATGGGCAAGGCCTCCCTCTGCTCCAGCTTCACTCAGAGACAGACGGGACTGCAGGAGAACACGGCAGCTCACTGACCGGGACACTCATCAAACACCCCCAGCACGCACGTGTCAACATGTGACTCGGGCACTGAAGAAAAGGAAAGAGAACGTGTCCCGGCTTGCCCGTAATTAGTAGCAGATATTTAAGCAGCTTGCAAGCAGAAAGCAAAGTCCCTTTTGCAGCGCTGCCGATCAGGGTCAACCCAGGCCGATCTGGAATGTGTCAGCAAATAGAGCCAGAGGCGGGACTGGACGTGAGTGAGGCTCAGACCCGCGGGGACATGGGAGGGGCACTCAGAAGGCAGATTCCAACGGAACTCGGGGCTGGCAACGGCACCGTCAAGTTACCGACAGTTTCCGACGGAGGAAAACTGGGGCTTTGTGCCCGCAGCCCCCCGGGGAGGGCGGCCACTCCGAGTTCCCTTGTCCTGCTGCTGTGACCCTGTGCCTGCAACCTGGGCTCCGTGGCGGGGGGTGGGCCCGACAAGCCCGCCCTCCCCGAGTCACAGAAGCTCTGCTTTGCACTTCAAACTATTCAACATACTGGGGGGGTTGAATCAGATTTTTCTTTATTTTAGGGAAAAATCTAGAGCTCAAAAACACGAAAGCCGTTCAGGCGGCCAGTATCCTAATGGCAAATATGCTATTCTCCTTCCAAAGGGCAAGCCCAGTAACTCTAAACAAACCCCCTACCTGTCACCTGTTATTAAATCACGGGGGCGTGCCCTCCCGTAGCTGCAGCCCTAGACAGAGGAGAGGGCTGGTGGGGGGACCCCACCTTGGTTGCGGGGCTCCAAGAGCAAACCAGGTGCAAAGACAGACTCCGAACATACTTGTTTCGGGCCAAGCCCACTCCCCCCTCCCTCAACACCGCCCTAGTGTTGCTGTAACCATAGTGAATGCACACTCGGTGTTTAGCACACTGAGCACTCGGGCGCCAAAATACTAGAAGAAAAGCATTAGCATAAGCCTCTTAGTTTGTATGTGCGGACAAACCCTCCCTCTGCTCAGAAGGACGAGCGAGCTCGGCGCATTGGTTGATGCGCGAACCACGCAGACGGCGGCGGCCGCTGCTGGAGTGACGCGCGGAACCATCCGCAGTCTCTCCGCCGCGCCCGCTTATCGACGTCGGTAGGCGGTGCCCCCTCGGGAAAGCAGACCGGACCTGAGGCTTCTAAGCGAAGGTCAGAGGGTTTAGCCACCCCAAGCGTTAGGGAGAGATCACGGAACAGGAACCGGGAGCCCCCGTGAGGAAGCGCGCACACACCCCTGTGTGCCGCCGGGGCTCCCGCGTGCGCGGGCACGCCCTCGGGCTCCCTGGGGGTTGACCTCGGGAGGCAGTCACGGCGACAGCTGCGTCACGAGCGCTTGCTGAGCGGGCATCGCTGTGGCTACTGTTTCTTCCATGGTTGAGGTTTACTCTCCCATCCGAGCCTCACCCCAAACTTGCGCGTCCTTTTAGGGGGAACTGAAGCGCAGGCACCAGCCTTCGGTCTCAGCTCTGACTCTACTCACCGCAGAGCGCCGCTCCCCTCCAGTCCGTCCGTGGAAGCGGGACCCCGGCCCCGCCCTCCGCCCCTGCTCGGTCCCGTTTGTGTGTTTGGACAGGAATGCGCCTCACCCCACGAAGGGCCCCCCGTGGGCCGCAGAGGAGCCGTCCTCCTCCCCGGCCTGGGAACCTGGACGCATCGGCGGGCACGAGTCTCAGGGACCCGACGAACGTTCCAGGCGCGTGGGCGGGCTTGGACGCCCAGCCGTGTGGTTTTCGTGGCCCGGCTGGAAACGCAGGGGCGGAACTATTTTACTCTAATTCTACTCTACATAATATGCTCCACTGACAATCCCTCACAGCCTAATGAGCCAGCATAAATAAGTTATTTCAACAGATTAATTCTGCAAATGACATTCTCCCTTTTTTCCCTAACCTTTAATTTGCATCCGTGTTGTCATTTCATTAGTTCAAATAGTTGTGGCACTTTTATCACTGTTTTTCCAACAAACGTCTTCCTGTTGCCGCCCTTTAAGGAGAATGTATGTCTGATCGGGGAGCCATCGCTTCACCAAGAGCAGGTTGGGGGAGCTCGTCTCAGCCACAAAGAGAAGCTGGGAGAGTAACTGCCAAACTCACAGGTCTGGGCTCCGAACGCTGCGCCGGCTCCTGGAGGGCGGACGGGGGACGTGCTGGTCGGCACCCTCCCCCCCAGACCTGCTCTCCCAGCGGAGCTCGCTCGCTCTCCCCCACCCTCCCTCACCCCTCACACTTCTCCTTCTCTCGGCTCTTCCTTCTTCTCCCAGGCCGTGCTGTCCCCCAGACTCAGATCTAAGGAGCCCCTCCCTCAGCTTCCACGCTTAAGGGGCTACCTGGAGCTTTAACGACTCTGCTCCCCGCTCTGGAAGGGAGCAAGGGGGCTTCCCTGGCCGGCACTCCGGCCCCGTCTGCGACACCACCCACCGCCTGCCCGGCAGGCCTGGGAGGATGGGGTCCTCTCACAGCCACAGAGACTGACTGTGTGCTCAGCGGCGCGAGCAGACACGTGGGCGGCAGATGGTGCCCGGGAACGGGGACCGAAGCCAGAGCAGCACCCTAGATGCATTCAAGACGGAGGTTTCCGCACGGCCCAGATTTCAGCAACCATTGTTTGTAACGTGTGCCAGCAGTGCCGGGGAGAGGGGGAGAAGGGGCTTAAGTGTGAAGCTTTGGGTGGAGGGGTAAGAATTACTGAGAGAAAGGAGAAACAGGACGGTGACAATGGACAAGGCCAGCACGCCTTGCGACACCCGAGATCCTTCACCGAGAAGCTGTTTCCCATCAGCAACACTGTACGCAGTGCGGACGTGTGCCTGTCTGTCCCCTGTCTGTCATCTCTCGTGTGTCCGTCTGTCCAGAGAACGAGAGAGTTAGAGAAAGACAGCCCTGCCCTCCGCCCCCAACGGCCTCAGGGCCCCGTGAGGCTGTGAGAACTCCGAGGGGAAGGAAGAACCTCCTCTTCATCGGACGCGTCAAGGCGGATGGAAACAGAACGCGCAGGCGCCGGGCAGCAGGGAGGCAGGTCTGCGACTCTCGGAGCTGCCGTGAGACTTGAGCTGACGTGACTCTGGTGTTAGTGAGCTGTTTTCATGCGGCACACTACTCCAGTTCATTTTTACAGCGCCCATTCCTCGGCTTGAAACAGTGAATATCAAAAAAGGTGTAACTGTTCTTTATCAGGTAGGCAAACTTAGGGTTACACAGATACCTGAATTCTAGACCGGATGTAAGCCCTCTCCCCTCTGTGTATGCTTTGTGTCAGAGGGCGGAGTTGTCTTGCACGGTGCGTGTTTCAGTTTCAGGCTCATAGCTAATGAGCTGTAGAACAAAAAGCACTGAACTAGGAACAAATCTGAGGGCGGTCTGGGATAAAGACCATGCAAAGGTAAACTGTCAGCTGGTGTAACCAAGGAAAGGGCTCAGAGCAAGAGATGACGAGGACAAATTAACCACAGGAAAAAAATAAGTAAAAATAATGATGCATTTACTTTGCCTGATTCCATGCCTAGACATTTGAAACCCTGGGTAAAATGCATGTAATTATATGATCATCTTGATGTGTTCTGAACAACTATTTGGGAAAATATTTTCAAATGTCTCAGTACACTCAAATTATTAAGTAAAAATAGATGGACATTTCTGTAAGCTGATTAAATTTATCTGTTTCAGCCAAAGTGCAGGATTCTGGCATCATTTCTTTTTTTTTTAAGATTTTATTTATTTTTTTAGAGAGAGGAGAAGGGAGGGAGAAAGAGGTCAATGCATGAGAGAAACATTGATTGGTTGCCTCTCACGCACCCCGAGTGGGGTCCTGGCCCGCAACCCAGGCATGTGCCCCGCCTGGGAATCAAACCAGCGACGTTCTGGTTCACAGTCTGGTGCTCAGCCTCCTGAGCCGCACCAGCCAGGGCAAGGCTCTGGCGTCGTTTCTGTATGAGCCGGGAGCTGCATGGTGACAGCTACTCGCAACTTCGAATATTTTATGCTGCGTTGCATGTACCAGCAGAAACGTTTAACAAAGAGAAAACAGGCTTACGAAACTGGAAAGAAACGAACACAAGTACTGTTGGGAAATTATTTGAACGTGTACCGGGGAAACCCGAGAGAATGAACTGGAAAACAAAAGCTGGTGAGCAGAGACGTCGGTGACGGGCAGAGCTCGCGTTCACCACAAATAAACCGCGGTGTTCGAAGGCGCGAGCCACACTCGGTCAGACCTTATGAAGTAGAAAAAGCATGTCACGCACCACAGTGACAAGCAGAGGAAGTCCTCAGGAATCCACGTCACACAAAGCGTGCGAGACCAATGAAAAATAACCACCAAAACGCTTTGAAAAAATAGGAATATTTCCCAGCGAATCTCTTTATTTTTTCCGTTTTCACATGTGAATCCATTGCACCACTTCTAACACTCATGTCCTCCATACACAGCCCGCGCTATGATCAAAGCACATTTTTCATTTGATTTTTTTTTTCTCCTCACAGCCTTCCCCAAAGACACGCGGCCGACTGGAAGCGCCAGCCCCATGTCAGGAGGATTTCGGTGCTAGAACGTTCCGGGCCACATGAGCCGCACACAGTCTGGGGAAAACCCCGCACTTCCCCTGGGGACCCGGTCCTCGCCCGCACCACCAGGCGATGGTGTACGGGGGTAAAGGCGACGGCCCCGGCGCCGGGCCCACGCGGGCACGTGTAGAATTGGACTTGAGGATGATGACGACGACGTTTTTTCCCAGATCAGAAAAGGCAGGACCTTGACCCTCAACACTCTGGCCCCGTGGAGAATATTCCTGGACCGTCCTCGGGTGAATCACGGCAGAACCGCGCTCTTCTCAGTAACCAGCAGACGCGAGGAGGTGCTCCGGGCAGCACACATTTCTGACTATCACCCGCCACTCGCCTCCTGCTTGGCGCTCTCCTCCGTAATTAAATGTACTAATTTCTAAAGCAAATAGGAACTGTAGCAGCTGCAGACTCGGCGCTTGCCAATTTGACAGTTGTTTGGAGATGGAGCAAAATTATTAGCACTTGTACTGTGCTTGGAAGCCATTTTTGCAAAAATGGGAAGCGATTTTATCCCGAGATGGTTTTAAAGGAAACGCACTGGCTTGGAAGGCGCGCAGAGCAGAGATTCACATCACACGGACACTTCGGACAAGGAGGGTGGCGTGGGAGCTCAGTGTCGCTCGTCTCGTGGACACTGACCGGGTTTGACCTTGAGGAAGCGAAGGACACCTTCTCTCCTAACGGAACCGGGCACGCGAGCGTGTGGCTCGAAGACCCAAAAACTCAGAAACAGAGAATCCCTCTAGCAAGGAGTGAATTATGTTTTCCTTGTGTACAATTTTAAAACTGTAGAACTTGCAAAGGAAAAAAAATGAACCCAATTCCCACGTCCCAGAGCTGAAAACGTATGCTTTGTTTCTGCAAAATTGAAATCATTTAGCATATTAATTCTCCATTCCACTCTTTTCACTTAACATTCCAATGTGAATTGTCCTGTGTCATTACTTGCTTTTAAAAATAAAGTTAATTACATTTTGTGATTGCACTTTATGGATCCTCCATACTTTATGTAACCATTATTCTATATTGGAGATTTCACTTTTTTTTTTGCTCGTATTTACAAAAGTGTGGCGAAAATGTTAAGTCTCTGCTTGTATTTCTGGTAATTTGCTTTACATTTTTGCTGGAAACAAATGAAATTACGGGGCCATAGGGTATCTTAATATTAAGCTTTTAAAATATATCTTGAAATAGCTTTCCAGAAAATGTTTTGCCAATTTTGTGTTCACAGCAGAGGCTGTGCATTTTTAACTTTCCTCCTGATTAAGTTTGTATGGATTCATGCGTTTGAGTGTAAGGTTCTTTGACTCTGTGTGACCTTGACGCAGGCCACAGGGAATTCCTCCTCGCGCCCAGAGTTTTCCGGAGTTTTCCGGAGTTTTCCGGACTGCCCGGGGAGGTCGGGAGGCTGGGCGGGCCAGACGCGCACGGGCAGGCGGGAGGGTGGACAGCAGTGAGTGGATGAAGCAGCTTTGGGAAGAGGGATTTGCCGGAAGGAATAGGGACCCCCTGCTTCTGGGGAGAGCAGGTACTTAGCATCTGTCTGCCTAGAAGGTAGAATATTTATCTCTCCAGAGGTAGTTCGAAGAAAGCAAAGACTGTCTTCTGGCAAGTTCATAATCCGTGCTTCTCCGGTCGAGGGGTTCACCGCCCGTTGCTTCAAGCCGTCAGTCAGACAATTGCAACGGTGAAAAACGAACCCAGGCCTGCGTCACGGCCGGTTGCAGGAGCAGCTCTGGGTTTGCCACGTGACCGGGCTCCCATCGTACGGGACGGCTCTCCCCGTGAGCCCTGTGCCGCCCTGGTTCCCAACGTCGCCCGGCAGGGAGGTTAGAACCATGGCGAGAGGAGAGAGCGTTGATGGCGCACACCTGAGGGCCCCACCTGTGAGGAACTGGGTGCCAGGTTCAGCTTCGGGGGACCCAACCAGTGCAGGAAGGAGGTCCTTCTGGTCTCCCCCTTCCCAAGTCATCGGGTCAGCTGAGCACTATGTCATTACTATTCCACTTCTGGGTCCAGCCAAGGGACATGCATAAAGGACCCATGGTTGCCACGGGCAACAGGGTGGGGATGGACTGAGGGATGGGGGTGGGCGGGGATGGGCAGGGGAGACCCATGGGAGAAAATTGGGACAATGGTAACTGAATAACAATAAAAAATGTCACTATTTTACTTTTTTCCCCACGATTTTTGGTGTTGAACTGATGAAGACATCAGCCTATAAACCTGTAAGGTGATTTCAATGATGTCATTAAAATAAGTAAAATGGAACACAGCCATCAGGTTGACGACAGGTTTTGCCGGCAGTGTCACCACGCTGAGTCCGGCCGCTCCATCTCGCCGCTTGCCCGGCAACGAGACCCCTTTCCCGCCTCCCCACGGCCTCCCCCCTCCCTCCCCCCCAAGTGCCAGCAACGGGCCCGCCTGCGCCCCACTCTTCCTGGAGACGGGTGTACCCCGACAAGTGCTTGTTCAGTCATCGATTGACTGCTTTCTCTGTTTTTAAAAAATTTGGGTTTTTTCCAAAGAAAAAAGGGCAATATCCAATTGAAAGCTTATTTATTATTTAATTTCATGTATGTTCTTTAAACTGAGGAGGAACTTTCTGATTCCTGGCTGACCACCTCCCTGCCGTCCCCCCATGGAGGTGAGACGCAGCCACACGTGCGGGGACTCGCGCGAGTTCGGTGTGAGCCGGACTGACCGCTGCCGGGCGGGTCGGCAGCTTTCCTGACGCCGCGTTTGGGGTGCAGGTGGGGGGGGGCCGGACGAAGACCACGCGGAGGGGCAGAAAGCCGGGCGGGGATCGCAGTGCCACCTCCGTGCTTTCCGGAGGGTGGGCTGTGCCTCTCAGGGCGTGACTTCCAAGCGTGTGTGAACCTACTACGTGCCCGAGAGCAGTGGCCGGGGCTGGCTGGGAAACCTTTTCTAGGAAGGTTGGAGGCCTGGGCCATGACCTCCCACCGGGACCTGCCAGGTCAAAGTCATGATCAGCTCGCCCCGGGGGGGGGGGTGCTTTCCAGAGAGCCCTTCGCACCCGCCGCTGCTGAGTGTCCCCCACTGCTGGCCGTGGTCGGCTTGTGCAAGTCGGAACCAGTTCAGACTTTGCGGGGCGGGCAGTCAGGGGCCCACGTCGCTGGGCGCCCTCTGAAGGACGGCGGTGGGAGCCCACCCCCTCTGGTGGCTTCCGGGCCACGACCTGTGCAAGGGGAGCGCGGCGGTGAGGCGAGGCCAAGGCCAAGGCCAAAGCCAAGCCATGGGGGCGGGGGGGGGGCAGGCAGGGGGGGCGGGAGGAGGGGCCACCTCGGCCTGCTGACCTGGAGCCTGCCTGCACTCCCCACGGGCGTTTCTCAAAATTCTCTGAAGTTGATTCTTTCTTGTATTCCACGGGCAGACTTGTCCTTCGTTAATGCACACTGATCCCGTGGATTTAGTTAAAAATTAATTCATCGATCCTCTGGCCCACACAGCCGCAGCCTTTATGGGGCGCCGGGCCCCCCGCTAACTCCCAGCCGGCTTTGAGACCCGGGGGGAATTCGGCCCCGGTGCTGGGGAGGGACCACCCCCTGCGTGGCCGCCCCCCGGGGGAGGGAGCACCCGGTGGGGAGGCAGTCACCACGGGACGCGGCTGGCCTGAGCTGGCGTCACTGCAGGGAGGGAGCAGGCGGCAACACCCGGCCTGAGGGAGGAGAGCTTCGCCCAGACGGGGCCTCCGATGGGCTCCACGGGGTGCCACCTGCTGCCCGTGTGCCCCCCGGCAAAGCCTTCAACAACGCCCGTCCTGCCGGCCGGGTGCGGTGTCACCACCACCGCGGTCACTGCTGCCTGAAAGGACCTCGTTCCCGCTGTCATTTTCCCCTCGTTTGTGTTCATCCTCAGGACAGGACACGCCCTTCGGCCTCCTGCCTCCTGGCTGCCAGGCCCCGTCGCCCGCGAAGGCGGGCTCCAGGAATCCGCAGCCGCCTCGGGGTCCCGGGAGGCCTCTCCCCCGGCTGCCCGGCCAGTGCGGCGTCTCCACTCTCGCTGGGTCGCCGTGCGCCCTGCCCCCGAGCTGCGAGTTCCTGGAAGGTGGCGTGGCGGTCGGTCGGCTGGGGCTCTGGCGGTAAAGCTGCCGGACACTGGGCGGCTCCCAAACCACAGAGCCTGGCTCTCTTGCCGTTTGTTCCGGAGACTAAGTGTCCCAGACGGAGGAGCCGCAGACGCAGCGTCTGGTGGGGGCTTCCCGGTCTCAGGACGCCGTCCATGTCCATGCGCCGCGTCCTGACACAGTGGGGGGCTGAGGGCGCTCTCCGGGGCCCCCAGGGGTTCGCCCCCACGACCTGCTCGCCCGGGAAAGGCCCCCTCCAGAGGCGGCACCGTGGGACCGGGGCTCCTCAGGCGAACGTGGGAGACACGCTCGGTGTACGGCGGACGGGACCCTGTGTCACCTCCATTCCCTGGAGAAGAGCATCACCTCCGGCTGAACGGGGCGCCTCCTCCCGGGCACCTCCTCCCACTCGGACTCCGGGGTGTCGAGGTGTTGGGACCCACAGCTCCACGCGCAGCCCTCAACCCTACCCCCCCCCCGGCTCTCCCCGCCTCCCACCCCCCACCCCCTGCCCAGCTGCCCCGTGCCTGCACCCCCGGGTGGGGTGATCACAGATCGTCTCGGCCGCAGGGAAGCCTGCAAAGGCTCAGCCGCGTCCCTCGTCCTGCGCACCTGGCACCGTCTCTTCTGTTCACCTCCGACTCCACCGCGGGGCAGCCGGCGTCCCGATAGCTCTCAGCTGGCTTCGTTCGGGAACCTGGGAAGGAGGGAACCCACCCGTCACCCTCCTGATTGTGCGGGTTTTCCCACGGCCGCGCTCCGCCCCCTCCAGGTCAGCCCTCGGCGAGCAGCGTGGCCCGGGGCAGGGGGAATGCTCCGAGTCCGCAGAATGAAGCAACCAATAGCTTCGTTGCAGAAGGCTGGACGCCGGCTTGGAGAAACCGAACACGCCCACCGGGCTCAGGCCGCTGGTCGTGCGGGCGGCCACGGAGGGAGGGAGGCGTCCCCCGCAGAGCCCCTGCCCTTTGACGCTGTAACTAGCTGGCACCGTGGGTGTGCGGGGAATGGCGGGCGAGTTGCTGCACTGGCTGCCGCCCTGCACCCCCTGCACTCGGTGTTGGGGGCCCAGGCCGGCAGGACGCTCTGGGGATGTGAGACCGACCCGCTCCCGGCTCTGCGTGGGCCCCACGACTCGCTTCTTGCCTTGCCTTTGCTTCCTTCATCTCACTCCCCGGTTGGCGGCAGTAGAATCGCAACAGCCGGTTACTATTCAGCAAAGGTCCTTGCCGCCCTCAGCATCTCTGCTTCACCATGGGGTCCCCCGCCTTCTGGAGGGGCCATGCAGCCGAGGACAGGGCGGGACGGGTGACAGGGGCGAGGACGGTCCCTTACGAGGCTTGGACCATCTGCGCCCTGGGGGTTCATTTCAACCGCTGCCGGATCAACAAACGTCCCCTTGAGCATGTTTCCTTTGCCAGATTGGGGAAGTTCTCCCTCATTATGCTTTTAAATAAGTTTTCAATTTCTTGCTCTTCCTCTTCTCCTTCTGGCACCCCTATGATTCAGATGTTGGAACTTTTAAAGTTGTCCCGGGGGTTCCTAAGCCTCTCCTCATTTTTCTGAATTCTTGTTTCTTCATTCTGTTCTGGTTGAATGGTTATTTCTTCTTTCTGGTCCAAACCATTGATTTGAGTTCTAGTTTCCCTCCCATCGCTGTTGGTTCCCTGTGCATTTTCCTTTAATTCACTTTTCATAGCCTTCACTCTTTCCTCTATTTTTCAACCACACTCAACCCATCCTGTGAGCATCCTGGTTACCAGTGTTTTGAACTGCGCATCTGGTGGGTTGGCTGTCTCTTCCTCACTTAGTTGTATTTTTTCTGGAGCTTTAATCTGTTCTTTCATTTGAGCCACTTTTTTTTTTTTCTGGGCACACCTGTTACATAGTAAGGGGCAGAGCCTTAGGTGTTCACCAGGGCGGGGCAACCCATGTCACTGCGTCGTGCTGCTCTGTGGGGGGGGGGAGGGTGTGAGAGGGACCAAGGCTGCCTGCTCCGCTCTCTGCAGCTTCCAGTCACCTCCCCCACTTCCCCCAAGCAAACTGGGCCCTCCTGGTGCTGACTCCCGGGTGGGTGGTTTTGTGTACGTTCTAGGACCCTGTGGGTCTCTCCAATGGACTCTCCTTTGAGGCTGGGAGTGTCTCCTGCCACCTCAACCCTCACAGGTGTTCTCACTCAGAGGCTTTGAGGCTTTATTTCCCTGCTGGAGCCCTGGGTTGCACGGTCTGTCTTGCTCCCCAGTTGTTCCTCCTGGATTATCCGCACATGAATGTGGGAGAGCCCAGTCTGCCAGCCACAGCCTTGCCCACCCCGGTCCTCCAGCCGCTGCCTTGTTGCAAGTCCTCTCCACCCCGTTGCCCGTCTCTGCCCCTCCCACCGGTCTGGGTGAATGTTTCTTCTTTAACTCCTTGGCTGTCGGACTTCCATACCGTTCAATTTTCTGGCAGTTCTGGTTGTTTTTTGTTTTTAAATTTGTTGTTGTCCTTCTTGTGGTTGTGTGAGGAGTGTATCTACCTATACCTCCATCTTGGCCGCAAGTCAAATCAAATTTAAATACTGAGGTTTTTCTGTACATAGTATGAGTACAATATGTGTCATCTTGGGATTTTACTGCTGGCTTTTACCTGTCCATTTTCTGCTGCTGCCCCTTTGACCATGAGTTCTCCGAGGACAAGGACTGTGCCCAGATGGCCCCTCCTGCTGCCTGGAGTTACGATTTGTGCTACGGGTGCCGCAGATACCCGGTGAAAGTCAGAGAAGGACGAAGTGTGGCAGCAATGGTCAACGATGATAGGCAGGAGAGTAATAAAATAGCGCACAGACGCTATTTTCCAGTACATCCATCACTGGTTACGATTATATTACAATGTGAATAATGAAACTCGGAATTCAACACGTTCCCAGTGTGCAAGGAGACTACTCTGAGGAAAGCACATCAGCCATCCACAGTGTCTCCAGGAAGGGGGTCACGAGCCGTGTTTGTTTTCTTCTCAGTGGTCTTCTGCTGTTGCTCACAGCTCGCCTGCTCAGTGCCGGCACAGGCTCGAGGGTGAAAAGCCATGCAAATCAGCGCACACGAGGACTGGCCACCGTGCCCCGACTAAAGAAACATCACTGTGCGTGAAAGGGATTGCTTTAAGGGAGGTCACCCCCAGAGCTGCGATGCGCAGGGCACGGAGAAGCTGGAGCGTCATTTCAAACCCAGACTCCGGCCACACCCAGCGCCGGCGAGGACCCACGGCCACAGAGACCCCCGCCCAACGCTGCGGGACGCAGCGCCCCGTGTGGGGGGGGGACGGGGGGGCCGCTGCTTGCAGAACTGAACACAGTCTCCCCGTAGGATCCGGCACTCACGCTCCCTGGCCTTTGCCTTGAGAAGCTGAAAACCCACGTCCACACGGGAACCTGCACGCAGGTGTGCACAGCGGCTTCCTTCGTAATCGGCCGGCCTGGGGGCAGCGCGGACGCCCTTCAGGGGGTGATGGGTGAATGCGCCGTGCGTATGCGGACAGGGGATGTTATTTACTGATAAAAACAGGGGTCGTCGGGGCACAGGAAGGCGTGGGAGAACATGGGCACGTTGCGAGGCGGAAGAAGTCACTCTGAAAAGGTCGGTCGCACACGGCATTTTTCCAGCTGCCTTGTAAACGAACCTGAAGAAGGCCAGACCACGGAGACAATGAAAAGATCGCCAGTCACCGGGGTGGAGGGGACGGGGGGGGCAAACAGGCAAAACACAAAGGATTTTTAGGGCTATAAATCCTGAATGCACGTTACATATGGTACCGCAACAATGGAGATGCGTAGTATCCATTTGTCAAATCCCACAGCACTGAGACGCAGAGAACAAACACTAATGTGAGCTGCGGGCTTGAATCAGTATCGCTGTATCAGTCAGTACTGACTGATCACGTGTAACAAAGGTACCACTGGAATGCAGAGGATAGTAACAGGCGGGACCGTGTGTGAGGGTGAGGGGGACAGGGGTGGGGGGACTCTGTACTGTCTGCTCAAGTTCTCAGCCGGCCCGAACCTGGTCTCTAGCAGCAGTTTACGAATTAAAGCATAAAACGACGCAGTGAGTGTAAGCGCACAGTGAGCTGGCGGGCGCCCCATGATGTTGCTCCCCTAGATGCCTAAAAAGACCCCCTGCCCGGCCTCCGGCACCCTCACCGGACGCAGGCGAGTCCCCTGAGCGCCGCCTCGGCCCTCGCCGGGCCAGGGTGCAGCCCCGTCTCACGAACTCCACGAAGAGCCACAAGCCACAGGAGGCAGAACAAAGGCGGTCAGCCCAGAGACGCGGAAGGAGTCCGACAGGGCCCCACAGAGTCGCCGTGAACACCAGTGGGCGTGTCACTTCTGACTCCTTCTCTGCACGCATGGGCCGTGTGCCCCGGGGACCTCCGGGGTGAGCCCTCCAGCCGGAACGGTGTCTTCGGCCGGGGCTCGCGGTGCAGCTGCGTCAGTTTCACGCGTGCCCCGGGTTTCTGTCTATTTTGTAAAGGTGGAGCCGGTAGAAGTGACAGATCCTGCTCCCCCCCACCCCCCGAACGGGCCGTGTGGCCACGCGGCAGAGGGAGGGCATGGGTGTCATTGAAGGTGGCGGAGGGACTCCAGCCCCATGTGGGAGCTCCTCCCGCCTGCGGTCCCACGCTTCCCCCGGCGAGCAGGCCTGGCCCCACGAGGGGCGGGAGCGCGGCAGAGCGGCCCCACGGCTGCGGGGAAGCGGGAAGGGCGCCTCCCGGGGGCTGTGCCTCGTGTGAGGTTCCGCCGGCTCAGTCCTGCCGGGGACGCGAGGGGAAACCGATGGTCACATCCGGTTCCGACCAATCCGAGCTCCCCGGGGCCGAGGGCTGGGGGTCACTTCAAGGACGAGGACGGTGGGTGGTCAGGAGGTTCCGGTGAAGCCACGAAGAGCCCAGGACACGGGGACGGGCTCCCTCTGTCCCCCTTCCCTCCGTCAGACACGCGCCCCTGGGCCAGCGAGGTGGGTGGGGGGCATCTCCCACAGAAGGGAGGTGGGGGGGGCGTCTCCCAGGGCCAGGGAGGTGGGGGGGGGGCGTCTCCCACGGCCAGGGAGGTGGGGGGCGTCTCACGGCGGGGGAGTGCGGGGGGGCATCTCCCACGGAAGGGAGGTGGGGGGCGTCTCCCAGGGCCAGGGAGGTGGGGGGGTGGCGTCTCCCACGGCCAGGGAGGTGGGGGGGGCGTCTCCCACGGCGGGGAGTGCGGGGGGGCATCTCCCACGGAAGGGAGGTGGGGGGGGGCGTCTCCCACGGCAGGGAGGTGGGGGGGGCGTCTCCCACGGCGGGGCGGTGGGGGGGGACATCTCCCACGGTGGGGCGGTGGGAGCCGTGGGACATCCCCGCCCACTCCCCCGCGGTGTGCGCCTGGGCGCCCAGCCTCCGGGGCGCTGCGCTTCTTCGCGCTCCGTCACCGTCACCGAGGGCTGGGCGCCAGGCACGCCCATCCCGGGATCACTCCGCAGCGGCGCTCGTCCCCGAGAGACGCCGCTTCCCGGGGGTCTGCACAGGGTGGCCGCTCCCTCCTCTGCCTTTCCCGGGGCGGGGGGCCCTCCCCAAAGCGTCGAAGGATCGCAGGCCAGCTGCTCCCGTGCCTTCCCCCTCCGTGGGGGGTGGAGACGGGACTGTGCTCAGAGCCCAGCCCGCAGGGGGGGCCGACGGAGCAGACCCACCTGGACACGAGAGACGCAGCCCAGCCGCTCCGAGGGCTCCGACTGCAGCCAGAAACGCCCCAGAAACCGAGGCCCCGAGAGCGGGCTGCAGCGTGGCGGGCCACGCGCGCCCTGGTGAGTAGCGCTGTGAACTGAACTGTGACCCCTGAACTGTGTGTGTCGAAGTCTTAGCCTCCACGCCGTGGACACGGGCCTTCGGGCACGTGCGCCTGGCCACATGCACCCAGCCCCTGCGCTCCTCGGCACCCCCCTCCCTCAAGCACCCCACACCCCACCCCTCGGAGAGCAGAGCAGGCGCGTGTGGGAGAAACTTCCGTGCGCCCCAACGCCGTGCTGCAACGGAAAAGAGGGCACCGGTGACATTTCTGGGCGTCTCTTTATTTTGGAAATTACTTTCTCTGCTTGGATTCTCTCCGCGTGTACGCTTTATTCTAGTAAATCTTCTTTCATTAACAAGGAGCCAGAAAAAGACATCCTTTAAATAATTGAATTCCTCTGGTCTGGGCCAGCTCGCATCTGTTGCCTTGGAAATCGGACTGTGCTCTTTCTCCCCGGAAGAACAAAGGAACTCGTCGGTCCGTTTTCCTTTAATTATGGAAGTCCCAGTCCTGAAGAGAGACCTCACGGCAAAGAACCTCCTGTTTGAGGAGGGAGAGTGAACTTGAACGGTCTTACTCTTTTGTGTCCCCAGAGGGGGAGGGAGGGAACGTTTGTTTAATATCTGCCGACGCTGCCGCAGCCCACGTGGGCAGTTTCCACAGAGAACCTCAGATTTAGGTCGCTGCTTGCGAGAGGCCGCGGCGGCCACTTCCACTCTCCACACGAGAGAGCAGGCTCATGAGGCCGGAGGCGTGGGGTGCGGAGGAAGCGGGGCTGGAGGGCAGGGGTGCTCGACTTTAAAACGGCGCACCTGTCGTTTCTATTTGTGGCTGCGAAAAGTCAACCCGAGACCCGGGGTGCTAGGGAAACCTGACCTCGCACACGCGTGTCTGGAGCGTCATGCCCACGGCGGGCCCGGCGGAGGGAGTTGGTGGGGACGGGGAACTGTGCTCCGTGCCTTCCAGAAGCTGCTCCTGGTGCACGGCACGCGTGTTCACGCGCTCAGCAGGGCGCTGAGCTCAGTTGCGGGTTTGGCGGAACCCCGCAATCCCTTCGGAGGCCGAGCCGCCGGGGCGTCTGGCACTGTCTTCCTAGCTGCTGGGCTGGCCTGTTCTGTGCTGTGCGTGAGGAAGTCCGTGTGCGCAGGTCTGTGTGCAAGGTGCTCGTTCCGTGTGCGTGTGCGAGTGTGTGTACGAAGAGGCGTTCACCAGAGGCTGGCAAAGCCAGGCAGAGCAGAGCCCACATTAACATCTGTGTTGGGAGGGAAGGATCGAAACTCGGCTTTGGGGAAACCTGGCTGAAAACAAGCACAATAACCACTCCTTTTTCTTACATGCCAGGCAGGGCCCTTAGACCTTCCTCGCGAGTTTGCCCCTCCTCCCAAGGAGGGTCGGGGGGGTTTCCACGTTGCAGGCACCCACACTCAGGAGTGGGCCCCTGAGATTTTGCATGCTCCTTCCGCAGTCCCGAGCCAGGGGTTCTGTGCTTGAAGACCTGCCCAGGCCCGGACAGAGGGCCGAGGGCAGTTCAGTCCGCAGCAGCGGGGGCCCTGTCTGTCCTGTGGTGACGTCCATCCGTCCGTGACAGCGGGAGACCTACACTGAGCCGTGTCTGAGGTCACAGGGACAGGCGAGGGAGGAGCGGCCGGCCTGAGTCTCAGAGGCGGCCCAGATGGCCAGGGGGAGCAGCAGCAGCGTTCTTCCCTGGCATCGGACTGCTTCCCGCTGGGGGAGTGAAGGCAGTCTCCCAGAGGCAGAGAGAGACCCAGAGACGGGGCGCCCCTGGGGGGCAGCGGGGCTCGGGCTCAGCCAGGGGCCCAGGGCGCGTGGCTCTGGGCGAGACGGAGGAAGAGCCCCTTCGGGAGCAGGTCCCCAGCAGGGCAGACACGTGAGCGGTGGCCCGTCCGTGGGGATGGCCTCAGACGGCTGTGGCCGAAGCTCCCGGCAGCCGGTTTTAACAAGGTTCTGGAGTCTCATGAAGCTCAAAAAAGTACTTGCTGTTGGGAAACCTGGGAGAAACGAATAAATCTCATCTTGGGCACCTCCTTCTCCATCCTTCCGGGGTGGGGAGACGCGTGGGGAGCATATTTCACTGCCCCTGCCTCCATCTGTCTCCCTGGTCCTCCGCCGGCTGGCGCCCCGACTCCTGCTCCCTCCCCCCGAGACGTCCACGTGACTCTGGGCTGCCTGCCCCCGTCCGCCCCCCTCCCCCGCCGCTGTCTCTTCCTGCTGCTGCTGCCGGGGGCTGTCGGTGCCCCCGGGCGGCTTTCCGCTTCTTCTCTCCTGGTGGCCGCAGAGAGGCCTGCGGCTCAGCGTGGAGGAGTCCAGGCCTTTTCCTTTCTCTCACTTTCTCTCTCTTTCCTCCCTTCCTTCCTCCTTCCTTCCTTCCTTCCCCTCTTCTGCTGCAGGATCAAGGTCACCCACGTGCACAAATGAATTATTTCCTCCCAACTCACACCACTACGAGGCACCTGCCGGGCCCACCCCGGGGAGGTGACGGGCACCTGTGCATCCGGAGGGAGACGGGGCCGTCACGCTGATGTGGGTCCCCAGTGCCTGACGGGACGTCCGGGTGCCGACCACAGCCCTGCACTCCCCGGCGGGAGCTGCGCTCTCAGCTCCCCCGTCTCCAGGCGCCTCTCCTGCGGGAGGAACCCGTGGATCCCCACCCCGGCTGCCGCGGGCTGCAGGCACAGGCCCAGTCCCACCCCGGTTCTTCAGGGCTGCGTGTGTTTGAGCCGCCGTCTCCGGTGTGTTGTCCTTTCCAGCTCTTCACTCCGCCCTTCAAGTGCTGGGCAGGACGGACGCCCGCAGCCTGGCTCCTGGCTGTGTCCCCTTGCGCCCTGCAGTCGGCTGGGACAGTCCCCTCTTCCCTCCCACATGGGCCCCTCCCACCGGGGGCTCGTGCCCCAGCCGGGGGCCTCACCGAACCGGCAAGGGAGAGAGAGGCTGTGAGCCGGACAGGGGGGATCTTCTGCGTGTGAGCCAGGGAGTCACACACGCCTCTGTCCCACTCAGCAAGTCACAGGTCTCGGCCACGCTCACACGGAGGGAGCAGGAGCACACGTTCAGAGTCGGAGACGCGGGGGCAGGCCCAGGGTGGGCCTGCGTGGCTGGAGCAGGGTCTCCCTCTGCTCCAGTTGGGTGCAGAGCCGCCAAGAGACACCACTTCTGCAGACAGGCCCTGGGAGAACCTGCGCCAGTGCCTGGGGTTCCCCCCACCCCCACCAACGTCTCTCCTTCCTTGGTCCGTCCCCTTTCATCGTGATTTTCCTGCCACGTCCCTGCCTCGTCCTCTGGCGTGTGATGGGCTCTCCTCCTCTGCTGTCTCTCGTGACGAGGTCTCTCCTGGGGCCTGTGTCCTCCGTCCCGCTGTCCTCGCCAACAGTGTCGACCCCTCCTCCTCCGAAGTCCCCGCCCCTTCCCTCCCGCCACCTGGCAGGCGACCACTGGCCGTCCTCCGGGCCCCCCAGAGCAGGCCTTCGGAAGCGCGCGTCCGGGTCTGCAGAATCACGTGTCTCCACGGTCCTGGCAGCCCGGCCACTCGGGATCCGTGTGCTGCCACCCAGCACCACGCAAGAACCTTCCCCTCTCCTCCCTGCGGTTTCCCGAGCTGTGTGTGGGAGCGTGTGCGCCCGCGTGCACACCCCCGACGTGCGAAGGCTCCGGGTTCTCACACCACGCTGAGAGCGATCGATGCTCCCTGACCGGCCACGGCGCGGCTCCGGCCGGCGCCCTGGGCTGAGGGCCACTGCCCTCCCCTCGGCTGACAACGCGCCTTCTGCCGCCGACCCGACCCCTTCCCCGACCCCTCCAGCTCACCCTCCACGTGTCCCAACCAGGGTGCGGTCGGTCAGCACGCAGCTGTTCACGCCCCAATAATACATTGCTCGTGCGACACTGCTCGCTCACGACTGTTTTGCCGGATAAACATTCTCTTCACTTAGAGGTACAACACGAAGCCAAAAAGCATAGAAATTGTATCTTTAAAAAGTAAACAATAGGGCGAACATCCGTGTGGCTACTAAGGGTAGTAGTTTGGGCGTTCACACACGCGTAATCACACCACAGGCGTTCTCCTGAGCTTGTTTGCTCTGCTCCACAACTCTGACGTGTGTCTATGTGGATGCGGACGGCTGTGTTTCCGTGTTTCCAGTCGCCTCGCTGCTGGGTGACCTCCCAGTGTGCAGGGCGCTGCAGTGCGTTTATCCGACCTGCTGCGGTCGGCAGTTTACGCCGTTTCCGGTGCCTGGCTGCTACGAACAGTAGCGTTGTGCACACTCTCGCACACGCCTTCTTGCTCACTAGTGCACGGGTTTCTCCAGGAAACACACCTGAGAGTGCGATTTATTTTTTTTATTTTATTCATTTTAATCATTGTTCAAGGACAGCTTTCTCCCTTTTACTCCCAACCCAGCCCACCCCCCCCACCCTCCCCCACCTCCCTCCCATGACCACCCTCCCCCCAGGTTTTCTCCACGTGTCCTTTAAGTTTGTTCCTGCAAACCTGTCCCCTTTTCCCCTGAAATTCCCTCCCCTCTCCCTCTGGTCACTGTCAGCCTGTCCTCTAGTTCAGTGTCCAGGGTGAAACTTCTTGATTTAAGAGCACGCAGGTGTTGGTGTCTGACAAAAACCAGCCCTCCAATGCACACATCCACCAACCACGTGAGACGGCGGCCGCGGCTCCTTATTCTAACACATTTCTGCGTGCGACTTTAACTTTTGCCGAGTGACTAGCGTTTAAATAACATGTTATTCCAGCTCTCACGTGCATTTCCCTGTTTCTCGGTCTCGCTGGGCACGTGCTCTGTGTCTGCCCGCCACTTACGTTTCCTTCCGTGTGGTGAGCGTTCAAGGCTGTAGCCCCCTTTTCTGTGGCTATTTTGACTTTTTCCTTTTGAATGCCTGTGCTTGCTGATACATTCCGCATACATGGATGGCACCTTTCCGCAACCTTCACATTACGTCCTGACGCAGACAACCCACGTTTGTCCTGGTGGAGTGAACCGACACGTATCTTCGCCGTGTCTGCTTTTCCTGTCTTCAGGGAGCCTTGCCCGGAGTCTTGGTGACATTTTCCAAGATCTTTGTCTCTCATCGTTAAAGCGTTGCCTTCAAAGTTCAGGTTTCTGACCCCCCTCCGAGCAGTGAGCGGCTCGCTGTGCAGTGGGCGAGGGCGGTCCGCCCCCGCGTCCTGCCCGTGCGCGTGCGCCGTGGTCCCGCGGTCGCCGCGGTCCCGCGGTCGCCGCAGCGCGCCCGCCGCCGCCCCGCTGCCCGCTCACCTGGCCTGTGGGGGGCGCACTTCCACCGCTGGCTCTGCGGCCGAACCACACCTTCCTGATTATTTCCTGGACAGGAGCCTGGGCGTGGGGTAGGGCCCTCCACCTTCGGTCCTTTCCTCCGCTGTCCTGGTGTCTTAGAAGTGGAGAGAGGTTCTGGAAGCATTTGGCCACACCCATCACTGCCCAAATAGACTCCTAATAATTTCTTAAAACCCAACATCTTGAGGTTTTGATGAAGACGACATTGATTCTACTTAAAAAATCATAGAAAAGCAGAGTTTTTAAAATGTTGTCTTCCGAGGCATGAACATGACTTCCTGCTGCATTTATTTTCACAATAAACTCCTATATATGGATTTATAGAGCTTTTGTTAATAGGTTAATAGCACTTACTATTATCGATAAAGTGCTCCATAAAAGTCTTCAAATATTTATTTAAATTTATACTGAGATAGTTTATATTTATGGTATCATTTAAATTGTATTTCTTTTAAACTTTTTATATATGAAAATGCAAAGGATTTTTGGATATTACTTTTACACTCAGTTTTATTATATGCTTTTATTCACTGAGATATTTCGCTAAGGGACTTCCATCTTCTGTTGTGAAATTGAATCACCCATAAGAGACAGAGTTTTTTTCTGGTTCCCACAGAGACAAAATTTCTGTGCCGTCCCCCCAGTGCCACCGACGTCCTTCCGTCCACTCGTGCGTGGCGGTCGTCAGTGCAAGCTCCTTCCTTGTCTCTTAACCTCAGAGACAACCTTTACCAGGTCAAACAAGTGCTTGCTTGTGTCTGTTTAATCTCTAATAAAGATTATGTTTTATAAAGGATCTATTTTAGTCTATTGATTGGACCAAATAAATGTGAGCCCTTATTCTGTTATGTTGATAATAACAATAGGTGTTTTTTAAAAACGTGAAATCCATACGCACTTCTGGAACAAGCCGGACCTGACGGCGATGCCCCCGCCCCGCCGGTCACGGCTCTCCGGGTCTGTTAGCCGCAGGTGCGGGACTCGGCGTCCACGTTCGTGGTTGCTCCTGGCCTTCCCTGGACTGGGCTTGTTCGTCCCGTTTCCCGGCCCTGATTTGCACTCGGACTAGGTACAAATAAGCTCCCTGCAGGTACGTGTGAATTGTGAAGGTGTGCTCTTGGCCTCGATCGGTCTGCGTGGGGTGCAGACACACGGAAGGACCGCTTTGGCGCCAAGTGCTGCGTGAAACACGCGGGGCGGACGCTGGCTCGGGCTCACGCGCGTTTCCCAAACCAGGGACTGCAATGTGAATCGTGACTTCCTGGACCTTGGAAAAGTCTGAAGAAAACGGCCACACTTCCACTAAAATTATCACTGATTCCCGCTGTGACGGCAGGAGCCCTGGGGCTGTGTCTCACTCACGGTCAGGCGGAGGGGGTTGGCCAGGCCACACGTCTCTGTTGTATTTTATTTTTAAAAATACGTTCTATGGATGCTGCTATGACAGTTGTCCCAGTTTTTCCCCCTTTGCCCCCCTCCCCCCCGGTGCCTCCCTCCCTCCAGCATCCCCCCTCAGTTCATGTGCACAGGTCGTGCATATAAGGTCTTTGGCTTCTCCGTCTCCTATGTGCCTCTATTTTAAATGCACCGCAGTGACCGAGACCCACAGGACAGGGGACAGGCCAGTGGGGCGAGGCGTCTCCCTCCCAGGGAGGCGGAAATTGGGGACCGTCTTTCGTCACACGTTTGTCATACTTCTTCTCTGCTGACGTCTTCCTGCAAGTAACAGGGAGTTGTTCAGATCACTTTTTCTTTCGAGGAAAACATTTGGAGAAATTGTAGAGTCGCGAAACCGTAACGCCATAAATATTTAAACATCGTGTTAAATATTTCATGTGTTTATTCTTCCCCTCGCTCACGTGCCCGGTCACTTGCTCCTGTGCTCAGGGAGCCTGTAAGGCACCGCGACGGGCAGGTGGCTGGGCGTGCGCTTCTCCGTCCGACCCGCCTCTCGGGGCCACGGCGCTCCCCACTTTTGCCCTCGGCTCTGGGGGGCACCCGCGTCCTGGATGGCCCTGGTGTAGTCTCTCCGTGAGCCAGGCTGACTCCAGGGTTGATTTTGTTCTCTGGGGCTGTTGGGGTGGGTGGCTACGTCCACACTTCTCCTGGTGGGCTGGATCAACCACCTTCTCCATATTCCTAATTGATCCCCATCTGGTCCTCCTGGTGTCGTCGTCCAGCAGAGAGCCTGGTGCGCCCCACTCCCTAGGTCATCCCTGCGTGCTGCAGCGTCACAGGCACCCCGCTGTCGCTCCCCCGGCCCGGCCCCAGCGCTCTGCCCTGCCTGCTCCGTCTGCAGCGGGCTCTGCTCTCCTCACGCCGCTGCCAGGCTGCCGTCCGTTTTCTGTCCCGCACCAGGGCACCTCCGATCTCCGCCCTTCTCCCAGCTCCTTGTTCTTCCCGTGGCTCCTTACATCCCTGGCTATTCTCTCCTTGTGTCTGTGTTGGTCTGAAGTCTCACATGTTCGCAGAGCAGACCCTCCGTCTGATGTCCACGACCACCTCCGAGCAGCGGTCACCCCTGGAGAAAGCAGGTCTCATTTCCACTTCAGTTGGCTCCGCGGCCGGGACAGAGGACCGCCTGGAGCCAGAGCGTGAGCGTGGAAATGTGGAGACGGGCGCGGGGGCCATCCCAGGGCCCCAGGACGGCAGAAACGGGCGAGCGGGAAAGCGACGGCTGGGAGTAGTGTTCTTTCATCTTACACACTGATTTTCTGACAGAATGGTGTTTCATGGTTTCCCACTCTGACATTTTTTGTTGTCACCTCTAAAACCAAGTCATTATAAAATGACAGATTTTCTTGTCATTTCAATTTTCCTTTTTAAATTTTTAATGGACATTTCAATGCTTCTTTTCTTTTCTATTTCTTCTTTTTTGCATTGTCCATTCAAGTCCTTTGCTTGTTTTCTAAGAGTTAACTTTTTGCAATTTAATGTTCTATAAATAATCAGTATTGGTCAACTATTTTAAAAACAGGTTCAGTTTTTTTAATGTTTTATTTATGGTGAACATTCAAAATACAAAGTTGCCACTATTCTTATGACCTTTACCTATGATGCCATGATATTCAGAAATTCTTTCTCTGCCTCACCAGTAAAATATATAATTTCTTTACCTCTGTGTTTTCGAATTTTATATTAAATCTTGAACAACACTGCAAATTACTTTCTGTACAGCTCACAGTATTTATCTAAGTTAATGATTTTCTTTTAATTAGCTTGCTGCAAATCCCAATCCTACATTCTAAAAAAAAAAGCCACTGATGATAAACCATGCAGAATACTACCTTTGACGTGTACCGACACTTCAGTTGGTCCTATTCTGGACGAGCGATCCCATTACAGTAATGTTTAAGTTTCACACCATGTAAGTCTTTACAATATGTTTAAATATCTCTGATACCCTCCCTGTTCCAAACCTTAACACCGTTTACAAAAACTGTGTTGGCCTTCAAAACAGATTTATTTTTCCAAATCCTTTTCCTGTAGAAAATAGCCAGCCATTTGTCAGATTAAATTGCAGATTTTTCATGGAGGTAGATAACAGAAATAATTTTAAAGTATATCTTTTATAGAAAAAAAGAACAATTCATTTTTGTCTAGAAACTAAGGAGCGTTTCAAATCATCTCTAACGGGCGCAATCGGGAAAGACCAAGGCTTCCATGTTCCACGCGCATCAGAGCTGTGGGGGTAGGGGCCCAGCGGCCGGGGACCCGGGTGTCCAGATGTGCATCTGGGCTGTGCCGCTCAATGTGATCCAAGAGTCTAAGGGGACGGAAGCTCACTGCCCCCAGACGCAGAGGCAGCGACTCAACAGTTAAATGCAGACAAGCCCCGTCCCGCGCAACGACTGTTAAAGGAGTACGCACACGCGATTGTTCAGCGAAGGAAAACACACTGTGTAAGTATCGGGCAACCCCAGGCTCCCACAACGTACCGCCACAGGCTAAGTGCCCAGAGACGGACTGTTTTCCAAGGTCGAAGGACGAGGCGATGCCTCCCCTTCCCGCCGTGACCTCCACTGAGCAGTTAAACCTGTATGCGGGCAGGGTTTAGCAGACCTCTGCAGCACAGATGCCTGAAAGGACACTGTTTCCTTTCGGGCCTTCAAAACACGGCTGCTTACGTGGCCACTGTGTTTATTTCCTCTGCTGCTCCAGGGAAGGGCGATGTGGAGTCATATTTATGAGTTAATTTGAGTTAGGACAATAGCTGAAGAGTGAGTGTGCAAGCATTGTAGGTAAACACAATAACCTGAAAGTGCACTTGCTGGGGTGTAGGTGTAGTGGATGATTATCTAAAATAACATTGATTCCATATTATCTAGGCAAGAAATGCTATTAACATAGAACCTTAATACATATGTATTAGTTCTCTCTGTAATTCTGGTGTTTATAGAATTGTTAAATAATTTGCAACATGTTGGGGAATAGTTACATTCAGATAAGAAATTCAGTTTCCATTTTCAATAACTACTACTTGTACCTACAGCATTGCTGGGCCTTTACCTCCTTATTCAAGCACTCTCATTCATGATCAAATTTCCATTCTCCAGTTGCAGAAATATAAACCATAACACTATTCAAGACACACAGGCAGGGTCCTGGAAGCTTGAGTATTCTAACATCCATTTTTACCAGAATTAAAATTTTTAATGAAGTCAAGCTTTGAAACTCTAGCTTGTATGAAAACAAGTTTTTAAAAGATTTTATTTATTTATTTTTAGAGAAAGGGGAAGAGAAGGAGAAAGAGAGAGAGAGAAACATCAATGTGTGGTTGCCTCTCATGCGCCCCCAACTGGGCATGTGCTCGGACTGGGAATCGAACCAGCAGCCCTTTGGTTTGCAGGCCAGGATTCAATCCACTGAGCCACACCAACCAAAGCTGAAAACAAGATTTAATGATAACTACTCAAATGCTAAGTTTACTTGAAAATGTAAAACTGCAGAAGGTATACTATATAAGTTATAATATTAAATTTATTATTTTGAAGGGGCTTTGACTGAGAAGTTGTTATTTATCCCAAGTACGTTTGCTCATCACTTTTACTTATTTCTTAATATGTACTAGGAACCGGATGAAAATAGCTGTGTATTTGATGCAACTTAAAATTTTTGATTGCTTCTATTTTCTCTTGGAGTACTTACCCAGTGTTGAGCTAAGGTTTACATTAAAATGAAAAAGGGACTGAAAATAACCTCACAGAGCCATTACCCCACCCCCACCCCATATCGCAGCAACACCGAGACAGCACCAGCACCCTCCCGACCAGCAGAAAGGTCAAGGTCCTCCCGGTGAACGGCAGCAGCTTCCGTGCATGTTTTCCGAGGCCAGCGTGACCTGCAGACACCGCGCCCTGGCGGACGCGGGCTGAGTCCTTCCCGCAGCCCCACTGGGCGGGGCCCAATCAGAACCAAATTGCCTCCCTCTCAGGCCCCCAGTCATCGATGCTCGATGGAGAGCGATAAGGAACGGGGGGCGGAATGGTCTCTGAAACATCTCAGACTAGAAAACAGCTCTCCCTGTCCTCATGGGTTTTTTTCTGAAATGAGATTTTTCCAACGGCATAAAATCTTGCACCGCTCTGTAACTCACTTCCTACAGGCATTTTGTGTTTGCTTTTTTTTTCCCCTTTCCAAACAGCAGGAATAGATGTCTGTGTCTTGAGGGCCTGGCGGGACACACCACACACACGTACTCATTCGCACAAGCACAGGCATACGTGCGTATTTAGGGAAAAACTAGCTCAGCAATATCCCAGATTTCTTGTGCTGTTATCTGTACACTGATGTCTAGTGTTTGCGTTGACCTCACAGAAGTTAGAACTTCCCCCTCGGCAGGAATAAAGAGAGTGAAGACTATGTGCGCACGCGTTGAACCTGCTGGGTCCTGGTGTGCTGGGCACAGGCAGTGGTTTCTCTTTCGCGGTGGGGCTACTGCAGCTACACGAGGCCCGGACAAGGCCAGCGCTGGTGCCCAGGAACTCAGTGGTTCGTGGTGAACCAGGTGTGAACTTTGTCAGGTTACATAGTTTAGTTTCTATTCATTGTATCCCACCCTCCACCTAGACTTTCACTATTTTATTTTATTTCTTTAATCTTGAGACTAGCTATTCTCATTTTTCCAATAAGTAAGCTGAGTCTCAGAGCACTACATACAGTGCTTAAACGGCGCACTGTATTTAAAAATTTAAGTATTGATTGATTGATATTTAGAGAGAAAGGGAGAAAGAGATTGATTGGTTGGTTGGTTGATTTCTTGTTCCACTTACTTATGCATTCATTGGTTGCTTATTGTGTGGCCCTGACCAGAGACAGAACCCCCAACCTTAGGGTATTGAGGTGATGCTGTGACCACCTGAGCTACACAGCGGGTGCTAAGTTTTATGCTTGTAAGTCTCTCGATTCTAGTTCTTCCCACAACACCATAGATGCAACCGTTTTTTCCCTCCAGTTCCTCCAACCTTCCCATCTGACGATTATCAGCTTGTTCTCTAGACCAATGAGTGTGTTTCTGTTTTTATTTATTTTGCTTTTTTTTAGATTCCACATAAAAGTGAGCTCGTAGGGTATTCTTCTTTATCCATTCATTTATGATGGACACCCAGGCCGCTTCCACAGCCTGGCTACTGTGAATCACGCTGCAGTAAACGTGTGGGAACGTATATCTTTTTGGATCAGTGTTGTTGTTTCCTTTACATAAATACTAAGAAGTGGGATTTCTCAATTGTGTCGCAGCCGTATTGTAATTTTTTTTTGAGGAATCTCCATACTGTTTTCCACAGCGGCTGCACTAAATTACATTTCCACCAACAGTGCACGAGGGTTCCCGTATTTCCACATTCGTGCCAGCTCTCTTCACACTTCTGTGTTGTTGGTGATGCCATTCTGACAGGTGTGAGCTGATAGCTCATTGTAGTTTTAATTAGCATTTCCCCGATGATTCGTGATGGTGAACGTCTTTTTACATGTCGATTGGCCAGCTGGAGGTCCTTCTAGGGGAAATGTCCATTCAGGTCCTCTGTCCAATTTTTTAAATTGGGTTGTTTGTTCTTCTGGTACTAAGTTGTATGAGTTCTTTATATGTTTTGGATATAATCCCTTACCGTGGGTGACATTTGCAAATATCGTTTTCCCATTCCGTATGCTCTGTTTTTGTTTGGTTGGTGGTTTCTCTCGCTGTGCAGACACTTTAATGTGATATAGTCCCATTTGTTTTTTTTCTTTTTGTTTCCCTTGCTTGCCCAAATATATTTAAGAAGATATACCTAAGAGCAATCTCAGTTTGCTGCCTGTATTTTCTTCTAGGAGTTTCATAGTTTCAGGTCTATCAGTGAAGTGTTTAATCCATTTTGAGCTACTTTTGTGTATAATGTAAGAAAGTGGAGCAATTTTCTTTTTTTTTTTTTACTTTGCATGTATCTATCCAGTTTCTCAAGCCCCATCAACTGAGGAGATTGTCTTTATCGCCTTGTATACATTCCTGCCCGTGTGTCACAGATGAACTGACTGTGTAAGTGCCCCGGTCTCTGTCATACTCCATTGATCTACGTGTCTGTTTCAGTGTCAGCACAACACTGGGTTATTATCGTGACTTTACGGGACAGTTTGATGTTAGAGACATACAGGTACGTGATGTGTAATCCTGTGTAACGTGTCGTTGAATCCGCTCTGATAATGTTTGGTGGACAGTTTCTGTGTCTGCACTCCTCAAGAACATCGTCCTGTCATTTTCTTTGTCTGGTTTTGATATCAGGGTAATGTTCGTTTTACAAAATGGGTTGTAAACATTCTTCTTTTTCAACTTTTTAAAAAAGTTTAGGAAACATGGGTGTTAATTCTGTTCGGGTTTGGTGATTTGGGCTGACAGGACCCCAGTGTGTGCCCAAGGCGTCTGGGGTATTGGCGGAGGAGCACCTCCGCGTGGGAAGGTGGGAGCGTGCGGTCACGTCCCGTGGGTCCTGCGTGCTCCCCTCCTTCGGGCTGAAGCAGGCTCTGGCGGTGTGCTGTGCCCACGTGCCCGAACCGGACACACCGGGCAGACCGGCCCGCCGAGCGCAGCACAGGGGTGGAGCCTCCCCCACCCTGCGGAGGGGGAGGGGCCGTAAGCCCTGGTGTCCATTAGCCCCTCCAGCCCAGAAGGTCCCCGCAGTCCACGGGGAGCCCCGGCAGTGCCGGGCACTCCCTACACGGCCTCTCTCGCGCGTGGTGCCGGACGTGGCCCCGTGCGGAAGCCACCACTGCGCAGGCCCCGTGCGAGTGGGGGCGCTGTGCGTCCGCTCCCCGGTCCCGAGGCCGAAGGCTGTGAACCGGGTCCCGCGGTCCTGCAGGCAGGCAGGCAGGCAGGCCAGAGCCCTCCCCGGGGCGCCGCCGGTGGGCCGTGGGGCGGTGGAGGGTGGGAAACAAGGGGCGCCTGGCTGCCCTGCCCGCGGAGCGCCCCAGCCCCGGAGTGCCCGCAGCGCCCGGCCGTCTCGCAGGAGCGCTCGCCGCCTACCTGGGCAGGTGGTTCGGCTGTGCTCGTGGAAGGGGGCGGCTCTATCTTTTGCCGCCCTCTTGAGCTTCCGAAAATGTTTTCGAAGGTTAAAAATCTGTGTCGTTAAAAGAAAAATAGGCATTTGAAAAATATGTCGAGAGGGTATTGGAGCAAAAACTGATTCGAACGGTGCTGCTCCCAGTCTGGCAGGCAGGAAGGAGCGCCAAGCAGCTGTGCAGGTGAAAACCTTCCACGGGCTTCTAGAAGGGCGTGCACACGGGCAGCCGAGCTCAGGAAAAAGCAGGTTGGTTATTGCCAAGTTATTTTTCTGAGGGGCTGGCAGGGCGTGACCTGAGAATTGCTGTTTAGGTGACTCCCGGCTGGGTGAGATTCTGCAACCTCAGGATCCACCGACGACCACCCCCCCTAACACTTCTGCTGCTGAGGGTGTGGGGGCCAGTGCTTGTCTCAAGGGGAGGGACCGTGGGTCAGGGGCCGCCGTCACCTCATTTGTTTAGCATCTCCTGGGGACGGCTGCTTTTTGTCACCACATGTGCGGTGTCCCGACACCATCGCTCAGTATACAGGGTCTGGCAGAAGTAATAATGTCTGCTCGAGTGTGGTAGGCAGGGCAATACTATGGGTGTAACAATGTACAGTTCTAATTCGAACATTTCGCCTAACATGTCATGGGGGTGCTTGAGCGTGATATTGTGAAGTTACAGAATTACACGCTCACGATGTTGTGAGAGACGGGTTACATGTGCCAGACCCTGTCTTCGTCCAGGGCTGTGGCTGCTGCAGGAGAGAGCTGCCCCCGTCTCCGTTGTTTGGTTCCGGGTGATGGGCTCCCCCACCCTGTTCCTGACTGCTCAGGTGTTGTCTTGACGTTGCTAGTCAGGTCTGCCTGTTTCACATGCGTACACAGCCCTGTCCGTGGTCCTTCCCGCGGGGAGCAGGCCGCCGACACGGGGTCGCTCGGGGACCGTGTGATCTCACTTCCACGCTCCTCTCCTTGCCCGGCACGCCCGCTCAGACGCTGAGTTTATACCTGGCCCTCCAAGTCTCGGTTTAAATACCTCTCCCCGGAGCTCTTCAGCGAGAGTTACAGACCACAGCCTCCCGAGGGTTCTCTAAGGTGGCCCATTGCATTGTCAGCGCTCACTCGATGTTCCGCTTCCGGGTGCCCCTCAGGTGTGGGCGGAATCGCCCCACATTAAATGTCCTCTGCTCACGTAGCACAACGTATGATGCACGACCACAGCTCAGAAAGACGTCGGAACCTGTGGGTGTATTCAAGGATTTCTGAACTCCAAGCAGTTCAAGTACGTTCCTCCCCAAGAAGCATTCTTAGTGTCGGGATGTCGGTAACTCACCACTTCCCTTGACTGGGCGCCTGAAAACCATTTTTGGAAATTAGCAAAGTCAACGGATCCTGTCCGCAGCACTCACGCTGTTGGCCGATGTAATTATGCAGCCTCCTTCCTCATTAACCCTTTCAGAACTCTTAGTGAGCTGACAGAACACTGGAGAAGCACTGGTTATTTTTGTGGTTTAATCTGCACGGAATGATGCAGCTGAAAATCAGCTAATTCAACCACCGCCGTTTAAATGAGTGTAGGCTCTGACTTTCGCAGGATGTTGTCGTAAACACCAGCCACACACAGGATGAGTCCCCGTACGTGTGAAGGGCCTGACAGCCGTGAAGCCCCGGAGCCAGCAGGAAGGGCAGGGCGGTGACAGAGCCCGCCCCGGACACAGTCGTCACCGGAGCCGTGACTTCCCCCTCGGCTGTGCATCTGGAGGGACGCTGGAGGCATTACGGTGGGGGCTGAAGGAGGGAGTAGCGCCCTCTCAAGTTCAGTATGCGATGGAGCCGTCGCTTCCCGGCCTTTTGGCCGAGATCAGCTGTACTATCTGTTCTTACCAGTTTGGGTGGAGCCAGTTCTTTTAAATCGATATCCTGCGCAGATGTACTTACCATCTTCCCCGTAAGAAACACATCATCTCTCTGCCTGCACGTTAAAGGCACAACGGGGGTTGTGGTGCGTGTGCATATTTGCACTTGGGCGGCTGTGAGAGTGACGAGTAGATCAGGAGCGGGGGGGCGGGTAGTCCGTATACGGGGGAGGGGGGGAGGCAATATGTGTGTGTGTGTGTGTGTGTGTGTGTGTGTGTGTAAAATCTCCACTTCCAAGTTCAAAACGGGCTGACTTTCTGAGTGTATGAACACCATTACGTTCCAAGATAAACTTCCTTCAGTGTCGAAGCTGCCAAAAGATACTCTTGCCTCCGTTCAGTAATTCTTGGACGGTGGTCAGTAGTGTGTTTAACTTAAAGTCAGACAATATAAAATAGAAATACCCCACTTAAAACCACATTGCCTGTTCCACAAAGCATAAGCTGCACCATTCATTGCGCCATAATAACACACACGTTATTTAAGTTAGGTTATTTTTAACATGTGGCCACATGAAAGATGTGTTAACACAGAACCACGGGAGAATGTGGGAGGATTTTAGAAAATACCGGCTGTAAACCCACCCCAGAAACCCTGCCCGAGTGACCCAGGGTGCAGCTCGGGTCTCAGGGCTGGACAGCGTCCTTGGGGTGCTCTGGTGGGCAGGCAGGTGGAGAGCCGCTCCATTGAGGGAAGGAAGCTCCCAAACACGAATTTTAATGACGTATCGACATACTTTATTCATGCGCGTGCTCATTTCCACGGCTTCACGATGTGGGTTCTAGCGGTGCAATCGATCGCCCGGCGTGGGGGAAACGGCAGGCTCCCCGCAGCCCGCCCCAGCCTCTGTCCCGAACACCTGCTCTCCGGAGCGTGCAGAGGGGCTGAGCGTTGTCCTCCCCGGGGACTCGTGCGGCAGCAGGCTTTGCGGCCGGCTCCTCGGCTTCAGGTCTCTTGGGTAGCGTGACCCCAGTGTCCCCCGAAACTCACAGCTGGGGGCTTCCGCAGCAAGCTGGCCGGTGTGAAAATGAGTCAGGTGGGGCCGAGCCCGTGGAAGGTGTGCTTCCTGGAGCTCGGCGCCAGCGGGGTGGACTGAGGCCCAGAGGGAGAAGGAAGGCGGCTCTCGGAATGCCGGGGGCGAGCTCAGCGAGGCCTTTGAAGAGGACACGGGACGGAGGTCGCCCCAGAGCAGGGCTGTCCCTGCGGAAACGGCACTGTCCGGCCCCTGGAGGCTCAGACACGGCCCCTATCTTCACAGAGCCGCCTGCGTGGTGCCCGAGGAGCACATGTGACCAGAGCACCCAGTCTCTGTATTTATTTTGAACAGATTACTGTGATGCGTCTTAGGTGGCATGGAGGACGGTTTGAGCTAGCGTGGGACTGAAATGGCTTAAAGGGCTAAGAACAGATCAAAACGCTGTTTGGGCCTCTTTGACCCTAAGTCTGCAGCCCAGTCTCGGTCGGTCGGATCCTGGCATCCTGAGGAAGAAGGTGAGGGTTGCATGGAGGAGCATGTGGGCAGAAGAGAACAGACACAGTTGATCTCGGAGGCGGAGAACAGAGGAGCCCCTGCGGCGGGTGACACTGAAGCAGCCGGGTGCCGCCCCACCCCGTGGGAGAAGAGGGGCTGGGAGCCGACCAGACCTCCGTGCACAGGGGCAGCGCCTCCCTCCACGCCCCGCCCCACTGCACGGCCCCAGGTCAGCCTGTCCCCTCCCCGTCCCCCAGTCCCTGCGGTGGGTGTGGGGGGCAGAGCGCAGCCTCCGAGTCCCGCTGCGGACCCTCCAGTGTGTGGCGGGTAACCACACTGTGATGTTTGCAGACAGGACACGTGACTTCCATGCTGATACATAGGAAGCACATACGTCTGACATTTCGCTCCACGCGTGTGTGGCGGCTGTCCTCCAGAGTAAGCGTGGCTTCCCGGAGGGGCCTGGGCAGCTGCATTCTTTGTGCCGCTGACCCCCTCTGACTCTGTCTAGGGACTGAGCGAGTTGCTTGGACTGCGTGGTGGGGGGTGCACACCTGGGCTGTGATGGCTTCATGGGTGACTTTGTAATTAAACCGTGAAACGTGCTGTGGGAAGTTGCCTTCTGTCGGGGATAACACCCGTCCCGGAGCGACTGCTAGTCAGGTGCACCGCCGCTCTCGTCCGTCAGCCTCAGGGGAAGACCGGGTGGCGCCGAACCGTCGGTAACAGAGCCCCACGCTGAGAACACTAGGTGCCAACAGCGTCAAAAAGCCGACGGGTTCCTGGTCTTGAGCACTAGCCAGCATTTGTATTCTTACAGAAGGGCCAGAGGGCACCTGTTCCAGGTTTGTGGGGGCCCCATGGTCTCCGTGGCAACGCCCCGCTCTGCCTGTGGGGTGGGGAGCAACCCCTGAGGGCACCGAAACGGGTGGCCCTTCCGTGAATCGCTGCCGACAGGAACGGGCCGCAGGACGGCTGCTCAGAGGGGCGGCCCCAGGACCAGAGTCTGCGGGGGGAACCCCAATGTGAGGCCGGGGCGCTCCTAAAGACCGCCGACCCCCTCCTGGGATGGGAGGACCCCTGTGGAGGAGTCTCCGGTCTCTGAGTCGGCAGGGCCTCCCAGGGTGGTGGTCAGTGCACCTTGGGGACAGGTCCCCACCTCCGAACAGGTGCTCAGGGGCCGCAGGAGAACAGAGGTGCTGCCTCCCAGTCTCGCCAGCCCCGTCTGAACCCCAGGAAGGCATCCATCCCTGCTCCCCTCCGGGGGCTGCGGGCGGAGGTGCGGTCTGTCAGAGCTCTTGGGCAGATCCCAGCGGCCGTCCAGGCCTGGGGCTGGTTCCCACGGGGGGACAGGAGGTGGGTTCCCAGGGGAGGACCAGGAGGTGCATCCAGAAACGTGACCGTTCAGAACCTGGGGGGCTGAGTGGGAAGTCAAGGTCAGAGAGGCGACCAGGGCGGCTCTGTCCAACGGCAGGACCCATTGCGGACAGACTGAAGAATCAGCAAAGGGAAGAGACGGGAAGTTTGCCGGCCAAGGGCCGGGGACGATGCCCTGGCGACGAGGACGAGGACGCACGTGCCGTGGGTGCGGTCTGCTGAGTGGGTGCGGTCTGCTGAGTGGGTGCGGTCTGCTGAGTGGGTGCGGTCTGCTGAGTACGTGCGTGCGTGTGCCGGGCTCGCCGAGAGCGCGGGAGCGATGCGGCGGAGTGTGGGGAGCCGTGACTGGGAAATGTCATTCCGAGCCCCACAGGACGCCTCTCTTCACTTCCCAGCACCCTAGATTCCTCAGACCCCCGCCGTCCCACCTTCCTGGAAGTGCTCGGAAGGCGGGAGGGCTCGGAAGTGCGCACAGGGGCCGCTGGGACAAGGGAGGCACCCGTCCTCCTTCACGTGCAGTTGTTCTCGACCCCCTTCCCTGCCCCCCGCCCCCCGGCCCCAGTCCTCTGGCCCCTGGCCTGCTGCCTGGGGGCAGACACGGAAGGCAGCACCGCCTCTCCCCACCCCTGCAGCATGACCGACGGGCCCCGGGGACTTCTGCACCCTGTGCTGTAGGCGGGCCGTCTCCCCTCTCCCGTCCCCCGTGGAGGTGCCTGCGTCCGCCCCTGAGCCTCCGGTCAGGTGGCCGTCTTTCAGGTGACTCTTCCAGGTTCCTCGCGTCGGTTCCAGCACGAGCCGTGGAGGGATCACTGATTTAACTGATGTTTTTGAATGAGGAAATTCACGTGGCGCCGTTTCCGTAATGCGATGAGTAACCGTTTGGATCTGTTTCAGTGTTTAAGTTGATAAGCATCCTTAACAGAAAAAAAAAAAATTAGCTTGGAAATGCGGATTCGTTTGGCTTCCCAGAACGATTTGCAATGTAAAGCACTTCCTCCGAGCAATCAGAGGCGGCTTCGGGCTCGGGAGCGGCAGTTGCCGAGGGCCGGGGCCCAGCCGGATCCTTCCGGAGCGGCTCGGGTCACGGCGGGAAGGCTGGCGCTCGCTCCAGCTGCGAGCGTTCGGGCTTCGTGGGGGTGCCGGCGCCATCCGGGGGGGCCAGCCGCCTCGCCGGGCGGTGCCGTTTATAGCGTCCCCTCCCCGTGGTCTGGGCTCTGGGTTCACGGTTTCAGCGGTTCCCGGATCTGCAGGCTCCCGCGGTGGACCCGCCGCAGGGAGGGAGGCAGGCGGCGCCAGTGCCCGGAGCTGGGCTCCTGGACCGGAGGCCGGCCTGTGGCGGGGGAGGGGCGGGGGCGTCGCAGGAGACGTCCCTCTCCGGGGACAGGGACACAGGGACGCGCCGTCTGCTGAGCAGGCCGGACCCCCGTCCTGCCTGGAAGCGGACGTGGCTGCGGTGTGGACGTGGCCTCGCAGGGATAAAGCAGCAGCAGGCACGCGCCCCCCGCCCGTCAGGGGTGGTGGGAGCATTTCCCACGGCAAATCCCCGACGGCCTGACCCTTGGGGTCTGCTGTCCTTGGTTTCCAGGGGGAGAACAGGCTTTCCTCCACACAGCATCGCGGTGAGTGGGTGACTGGTGGGCGTGAGTGGGACCCCGTGCCGTCCGGCTCCAGTGCTCCCCTGGCCTTCGGCGACACGCAGACCCCACGGGTGCCACCGCCGCCGCCGTGAACCCTGGGCGCACCTCTCGCCTGCTCGCGTCACAGCAGCTGAGACAAGACGTCCTGACTCGGCCGGTGTTCACGTCGCCTCTGCACAGAGCGTGGGGAGTCACGCGTGGGCAGGAGAGACGCCGCCGCCGGCCCCTGAGCTCCCTGTGCTCGGCTCCTGCAGCAGCGCGGCCTCACTCGGCGTCTGTGGGTGCGCGTCGTGGGCTTCACACCTGACGCACGTCCTCTCCTCCCACCCTCGCGACCGCACGGCGCTCCTCTTGGAGCGCGTGATGAGTCTAGGCCTGCCCGTCCTCGGCGCGTTCCTGCGGGTGTCCCAGCCGTGTTGCGGAGCGTCAGGGAGAAACGTCTGGGGAACCGAAGAACCTGGGTCTCGCGGAGACGCCGCCACGCGCCACTGCACGGGCGCTCGGTGGACCGACCCCTCCCAGACGGAGACGACGTCCCGCCGCGCAGCGGTGCCGCCAGCGCAGGGCGCCCATCCGCGCGGAGGTGCCCTTTAAACCCTCCGCCCTGGGTCTCCGGACACAGGCTGGACTAAACCGGCCGGTGCCGCCTCGGCCTTCCGAGCGACACGCAGAAACGAGAAGAGGGAGAGCGAGGGTGGGAAACCATCCTCACCGGTGCTGGGAAGCCTGGAATCCAGGGGCACCGTGTGCGAGGAGCCGCTGGCAGCGGACCCAACGGGGTGGGGGATGGGTGGGTGGGGAGGTGGGGGGGGATGGGTGAGGTGGGGGGGATGGGTGGGGGGACGAGAGCGCCGAGGTCTGCGCCTGCTCGGACCAGCAGGACGGGGCGGCCCAGCCCCGCGCCCCCCCCCACCCGGGAAGCAGCGCGGGGCTCCGCAGGGGGGCTCCCACCCCCGCGCGCAGCTGCGCTGTGGCCTGAGACACGCAGGGCCCGTTCGTTCTGCGGGCGCGGGAAAGCCGTTCGCTGAACGCGGCCGCTCCCCCGGCGCACCCACTTCCCGCCCGAGTCCGTCCCGAAGACCTCGTGTTCCCGGGGGAGACTGACCCGGACGGAGTCCAGAGGCCCAGCCACCCCGCTGCGTGGGACGGCCCTCCGGCCCTCTGGGGCGGAGCGACATTTCAGGACGCGCCTGGGCCCCGGCCACCGATCCGCTCTCCTGCCGAGGTCAGGTGGGGCGCTCGCCGTGCGGTCGCGTGGCCAGCTGACCACTCGGAGAAAGGCGCCAGTGCGGGTCCGCGGTGTCGCGGCAGTGGGGGCCGCGAAAGCCCGAGTAACTGAGAAAACGAAAAACAGACATCGACGTGATCGTCACACTTGATTAAAAACGGACGAAAATGGGTCCGAGGTCTAAATGTGAAGCATTATACAATTTTTACAAGACCGCACAGGAGAAAATATCCGTGACGTAAGGTCATGCTAAGAGTTCTTAGACCCGATCCCAAAAGCATAAAAAAAAAAAATAAAAATTGGGCTGCATGAAAATGGAAACTTTTGCTCTGGGAGACGCCCTTTCAAGAAATTGAAAGGGAAAGCTACGGACTGGGAGAAATTATTTGAAAATCACGTTATTAAACCAGAGTATATTTTGAAATAACTGTGGGCTCCCAAAGAGAAGCGAAAATAGAACTCAAACCTCCTGTGAGCTCTGCAGTGTGAGACCCCCACCCAGCACCGCGCAGCCCCAAACCCGGAGCCGGCCTCCTGCGATGGACCGGATTCCCCAGCGGCTTCGGTTTCAGCTCGTTCTGCATGCGCTCGCTTCCTCCCGTGGGCGTGGGTGTGGGTGTGGCCGTGGGAAACGGGGAGCCCACCGTGAACTCCTCAGCAAGGGAATGAACACCCCTGTCCCGGAATGGCCCCCGGAGCTGGCAGGTGGCACTTCCGCTCCAGCTGAGAAGACATGTTGATGAAACACGGGGAGAAACCCTCAGCGTGATGAGCCGCTCCAGAAATGTAAGTCACGATCCGTGCTAACACGGAACGCACGTCGGAGTAGCCGAAGGACACAAACAGAAACGTAGGAAGACCAGATGCTGTGCGCGGGGCGTGCGAGGACCGGGACCTCTCTTGCAGGGCCGGTGGGAAGGTCAAGCGGCCCAGACCCCGGAGAACGGTCCGGGGCCCTCGTCAGACGCAGCTCAGCTCAGCTCACCGTGTCGTACAGCGGTCACACCCCCGGGCACTCGTTTGAAGTTCACTTACAAACCTTCGTGTGAACCCACAGAGCACCTTCACTTGCAACAGTCGGAAACTGGGGACCGCCCAGGTGTCTCTCGGCGGGCGACGGGGCGTAGACCCGGCCACACCTTCCTGGGACGGAGTTCCACTCACTCACTGCTCAGGAGCGCGGAGCGTGCACGCGAGCTCCGGGCCCTCCGCAGCCCTTCTGCGTCCCGGAGGCCTCGGGAGTGAGCCAAGGCCGCATCAGAACGTGAGCTGGTGTGCGGGCCGCTCCACCCCACGTCTCACAGCGACGGACACGGGGAACTGGGGGGGGGAGGGAGGGTGCCAGTGTTGAAGGGACTCACGAGAGAGTCCTTGGGGGGGACTGGACAGTGCTGCCCCACCTGTGACGCTGGTCACCCGGACCCGCATGTGTGACACATACTCGTACAGTCAGACCCACACTTGTGGGCGAGAATGAGCCCGGGCAGAACACGCTGAAGCCCGTGTCCACGGGGAGGGCAGCGCCCCGTGCGAGGCCAGCCTCCTGGTCGGGACCGGGCCGCAGCGACGTGAGGTCTCCCCCCCACGGAGAGCGCATGGAGGCTGTCAGTCCTGCGTCTGCTGCTTGTCCTGAGCCTGCGGCTGTGTCGAAGCAAACACTTAAGAGAAAAAAATCTCTTAAAAGTTACAGCAGTATTCCTTCTCGTGAAATAACTTTGTGTGAAGAAGCGGTAGGTACCACATTTCGCTATGTGTAATGCGCACTTTTTTTTGCCCAAATTTTTGAGGGAGACGTGAGGGTGCCCATTAGACGTCACAGTAATAATTCAGTGTCTTTATAAATGTTTTTAATTCTTTTACTTGTGCTTATGCATTAAAAATGTAACCCTAGAAAGCAATAACAATATCTGCATGCAAAACAATACCCTGGAATATGATCATCGGTTTTGCTTCTAACTATAAATTAATAATTGAATTAAAAAATTAAAACGAAAGATTTGTTTCCCCTGAAAGTAGAGGCCAAAAATGTGGGCGCCAAAATGCGGGTGCCTTATGCCCGGCAGATGACAGCAGTTCTCGGCGTCTCTGTGCCGAGTGGCTTTTCTGCAGTCAGAAGGAATTGGTAAAAAATAACTAAAAGCACCACTGGCAGACATCGATAAGGAAGATGTCATTCCGGTGCCTGAGCGGGTGTCATTGGAAACTAACTTCTGGAAACTTATCCTCTGAGTCCGAATCCTCTTGGACGCGCTCCGCTCCTGGCTCCTGCTCCCCAGGCCCGTTCCGGAGACACGCCCGGCCCCTTCCGGAAGTCTCCCTCTGGGTCGCACGACCCCCTGGCAGGTGCCGACCCCACCGAGCGGGCAAAACCGTCTTCGCTGGAGACGTGCGAGCAGAGGCCTCTCCCGGAAGCCGCGGGGTCTCGCCCTTCGGCCGTCTGACCCGCCCTCCTCCCCACCGCCGGGGGCTGCTCCCTCCCTCCCTCCCCCCCGGGGCAACCCCTCCTCAGGAGGGAGCTTCCAAGCCTTTTCCGGGCGTCCGCTCGGAAGAGGGAGTGGAGCGGTGGGGTCCTTGGTACTTTTTGGGGGGGCGGGGGGGCTGATTACTAGTCTGAGTCGGAGATTGTTAGGGCTCCCCTGTGCCCGCTGTAGGCACCGCTCAGTTCAGGCTGAACACAGCCCCAGTTCTGCACATCGGCGTCCGTGGAGCGGGACTGATGCCCCCACCTGCTCAGGCCCCCTGGCCCCCGGGTGTGACGGGGAGGGGTGTGTGGCAGGAAGGCTGCCGGGGGGACCCCAGGGTGAGGCGTGACCGTGGGTCACCGGTGGAAACTGGGTCATGTGACGACTGGGCGGCTCCAGTCTGCTTTGTCCTGGACCCAAGGGCCGGTCTCCCTGGCGCCGGCGTCCTGTCTCCCGCACCCAGGTCCCAGCCGGGCCCTCATTCTCCTGCCCTGGCTGGCCCAGCCCACGCGTGGGAGACCGGGTCCTCCTTCGTGGCGTCCGGAAACGGTTCTCTCAGAGAGAGGTCGGGGCGTGGCTCCGAAGAGAGGGCTGCAACAAGGACCTGGTTCCGCTGCAGGGTGTCGTCCTCCGCGAGGGGGCAGCGCCCGCCAGGACCGGGGGGCCGTCTGCAAAGCGAGGCTCTGGGCCGCGCGCCCGTGTCCGCCGCCAAGGCCAGGCTCTGCCTGCACACGGACGCAGCTCTGCTCTCCGCTAGGCTGTGCGCACGAGCACAGTGGCCGTCCCAGTGCTGGGGGCTCGGGGAGGCACCGCTTCCCAAGCCCACGTCCCCGCGTGGACTTTACCCGTGGAACGCGCCAGCCGGCAGTCACGCCCGTGGGGCCGAGGGAGGGCCGTGGCCAAGGGGCTGCAGCCGCGGAGGCCTGAGCAGGCGCCCGCTCCTGCCTGCACAGGCGGAGCGGTGCGGGGACCTCCTCACAGGCGGGTCCCTGCCGGCATCTCCACGGGCGCCGGCCCAGGGGCAAGGGCCCACCCCCGTCCCCCAGGGGTCCCGCGGTTTGGCCGAGGCCGACCTCACCGCCGGGCCCAGCGGCTTGGCTCCCTGCCTGTCCCTTCCCTGTGGCCGCATCGCTGTGCTGGCTGGGCGGCAGAGCTGGGGGGGTCTGCCAAGGCGAGGACAGCCGCGTTTCCTTCTGGGGCCCCAACGTGGCACTGCGTCTGCAGGGACTCGTCCGGGTGCAGAGTGGGCCCCGGGGGCCCGGAGGTCGGCCCGTCGGCCGTGCTCTGTGGTGGGTAGGGGGGGAGGGAACCTCTGGCGTGGAGATCCAGCGTCCGCCAGACTCTCCGGCAGATGGGCCGTGTAGATGATCTCTCAAAATCATCCTTATTCAGAAAACAAGAAACGGAATTTTAGAAAACATCTCGAACAAATATAGCCACAAAAACATCGACTAAACAGGATGTAATTAAGCTGGAATTCACACCAGGGCTGTGCCTGCGTAGCGAAAAATAGCTTTTTCCAAAGAGAAATCTAAAAAGCCAGGCCCCAGAGTGCCCCCCCCGACTGCAGGGTCTCGTCCCCAGTGAGCTTGGGCTGCAGTGGCACTGCGGGGTGTGGCGTGTGCGGGACACACCCCGTCAGCTCTGGCTTCTGGGCGAGGCCGAGACCACAGCCGTCCGCACGAACCCCCAGGAGGGGCCGGACCCTGACGGGCCACCGCAGGGCGGCGTGTGTGTGGTCCCAGCAGACGCGGGACCCTGAGGTGTCGCTCAGGCAGGGACCCTGTCCACGTTAGTTTAACCTGGGGTTTTCCACCGTCGCGATGCGAAACACGTTGTTCCGCGTCGTCTGCGGTAAGGACAGCGTGACTGGAAGCACAGCCCGGAAGCGTCCTTCGCTGCAGCAGGGCGCTGCCCGCTCTGCGGCCCCCGCCTCCGGATGGCCCCTGGCCTGGGCGCCTGGAGGGCGGGCCTGCCTGCCCGAGGTGAGGAGAAGCGAGAACGCCCCCCAGTTGCAAGAACGGCGGGTTCTCAAACAATCCCAGCGCCTTCCCACCAGCCACTGCTCTAAGTGACTGCCACTTGATTGTGTGGCGGTCACTGGGGCTCCCGGCAGTCAGCTCCCCTCCGCTGGTCGACCCCGAAGGCCTGCCGGCCCCTTTGCCAGGCAGCGGGGGCGGGGACTCGGGAGGAGAGGGGTGTCTCCTGCCCCACCCCTTCCCGGGCTGCAGAAGGCACAGGGCCGCGTGCTGCCCGCCGGGGTGGCGCGAGGAGGTGGCCGGTGAGGACAACGTCCCCGACACCGCACAGCGCGGTGCCTGCAGTCGACGACGTAGCATCGCGTGCTTCAGACTTAAGAGGGCACGTGCCACGCTGAGTGTTCTCACTGCACGTGCACACGCATGCACACCCAACCGACAAGAAAATGAAGAAATACACGCACACCACTCTTCCACACAATGCGGAGACGCAGGGAGGCTCTGGGAGGGGCGGGTACGCGGTCCCCACGGAGGTGGTGGTGTGTGGGCGCCTGCGTGTGTCAGAGCCCATGGCACTGTGCACGTGAACCACGGACCGTTCTCCGTGTGTCGGCTACACCTCAGCAGAGCCGTGACGCGGAGAGTCTGGAGGCTGTCTGCCAGCCCGCGTGTCTCGGTGGCCCTGCAGAGGGGCAATGGAGGGGCGGCCGCCGGACGCAGCACAGGCAGGAGCCGGCCCTTCGGCGTGGCGTCCCTGGGACTTGGGGGTTCACTGGTGGCTGCAGCACAATTCCGTGTCCCCCGAAAGAAAGGCTGACGTTCCCAGCTTAGACGCCTCTCAGGGCTGTCTCCATAACTGACGGTTTTGTCGTTAACAAACCTCTTCAGAAATAACCCACGCAAGTGCCCGCGTACAGTTCTAGTTACAAGTAGCTGCCCCCCCCCGCAGTGCTGGCCCCTGTGACTCGGGAAACTCGCAGGACGAGCCCGCAACCCGACGGCTCCCTGGCTCTGGGCGCCGTTGCTGTGCCAGTCGGCCAGGACTGACACCCGGGAGTGACTCCGTGTCTCCGGCGAGGAGCACACCTTTCTCCTCGGTGCACGCGTGCCTGGAACTCAGGCAGGAGCGGCAGCTCCGAACGGTCAACCACGGCGTCGGGGGATGATCGGAAGGACGATAAAAAAGGCAGTTACGCCAGTATTTTGAAAAGCCCAGCTATATGAAAGGTAGATAACTTCCACACCTGACAAAAAGCCTGGAGAACACTCAAAGCATGGAAGACACGTTTTTGAGTGAAAACTTGAGTTTTGAATGATCCTCTTTTAAAACTGGTGTGACAATCTGATCATGCAGTTTTTACCCTTGGAAGAATTCTTTTTCTTTTTTTTAAGACTTTATTTATTTATTTTTTAGAGAGGGAAGGGAGGGAGAAGGAGAGAGAGAGAGAAACATCAATGTGCGGTTGCTGGAGGCCGTGGCCTGCAACCCAGGCGTGTGCCCTGACTGGGAATCGAACCTGCGATGCTTTGGTTTGCAGCCCGAGGTCAATCCACTGAGCTACGCCAGCCAGGGCAGAATTCTTTCTCTTTACCATAGCAATTAGCAGCCCTTTAATGAGCTGCTCCCGTTCAGGGGGCCCTCCATTCCCGAGGGCCGGCGTCACTCGCCCCTCCCGGCGGTCCCGGTTGGGTGGCAAAGCAGGGGCCGCCTGGCACGGCCAGGGCACCACCGCCCTCGGTCTCCAGCGCGGCGTCCACCACGCTCGGGCATCCCCGCTCCCACCGGAAGGCCGGGCAGCGAGCTGGCGAGCTGACACGACTCGGGGTGGAGGGACCTCCCCACCAGCGCTTCCCACCAGAGTCTCGGGGTGTGGAGCACAGGGGCCCGCGGACCTCACTCTGTGACACTCGGACCCCCAGGTCCCCAGGGACCAGGCAGTTGTCTGAACCTGGCCTCTGCGCTCCCTCAAGGTCACCCGGGTTCAAGGGACTCGCCCCCAGGACCCCCGCCGCCCGTCCGTGTGACCAGGCTGGTTCTCGGATGGACGCACGGGGCACGGCGACCATTTCACCGTCGTGGGGGACGCCCTGGCTTCCAGTGGTTACTGCTGGCTGGGGCGAGCTTTCGCGGCCAGTCTGACGACCGCCTGCCTGCAAGTGCCACACTGACTCGCGTTCTTCCAGAAGCCCTCGGCTCCCCTCACGGCAGTGCCTCCAACCGCAGGCCCGGCCGACCGGGGCGCAGGCCTCGTGCGGGGGGTGGGGTGGAGCATGACCCGGCGGCAGTAGCCCGCTCGGCTCGCCGGTCCAGAGCTGCATGGGCACGCTCGGCCGCTGGAGGAGAGAGAAGGCCAGTGCACCGAACACAGGCCCCCTCACCCCGCTGCCCTGCAGCCAGTGCGCCCCCCTGCGGGGGGTGGGGGCCAGGGCACTCCCCCAAGGGGGGACCTGGAGACCCACTCTATGCTGACGACATCTTACTCGACAACTCCGATTTGCAGTGAAAGCCCTGGATTTGTTGGAGCGGTGAACGGTGTCACGCCCCAGAAGGACCGACGCCAGGCCCGCGCCAGTGAGGCTGGGGGAGGGGAGAAGGCCGCCGGAGCCACGGTGGTGCTGCGTGGGCGGATGCGCCCTGTGCCGACCGGGGACTCACGGTGCACGATTCCGGCTGCAGCCGGAACCCGACGCCTCGCACAGCGCCGCAGATAAGATCGCAGAGTGCGGAGGAGGCTTGGATTGAAATGCATCAGCCGTGACGCTCGGACACTTTGAAAATCCGAGATACACTCAGCGCCGCCGGTGTGGGCGTCCGCGGGGAACGGCGCTGAAGAGTCCCTGGCAAAGCCACCGCAGTGTCCAGAAGCCGGGGCAGCCTCGCCGCCCTCACCCGAGGCTGGAGTCCGAGTTGGCGGGAGAGCACATTCACTCTCGGACGACTGCTCGCTGGGGAGCACCTCATCGGGGCGTGCGGCCGTCAGGTGCCGGCCGCCGTGGACGTGTTAGACCGAGGACATGAGACGCGTGAGACCTGTGCCCTCTATACCGGACGTGTGAGGACATGCGGCGATTTCCCCTGGCGGCGACGTGAGACGGTCGTCCCCGGGACGCGTGTGTTTGTAGGAGCGGGAAGGCAGAGTCAGACTGTGCCCAAGACAGAGCGGGCCGGCCCGGGCTGACCAGCTTCTCTCGGGTCAGCAACGTCAGACTTGGGACAGGCGTCTCCCTAAGTGCTTGCGGTGAGCAGAGCCGCAGCCCTGCTGTTCCGGCGCGGGGAGAGGAGGAGGACAGTCCAGGCCCCGCGGCGCCGTCTGGGGCTCCCCCGCGGCCGCGCAGACAGAGCCACTCCGTGACGACCTGGTCGGGTCTGCGTGCACGGGGACATCAACGTCCCAGACACAGCGGTGACCAGACACGCGCCCCCTGCTGGGACGAGTGACCGCTGCCTGCTCACCGGCCTCAGCTGTCATGGCCGCGGGCCACGCCTGTGTCCTCCTCACAGATGGGGCCTGTCGCGACAGCCTCGGCACCGTCCGTCGCCTGCCCCTGCCCACATCTGCGGTCCAGCGTGTCCAGTGCTGTCTGTCTCAGGAAACTTCCGAGGGCCGAGCGGGCCCAGGTCTGCCGGGTGTGACCGGAGCGCTCCCCCGGGACGCACCCCGAACACCATCCCCTGGGGGCCCGACCCTTGCACGTGGGAGAGACATGTTCAGACCAGGGCGGTCACAGACGGAGACTCGGAGACGCCGCGAGGGCTCCCACCGGCCCCAGGGGCCGGGAAGGTCCCCCGGTGTCCTCAGACTGGTGTCCTCAGACTGGTGTCGCCCGGACAGGCCTTGCCCCAGGCCACCAACGCGGGAGGACAACTTCCTCAGCCCTGCCGTGTGTCCGGGAGACCCGCGCGGCTCAGCTCCCTCTGCCGGGGCCGGGGCTCCCCCAGCTCCGGCCTCCGGGGTCCTCGCTGAGCGGTGGGGACAGCTCGTCACACCAGCTCGGCGTCACAGGCCCTCGGTGTCACGTGCCCCTCCGCCCCGCACCCCGTGCAGGACGCCGGCTGGCGGGCTGCTGTGCCGCTCCCAGGGCTCCAGGGGGCGCCGTTGCTCGGCCGGGCGGCGTGGGGAGATGTGGCCATGGGCCCGTGGACAGGGCCGTGCGATGGAGAGCTGCCTCCTTCGGGCAGACGCCGGGGAGCCTGTGAGGAGACCACCTCGTCTGCCCCAGGGAGACACCGTCGTGTTGACACAGGTGCCCCCCCCCCACCACCTTCCGCCTGGGAGCCTGGGGCGCCGGCGGCTGGGGCGGGACCGGTGGGTCCAAGTGGCCGAGTTCTGTCACACCCCACTGTCGTCACCAGAAGCGTCATTAGCCTTTTAATGGTGACAGTTTTATATTTATCTCCCTCATTTTATGTCCTGTTACCCTCCCTTTTTCTCTTTCGGCAGAAGTTTTACTCCTGGGGAAGATGGATCAAAAATAAATAGTCCACTTTATGTGTGTCCTTTGATGACGAATGGTCGAAATATCTACAAAAAGGATAAAGTTATTAAACTATAATTCTTTTTTCTAGACCCTTAATAGTACATTAACAAAATAGTTTTCATTACTATAGCTATGAACTTTTAAAGAAGCCTTATTCCCAAAACAAAACAGTAAATTTGGGGCAAAGTCTTTAAAAATTCAAGATCCTTCAAAATTAATTTACCATACAAAAAAATCACACAATATTTTTGTTTGTATAAGACAACAGTTACTTTCCTGATTTAAACTTCATAAAATTCCTGCATTCATTTTACAAATTAAATAACTTTTTTTCACAACTTAAAAACTATGTACAAAATTGGATTCAAGTAAATGCAATGACAATTGTATTTTTATAAAGTTAAATTTTATAATCTCACAATGGGGAAAGAAACAAAGATTTGTTGTGTTCACTGAATTTTAATTTCCAGATACTCTAAGTTTCAGACCTCAGACACATGATTAAGTTAATTAAATAATCTCTGAATGACCCATCGTTTTCTAAGTAAGAAACAGGCACAAAATATTTATTTCTAAATGTAATTTTAAGTGATCGTCATTTCTTAAAATGCAACAGGTTAACCGAATGCACGATGCCTCCCCCCTCACTCGTGGTCCGGGACCTCCCGCGACTCCTGGCGGCCCCTCGCGGTACTAGTAATCGACTAGTAGAGAGAAGAGTATCATGGTCTGCAGTCTTCGGACTTGTGGGTCACGCTCATGGAGAGAAAAGGCATTGATTTGGTTTAGAATTCAGCCCGTGGAGCATGCGTGTGATAAGACCTAGGCCAGCGGTTGGGAACACACTTAATGTAGTGTCAGAAGGAGAAACTTAGCGTGCCAGGCCAGTCGGTCACAGAGCTCACGTGATTAACTGAGCAGAAAAATCTCATTGTGGGTGAGAGAAAATAAACTCTGTTCTAGCGGTAATTGGGTGGAATTTGGGAAAAGCGGTTTCATAGATATTCACGCAGAGAGAGCCGCACCAGCATGGACTCGGAGAATTGGACAGTTTTTACTTGGCTAGATGAGAGGCCGGATCTCGCGGTTTAGAGAGACGAGAATCTGATTTTGGGTGTTGGAGGTCTCACCCAATAACAACTACGGCCAATAAAGGGAAAGTAGACATCGTCCAGAAATGCAGATAACCCGAGAATAACAGGAGGAGTTTGAGGTTTTCCCCAGACAGACGCTGCCCTCTGTTCGGGAAAGGAGGAAACAAGGAAACGGAGAAATCAGCCTCCCACCCGTGACAGTGGGAATGGCGCGGGAACGAGCGTCCTCTGCCGTCCAGCGTGTGGATCAGAGAGACGGTGATCGACGTTAAACGTGGGAACGATGCTAGGAATAATAATCAGCGAACCGCACAGAGGGGATCACGTGCTCGTCCATCTGTGTGATGTGTGTCGTATAGCAGCGGTATCAGAAACAAACAAGTGACACAGAGCCAGCCCGCCGACCCGGAGCCGGGGCCACCGGATGGAGCCGCGGGAGCGCGCAGGAGGGGCGCACAGCGGGCCCGTCCCTCCGCGCACATTGGGTCTGAAGCGCTCGAACCGTTTAGGCCTGTCATTTCCTTTGTTTCTTCCTGTCCTGTCTCCCCGGTTCTTTCTAAACCGCGCCTGCCTGCCGTCACGCGCGTTCTATTTTTGTTTCACCGCCCGAGTGGTGCTTCGGCTTTCACGAAACACAGAGGGTGGCGTCGTCAGCAGAGATCTTTGAGACTGAGGCTGGGGCACATGTGACAGAGGCCGACCCCGGGGCTTGGAGGAGCCGGGCGACAGCCCGAGAGCGTGGCGTGGCTCCTGCCTGCTGCCGGCGGCCACCCTGACCCGGGGCTGCGGGGGCCGCGGGGGCGCCGGCCACAGGGCAGCTCCCAGCACGGAGCTGGGCTGGAAGGAGGTTGCGGGGGCAGGGCCCTGTCCTGGCCCCACCTGCTCCGCCTCCTGCTTTTTGCTTCCTCAGCGTTGCCTGGTCACCGTGGTGTGTGGGGTGGGGACTGTGGTACTGCACATGCCCCAGCCACACCCCCAGGTGCCCCGTGCCTGGCCTCCCACTGCAGACCGTCCCCACGTCCCATCACACACCCACAGCAGCACGCACTGCCCTGCTTACCGGCCCGTGGGCTGCTTCCTGCCAGAGCATTTGACCGTGGACCAGCTCTGGCCGTGGCCGCCCAGCCCGGCCGCCCACTGGACTGTGAGTTCACCGAGGCCCGGCCTTGGGGACTGGCCCCTCCCAGGTTCTCCTTCCACGAGCGCTCGCCTCAGCCACCTTTGCCAGCACTCAGCCCTCCCAGGTGAGCGCTTCCTGGGTTCAGCTTCCCTTAAACGTGTACTGGAGTTCCTCTTTAAGACGTCTGTCTCCCGGCTGGACCCACATGGACTCGGCGGTCTGTGGCAATGCTCCTCGCATCAGCCGCGATCGTGGGGGTGCTCAGCTCCTTGCCGTGGATCAAGGCGAGGTGACTGGCTCCCAGACCTTCCACTGATGCCCGCCCCCCACCCCCCGACCGCAGAGAGAGTGCCTCCTCCTCCGCCGGCTTTGGGCCTGGAATCACCACTGAGCCTGGGTTACAGAGAGCACGTAGGTGGGTGTCACAACCCAGACCCCGCTTCCGAAAACATCCCGGACCAGGGCTCAGACGATTGTCTAATCTCCGCCCTGAGTCCCGCGTCTGAGTCGCTGTCTGCAGCTGCCACCAGTTGACTGTGTCCCAGACGAGTCGGCTCCGCGCCTCCCGATCCGTCAGAGTGCAGGACAGCGGGCGTGCGGCCCTCCATGCTGTCCTCGTCTGTGGCACTTCCGTTCCGTCCTCGTGCGTGGAGGTCAGTGTCCGGGGAGTGAGCGGCAGACCCTGAGCCTGAGAGACGGCGGGGCAGGGTGGGGGGATACCGGCCGCAGCCCCTTCCTCTGGGGGCCAGCGCCGAGCTCGCGCGGGAAGCCTCGCGCCGTCCGTTCTGCCGAAGAGGCGCAGACGCAGACCGTCTCTTGAAGAGACCGGTCATCCCGAGCCCCGGCGGGTCCTGACTGCCCTGCTGGGAGCGGTCACCTGCTCCAGCCGACGCTCAGGGGAGGTCCCCTCGGCTCCCCACAGCTCTGACAGGATGACTTCTTCCTAAAGGGGCCTTGAGTCACAGGCCTTTTTGTCTTTGAATGGTAGAAGTTAACAGGGAAAATGTGATCACAGCCTTCACATAATGCGGTCTCCTCTCTTCTCGTAGCAAATCTGCACCATCGCCGCTGCTACTCTTGCTGATACTTGTGTGAGCGCATTACCATCCAACCCTCAGTTTCCTTTAGAAAAGGGGACACACGTGTAACTGGAGAGTGGGGAAAGAGAGTCACACGAAATAACAGATTTCTGTCGAAGAACAGAAATCAAAATGCTTGGGGCGTGGGGCATGATGAGGGGACGTAACGGGGACAGACCACGTTCAAGCAGCACCTCTCTCAGCCTCTGTTTTCAGGTGGTCACTGGGCCTCCAGGGATCGAGGCTGACCAGAGGCCAAACTGGGCGGTGGCATCCGGAGGTGATGGGAGGAACCGTCCTGCTTCCTCGGGCGACCGAGTCCCTTCGCGTCCGTCACCCACCACGCAGTGCGCGCTGGGAACAGGGCAGGCACTGCGGCGTGGGGAGCTGCCCGCACACGCACACGCACACGCTCTGGTTCCCTGGGAGAGACTCGGGAGACGGTGCCTGCCTCCTCGGGAATCACGTGCAGCTCGCCCGCCTCTGCTTTCCCCGAGTCCCCGGAGCTCCCACTCCGAGGGGATGAGCCTGGGGTTTCGTGCTCATCCCGCCGGAGCAGTGGCAGATGGCCTGACGGCGTGCGAGAAAAAGCCTCTTATCTTCAGAGTTACTCCAGAGACTTGCAGCGGGGTTTGAATGTTGCTCAGGAGAGGAGACAATCAGACCGGGCTCTGTCCTCCCACCAAACACGAGTGAGTGACAGCCGTGGCGGTGCCCTGGGTGTGCGAGCTCCCTGCCCACGCTGGGCTCCGGGGACGGGGCTGGGGCCCAGGGGCCCGGTCCATCTGCCCAGGGAGCAGTGAGCCGGCGCTCCTGAAGGACAAGTCTGCTAACTAGCTCTGTTCCCCGCAGGGCCTGAAATCTCCACCGATAGGTCCTGGCTCTCGTGTCTAAATATAACCCAACCAGAGGCGTCTTTTAACTCGGGATCTGAGGCTGGTTGGGGTGACGCAGCTCGCAGGGGTGAAGAGAGTGGATGCACTGTGCTATATATACCCTCCAGGACACAGGCGCCGAGTTATCTGCTGTGCATTCTGGCAGTCCCCGGTTGCTGCTCCAATAATAGTAATAACAGAATTATATCATAGTCCATGCCTTTCTGCAAGGCGCACTGCGCAGAGAAAGCGGTTTCCAAGATAACATTGACGTCTGTTATTCAGCTTGGAGGGGGGACGCCCCTGTCCCCGCAGAGCAGCTCGGAAGAACGCTTCCCGTGAACACAGACCACGGCCAGAGGCATGCTGGGTGGATCCCGACGAGGAGAGCGTGGCTGCAGAGCGGCAGGCTGCCCTGGGTCTGGCGCCCTGGGTCGTGTGCGCCGTGCGCAGTGCGTTCAAGTGCGGCTATACCTCAGGCGGAGACGGCTGCAGTGAAGGGGTGCCCGTGAACGTTTGTAAGTCTGTTCGAAGGATCTCTACATGGAAATGTATGTCTTTATTATTTTTTAAAATTTCTCGTAAGTGCACTAATCCTGTTCACGAGGGTTCCATCCTATGGGCGGGGTCAGCTACCAGAGGCCCGCCTCCCAGACCATCTCTCTGGGGATGGGGTTTCAACGCCGAATTCTGTTTGCTTCTGATTTTTGTCTTTCCCTGAGTTGATCGGGGTGACACTGGTTACCGAACTCACACGGATTTCAGGTGGGCACTTCTGCAACACATCGCGCGTACCCCGTGTTATGTGCTCGCCACCCCGAGTCAGGCCTCCTCCGTCACTACTGACCCCCCTGTACCCTCCCCACTCCCCCACCCCCTTCACCCTGACAAGCACCAGGCTGCTGTCCGAGCCCGTGAGTTCTTCCGGCTCAGTCCCTGCGCCGCCCTCAGCCCCCACCGCCGCCCCTGCCCCAGCGCCCCGGGGCCGCCCTCGGGCGCGTGAGAATGAATGCTGACATTCTTACCATTCTGGGGAATGAGGGAGATGACATATTGTAAAATACTTCAGCACAGTTCACAAGATTAAAACATTAGAGACAATCCAAACGTCCACTTTAAGTGAATTGCTTAATAAATTACTGCCCATCAGCACGGCTGCCGAGAGAAGGAAGCGAGTGCGCTGACGTCTCATGGGCAGTGAGAACGGAAGGAACGCCACGGCCTCCACAGCGCGGCCCCGTTCGGGGACACGGGGGCGTCCGCGTGAGAACGCGTGTCCGTGTGTGCTGCTCACGGACAGACCTGCACACCGGGTCTCAGCTGCCGTCTTCGGGCGGGGGTGGGGGGGCAGCGGAGGTGCTTGGCATCAACATGTAGAAGATTCACTTTTTATTTACCAAAAATAGCCACTCTGTGCTTGGAGACTTCCGTGTGCGTGTGTCACAACTTGTGTGGACAAAAGCAGAACCGGGGGCAGGAGGAATGGAGAAAGTGCGGGGGGGGAGGGCTAGTGAGGAAACAAAAGGGTCTCGTGTTGTGTGAGGTTAACTGCTCGGGCACTGAACTGAAGGACGCAACAGAACTTACCTGTGGTTCTCACTGAACACATTTGCAAAGTGCAGGGATGGGCCAGCCCCACACCCCACGGCGCTTCCACAGGCGTGGCAGTGGCACCTGCTACCTGTTCAGGTGGCTCCTGTGGGCCTGAGTCCTCGTGCAGGGTCTTAGGTCCCCAACAAAGGAGGTGCCACCACGTTCTCCGAAGACCACCAAGCTGGAGCTGGGAGGGCTGAATGCCCTCTGCCCTCATGGCGCTGGGGGGCAGGGTGGGACAGGTCCTCTGTGCCCAGACGGGTGTGTGGCCCACCATCGGGGTGAGGTCTGTGTCCTCAGAGCGCAGGAGCCATGAGTGAGGGGGGCCTGCTGTCACCCCCACGGTGGTGGTTCCCCTCAGAGAAAGTTTTTTTCCTAAACCACACATCCTTCATTTCTTATGGAAAATGCAACTTCATCCCACGGGCCCACCATCAATGTGTAGGGTGTCGCTGACCGGAAGAGCATGGCTGTGCTGGCCTTGGCCAGCGAGGTCGGCATCCGGCCGCTAACTGGGACGAGGGTGCCATGCTAACGGAAGGTGGCGGCGATGAGGGACGCTCGGTGTGGGTTATGTGGGAACTGTTTAGCATCTTCTCGATTTTTCCGTAAAAGTTAAACTCCCTCAAGAAGACAGTTATTGCAAAGTCAATGAAAGAAATCACAGGAGAAAATGTTGAGAGATTTGGCCGACAACACTAGGAACAAGGGCACATAGAATATGTAACACGGAATAAAAGTGTACATAACGGAAAAGATACATCGACAAAAATCGCACCATTTTGTTTTAAAATGATCAGTTTTAAGTTATGAGGTTGTAGAGATGTCTGTGTAAATTGGGACAAACTTTCTGAAAATAAATGTGAAAATTGAAAGTTTTAGTCATGTGTGTACATGAATCTATGTACTTCTACTTTAAAATGTGTGATAAAAATTTTTGACATGTCATGGTTTCCGGTTGAAAGTTCTTCATTGAAGCATTAGTAATAATGATCAAATCTTAGAAGATCTAAAAAGAAAAAAATTTTTAGGAAGTTCTGCTGAATCCATATATTATTATATATGGATTATTATTATTATAAAATAGCCTAAAAGTCTGTCTTTATGATGAAGGAAAATGCTGATGACCCAAATCGTTTTGATCAGAGCTGCACACACCCAAGATCTCAAACACGTAAAACAAAAACGATGGAGGGTGGCATTTATCATATCAGAACGGGATGTTCGGGTTGTGAGTAATAGTTGTTTTCTTATTTCTAACACCTTTATTTGCCACAAATTATTATGTACTACTTTGTAATGAGAAAAACATAATGGAGATAAATACTCTGCTCTTCCTGAGCTGAAATATAGCAACAGGCCATCCTTTATCCTATCTATTAAATCTATGATATCTACTGTAATATCTACACTATAGCTATGAAATCTAGTGGCATAGACATTGTTGATAAAGTTTTCAGCAGGACCTTTATCTCGAGGTGACTTATCTTGCTTCTGAAAGTTCAGCTGTCCTTCCAGAATGCGGAATACACTGCGGGTCGAATTGCCCCTCTGTGGTCAAAGCAATCAGACCTGGGAAGTAAGTAACGATTTCTCCTGGCACCTCTTCTCCCAAGACTATCTTTTTATCTCTTCCAACCATAGTTTCCTTGTGTCCCAAGAGCCCAACTAGCTTTATTTCAAAACCCACAAACTCCAGAATCAGCCATGTGTCTGAGAAAAAAGAAAATACACGTTAAAGTATAGTAAGGAGCGTATTGATGATACCGTGATACTGGGAAAGTATCGAAGATCAGAGAGGACGCTGAGCTCTGACCTGGGCCTCCAAGGGAAATCCAGTTGGGAAGTTCGTTGGAGGGGACGAGAGGGCGAGGGGCCAGTTCAGTTCACCTGTTAGGATATTCCCGTCTTGGGTGCTGGTTTGTTCAAGGGCAAAGTTTTCAGAGCAGAGGCGAGCGGGGCTGGCGGCTGGGCACTGGGGAGGGGCTCATAATGAATGAGATGGGTGCCCGCCCACGCAGCGCCTGCACTCACGTGGGCGGGAGACCCAAACACGAAAGTACGGTGACACGTAGAAAAACACTGAGCTGGAATGAGTTGGAAAAAGAATACGATTGTTGTAAGTCTCGAGTGGAGAGCTAGGGAAGAGGAAGGCCTCGGACATCGGAGAGGCACAGTTGAGGGAGTTTCCCTGGAGAAAGGCGCGGGCCGCGGCCACGCTCCCCGCATTGGAAGAAGACCCCGACCTGGAGCGCGCGCCACTGGGCGCGGTGTCGGCGACGTCAGACTTCCGGCGGGGGTTCCCTGCGAGCGGAGCGGGACGGAGGCGGGGCGGGTAGCGCCCGACTCAATGTGGCGCCCCGCCACCTGGATGCCTGCAGCGCACAGGTCGCCGTGAAGTCTCCAAAGTGAATACCTCGGAGGTGACGGGTGCCGGGCATTTGTTACTGTTGCTGTTCACCGATTCCGCTGTGAGTTGGCACCGCTCAGTGTTTAAAGTGAGGCGGGGGACGAAACGTTGAAAATTTGGTCCTCCTCTCCTGAGCTGGCTCAAGCCGCTCCAGCGGAACAGCGGAACGCAGAGCCCCTGCGCGAGTGTCGGCGACGCGGCCCGCCGTGCGAGGTCCGGAGCCGAGCGCGTTGAAAAGGGGAAGAAAGAGCGTCCCGGAGACAGAGCGGGACGTTTGGCTGGAGTCGGGCGGAGGCCTGGGACGCCCGTCTCGGCGCAGGGGAGCCCCTGCTGGGGTGCTGCGCGCGCACGTGCGCCGTCATCAGCAAAGTGCCGCTGCCGTGGGAACTACAGGGCGACGTCCAGGTGGGCTCCAACGGGCAGGGCTGGGGGGAAGGCAGTCGGGGAGCCCCATCTCGGGGCGGGGGAAGGTGCGGAGACCCGGCGCGCGTGGGGTGAGACACGGCGCCGTGAGCACCGCTGCCCTGCCCTGCCGTCAGCCGGCAACATCGGGGTCATTTCGGTGTCACGGATTCCGCAAGGGGGAGAGCGGGCAGGGCGGAGAGACGGGGTGAAGGTGAAACTGTAGGTGCACAGAAGGTGAAACCGTCTGTGCTTGGGGGAAAAACACGCCCGTGGGGGCCTTCTGTTCCCTCCACTCCCGGACCCCCGCTCCGAGTCAGCGCCCCCCACCCCGCCCTGCGTCAGCCCCCCCGCCCCGCGTCAGCCCCCCTGTCCGGTGTCATCCCCCGCGTCCCGGTGTCAGTCCCCCCACCCCGTCCCCCGTCAGCGCCCCCGTCCCGCGTCAGCGCCCCCCGCCCCCCGCCGTCAGCCCTTTCTGCCCTTAGGACCGGAGACGTGGGGCTCCCCTTCATCAGGCCTCGCGACTCCGCGGGGCGGTTTTCAACACGGTGTCCAGCTCCAGGGTTTGTGTGAAGAGAGGGCAGCTTGTAATTCTATTAAAAGGCAGTTTGGAACTTCGTGGAAGTGAGCGCGAGCCCCGTTTTTTTCTGTGGGGTTCCGCAAATGCGCGAGTGAGCGTTCTCCACCTGAGAGTCAGAACGGGTTCACGAGCTTTCAGCCTGGGGGCTTGGGCTGTCATTAAAATGCAAGTGCGTTAGCGCAATGTGATAGCCAGAGGAAATCTCTACACCCGTCTCACTGGGGGATTTCATTCCATAGATGAGGAGTCTGAGCCCCGGAGCTTGGCGACAGCCGGCTGACACTCGGCGACCGATCGTGGCACCGGGGTTGTGAGTGGGGACCGGAGAGGCCTGGGCAGGACAGGCGGGGGGCCTGCTCCATCAGGGTCCCTGCAAGCAGGGCCTTGGGGGGCCGCCGGCCTGGGTTTGGTATCAGACGGAACAGCTGAGGAAGTTCGGGAATTCCTGGCTGACCCGACCCCCGCCCCCATCCAGCTGTATAAGGCGAGAGTCTCACGTTCCCCTGGTCGAGACTCGCTGCTGAGATCTAGCGACCCCCAGCCCTGTCCTCACCTCCTTCCGCAGACTTGAGCCCTGCCCCCCCCCCACCGCACTGCACTCCCTCTGCCTGCGGAGCACCCATCATCCCCGATGGCTGCCGATCCGTTGACTTGTTTCAAACTCCTGGAGAATAGATGCCACTCTATCCTCTGCGCTTCAGCCAAATAAGGGAAACACCATTTACCAGGAATTCAAATAAATTCTGAAAATCGTACCGAGCAGCCGTGAACACCAGGCCCAGGTCCAGTGCTGGCGAGATCTCAGGACATAAGAAAGGGCCTCACTCTGGTGGGAGACACAGTCGGGCCGTCTGTAACAAAGTCTAATTCTGAGTCAAAAGCGAACATTGGCCAAAGTCCCTCATTTTCATAAAATTGTCCCTTACGAAGGGCTGAGAGACACTGCCATCCTTCTGATGTCTAGTGTTTCTCTCCCCACTGTCAGGAGCCTAGGGGCAAGTTTGCTTCCCCAGGGCACGTGGTCTCCCCAAGGACATGAGTCTCCTCTGATGGGTGGTGCCCGATTGCAGGCCAACCAGAGACTGGCTCGGGACAGCCCCCCCCTGCCCCCCGTGCAGCGGGTTCGGAAGGGCAGAGTCCGCCACGACGGGCTCTGTGTGCCGGAGAGCAGCCTCAGGACCTGCACCCCGAGGACCCCTGTCCGCGGCAGACAAGTCACAGCCGTCCCGACACTTGCACGCTCCACGAGGCTTCAAGCCAAATGCTGTCTCACCTTGAGACGTCTAAGGAGAAGCCGCAGAGGTGCTGTGTCTTTCGAACAATGAGCTCTGTGACTGCAGTGAGTAAATGTGACATGAGGGTGTCAGAGTGGGTGGCATGGAGGGGAAGCCTACGGTCGCTCCCCCTTCAAGAAAGACGCCGGTTAGCTCCCGGCTTTTCCCCGCTGGTGTTTCTCTGCACGGCCGTCACGGTGCGCGCTGTGTGCCCAGCTGTCTTCCCTCCGCCTGCGGGTTTTGTCCTCCGCGAGCGAGGCGTGCAGAGAACACCCTGGAGCGTGTCTCCCCCGGGAGAGTTCAGCACGCGGGAAACACGGGTTTCTCCTTCCATTCGTGGCACTTGTCTGGAGACACGGCAGACACCGTTCACAAAGCAGAAACAGGCGAGCTTTCCCAGGGAAGGAATGCGGGACGCTGCTGCTGTCGTGGGAAAGTGCCCACTCACGCGGACCCGGCGAGGACCTCAGCGAGTGCCGCCCTGAGCGCCCCCGCAGCTGTCCTGCCCGGTGCTGGGGCGTCAGGGGGACGGCTGGGAGGGGCTGGAGCAGGCAGCTGGGGGACGGCACTGGGCTTCTAGGGAAGCTGCTGTCACCACAGGGCAACAGCATGTGTGTGGGGGGGGGGGAGAGGAGGGGAGAGGGAGGTGGTGGGACATACTTGAGAGAGGAGGAGGGGGCAGGTGGGGACTCGAAGCTGCGGACCCTCGGCTGGGCCACCGTGGGGGTCCCACAGAGGTGAGCGAGGGTCTGAGCTCGGCCCCGCAGGTCCCATTGACATGGGGGTGGGGGGGGGAGGAGCCACCAGTGCGGTGTGACTCAGGCCGCTTGGTCCGAAGCCTCATCGTGGTGCCTTGGTTACCAGATGCAATGGAAGCAAAATATGCAACAGGAATTGTGTGCTGAGATAAGTCAGGTGGAGACAGTCCACACCTCCTGATGTCACTCACACGGGGGATATTAACAGAGAGCAGCAAGCGAGAGAGAAGCCACATTCGTGGACTTGGGCCGCACACCAGAGGGTAGGGGGTGGCGGGGAGGGGCGAGGAGGGTCAGATGAAGGGCGGCAGAAGCCGATTTGGGTGGTGAGCACACAGTGCAACATGCAGACGACGCATCACGCAGCCGCACACCGGGAACCCGTGTAAATCGTACTAGCCAGTGTCGCCCCAATACGTTTAAGAAAACCTAGAACACAGGCAGAGGTGGATGAGGAAGCTGGAGGTAAATGGAGTCATCGTCACCTGCCCAGCGCGTCGCCGCTTCAGTGGACAGCGACTGCTTCCTTCCCCTCGGTCCGCTCTTCCCGACACAGCACAGCCCCACGTGTGCGGCCGGGGTACCCCGTCTCCCCGGCTCTCCCTCAGCCTCACTCGCAAAGCCCTCCCCCAGTGTGGTCCTTGGACCGCCCCTGCCCGGCCCGCGCCCGAGAGTAGGATGGGCGCAAATCCCAGGCCCGCGCGGGAGCCTGTGGCCCTGCGGCCGGCACTGCAGCCGGCCCAGCTCGGTGACCTCCGCCGTGAGAGGAAGGATCGGGAGCGACAGTCAGGACTCGGCGCCTGGAAAGGTGGCCCTCGTCCAGGGGCTGCCCCAGCCCGGCGGCCAGGGGAGCAGAGGCGAGCGAAGCAGAGTCGGCTCTGGGGAGGAACACGCGGTGCTTTTTGGAAGTGGGTTTGGCTCTGGAGCTCGGGCTTTTTTGTATAAAGAGAAGTGTTTAGGTGAGTAAATGAAGAGAGCGGGCGGTGTGGTTACGGGGTGCAGGGAGCTGCAGAAAAGGAGAGACGGACGCCAAAGTGAATGGAGACCGAGATGTTTGGGGAGCTTCTGTGAAATACCCCTCCTTGGGGATAAGCCATTTGCAGTCAGAGCTCCTGTAGCAGGGCTGACCGTGCGACGTGGGACATAACTTAATTACGTACAGAACGGAGACGTTGCCCCCCAGGTTCGCGAAGGGACTTTGGACACCAGCGCGTGGGAACACGCTTACGGACTGTCAAGAATCGCTAGTAAGAAAGTGGTGACGTTCCTTCGGTGCACCAGACTAGCGGGCAGGGGTCTTTTTCCCAGGTTTTCCAAGTTTTCTTCGCAGGGCTGAAGCCCTGTCAGCTGCTGTTTAACACACTCCGTAGGCCAAGTCTGTTCTGACGTGCCTTCATAACCTGTGCTTATTGTGTGTCCCTGCTGACGTGTAGAGTAAACATCCTTCCTCTCCAAGTGACGGATTTATTAGGAGGCTGAGTTCTAATGACTTCTCACACGGCGAGCATTTATTAAGAAATCCCAAGTACATGGAAATGCTCAGCATAAAACACAAATCCCTCATTAGGCTTAATAGACGCAACCCCGCGTGCTCTTGAGCCAGCTTCCCGCTGCAATCCGCCGCACAGCAGCTCCCTCCGTGATTTCACTCAGCCTTGACCTTGAATTCCCTGGGAGGCTGCGGGGAAATGACTCCACACTCTTGCCCGAAGCTAACTTCCCCGCCAGGTGTCGGAAAGGCCACTCGGCTGCTCACGTGCCGTGGGCCTCCCACCCGCGTCCCCCGGGACCGGACTCCAGAGTCCACGCCGCCTGACGACCACCCATGTCCCCGACTTTGGTGCGTGAGGGTGAACCGACGTTGGTCCTCCCGGCGCTGGGGACACTCCCCTCGCGCACCTCCCCAGCACCGGGTCTGCGGACAGGTGCAATGCTTGGGGGAGGACGACGCTTCACCCAAGTGCAGGTCGTCGCTGCCGTCAAGCGGCGACAAGGGCGCTGACATCTGACCTTCAGAACAGCCCTGAGAAGCGTGCACCGTAAGTATCCCCACTCCGTGGGTGGCTAATGGTGAACGTGAGAATCCGTGAAGTGAAGGGACGAGCTGACAGTCAGGAACCTGACTGCACAGGAGGTGCCCCCACACGCCTGCAGGGAACGTGAGGTTATGTGCTCCTCTGTCTCACATGTTTCAGCCCCCGTTCTGTGTTGATGCGTGTTTGATTTGGTTTCTAACCAGAGGAAGGAACTCCATGTCCGGCGACATCACGCCGAACCTCGGGTCTCAGGACCCCGCACCCACAGCTCGCGCGGCCTCGCTGGGAAGAGCGGTGAGCGGGTCGGGGAGGTGGCCCTGCGACAGGTGTGCTCGCCCTGCGACAGGCTCAGGACCCAGGGGGTGAGGCGGCTCTCCGGCGCTCCGCAGCAGGGCGCTCCTCGGCCCTGGGGGAGCCCGCTGGCCCTGCCGCCCCTTGCAGCCGCGGGGCACAGGCGGGGCTGTCAGCCGGCGCGCACAGAGGCCCCCCAGGCCATCCCTAGGGGCCTCCTCTAAGTCGCTGTGTTGGGAGAGTCCCTCTTGGGAGGCGCGAAGAGCCTGCCCAAGGAGGGGAAGCTGCTCGCGCTCTGACCCCGAGTAGACCCTGCACAGTGGACGCTCCCACCCACCCGGCCTCGCGTTCACCCCCGGGGGCGCTTCCTGGCAGCGCTGGGAGGCAGACACAAAGCACGCACGAGTTTTACCGTGGCGACCAGCCCACGGTGAGCCTCGATAAAGGGTCGCTGCTGTCGTGCACCCCCCTCACCCGCCGTGCTGCCAAGTAGCTCCCTGTCGGATCCACCCCCAGCGAGGGTGTCAAGACGCGGGCCCATCCACCCGGCAGCCGGCCCACCCTGCACTATGTGTCCCGAGCAGCGGGCGTCACAGACCAGAAGAAACAAGACCTCCATCAACCAGGAGGATGGACGTGTCCTCCAGGGGTCACCGGCGCGGGCTGCCGTCTCCGAAGAACCGCCCATCGTCGGGGCCGTCGCACTGGAGCCCAGAACGGAGCAGCTCTCGTTTTTCTAGAACCTTCCGGGGCGTGCAGTTCGTGTCGTCGTCTTTGAAGCCGTTTGTCTTTAGGCTTCGGTGTGAAAATCCCTCCAGGGCTTCTCTGCTCATTCAGAACATCTGCCAGGCGGGACGGAGGCACTGCTCTCGAGCTTCTACTTTCATCGAGTCCACGGCGGGGTGCACGCGAAGAAACAGCCCGTTTCTTCCTCCGCCCCCCGCTGTTCACAGGGATGTTACTGGGGGACATAAAACCGCTTGTTTATAATAGTTGACTATCTTGTTATATTTTACGACGTTAATTTTGAATGTCTTGTTTTCTAATACTGTGCAGCTTGTGTCTTGTGTAACTTAAAAATATTCCTGGACTACAAAGCATCCATTTATATAAATTACCATTGAGCTCTTATAATATTTAATGTACAGTTTAATAATGGGAGACATAAAAAAAAAGTTAAGCTAGGATTTCATAAATATTCAAGAGGTTTGTACTTATTCAAAGTACTTTGTTGAAAAATTAGCCCATTAATTTCTGTGAAAACCCATGTCTTTCTCCCCAATAAATTTGCACATTTTATGAGTCTAATAGTTTTTATTTGTGTCCATTTGAATTTCGGTACAAATATTCCCTGGCTTTCTGGGAGAAAAGACTTTAAAAACTCCGAAAATCAGAGGAAGGCAAAAATATTTCCAACAAACACGATGCGTCATGTGGATTTTCCCGGCCCCGGGTGCGCACTGGCGCCCGTGCTGCCGCCCACGGCGTGCGGCGCTCATGGGAGCCGCGTCATGGAGTCTGTCCGCTCCAGGGGGCGGGGCGTGAGTGGTGTCCCCTGCGCCCTCGGCCCTGCGCTGAGAGCGATTCACCCAGTCGCTCAGCCAGCCTCCAGGAAACTCGGCATGCAGAAAGTGGGCTGACCCCTTCCCCACGCGTACCAGCTCACACACTTCCAGGCTCCGTAGAAAACCGAGTGGAAGTGACTGGGGGGGGCTCGAGTGTGCAAATGCGTGGAAGTTCGTGTCAGTGAGCCTTGGAACGCTGTGTAGTGAGTGACAGCGGTGCTGTCCCTGAGCGGTGCAAGGGGACCGTCGAAGGCACGGAGGATCCAGGTGACCCCGGCCTCTCGGCCACAGGGCGCGTGACCAGAAGTGCAGCTTTAACGGAAACCGGCGAAACTGCTCCAAGTCCCGTTTGGTTTCTGCCTTTCCTGCCGAGGAAAGCCCAGACGACCTGTCCCAAATCTTGCTGTGTGCCCCGTGCCCTGGCAACGTGGATCCTGGCCTTCGGTTCCCAGCCCCCAACGACGCCGGCATCAGCCACCTGCTGGACTCCCCGCACCTCGAGTGTGTAGCCGCTGTGTCCCTGCCCCCGCCCCCACTCTCCTGGGCAGCCGCGGGGGTCTCTCTAGAGCAGGTGCGTGTCACCAGACCCCACTGCTTGCCCCGCGGACGCCAGCCTGGCCCGTCTTCGTGCGTCTGAGCTCCTGCTCTTCCCCCGCGTGGGCATGCGGCCGTCATGGCTGCCCGGGGCACAAGGGGGACGTCCGAACGAGACAGTCACCAGGAACAGGAGTTACCACAAGACAGCTACTGCGTGAACTACCAGCCTATAGGGTTACGGCGTCTGCTTGCTGAATGAGCACCGCGCACACTCAGGGAAGGTGGCCGTTGTGTCTCGGGAGGCTTAGGGGAAGCTCTGGCTCCTCGTAACGTTTTCACAGAAATGGATACAGCACTAGCAAAGGGGATGTCTTGTAATACAATGTCCCCTCACTAGGGCCTTTTTAACTCTCAGATTCTGGTTTTCCTGCCGTTGACGTGAACCAGCGCCCTCGCTTTCCTGGAAGTCTCGGCCCAGGCCGAGCAGGAGGGGGCTGGCCCCGCAGCCCGACGGCCCGTCCGCGCTCTCTGCTGCCGACGGCCTGTGCCGTGCCGTGCCGACACAGGCGCCCCCGGATGGGTGAGACACGTCCGTGGGAACAGAAACACACAAAAACATCCCAGCAGCGTGGAAAGCTGGGACTCAGCACCCACTGTTGCTGAGAATGACTTTCATCAACCACAAGGCCAAACTACCGGAGGTGAGAAACAGGATCGGCGCGCTTCTCTCGCCACGCCGTGGGGAAAAAAGCAAGTCCATCCGGCCCCCTTTTCTTTTCTGACGGCTGTGTCTACTTCGGACATGCAAGGTCTCCCTCTGTTGCCAGGCTGCGGACTTCTTGTGCGGGGCTGGAGGTCACTTACAACAACAGTCTCCTCCCCCTCCTCGGCCGTCCAGAAGCTACAGCCCTGGACCGACTGAGTGGTAAAAATGAGCACACGGGCGTCTGGCTGTGTGCGCGCACGTGTCTTGGTGTGTGGTCGTGCAACCGGGAACCTAGGCCGCTCACTCTGCCGGGAGCTGCCGCTCCGAGGGGAGCCCCGTGGCAGCACGTCCTGCTCGAGGGAGAAAAGGGGTGCGGCCCGACCCCTGAGGGTGAAGGGCGAGCCCCACACTGTCTGCCGGCGCACCCTCGGGAGCTCTGGCCTGAGACGGGTCTTTCCCGTCCTCAGGGCCGGGCCGCGGCCAGGCGGCAGAGTGGGGACGCCTGAGCGCTGCAGTCCATGCTCTGGACCTGAGCACGGCACCGGCGCATACGGCTGCGTCTGTCTGCCGACTGGGCGTCTGTCGCCCTGCTGGCCCTCGCTGTTCGGATCGGAAGTGAGCGTCTACTTTCATTGAGAATCCATTGTACGTGGTGATTGGGTGGTTGTCGCTTTCAAAGTTATGTCTCAGTTTGTTTTTTTTCCCAAGACATTTACTATAATGTGTCTAAGCATAAATCTCCCTGAGGTTATCCTGGATAAATTCTGTTGAGCTTCTCGGGTATGTAGATCGATGTTTTTCATCAAAAATCTCGACTTCTTGAGATGCTCTTTCTGTCCCACTCCTTTTCCGGGACTCCCACTACGTGCGCGTACCGGTGCGCTCGGTGTCGTGCCAACGGTGTCTGGACTCTGTCTGTGTTTCTGTGTTACTTTTGCTGTCTGCGCCTCAGAGGAGATCATTCAGTTGCTCGACCTTCAAGTTCACCGGTCCTTTCTTCTGCCAGCTCAGATATGTTGTCCCAACCCTCTGGGGAGTGTTTTCAATTTTGATGTGTTGATTTTTAGAGAATGGCAGGGAGCAGGAGAGAGGGAAAGAAATATCTGTTTGGTTTTCCACTTATTGATGCACTCATTGGTTGACTCCTGTGTGTGCCCTGACTGGGGATTGAACCCACAACCTTGGTGTGCCAGGACTGTGCTCTGACCCACGGAGCTGCCCAGCCAGGGCTCTAGTGAGCTTGTCTTTATTCCCCACGTTGTCCTGGTTAAACTCAGAACACAGGGTTGATTCTTCTGTATAATTTTGATCACTCTGTTGATATTCTCAAGTTGGTGCAACATTATCATGCTTTCCTTTAATTATCTGGACATGGTTTATGTTAGATGTTGGAACATACTTATCATTGCTAATTTAATGTTTTTTTTTTCTAGTCAGTCCAAATATGGGCCCCTGACAGTAGTTTCCTCTCTTCCTTTTTTTAAAGATTTTATTTATTTATTTCTAGAGAGAGGAAGAGACGGATAAAGAAAGGAAGAGAAACAGCAATGTGTGGTTGCCTCTCACACGCCCCCTACTGGGGACCTGGCCCACAACCCAGGGATGTGCCCTGACTGGGAATCAAACCAGTGACCCTTTGGTTCACAGACCAGCCCTCAATCCACTGAGCCACACCAGCCAGGGCTATTTTCTTTTGATTCCTATTTCTTTGCATGTCTCCTAATCAGAATGTATTGTAGAGAACTGGACTTTTCAGGTTACATAATGTGACAACTCTGGAAATCAGATTTCCCTGTCCCGCAGGATTTGATGCAGTTGCTATATTTTCTCTTTTTTCACTGCTCTTCGTTTGCTTAGGGACCTAGAGGGACTAAGCCTGTAGTCCCTGCTTCCTGTCGTGTGTGGCCACCGAGTCTCCGCTCACCTCCCTTTGGACAGGGGACTGTAAAGGAAGAAAGAGAATGTGTAGAAACTAATAATCTATCCAGAAAGTGCTGACTATCCTGGTGCGTTTGCACGTGTGGGGGGGTCTTCCTGAAAAGCCTACTTTAAGGCCAGAAACAAAGACATTGGGTCACTGGAACTTTCTTAGTTTATGATCGCCGGCATGGCGATTACTTAAAGCTGGAGTTTGCAATCCTGGACACGCTAATGGGGGAAACTGCACTTGCGGCCTTCAGACCTCTCAAACTGAGGTCGCCTGTCCCCAGCCCTGAGCACCTGCCCTGCGTGTGGGTGTCCGCCTGTGACGAAACACGGTGGTGACCACAAAATGCACGAATGCACTTCCAAAGGACCACATGAAAAACAAAAAAACAGTCACCAGAAGCAGACGGCCCCTCCTTTTCCACTCTCCCGCCCCAGCGGCCTCTCCCCCCGCCGTCCGAGGGCAGCGCTTCGCCGGCCACTGATTCTGCAAAGTGCTTCGGACTCAATGTCCACGGAGGGGCCTTTCCCACCTGGGACTGGAGATGACTGTTGCCAAAATGCGGGGATGTTTATTTATGTCTCTTTTCTTTTTCTGGGATTTTAATCGTCCTAGGGAACAAGCGCAGTGTTTTGACATCCTCTGAAGAGCCCCGCGCCCCAGTCTGGCGGCACGCTGTGCGGCAGCTTCGTCCGTATGTGCTGGGGACTGGGCGGCTGACGGGGCGGGCGGGCGGGCGGGCGGGACCCCGAGGAACCCCGTGCGCCCGGGCCGCCAGCTCTGGGCGCTCCTGACCGAAACCCTGCGGAAAGCACAGGGGACGCCGCTGGTGTCCGCGGTCTTGGCTGGACTAGGAGTCCAGACCTTCCGTGTTTACCTGCCACCAGCCACCAGCGTGCCTGGCCAGGGACGTTTTTCCAGAGTCCCCTCACTCTGTGGGTGCGTGGCCACCTCTCCTCCTCCTCAAGTGTCATGCTCTCTGTCCCCTTCCCTTTCTCCAGGCCCCTTGCCGACGCCACGCTCAGTCCCCTCATCCTGCCGTTGTCCTAGCTCTTGGCATCACAGACATCGGTTGAGCTGTGTCCCCCGCCTCACGGTGTGAGGTAGAAACCCGCCTGGCTCATTTGCGGCTGGTTCTCCTGCGCCAGAGCGAGACTGAGTCAGTAAATGCGTGTTAAATGGGTGGTGGAGACATAAGTGGAAAATAGGGTTTCGGAAAGACACCCTCTGAGCTCCCCTCTGGCCACCAGCTCTGACGGCCTGTCAGAGTCCCTGCCCTCGCTCGGGGAGGACGAGGCTCGCGCCCCAGCGACCACAGGAGTCTGTGAAGGGTTCGGAGTTGAGGCGGACTGCACACTCACTCCCCCCCCCTCGGCAGCAGGGCCCACGCCGAGGGTGGGCGCGCCTGGGGAAGGCTCCGGGGCTGGGAGGCTGCGCACTCGTGTCTGGTGTCCCTGCAGAGCGGTTTAAACAGCAGGGGCCCCAGCCGACAATGTGGAGTTGCCCCCAGGCCCCCGAGAGTCACGGACCTCGAAGGGCACGAGCCGGCGTCGCTGGCCTCCGCCCTGTCAGTTCTGGGCTGCAGCCCAGGCTCCTTCGAAACTGTGGTCGCGCTCCACGCTCTCAGATCTACCTGGAGCAGCAGGACCGCGTCTGTCCTTGGGCGTTTCCGCTTCCTTGGCCGAGAAGGCTAGACTTCAACCCCATTCCTCGCAAGTCTGTGTCTGTATCGGTCACGCTGAATATCTTTTTTTTTTTAATTTTGTTGTTTATTTAGATGGAAACTGAACAACAGGTTTTTCTCTTCTTTCCATGGTGGTCGAGTTTGCTTTCGTTCCATATAAACTGCACAGAGATGATAGGATTTGAAACTCTCTTTCTGTGTGAGTTCTACCACTTTTAGCTGTGATGTGTCCAAGGCGGAGCGGTTTCCGCCGCCACCCTGCCCTCTGCGGGGCATGTTTTGGGGGGCAGCGTGAGACATGCTCACTGGTGTCCGTCGGGCTGTTCGGGGCCACCCCCGTATCTCCAGCATAGAGCCCCAGGTCAGACAAGGGGCCCCTTACTCTTGGGGTCAGCGGTGACATTTGCTCACACCGCCAGGCCTGTGGCGCAGCTGCCCCCCACCTGCCCTCGCCCCCGCTCTCCCCCTGGGGCAGCTGCCGACCTGCAGTTCGTCTGTGAGTTCAGAGATCCGCGAACGTCAGCGAGTTGCAGGCAGAAATGTGTGTTAACGAGACTATTCTGCCCTGGGGGCTTGTGATGTTAATAAGGTCCAAAATGATTCATGTTTTGTGAAATAATTAGGCATCACTAATCGGGGGGAACAAACTTGAATCAAACCCCTTGTAAGGAGAACCGCCGGTTCCTTCGGTGGAACTGTGACAAGGGAGGGAAAGCCGACACTGGGGGACTGACCACCCACGAGGTCTTGCCTTTGACCCCGTGCAGGTCTCCCCGGCTACAGCGGTGGCGACCTCCCGCTGCCCTCCAGTGACCCGGCCTGCGTGGGGACGCGCGGCTCCCACAGCTCCCCCGACCTGCGAGGGTGGACACAGAGTGATAGACAAGACCTCGCCAGGCCGCACTGGCCAGTGAAACGCAAACTCCCGCCGACAGCGCTGCCTAATTAAGCGAGCCGGTCAGGAGCGGCGTCCACTCCCCCGCAGAGGGCCCTGTGGCAGGGACTGTCCCTGTCACTGTCTCTGCTGTCATTTCAGAGTAGTCTCAAGCATCTCCAGCCTCCCTGACGTGTGCAACGAACGCTCAGGAGGAGAAAGGCCGGCGGGCGGTCTCCGGGCCCCTGGGGCCCCTCTTCCACATCCACGGGTGTGTCCTCTCCAGTGACGGACGCTGGGGGTGGGTGCCTGTCCCCTCGCTCCTCCGAGGGGCCTTAACTCCGTCCCTCGCCACCCCCTTGAGATTGCCCACCCTTTCCTTACATCTCCTCGTAATGCTTTCCTTCTTCCTGAGTTTATTTCGGGCGCGCTCGACGAATCCGAGAAGCTGCCCGCCGGGTGAAGTGCCAGCTTTCTTCTGGTGTGAGGCCCCCCCCTGCAGCTGGGGAGGGGCTTGCAGACTCCGTGGGTCCGTGACCCGCCAGGCCCGGGGCAGGGGACCAAACTGGGTGCACCCTGGGAGCCCGCGTCTGCGTCTTCCCCGTCCCCACCTCTGGGATCCGGGGCGAGGCTGCGTGTGCGTGGCCTTCTCCGCCACCGGACGCCCAGAGGGCGGGAGAGTGGCGGTGTCCGCTGACCTGCGCGCGGGCGCCAGCACCGCCTCCGCCACCTGGAAGCGTGAGCACAGCAGCAGCCGTGTGCCGTGGCCAGTTCGCCGCAACAGGCTGTGTCGCTGCTCCCGCGTCCACTTGTCATCACACAGCAGATGCGTAAGAGTGTCCCGGGGGCTCTGGGAGCGGAGGACGACACCGTCATGGGACCGAATTCCCCTGCGGAAAGTTCGTTACGACGGGAGAAGCAGACGCACAGGCACGTGCTGATGCAGCTGAAGCGCCGGAGAGGATCTTCCCAGAGCCCCGGTGAGCAGGCCCCGGGGCTTTCGGGAGCTTGTTTAGGGGGGTCCTGGGGGAGCCCTAGGGGAGCCGCACACGCAGAGTGGGTCCAGGGCGTGTCCCGGAAGTCAAAGCAGAGGACCGCGATGGAAACACGGAGTCCCTGCCTGCGGTGGACGGAGAGGATGACGTTTGAGATGCTAGGGGCTCCCAGGAAATGTCACCCACAGCTGCCTCTCTGCCCCCTCGGGAAGCACGCCCGTGTGCACAGAACCTCGAGGTGGCAGGTGGGGGGGACGAGAGCTCGCTGTTGACCCCGGAATTTCCCTCCTGCAGACAGCACCCGGGGGTGTGAGTGCCATGCAGGACCCTACACGAGTTCACACGCAGCCACGGGGAGAGCACCCTGGCTGCGCGAGAACGACACCGGCCTCTGAAATGCCCCCGTGCCGCCGTCATCGCAAACTAACCCCAGAGGACAGCATACATATTTCCACTGCGATGGCTACGAAGGAGAATTATTACAGCAAAGTTAAACCTGAAGTCAATATTAAATCAGGGGCCTATTATTAATGATGATTAAAATGAAATGAATTGCTCCAATTAAATCTGGCTTCGGTTGTTAAAAAATAAAACATCTCCCAACAAATGAGCTTACAGGGCCCGGGCAAGCCCACGAACTTGAGTGCAGTTCAGCTGAGTTCCATCCGATTCCATCTGGACACAGTGGAGGGGCGTCCGCTGTCTGGACACCGAGTGCACAGCCCGGCCGCCGCCGGGTGCAGGTGCAGAGCCGGCCGCACTGTGGCAGCCGCTCTCGAGGGACACGCCGTCAGAACAGAGAGAAACGTGCTCAGCGTGCCAGGCCAAGTGCGGCATTAGGCAGTGTCCGTCCGGGGAGGTGGTCAGCGGTACACGGGCAGCGGCATTTCTCGTGTTATTTAAAGAGAACGAGAGTAGGAGAAAAAATGATAAAGCGTGTAAGATAGAGGACGGTAGTTAGAGGTCACAGGAAAGAGCCCGTATGTTTTTGTCCCTTTCGTCTTGGGAGAGCAGGAAGGACCCACAGCAGAGTGGGCGCCAGCGCAGGGGACAGGCCGAAGGACCCCTGAGCAGTGGCAGGGTGTCAGAGAAAATCAAAGACAAGGGCTTACTTTTTATGTGCATGCGCACACCTAATGAAACAAAAATGCACGTATGTAAACATTACATACAGTGAATGCGCGATTTGACCTTCGCTGTGATTCCACCTTGCGCGGCGGCTCTTGTCCAGGAGGGGAGCGTGGTGTGCGCTGCAAGATCCATTGAGGAGCTGTCGCGAACCTCCCTCCCTGTGCCGAATGACTCCTTCGGGAGCTTGTTAAAAGGCGGACGGCCAGCCACTCTGATGCCTCGAGTGTCCAATGGGTCCCTGGACTCAGGGTCTAAAGGCGAAGTGAAATGAGGTGCTGTTGCACCTCTCAGCCGGCGCTCGGCAGAACAAGGAGGGCGCTTTAAAGGTGAGGGCCTGTCCTTTGAGGCCCAGGAGTGGCCGCTGCCGGGGAGCTGCACGGAGATCCCTTCCCCGGTGCACGGAGCTCGGCTGCAGCCCAGTCCCAGGGACACACGCCCGGGGCCCACCAGGGCCGGCCTCCAGTGAGCACGGGGCGCGGTGGGAGCTCAGCCGTGGTGGGTTGTGTGTTGTGTGGGTGCGTGTTGTGTGGAGGTGGGTGTGTGTTGTGTGGGTGTGGGTGGGTGCATGTGTGTGTGTGGGTATGTGGATGTGTGTTTTGTGTGTGGATGTATGTATGTATGTATGTATGTGGGTATGTGTTGTGTGGGTGTGGCTGCGTGGGTGTGTTTTGTGTGTGGATGTGTGTGTTGTGTGTGTGTGGATGTGTGTGTTGTGTGTGTGTGTGGATGTGTGTTGTGTGGGTGTGAATGTATGTTGTGTGGGTGTGGGTGCATGTTGTGTGGGTGTAGATGTATGTTGTGTGTGTGTGGCTGTGTCTTGTGTGTGTGTGTGTGTGTGTGCCTGCATGTGTGTGGAGGATGCATGTTGCTGGGGCCCCGCAGGGCACGGGAAGGGCGCCGTAGCTTGATGAACAAGCTTCGAGGAAAGGGATTTCCTCGTTCTGTGCTTCTGACAATCGACCAGCTGAAGACACAGTCGGTTTTCTGTTAGGTTTGTCGTTGTTGTTGGTTTCCCGAAAGTCGCGAAGTAGCTTTTAGCCAGCATGTCGCAAGACGTTCTCAGAAATGTTGACACTTGGACCGATTAATTAGTTTACAAGAACACGTTTGTGTAAAACACAGCATACCAAATAATTTAAACACTGTTATGAAACAAGATAGGTTTGGTCCCCATGTGGAATGTGTAAATTTGCTCGTCTGCTGTTGCTTAGTAACATCCATTCACCAGATTTTATAGGAAATCTCACGTGGGGATGAGATCTTGCTCCCACATCACGGGCCACAGAAGGGCCCCCTGCGTCCTTTCCGGGGGCCGCGCTGATGAGACGACCCTCGCCCACCATCTCCCCTGCAGCCCCTCCCCACGTTTAGAGCAGAAACACGTTGAGCTCTGAGGGCGCAGTCGTTCGAGAGAAGGGAAACCCGTGTTTCTTCAACAAGCGTAATCACAGCGCCAGGCATGTCCTGTTACAGTGGGTTGTGCGCCTGACTTCAGTGCAGTGAAGCTGGCGTCTCTGGAGGCATATAAATGAATAAACGCACGTTACGAAGCATGATCCCACTAAGTAAATTTAAAGATCTATTGACTTTATTTAACGATTCATGAATTGGGCAGCATCCCGTGTAGCAGGTACAAAGGAGCTGCAGAAGGCAAGAAATTTCATAGTCAGAAGGGAGCAGTAACAAGGTAGTAGTAGTGATCCTAGGCAAAGAGAAAACAGAAAAAAAAAAGAGGTGTCGGTCACGGAAGGTCACGTCCCGTAGGGGGCGCCCTGCTCTCTCAGGCGGAGGTCCCACTAGCGCAGGCCTCTCCCTCGCAGGAACGGGCGCGAGAAGCCGCTTCCCGGACACCGGCCTGTAACTGGGTCTCAGTCTGGCGAGCGCGTCCACGGGGTGGGGGTGGGGGGACCCGTTGCCTGGCCTTGAGCAGTAAGTAACGCTCAGAGCGCGCCGGGCCGCCGCCTGGGCGTCCCTCCGGTCTGCGCTGAGCTAAACTGCCCGCGGGGCGGCGCCGGGCGCCGCCGCCGACAAACGGGTCGGACAACCCACGCTGCCGCGGGAGGGAGGCCCCTGAGTCTCAAACGCGGTCGGGGGCGGGGGGGGGGGCGGTTTGGATTCGACATTCACGAGTTTGAAAACCTAACCGAGCCAAACCTGTGAATCTCAAAACTCTAACAGGGGATAAACAGATGTCCTGGGTTGTCCTCTGAACAGTGAGCACCTGCGCAATTACGGTGCGTCCCTGGGTTCGCCGCGGAGCGACCTGCTAAATTCTGGGGGAGACGTCGGGGCAGGGCTGGGAGAGACCATGAGCCAAGGCTTGTGCCGGAGACCGCCCCCCACCCCCACTGTGAACCACCGACACCACAGACACGCAGCTGCTGCGTGTCTCCGGAGCCCTCGAGGTGGACGTTGGCCGTCGCTAGGTTCTAAGGATGCACAGGACTGGAATACACAATAGAGTTTCCCGTTTCCACGATTTCTCCCTTCTCTACTTTGTAAGTGGGATCGTAATGTTTTGCGCCGAGGCTCGGGCAGGCCGCCCCGAGACGGATGAGGGTGAGGGGCCTGTCACCAGGGTCGGTGTAGACTCGGGGCCCCTGCCCAGAGGACAAGGGGAGTAAACTCTTCCGTTTCACCCGGCCCCGGTGTCAAACCTGGCACAGATGAAAAGCTGGACTTCCTGGGGAGGAGTCATTTATTTGTTTGTAGGGACAAAACGGGAAAAAAAATAGTATGACATTTCTCAAACAACATCCATTTCAAAAACCAACAGGAAAAACATCACTGCCGTGGGGAAATAAAGCATTAAAAAAATTAAAACATCTCTTAGGCGTGCACACGCCCACACACCCCCTTTCTGGGCCAGAACAGGGACAAAGATACTAGAAGAAAATCTCTTATTTCAGGTTTTGTTCCACGGAACTTTAATTCTGGGATTAAAATCTCGGATCTGGGAGGTCTGATCCAGTTATTAGGATCGCCACCGGTCCCTCAGGCCCTCCGCACTGTCGAGGTCTATAAACCGACCACGTGAACCTTGCACCTCTCAGAAAATCGCTGGGAGTCGAGCCTATTTGCTCTGCTACTATCACAAAGCCATCTCCGCTGTCCCCCCCGGGAGAAGCCTAGTGTGTTACCAAGGGAACCAATTTGAAATTGGACAGATTCGGGTTCAGCTAACAGTTTCAAAACACGAGGTGTGTGGAGTTACAAATTGGCTTCATTGTCGCCTGCCTCACAGGATGATTACGATGACAAAGAGAGATGACAGTTGTGAAGGAGACAGGCACTTAGTCACTTCCTCTCCATTAAACATGGGCGATCAATAGTGTCTCCAAAAACGGGGCGATTCTGGGAGCAAAAACCCAAGCAACTTCTCAGGAGGAAATCAGGTAGGATGATCCCCAAATATTTGGGCCCATGGCCCTGGACGTGCCGGGGTCCCTCGCCCGGGCGTTAGTTACACGTGTGCGCGGACACGCCGGCACACACAAGCACGCGGCGTCTTGCCTAACGGGGTAACACGACAGGGCTCACGGGGCCGGCGCCTCCTTTCACGCCTGCAGGGGGGCGGGGGCTGTGCCCCCTCGGGGCTCACTTGGAGGGGCAGCTGCCCGCTGCTCAGAGCACTCAGAGCATTTGCCCGCGTGTGACCCAAGTGCCCTGCGCACGGGTCCGGGCTGGCGGATGGGGACCGGCACCGCCTCCCTGCTGTCCCCCTTCCAGGCACAGCTGAGAAATGAGACCCCCCCCCCCCGTTTCAATGCATTTTCACTTCAGGGCGGTTTGATGTGCTTTTCAAACCCCTCTTCAGGCTTCTGTGGCGCCATCATTATTCCGAAGTGTGTTGTTGTTGTTTTTGTTGGTTGGGGACCCAGCGCACACTGTCTTCAGGTGCGTGCCCCTCGGCGCCCGGGGAAGGGCGCTCCGCCCTGGCCCCTGGCGTGCGGCATCCGGGCGTCGGGCCGTGCTGCTGCCCAGTGGCATTCCAGCTGTCCAGTCTGTGCCCCCGCGGTTCTCTGTCCGGCAGCCCGCCTGTGGCCGAGAGCGGGGTCTGGAAGTGTCCAACTACCGTCGTAAATTTACTTACTCTCTCCAGTGCATCAGTGTGTGCACGTCGCTCGCAGCCCTGAGGTTTGGCGCGCACACACACACCCGTAACCAGTACATCTTCCTCGCGGACCGTTTTATCGCCGTGCTGTCTCTCTCTCCCCTTGCTTCTGGCAACTTGCCGCGCGCCTCGGTCTGCTTGGCCAGACGCCGATACACCCTCTGCTGCTGTTACTTCATTCATTTTGGCACGCTGTATCGTTTTTCCTTTCTGTTTCTTAAAGACTTTGTTTATTTATTTTTAGAGAGAGGAGGGGAGGGAGAAAGAGAGGGAGAGAAACATCAGTGTGTGGCTGCCTCTCGTGCGCCCCAACCCTGGCATGTGCCCTGACGGGGGATCAAACCCGTGACCCTTTGGTTCACAGGCCAGCGCTCAACTACTGAGCCACACCAGCCAGGGCTTCCTTTTTTCCACTTTCAATCTTTTTAATCAACCTGTGCCATTACCCTGACTTTAGTTTCCTGTGTAAAGCAGAAATTTGGGTGGTCCTCATCTACTTTTCAATCTGGCACGTTACAGAAAAATAAGATAATTATTAATACGTTATTTCCTAAGTCTGCCATTTTGTTGCTTATTTTCCGTGTGTGTCCTCTGGTTCTTGGCTCTCTCCATTCTTTCCTTCCTGTGGGTTGGTTAACATCATGCGAGACTGCATCTCGACGTCTCTGACGTATTCCTTTGTGTGTATTTTAATGGTTTATCTGAGTGTTACATTATATAAATGTGGCTTATCACAGCTTCCTGGTGTCAACACCCTACTACTCTGAGTTAAGCGTGAAATCTGTACCCTTGTAGGTTTCTCTGTTTCCCCCACTTTTAAATATCGTTGTCTTGAGTGTCACATGTTGTTAATGGTTTTGTTTCAGTCACTTATATTATGTATACATTGATGAGTTAAAAGATGATCTATTGGTTGCATCCATGTTTCTGACTGTTGTGTTGTTCTTAATGCTCCAAGAAATTTTTAAAATCATTCTCTTTCTTTTTTGAAAAACTTCGGCCACTAGTCTTCAAGGGCAGGTCCACTGGCAACACAGTTTTCCTTCATCCGATAGTGTTTTGTGTTCCCTTTATTCTTTTTTTATGACTATTTTTTTTAAGATTTTATTTATTTATTTTAGAGAGAGGGGAAGGGAGGGAGAAAGAGAGGGAGAGAAACATCCGTGTGTGGCTGCCTCTTGCGCGCCCCCCACTGGGGACCTGGCCCACAGCCCAGTCACGTGCCCCGACTGGGAATCGAACCGGCGACCCTCTGTTTCGTAGTCCGGCGCTCAATCCACGGAGCCGCACCAGCCAGGGCTGTTCCCTTTATCCTTGAAGGACTGTTTTGCAAGACACAGAATTTCCGGTAAACAATTCGTTCGTCACTTAGAATGTGCGTCGTCGCCCCTCTCTGGCCGCCATGGGTCCAGCTGAGACTTGTGCTGTCATTGCCATGGTCCTTCCTCCGAAGGAAGTTCGTCTTTTCTCTCAGGCGGCCCCCAGATTCTCACTTTGGATCTGGTCTTCACAAATTTAACAGCGAGGCTTCTTGGTGCGGGTCTCTTTGGTTTAGTGCTGTTGGAGGCCGGCTGGCCTTCTGTCGTCCCCAGGTTGAGATCGCTTGTCGCACCGGGAAGCTCTCGGCCGTCCTTCCCTCAGATTCCCCCGCAGCTCCCTCTCTCGCTTCCCTCCTCTGCGGCTGCAGCACTGGGCGAGCACTTCGGCGTTTTCGCACAGACCTCTCTGTTCTTCCCTGCCGGTGGGCCACCTAGCGCTACGCAAGATTTCACGCTGACGTGTCCGACGTGTGTGCCGTCTGTCGTGCGGTACCCGTTTTGCGGAACATGCAGCTCCGTCCATGTATCTCGTCCCCACAGTCTCTCTCCCGTTCAGATCCGGTGAACCCTTTTGCTCTGTCTTGAGGCTCACGGGCTCCGTCTTCCGCCATGGCCTCTTATAGGGAGCCCCTCTTACAAGATTGTTAATGTGCTGTTATTGTCATTTTCAGTTTCCCGACTTCTGTTTGTGTTTTCCTCATAACCGCTATTTCTCTGTTGATATCTTATTATTTTCAGGAGAAGTAAATTTGGGACATTTGGACCGTTTCTTCAAACATTTGTTTCCTCCTTTGAGAACTCAAAGTACAAATATATTTGACTTTTTGTATTATACTACAGTTTAATAATGTTTTGTGGGTTTTTCATTTTTTTCACACTCTGCCTTTCATTATGGGGTGGTTTCAATTGCTGTCTTCAAGCTAACTCACCTTGAAGTTCAGTCTTAACCAATAACTAGTGGTAACTTTCTGATGTCTTTGTCCACTTTTGATGTCATTCGCAGGTCAGGTTCAATGCATTGCTTCCTTTATCATGGGCCATGTTGCTCTGCATGGTAATAGCCCAGCGATTGTTTCATAGTTGGCAGACGCTGTGAATGTTACCTTGAGGGATGGTAGGGGTGTTTTTTTTTTGCAATTCTATAAATAGTAGTGGATTTATTTTGGACTCATGTAACTTGTCTACAGTTCCGTCTTCCTGATATCTGCTTTTGGGCTTTGCTGGGGAGGGCCGGCCTGGGTTTAGTGGAGGACTAATCGTCACCCGCCGTGGGAGCAACAGCCTTTGTCTCCGTCTTGTGACGTCACCGAGCGTTTGTCTCCGTCACCCGCTCAGCTGCTCCTGTGCTTGGACCTGGGTGGTTCTTTCGCACCCCGTCGCTAGTGTGAGCCCAGAGCGCTGCTAGCCCCTGTGAGCGCAGGCGTGTTTGCTTGTGACTCGCGGCGGCTCCTGGCCGGGCCTCAGCCGGTCTCTGCGCGTGTCGGCCGGGGACCGGAGGGCGCCCCGTCTCTGCGGGCTTCCTCTCCCCCGTGCGCGGCCCGTGAGCTCTGCCCTCCCCTCCCCAGGCCCTCGGCCCCGCCGCCTCCCATTCCAGGCCCGGGCGGCTCTGCCTGGCCTGCCCGCTCTGTGCTCTGTGAGGCGGCCTGGGAACGCTCCAGGTGGCAACCCGGGGCCGTGGTGCGCTTTCGTCACTTGTCTTCTCAAAGATCAGCGTCTCGTTCTGTCCGAGGCTCAGTGTCCGCACACCAGCATTCCAGGTGGCCTCGGCACTGTCACCATGACTGTTACTGCCATTTCTGTTCTCTTGTTTTTATACATGGCACTTGTTATTATTTTGATGACAGTAGTCCCCCTACTGTCCCATACTGTCCAGTGAGGTTTTTTCACGTCGACAACGATGTCATTTCGGTCAGCACTGTGTCTGGCAGCTGTGGAGACGGCCTGGGAGAGCCTTGTCACACCGGTCACCGGTCACTCCTCAGGGGCCACGGACTCTGAGTCAGCACTTCGTGAGTTCCGAACAAATCCGTTATTTCAGGAAGGTGCGACCTCGAGAAACTCACTCGACATATCTGAGTCTAAACTTCATTTTCAGTTAAACCGGTAGAAGAGCCCCCGTGTCCTGTACTGCTGTGATAACAAGATGAAATATTATATAGGCTACATCTTGGGAGAAGTCCTGATTTTTAATACATATTTAAAATCCATTATATTATTTTTCATGTTCTCTGTCTCAGAGGTAGGAATATCTTTCACTAATTACAAAGATGTATGTGGGTCTTCTTGCCACTAGAGTTTTAATTGCCTTCTCGTGCCGGTAATGCGCTCTAAAAATGGCATCTTCAGCTTACTTACAGACCAGTTTTCAGGTGCCTGCACTTTCTTCTTTCTCTTTGTGAATTCAGGTAAGTAGGTGCGTGATGAATGGGACTGCGTTCGCCACACGCAATGTGCCATCAATCTCGGCGTCTCCTGGGCTCCTCGGGTGCTGTCGATACATTGAACTCTCGCTTCCAGCCGCCCATCAGAGCGCATTATACCCCTCTCAGCACTCGAGACGGAAAGCCAATAGCAAGAGGCGGGGGACCGGGGCGTCTTTCACGCCTGACACAATTCTTTCTCTGCCGCTTAATTATGTTAGGAGTCTCCTCTATCCCTTTGTTGGGGCTTAATAAGTGGAAAAATCGTTAATAGATCATATACAGTTCATCTATTGTTTGCTTCTTTGATTTTCACAATAATATTGAGCAAAATTCATTCGCTCAAAGCAATTTTCATAGTGGAAAGTTATTACCCATTATGTCTGTACTTGGCTGTTTTGAATTTCTGTTTAAAGCCCCAAAGAGTGACGAGACAAAAAAGAAAAGAAAAGAGGGAAGGGCGGGGAGGGGGGAGGAGAACTTCACCGGCCTCAGCTGACACAGGCCGCCGTTTAACTCTTGGAGCGCGCAGCCCGTGAGTGCCGCAGGGCGGCAGGAGGACGGCGGCGAAGACGACACAACAGCTCGTTTGAGATCAGATGTGTCACAGCAAAATGTGAGGATGGAGCAAAGGATAAATTTCCCCTTAATGTCTCCCTTTATCCTTATCTTCCCAGCCTCAACCACATACTCTTGATAAAATTTCAAATAGATTCATCATGATAAGATATTTGCAAGCCCTGGCTGGTGTAGCTCAGTGGATTGAGCGCAGGCTGCGAACCAAAGGGTCGCACGTTCGATTCCCAGTCAGGGTACATGGCTGGGTTGCAGGCCAGGTCCCTAGTAGGGGGACACGTGAGAGGCAACCACACACTGATGTTTCTCTCCCTTTCTTTCTCCCTCCCTTCCCTTCTCTCTAAAAATAAATAAAATACTTCAAAAATGGTGCTCAAACACTGTGGCCCGGTGCCCAGCGATTTGGGCGAGGCCCAGACCGTGAGGGCAGGGGGGCACGGGGAAGTGGTTGAAAGGGGCTGAGCAGCAGCAAGAGCAGCATAGGACACGTCCTGTTGTCAGACCGAGTTACACGTGAAAAGACACGCACGGAGAACCCAGAAGCCAGACGGGACGGTGTGGAACCGGTTCCCTCTACTCATCCTCGAGAACAGAACCCTGGAGACGGAGCGAGAGCAGCCGGAGCAGGGCGCTGGGGGACGGCAGGAAGAGGACGCACGGGGCTGGGTCCAGGGGAAGGAGAACAGAACAGAGGCGAGTGTTTTCACGTTTCACCCGACAGAGGGAGCCCGTCCAGCACGTCCTGACCTCCAGCTCGCCCTGGCCTCCAGCTCGTCCTGGCCTCCAGCTCGCCCTGGCCTCCAGCTCGCCCTGACCTCCAGCCCGTCCTGACCTCCAGCTCGCCCTGGCCTCCAGCTCACCCTGGCCTCCAGCTCGTCCTGACCTCCAGCTCGCCCTGGCCTCCAGCTCGTCCTGACCTCCAGCTCGTCCTGACCTCCAGCTCGCCCTGACCTCCAGCTCGTCCTGACCTCCAGCTCGCCCTGGCCTTCAGCTCGCCCTGACCTCCAGCTCGTCCTGACCTCCAGCTCGTCCTGACCTCCAGCTCGTCCTGACCTCCCGCGCAGCAGGAGGGGGCAGCCCGGGTAGCTCCATCCCTCGTCCGGATCCAAAGCGAGCCCACCAACAGCCTCGGGGGACCCTGACGCCACGTGGAGAAGGGAGATGGGGCGGGAGCTCTTTCCGAAGGAGAACGTCCCCCTGGGCCCGCACCCCCCAGCGGGTGGCACTGAGCGGCGCAGCAGCACCGCCAGGAGCGGCACCTGGCCCAGCAGCAGCAGGGCGTGGCCGCAGCAAGGCCCCCGAGGGGACGCGGCGTGAAAAGACTTGCACCAAGTGAGCAGAGCGGCAGCAAGCATCGGGGCCCTCGAGGGGGACGGCTGACTTCGTACCCAGCGTCCCAAACGGGGAGGGGCGCCCATGCTGGGGGAAATCGTGGCTGAAATGTTCCCAAATTTTTCAAAAACTAAACCTCAGGGATAGGACGCAGGAACAAAAGAGGACGCCGAGTCACACCGGAATCAGATTCTTAACACCTGTGATGAAAAGAAAATTTAAAAGCAGCCGAAGAAGGGACACGAGGCTCAGAGGTGCGAAGATTGGAATAAAAGCCACCTCCTCGTCACAAACAAGCCAAGTCAGAAAACCGCAGGACGGCGGCAGCGTTCTCAACGCACCAAAGGGAAAATAGCCACGGCGCCGGAGTTCTGCGCCCCGTCACGGGCACTCCAGAGAGGAAGGGGCAGCCGAGACCCCCGTGGGCCTGCGGGGGCTCGGACTGCTGCGAGACCAGCTCCCCGGCTGAAGGGGGCGCTGCAGGGAGCCCTCAGTCGTCGGGGTTTGCGCACGAGGGTGACCCACCCTAGAAACGGTGACCGTGTGGGTAGATATAAGAAGGCACTTCTGACTTGTGGAGTCTTTTTCGACTACAACCAGCTGCTTAACGGGGATAAAGTGGCAGGAGATGTTGAGACACATGGCATCCACGCAACAGCGCTGCGGAGTTCGGGGGGGGGGGCGCAAACGCAGCCTGGCATTCCCGTGCGGCGCCCGGCGAGGTGTAGCACTGCTTGAAGGCGCACGGGGGGGTTCACTCGCGTCTGTGACCCCGAAGCAACCCCCGAAACTCCCTGTCGCGGTCTGCGGCCTCAGAGGGAAGCAGCAGGACAGCCGCGTGGTGACGGCCGGAGGGAAGGGGGGGTGGGGGGCTGAAGGAGGGAGAAGGGGGTGAATGGTGACGGAAGGAGACTGTCGGGGGTCATGAACACACGGTACAATGTACAGATGACTTAGATTTGTACACTTGAAGTCTATAGTTCACCCCAGTGCATTCAGTGAACATTTTTTTTAAAAGAGGGAGCCGTCATGCCTGTGAGCAGCGGCCACTGCTCTGCCCCCCTCGGCAGGGGTCGGGTAGGACCCCCGAAATGCCGCAGCCCTCCCCCGCGTGTCTTCTGGGGAGCGGTCAGACCGGACGTGGGACGTCCCCTCTGCCAGCCCGTGCCGGCGGGCGGTGGACAAGTCTCCCCTAGTTCTCGGCCCTGCCCTCCCTCCCCGGGCTCCGGGCTCCGGGTCCCACCTTCCCGGCACCACACGTCCCACAGGGCGCTCCAGCCTGGACAGGAGCGCCCTCGGGAAGTCCTGCGTCCTCCCACTCGACACATTGCTTCGGTCTTCCAGCTCCACGTGGATCCGCCCCTGGGTTCCGCACTTAGTTTTCCCTTTAAAAACAGAGATTCCAGCCCGGGCTGGCGCAGCTCAGTGGATTGAGCGCGGGCTGCGAACCAACGTGTCGCAGGTTCGATTCCCAGTCACGGCACATGCCTGGGTTGCAGGCCACGGCCCCCAGCAACCGCACACTGATGTTTCTCTCTCTCTTTCTCCCTCCCTTCCCTCTCTAAAAATAAATAAATAAAATCTTTAAAAAACAAAACAAAAACAGAGATCCTTTCTTGATCCCATCTCCAGCCGCCGCTGCACTGTGTTCCTCACTCGCCGCACAGCGAGACGCACACGCCCCGTCGTCCCCCTACGGGGGGGCCCTCGAGTCCTCCTCCCCCCCAGTTCTGCTTCGAGCGGACTCAGGGTCTCCCTTCCCTCGCCCCACAGATCACGTTGTCACCGGCTCGTGACATGACAGCACGTCGTTGTCCACGCTGTCACTTCTGGTTACCACGTTGGCACCAAGGGCACCACTCCGGTCTCCAGCAAACGCTGACTCACTGCTCGCTGGGGACGGCACGTGACCTGCCCTCCTTTTCCCCGCCTCGCCTCGTGGGGGCTCCTCCCAGCCCCTCCGTGGTTCGCTGCCCCTCCCCTCTGGACGCCAGAAAGGCACAGGCCGCCGCCCAGGCCGGCCCTTGACCCCGCCTTGACCCCGCCCACAGCCTTCCCCTGTGGCCGTGCCCGTCTCCGTGCTGATGCCTCTAAACTGACTTTTCTGGCTCTGACCTCGACCTCGAACTCGAGCTCCCCAAGGCCCACTGCCAGACCCACAACCCCCGTGGGTGTCTGATCAGAGTCTCGAATCTGAAGTGTCCACTAACGAGCTCCTCGTGCTCCCCGCCCGCCTCTTCTCACCACCCACGGGGCGCCAGTCCGGGTTGGCCATTCCTCAGCCCAAAACTCGGCTCTGCCCTCCCCAGCGCCACCTCGGACCACCGGGAATCCAGCCCATTCTCGTGTCCCAGATGGCGCGAGCCCGCCCGTCTAAGGTCCCCCCTCACTCCCCTCACCCAAACCGCCTCAACTCTCTCCCTGAACTCCGGCCCCCGGCCGTCTCACCGGTGCCAGCCACCCCGGGCACACCCTCCTCCAGAGAGAACGGCGACCTGCAGGCGCCCCGCTCTGGGCGAAGCTGCATCTCTGTTTTCCCCAGAGACGGGGAAAATCTCAGCCTGTTACATAAGCATTACACATTTGAAATCTGGCTCGTTAAAACCAAATCACCAAAAAATAAGCTGTAATGACTCTAAGATGAAAGAAAACACAATTTTCTCTGAATTGCATTTGCCCTGGGTTAACTCTGCCTTCTTTAAGCACTTGTAGCAGCTGGCATGTTACTGCCCTGAATTATTTAATAAAATCACCGACTTTATCAGAGACCGTGTTCCTCTGAACAAAAGCGCTGTGATTTTTTTTTTGTTATTTCCCCAGTGCCTAGCAGAGTCACTGATACAGAAAGCCAGGCACAAATATTAGTTGAAGGGAACTGTGTGTGATAAACACTGCCCATCAGGAAGACGGGGGGCTCTCCGCCAGGGAGCTGCCGTGCCGTTTAGACGAGCTCCAAATTACGGGCTCTCAGAAGCTTTGCAAAGTTAACTTTGCCAACCCAATGATTTCTGCAGAGACTTTTCAATATTTTTTTTTACAGAACATAAATTATTCCCTCTAGCACACAATGAAAGCAAAAATAAGAATTTCACTTTTAAGAAACGGGGTCAGGTCAATTATATAAAGTCTGATTCAAAGCACAACCTTCAGCTTTTGCCAGAAAAGGTGTTCGCTGAAATCCCTCAAAGGAAAAGCAGGTGAGGCTTTTGAAGGTGGAAGGGGATTTTCTAGTGAAAGATATGCAAATGGGCAGGCCTATTTACAAGTCTAAAATAAACTTCAAAGATCCCAGATCACCCAACAAGGACAGAATTCCAAGGGAAAAATAAATACCTGGTGATTAAAAAAAATAGAAGGAATATGGTATTTTGGGATCTGGTGCTAAGATGTATTTATGAACAAAGAAAAAAACTGATTATTTTAAGATTTCGACAGCAAGAAAGCAGGACGTAGTGTGAAACATCGCAGCCAAGACGAACGGCACTTCTGTAAGGAATCTTTCATTTAAGCTTCTAAAATCCTATCGCACTTGCCTTAAAATCTTCGCACATTATTAAAACTTTGGAGAAAGGCTATCTCATTATCCCCAGAGGTTCGCCTGAGAAAATAACTTCAGGCTTCAAAAATATGCCCGAGAGTGATGTCGACCAAGATGGAAGAGTAAGAAACAGCATTAGCATGTCTCTCCGCAAAAAAAAAGAAAAGAAAAAGTAAGAAAAACTGTCGGAATTAGCATTTGCCGAATTCCGTAAACTAACCAAGATCTCACATTGACCAGGAAAACCACGCAAAGAGCCCAGCAAAAGCCTGCCGTCCCTGCAACCGAGCCCGGCTGCCTGCAGGGCCCCCTCCCGGGGGCGCGGTCACCTGGTCCTGCTCAGCAGCTCCCGGCCACCACCCAGGGGAGGTGCGCTGAAAATCTAACCACACGGATTTCAGCCACCGTGTCGGTCACTGCTGCCTGGACCCACACGGAGCCGTCAGGGAAAACAAACCATTGTCTCGAGGGGCTGGGAAGGTGAGGCTGGAGAAGGGGACTCTCCCGGGACTGGCAGCGTGGGAGGTGCCCCTGGCGGTCCCAGTCCCCGGTGCCCAGGTCCGCGTGGGGGTGGGGGGACAGGGGGCGGGCGAAGTCCCCCAGCGCACGCTCTGCAGGACCTGCAGGCACCGGGCTTGCAGAGCATCATTTTACTGTGGGTCTTCTGTGGAGAAGCGTCGGCCTACGCCCCATTCCCCCCGCGGCTCAGCTGTGCTGTCGTTTGACTGCACGGTGGAGCTTCGGGAGTTTCTAGGTCAACGCTGGCCGCTGGGCACTCACCAGGTACATGAGTGGGAACTCGCTCTCTCACTCCGTGCTGGCTCTTCCCTTTCCTGGCGCGCCGACTGTCCGTCCGTGGCGGAGTCGGCGAAAACGGCCACGGTTAAAGGGCTGACCGGCGTGGATTCTAACGCCGTCGACAAAGGAATGGGGTTGTTTGTGCGACGTTTATTTCAAATGGGAACTAGAGTCGTGACTGACAGCATGGTGCCCTGTGAGATGTTTAGGAATTTCACGCAATTTCTGGAACCCTCTTACATTGATCACTTGTGTACCAATAGCATCCGAAGAAAGCTTAGCCTCCCCTCCTGTTTGACGCTGGAGTTAAGACACTGAAGAAGCCTAATTAGTTCAGCATCTGCCTGTGAAGGTTGGGGGGGTGCGGACAGATCCTTTGAGGTGTTCAAGGGGCCCTCAGGAAAAACCCCACATTACTTTAGGGGCCAGGAATAATTTATTTAGAACTTGATCTGGGGAATACATTTGTCAGAAATATAAAAATTTGACTGGGATTACAGCTTTTTGTGAAATAACATTTAATTACCTATTTAAGTGAGATGGAAGTTAAAAAGTTTTAGGGCAAGCTCAGAAGATTACGTAGTTTTGAGAAAGCGCAGCCCTGTTGGTAGAGAAGACCGGTCCCTCGTGGAACCCAGGGCCGGAGGAAAACGACATGCAGAAGAGCAGGAGGCTATTTTGATCAAACGCCGAATCTTCACTTTCTCAGCAGATTACTTACCAGGTAAAGAAACACCTTTCACAATTGTATCAAGAAGAGACGGATAGTCTGGGAAAACGTTGTCCTTTCCACAGATGAAAAACATTAAGTTTTAGTTTTACGTAAGTACTCGTTGACATTAGAGCTTGTTGTCCTTTAAGCCAATTAAATAGAGCACGTTCGCAGATTAACTTCGGCCTGCCCTTCAGGGGTAGGTCAACAACACACACATTAACGCGTACGTCCACGGACTCAGGCCGCCAGCGACCGGCGGCTGGGAGCCCAGGTCCCCCCCGGGGGGCGGGGGGCGGGGAGCAAAGGGTAATTACACAGAAGTTGTTGCTGTGATATTTGGGCAGGAGCGGGTACGCACAGCAATCCGAGAGGAAGCAATTCTCTAAGTCAGAGAAACGAATTAGGAACTTAGGAGGTAAAAACAACCCAGCTATTGATCCAGGTTTGATACATGAATCTTAGATTTTAAAAAAACTTTTTTTAAAAAAACCAAGCAATTCAACGAGGAGAGAAAAGCCCCGCAGGCACGCTTGCTAAGGGTCAGCGGGACAGGGCGGACGCGGTGGTGCACGTGGTCACGTGACTCGGGCCCTGCCCGTTGGAGAGTGTGGGGCAGGAAGTCCCACGGACTGTGACGTGGAATTTATTGTGACCTGTGACTCCGGCTGCTCCTCTCGCCGCCTGGTCTGTGGTCCCGACTGGTCTGGACGGTGCCCTGAGTAACTGTCCCACTCTCCGAAGAGTAATGACCGTGTAGGCACCAAGTTCATCAACGTTTCCCCCCGAGGGGTCGCCCCAGACTGGGGGCTCTGTCCCCGACGCCGGCGCGTGGGAGCGGCTGGGGACTTGGGTGGCGGGCAGAGGCCGGCAGTGACCTGCGAGCTCTGAGCACACGTGTCTTGGGGTGCGTGGGGACGGCTGCGGGCGGGACGGTGAACCCCAGGGGTCCTGCCAACGGGGACGGGGCTGGGGACCGGCGGAGGAGCGTCCCGGGCAGGAGGACGCGGCCCAGGTGTCAGCTGCGTCCGCCACGCCCCAGGGTGGGAGGGGAAGCGGACGGGAGAGTGAGAAACCTGGGTGCCGAGTGGGGGCCCTTCTAAGCAAACGGTCACTCACGCGCCCGGTCCCTCCCTGCCGTCTACAATACAAGGCGAGGGGCGAGGGGTAAGCCGAAGAAGACCCGGCTCAGCGGGGAGACACCGGCCTCTGGGACTCGGAAACAAGAGCCGGGGTGTGGCTGGACCACCTGGTGCTACGGAGATTGTCTGGCGACGCGTGGATCCGATCCGCCGCGCCGCAGAAGCCAGACGCAGAGACGCGGGTCCCCGGGAAACACTGTCTCCTCCTCCGATGGTCCGGGCCCCCCGGGGTGGCACAGGAGGCAACGGGAGTTTTGAGAATGTTGCAGCAGCAGCGATGCCGGAAACCCGCCTGGACGGAAGGGGGCAAGATGCAGGACAAGTGTGTCACCATGGGCCCCCCACCCCCGGGAAGCCCGGGCCCCTCGCTCCTGCCCCCACCCTCCAGTGCCCGGGGTCAGGGTGCGTCCCCGGGTGTCCGTCACCACACCCTGCCTCGCAAACACCGTCTCAGCTGTGATATCGCGACTCTTCACGATCTTTCCCTTGGGACCATCCCCCAGCTTAGCGCTCTGTGCTCATTGTAGCACCCGGCACGTTCTGGACCTTTCCTGGACTTTGTTCAAGGACGTCGGAAAACCAGAAGCAGGAAAGAACAAACACCTGTGCTTCCCCACTTTGACATTTGACCCGGAACCAGTCCCCACGGGACCTCACAGGGAGGTCGCTCACACTGAAAATAACCACCCGCGTGCAGTGGTTTTCCTTGTCTATGCGTTCTGTTAAACTCCCATTTACAGCAAACAGTGTTCCCAAAGGGGAAAAAAAACGTTTTTCTACGTCGATTACTACATTACAGATTATCTCCGCCATCCTTTCTTACCTTCTTTCTTCCTCAGGCTAGTAATGACAGCGATCCCTGTTACATGAATGAACAAGGGGAGGAGACGCTGGTGACCTTGAACGGACAAGTCGGCGATTCTCTTAGAGAAGCGTCCCTTCTCGTTTCCACTCGTCACCCCCTAAAACCAGGCGGTAATTTGGAAGTCCTGGTGCGGCGGTCCCCACCGGGACACGTGGGCGGCCTCGCGGTGAGACCCCGCAGGACTGCTCAGGGAGGGACAGGCTCTGGGGGCGGTGCCACGGCCACGTTTCAGTGCCCTCGTGACCCCTGGCAGGTGGCCCCGTGTCTGGGTGACATTTGTCCCTCAGTGCGGAGGCTTAGGTCAGATGACCGCCACGGCAGGGCAACTAGGGACTGTCCCCCAGAGTTCTCAGGAGGAAGAGGGTGAAGAGGAACAGTTGGTGAAACAGGTAGCGGCGGTGGGCGGCGTGTGGAGACAGGAGGGGCCCCTGCATTGGGGGGGGCGGGGCGTGGTGCCCAAGGAAGCTCTCAGCGGATGGGGCAGGCGGGAGGTGCTCACTGGCACTTAAAAACCTCCGATCGTGAAAGAGGATTATTTTAAAAAGAATACAGCACCCACGAAAATGTGGATTTTCCTACAACACCGTACTTTTTAAGCCACCCTACAAAAATGAATCAGAGTTGCCTTTCTTGGCCGCTTGACATTTGCGGTGTATTTGCTGGGCTCTTCTCGCAAACAGCGGAGTTTAACCCTCGCCCCCCCGATTTGATTTGTGGGCTGTCTTCCCCACTTCACAACTTGAAAACCTCAAGCTTATAGAGTCCAAGCGACTGCCCAAAGGCCGCAGTATCTCACCTGTTTTGAACTCTGTGTTCTGATTCGCTGACTGCTCTCCTGTGTGTGGGGGATGGGGGGAGGGTGGACGGGCGCAGAGGCGAGGCGTCCGGGTGGGGTGACGCGTGGCCCTCTAAGCTGAGGACTCGCAACCCCCCGAGGCAGTGGCGACATAGGGAAAGACCAGGGAGAGGTTCCGGCTGTTAGCTTTGTCTCCGGCGCATCACCCCGTCCGGCGGTCTCGCGTCTCCAGGCCTGAACGGCCCCCTTTGCAGAACGGCGAGCTGGGCCCCGGCGAGCTCCGAGCTCTGGCTGCAGGCGGCTCTGCAACTCAGCCGGCAGGAGAGCCCCCCCGGGGGGCCCTGCGCGGCCCAGCAAAAGCCGCACCTCGGCCCGCGGGGAGCGTGATGGATGTGCGGGCCTTCCCGGAGAATTTATTGATACCAAATGTTTTATCTGGGCTTCTCCTAGGAAGACATAAACCTGACAAATTGTTAGAATCTAAATGAGATTTTTTTAAGACTTATCCGCAGAGAAATATGGCTTGTTTAAATCTGCGGTGTATTGTGGGGTGTTTACCCATCAGAACTTTTATCGGAAACTCTGTCCCTTCGTCAGACGAGAAAGGCAGGGGGAAGGAGGGGATGCAACGCCGTTCCAAGACCGTTTCAAGGAGAGCGGCCACTGTTTGGCCCTGGGACTGGCCGCTGTCTCTCGGGACCGCAGGATCTGCGGGGGTTCCCCTCAGCTGGGCGGCCTCGGGGGAGCTGGGTCGGAGACCCAGCCCCAGGAGTCCTGCCGGAGGCCTCTGCCCCGGACGGAGGCAGCACCGCATCGCCGAGTCCCCAGCCCAGCCCAGCAGGTCCCCGAGGCTCGAGTCCGGCTGTCGAGGGTCCAGAAGGCATGGACGGGTACGCTGGGGCCAGAATACAGGACGTGGGCGTGGCCTTCCACAAGGTTTCTCCACGAAGCTAGCACACCCTGCAGCGCGGCCCCAGAGGCCGGCTCTTGGAAGACGGGGACAGGGAGACGCCACAATCGGAGGAACCAGGGACAGCTCGAGGGGCGTCCCTTGTCGCCTGGGCCTGGTCCCGCGTGGGCACACGGCATCTCCTGGGCGATTGTCCTTCCCTCTCTGCCGCCGCACCCCGCACCCACACCTGGTGTTTGCCCTCGGGGGCGGAGACTCCGCCTCGTTTCCCCCGGCAGCCCGCGGTGCCCGGTGAACAGAGAGCCAGCCGGCACCGCCGGAGAAAATGCACGAGCACCCGGACGGACGCGTGACGGCTGAGTCGGGGTGGGTGTTCGGAGGGAACCCTTCAGCTCGTGTCTCGACCCGGAGTGAGAATTCCCCCAGACACGTGTGACCTGCCAGCTAGCGACGTCCGCGCACTGGGCTGCAGAGAGAGGGACTCCGTTTGACCAGACAGAGAAAGGGCGGGATTGGGAAGCCCTGGGAGGCGAATGTGGGCTCTCCTGCCTTGGTTCCCTTAACCGGCCCCGCGGGCTTACGGGAGAGGCCTTACTCCCAGGCGAAAGGCGAACAAACCAAACCCTCTCTGTGTGACAGGGCTGGGGTCCCCACCGCAGCCTCGGACTGCACGGCGCAAGACCTTCCCTTCGCACCCGGGGCTTCCGCGCGGGCAGGAGGCGAGGGGGGCCAGAGACACACGCATGGAGGCATCTGGGTTGGGGCGGGGCTCTCCCTCCACCCCTGGGGCCCTGGACCCCGACACTGCCGTTTTCACGCCTTCCCCCGCAGGGCTCCCCCCGCCCCCAAACTGTCACTCAGGGTCATAAGCCGCTTGCAGGCATGATGGCTCGTTAGACTCGGACTCACAGTTCACTTGAAGTCGTTCCCCGTCCCCTCCGTCGGCCCTGCAGCCCCGGGGTTAGGTGGTGAAGCACCCCCGGGTGTGACAGCACCGAATCGCCCGTCCTAGGTGCCACCCGCTGACACGCCCTGAAGAACTGAGCGTGTCGCCCTCTAAGGTCAGATGGCGCGTGTCAGCGGCAACGCCCAGCCCAGCTCCCGCCCAGGACCGGTCTGCCTGTCTGAGTCGCCCCCCTCGCTACCTGCCCCCCCCAGGTCCTCCACTCCTTCCCACACAGGTTTCCCGTGACCTTCGACGTGCCCTCGTGGATCTGCATCCACGTTTTGTCAAGTTCTCCTCCGAGAACGGGTCGCGCGTCTGGTTCGTCGTTACGGCCTGCGTCTCAGCGCAGCGAGGGCCTGGTTGCCCGGCCACTCACTGGTGCTTGGACGAGAGTCCTTCCGCACGGCCCCTTCCGCCGCGGGCGCGGCTCAGGTCGCCGAGCGGAAAGGGGGCGGGGCGAGGACGGGTGATTTAAGGACCACGGCGGAATAGTTTGTCCGTGTTCATTGGGGGAACACGCAGCAGCGCCCGGGCAGCCCTCGTGGAAGGGAAGGTGCAGGGTGCTCGGGGCCACGCGGGCAGGGGTGTGCGGAGGGTTCCGGAACGTGGGGCATCAGCTCGGTTCTTAGCACGGACGATGACGGGCCTGCCTTCCCCACACGTGTCCCAGGCAGGTCGCCCCCCCAGGCCCCACACGGGCCACGCGCCCGGGTGGCTGACGTGCACCTGGGCGGTGGGCCCGCTCCTCTCCGGGGGCCGAACCTTGAGCTCCGGGAGTCCACGTCCTTCTGCCAAGGAAAGGTCTTGCAGCGCCGCCCTGGGGGAGACGTTGTTCCAGTCCCACCGGACGGGAACAAAGCTACTTCTTCCTCCCACGGAGGCACTCTTCGTCCTTCAGGCCCACTCGTGAAACAAACAACCGAACAGCCTGGAAAGGCCACGTGGAACCACAGGCCGCCAGAGCCTCTGCCCACGGGACACACAGACACGCACGACCCACAGAGCACTGTCTCCAGAAGTGTCCGCCGCTCGGCCTGGCGCCGGCCTGGCCTCCGGTGCATCTCTCCGCGCCCGCCCGCTCTCTGACACTGCGGTTCGCCGGGCCGGCAAAGGCGAGACAGAGCCCGGTCTCCTCCGCGTGTCCCATTCAGTGTCTCCAACACCACGTGGAGCCACGGGACGAGGTCACCCCACGTTATTGACCTCAACTGTGTCCCCCAGCTGAATGAATCCCCAAGCATTCGGGATCTACCCTGATAGACCGCATGGCTTTCTTCCTGAGCGTCTGGGTGGACCTTCCGCTGGGCTGGGGGCCAGGGTGTGTTCGTGGGAGTGTCAAGGCTTGTCTCGGACCTGAGGGCTGAGTCCAGGGCGGCTGTAAAGGCCGCCGACCCCGGCTGCGGAGGCGAGGCCGGCCCCAAGGCTTTGCACGGCCAACCGCTGCCACCAGCTGCTTCAGCCGCAGGGGCTGGGTGACTCACTGTAGGACACACACACGATGCAGGGTGGACAGAAGTCATCGGTCAGCTATCCTCCCCAAAGCCCTCCTCCGCCCCGTCACCCGGGAGCCTCCGCCCGGAGAGACCTTGCTTGTCACCTGAGGGCCACGTGGCCGAGGCGGGCTTTCGCCGAAACGCTTCGTCTCGCCCCGTCGGTTGGTGCCCAGGCGTCGGAGCCGGCTGCCGCGCTTCGGAAGGGAGGCCGCAGCGAGCACTGGGGGACGAGTTGGCCGTTCCCTCTCCCCGGGCGCCCGGCGTCCTGGGCCAGGGACACGGTTGGAAACCTCCCCTGTCGTGGTCTCCTGGCCAGCCAGAAGGGCTTGGGTTCACGGTTATTCTTAATAACAGGCTAGTCCCTGTTTTAGCAGGGGGGCTGCCCGAGGACAGCCAGTCCGGGGGCCAGGCCTGTCCTTCTAGAAAGTGCACGTGTGTGCACTCATGTGGGCACTGCGGGCGTGTTTCTCGTGCCCGAACGAGCGCGTGCTGTTCGGAGCAGAGCTCCCAGGTCGGGGGGGGGGGGGGGGCCAGAATGCAGTGATGGTGCCTGCAAAGTTACACCGTTGCGTCTTCACGTTTATTTAAGGTGTGAGATGCCCACAGACAGGTCTGTGAACTGAAAGAAGCCAAAACAAGTGTTCACCGCTGTGTAGAAAACAGCGAAACGGTAGGACTATTTTTTCTTTTCCTGCGACGATCCAGTCAGTGATTCCCTCATGAAGCCACAGTGGTCAGGCCGGCTTCGAGATCAAACAGCTGTCCACCTCGCCTGGGCGCCGCCCTTCCGTCTCCCGGCCACGGCGCGTGGGGGCTCGGCGGCGCACCGGTAAGCACACTTCGGTTCAAAGTTACGGTCACGTCAACCCCCTGTGACCCTCCCCTGTGGGTTTTGAAAGCAGGGGCGTCACAGTTGCGCTACAGCGTCCCACCCCGTGAATCCCTCTGATGTTCCCTCGTCTCTGCCTCGCTCACCGAGTGATCGTTCCGGCTGCTGGACCTCAGGGCGTGGGAGGCGGAATTCTTCAGCACTGACACCTGGGTGCTGTTTCTTTCAACAACCTGACGGGAAACCGTTTTACCCAGTTCGACTGTGTCGTTTAGTCCGATCGCAGAAAACCTCAGAGTCCGCCAGCGCGACGCTGTGCCTCTTCTTCCTGCAGGGGACCTGCTCCTCCGTGCCAGCGGGAGCGAGGAGGACCTTAGGGGCGCTGCTGCGGCCACCGGGGGCCTGAGCGTGCAGTGGAGGCGGGAAGGGGGGGCGTGACCTCTGTCACGGAGCAGCACTCAGGTCCTCGCCGATCGCGTCCGTCCGTCTGGTGGGTGGGAGGGGGCTCCGAAGCGACGGACTTGGCTCTGGAGCCGGTGTTCCTGAGCCACGCGGGGGCCGCTCCGCCCGGCCCCTCCTGGCCGCCCAGAGTGGGACGGGAGAGGCAGAGGGCAGCAGACAGCCAGACCCGGGCGGGTGAGAAGTGCCCACCGGCCCACGCTGTGGAGCGGCGAGAAGTGTGCCCCGGCCGCACGGACTCCAGGGGCCGCCGGGGCTCCCAGCCTGGGCCGCGGGGTCGGAGGGGGCGTGGACTAGAGCAACCTTGAGGACGCAGGCGTGAGAGGAGACAGAACACAGGGAAAGCTAGTCAACTACAGCATTTCTGCTGACATTGAATAAAAGGAATCTTTCCTCCATTTTCACCAAAAATTGTTAAGTATTGGAATTCTCTCTACTTTATATTTGGTCTATAATTTTGCCTTAAGCTTTGGTTTTTGTTACCGCTGGCCTGTTTCCAAGCACTAAAAAATAAGATAAATGGTTTAAAATATCACAAATATTTAATGGGCTGAAATACCACAGTATCAAACTATTGATGGAAAACCCACCAATGTTATTCCTTTCACGCATCAAACTTCTGTGCAGGGGTGGGACCGGGACAAAGAACCAGATCACGTGGACACTGCGATAAAGACAGCACATGCTCCTTTCACGCTTAACCAGGTGTGAAAATATCACCGGTGTTTTATGATATAAATAAAAAGATGGATACATTCAGACTTCTTTGGGTGATTTTTATTGATACTTTTTGGAGTGGATGTGCCCTGAGATTTCACTTAAACGTCGGATGTGCCGGGGAAACGCAGGTCAGGAGCACCCTGTCCTGTGGGTGGGGCCGAACACGGCCGAGTCCTGGCGGGCGGGAGCGCCTGTGCCCAAGGTGGCTCTATTCCCAAACTATCCCCCGGTGCGTTCTGGCTGAAAAGAAACAAAAGCCGTCCCTAGAATAAGGTGGAAGATGTGTGTATGTAGTTTATTGGGGGGGGGGGGTTGTTTGTTTTTCCACCGGAGTTGCCGGAGAAGGTTCCAGAACTGTGAGGCTGTGGACCTTTCTTGGCAGAACGGCGCTCAGTCTCCTGAAACACGCCCTCCCCCGTCCCAGCCAGCGGGTCTGTCCGGGGGTCTCCGGCGACGCAGACACAGGGCTGCCGCTGGGACAGAGACACGTGGTCCGGAAGGATGTCTTCACCTTCGGCCGCTGCGCCTGCCTCTCCGGGCTGGTCACCGTCCCAGTCGTCCGGCCCCTCGGGTCCCAGGAGGAGCCCCGGGGCGGCAGAGCGCATTCGGGCCAAGACCTTGGGGTGGAAGTCCTCCCGATGGCCCCAACAGGACACGAGGCACCTGCTGCTGAGCCCTGGGGCCTGGGGCGGGGCCACGTCCCCCCAGGCAGCAGGGAGGATGTCATCTCTCTGAACAGCTTGACCACGGGGACAGGTGAGAGGCAACTGTCGTGCAAGCTCACTGAGACGCACGAAGGCGTTAGGAGATGTGGCCGCCGTCCTGAGAGTCTCCACATCTGAAAAGCTCACCCAACGCCCATTTAAAAACCCATTTTTGCATTTTGGAACGGAATCAGAGAGTTACGAAGGGCGATTAACTTGAGAAAACCTTATTTTCAACCACAAAACATCATGAAACACTAAAATTGTTTGTAGCATCTAAATGGCCAAAGGAGGGAAGATTCTGGAGGCGCGTTCACTGAGCGTGACATTTCGGCCGTCCGGGGGATTTGCAGGGTGCGGCGTGACGGGGTTTTTAACACTTCTACACGAGAAGAAGTGTCTGCACAGGTCTTCCACGTGCGCAGCGTGGCCCCGAGGAGGCGCGGGTCTGCAGATCATCAATCATTCTTCCTCCACTTTGGGGCCACACATGTGACAGGAGACTGAATGAACGTCTTCGCTGCAGGAGGGGCGGGCACTGGGAGAGCTGGGGGAGGCACAGGTGGGGCCCTGGCCACACGGGCCCAGAGAGGTTGCTGGCGCCCGGCCCTCCACCACCTCTCCCTCTCACGTGTCAGTGGCTGCTTTGGAGCCTCACTCACTCACGCCGGAGCCCAGGAGGCGTCTGCACTCAAAGGACGGGAGGACCGGGAGGGGTGGGGACGGGCAGAGGAGAGCGGGAAGCCCAGCCACGCCCTCCCGCCCCCCCCAACACACAGACACCGGAGCGGCCTCCGGGTGCCAGGGTCAAGTGCTGGGTCCCCAGGACTGTCCCCAAGCCCCACGCGTCATGAGTGGCATCTTTCAGAGCCCCCACCCGAGTGACTAGCCCTTGCCCTTCCGTCCATTCAGAGCCCACTGGCCACCTCAGGGCCCCGGAAGCCTTGCCCCCGTCTCTCGTTCTCTGGTTCACGGCCGGGCTTCGGGGTCCGGCCCCGGCACCCACTCCCGTTGTACGACCCACGTGCCCGGCTCCTCCGTGTGCAGCAAGGTCTCGGCCCGTGACGTCCTGGCTCTTGTCACTCTTATCGCTGGGCTGCCACAGCCCGCCCGCGGGCGCCACCCCAGCAGTCAGTCCCGGGCCCGAGACAGAGGGTCCAGAGGGCACCCGCCCGGGCACTGGGGTGAGGTGGGGCGGCGTGCCCGTGACCCAGCCCTTGACCGACCTCGTAGCGGTGTCAACGCCACGAGTGTTCACGACTTGTGACAGGGCGGTGCTTGGATACGATTAGAATGAAGAGAAAACCTTCAGTTAAGCAGGCTGACAACGCGTTTTCTAATCCAATCTACAGTTTAACTGCTGAAGAGGGGCGCACAGGGTCGCCAGCAAGGTGGGGGGGTGGGGGGGGGCAAGACCAGCAGCTCCCTGCCCCCACCAGCCAGGATCTCGCCGTCCACGCAGAGCCCCCAGTGCGGCTCAGCCTCGGCCGACAGCCCCTCCCTCTCCCCATCGAGGCCGAGGCCCTGGGCAGCCCCCGGGTGGCACCGGCCAGCAGACCCTGCACTCTGAGGACGGGACACTGTGGGGGGCCCCCGGCCGCCCGGGGCCGGGTCAACCCGGGTCAGCCAGCAGTCACATTCCCCCCAGCACCACAACCCGGAGACCCTTTCTACGCAGAGAGCATGGACCCGTCCTTTGAGAAAATGCCAGTTCAGCCCGGTTTCGTGGGAGAGAGTGACATGGGTGCACTGAGTATATTGACTCTGAAATCAGAGGGACAAACCGTCTGATTTCTAGCTGTCCCATGTGATGCCAGTGAACCACCGAGGCGATACAATCATAAGGAGAGGCCTGGGACACTAGCGTTCCACGGCGGTGAGGAGCGGTCCCCACGGGCGTGTCTGTGCCGCCCCTGTCCAGCGTGACCGCTCACCAGCAGTGGTGAACCACGGCCACGCAGCCCCGCCCCGGGCGCGTCCCCGAGACCCTCCTCATCCCGCCACCGGGCTCCACCCACACGCCCCGGTCCCTCCAACTTCCCCTGTGGGTGCTCCGCTCGCGGCCGGCAGAACCTCCTCCCCCCTCTGGCCCCAGTTCTAGAAGAGCTGCCCTGCCCCCTAACTCATGTCTTGTCCCGCACGGGAAGGCCGCCGCACGGAGAAGCGAGCGCGCAGTCAGGGCACCGGCTCCGCCGACCCGCGCCAGCTCTCGCCCGCCCGCCGCTCAGCCCTCACGACGCGGGAGCCACAGGGACCGACTTTGGACTTCAAGGAAACCGTGGCCTCCGGCATTTGCGACGGAGCAGCCCCGCGACGTGTGTGCGCTGAGGGAGCCTCCCGGGCCGCGCCTGCCCGTGCGTCAGCGCATCCTGTCGTTTGTCACTGCGCTGAGGCGCGGGGGGGGGGCGGGGGGGGCCCCGAGTGAGGCTCACCACTCTGCACGTGGCAGCCACTAGTCCTGACGCGACAGAAGGGTGTGTCCTCGTGATCGACCACACCCAACGGTGACTGAGGCTGCCGGGACACTGGGGAGTTTGGGGGCAGGAGCCGCTGCCGCGGGGCGTGGCTCAGGGTGCGTGAGCAGGGTCTCCCCTCCCTGTGTTCATGTCCATGTCGTGTTGTTGGGGCGTCTCTGTCTCACTGACACCCTCTGCCTCCACCAACCGGACCACCCCGTGTGCCATGGCAGTGCCCACCTCCAAGCAGCCTTGGGGGGCCCCTGGGAATTTACAGGGCGGGGTTCGCTGCATCGCGCTCAGGACGGGCGGGTTTCCTCCACCGGCCGATGGCCCCGCCTCCCTGCATCGCGCCGGGAAACTGCAAGCAGCAGCAGCCGTGCCCTGTTCACCGTGAACCCTGCGGTGTCTCACGCCACGCCCCCCACGGGGCGCGCTCCTCAGACACTCGCGGCGCACGCAGGATTCGTGTCAGACGGGCACGTGTGTGCGTGAAGGGGCTGTTGTCTCCCGCACGGAGCATCCTTTAAGCTCCGCCCTCGCCCCAGGGGGTGAGGGGGGCCCTCATTCGGATGCCGACTCCCGCCCACTGCCTTTGTCCGGCCAGCGGGCCGACAGCCTCCCAGAAACAGCCTCCCTTGATGAGCTCTTGAGAACCGCAGCAAGCCCAGTGGTGAAATTCTGGGCGCTTGAATGGTAGCTGTGGGTAATAAAATCACGGCCATTATACGCTGGTCCATTCAGAACCCCGTGGCTAATGAGGTTCGCGCACCTGACAGGTGGATTTCCTCTCTTAAATTGATTAAATGCGGTCTAATTGCCGACAAAAGAATTCACAGCTGGTTCAGGAAACAAATGTAAAAGGGACTCATCTCATGAAACGCAGCTCTGGCTTGGCATCTGAATATAGACAGCCCGTGGTCTACTTTCGCTCAGCGCAAAACACTTATGTAGGAAGAAAATTATCAGCCGATTCATCAGCACTCGTAGCGTCTCGATAATTAACTGTATTTACAGGGGAAGATACCAAAATTCATAGCCCAAATGAGCTCCGCTTGTTTCAGCCGATTACTAGTTGAGCGTGCATTTAGACTGAACCCCAGGGCAGCGCCGCACTTGCTAGGGAACACCAGGCAGGTTACTTAAACAGCCCGGTGCCGGCATCTATACAACGGGCTTCGTACTCATTCCTGTCTCGGTGACCACCATACGTGGAAGAAATTTAAGACTCTTTAGCTGAAAATGCTAGGAATAAGTTATCGATTATTGCTTTTACGTTTCCTTAATTATTTTCCCGTGTCTAAGACAATATTGATGAACAGGTCTCGTGACAACTGACGGCTTGAATAAACTACGACTTCCTCTTTTCCTACTTCGAGGATTAACCGATGCATCCATCGGGCTGAGGGAGACCTTGTAACCGTGGCAACAGCGGAAGAAACATTAGTTTTCCTCTCCATCCTCTCTCTCAGGGGGATAAAAAAAATTAACTGAGAATATCTGTGTTTCAAACATTCTAGTTTTACAAATGACATTTTTACTAGTGTTTTTCTTACTCTTTGTTTTTTAAAACTGTATCACCTTTCTTGACCCGTGTTCCGAGTATGGGGTGCTACTGCAATGAAGGTACTTTCAAACAAGGAGGCAGTTCAGGCTCCCCACATGACGGACTTTTTCCTATTGCTCGAGGACAAAAAGCTTAACTCATACTTTGTTTTTGGCAAACTGCCTCGTCTTAGACTGGTGAAGAGCGATTTGTTTTCGCTTCCCCCCCCCCGGTGGCCCCCTCCTCAGACACCTGACGGATCCCTGTGTGGGCAGTGGGTCCATTCCAGGGTGGTTCTCGCCCTTCCTGCCCCGGGTAGCGCGCTGGCACAAGGGCGTCTCACACCAGCAGCTCACAGACGGCTCAGACTCTTTGACCTCGATGCCACGGCGGTCCTGGGACCGCCACCCGCCGCGTACCCACATTAGAGGAAAGGGCCGCGCTCTCTCACCTGTGAGCCCTGCCCAGGTGACAAGGGGGTGACCGTGAGTCACCTCTCCTCCCTGGGAAGTGCAGCACGGGACTCTGTGAACCTGTTTTGCGGGTGAAGAAAGTAACTCTCGGGAAAGATCAGGTCCCCGACGAGCGTCAGGACCCAGCCCAGCGGAACCTCGGAGCGGGGTCTGCGAGTCAGACTCAGAGCGAGAGGCGGGTGCGGTGTGGCTCCCAGCGAGAGCAAGGAGGACGTTTGTTTGTTTGAAGGTGGAGCCTGCCCCTCCTCCTCCTCCTCCTCCTCCTCCTCCTCCTCCTCCTCCTCCTCCTCCTCGCCGGGAAGTGCCGTACCCTCCGTGGCAGGCAGCCTCGATTCCTCCGCCTCGAGGTTCCTGTTTGCGAGGAGAGAGCACCACCGTCCCGCCGTTCGACTTTCACGAGACTAAACGGTGGAGTGAGTGCAGGAGGTGCAGCGCGGTGTTAGTTGCACGCAGGACGCAGGACGTGCACATCGGGCCCCGTCTCTCCCCTTCGGTTCGCCGCCGCGGGGCGCCCCAGGGACGCAGAGCTGCCCGAGGAAGGAGGTCAGCCGGTGGGGCCGCGGGACAGGAGTGCGTGCGGGGAGGGGGGGCGTGCGGGGCGCCACCCCCTGGTCAGGCAGCGGGGGTCAGCGCGGGGATTGCAGCCGGGCGGGGGTCTCTGGGTCAGAGCTCTGAAGGGCAGCCCCACGTGGGGTCCCCGCAGTCCTGCTGCGACCCGTGGCCGGCAGGTGATGGGCGCCGTCCCGGGGGCCCTGCAGAGCAAGTGGGCTTCGTGTGGCCGGACATCCGTTATCTGGATTCTATTTAAAATAATCGGAAGTGTAAAATTTGAGTCTTGTGCAGCGGGCTTTTGAGCCTTGGGGCTCCACTCCCCTATTTCGGAGTCCAGTGTCTCTGACACACGGGACACCTGTGCCTTCTTCGCCGGCACGGGGACATGTGTCCAAAACAGCTGCTTCTTCTGAAACGCTGGTAAGAATCCTTCAAATTTAAAAACACCTAATTCTGACATTATTAGTGGTCGGCGCCCGCGTTTCCGAAATGTCAGCTTCCCCACCCTCCCCCTTCCTCTGGGAGCCGTTCCTTTTCTCCTCTCTCCCTGCTCCTCCGTGGCCTCTGGCTTCTTGCCGTGCGTGCCCCAGAGACGACCCCCCACGCCCGACTTCCCGATAATTTCAAGGCATAGCCTCCCTTCTTGTCAGAGGTCTCTGCGCATAGCCCCTCTTGCTGGATGAAAAACGGTATCGGGACGGGCATCGCATTTATTTTCTCAGAACTAATGCAGTTCCCTCACCGGAAGGATCAGTCAAGCCTGCCTCCGGCTCTGCAGCTGATCCACTTAGGGCGCCTCCCGGCCATGTCCCCGCGGGGAGAGAGGCCCGGGTTTATAGGGCATGGCGGCGTAATAAAATCTTGTTTCTGGAAAGCCTGCAGGATGCTGGGCAAGGTCAGCGGGGGCTGGAATTATTTGGGGCTGTAAGGTAGAAGATAAAATATCCTTTCTGAAGCCTAACCTCTGCACAATCACTCTTGGCGAGGGCCTACAAGAGGGTCAGGACGGTAACGGAAAATAGTAAGGGCTGTCACAAAACATCGCAAACTCAGCCTCAGGACTTCGGAGGGGCAGAGGCAAAGGACACTGCCAATGGCTGTGAAAGTACGACGGGCTCCCTTTCCCGGCAGAACGCCACTGCCCTGTGAACGGTGCGGCCGTCCCGTGGCTTCTAACGTGCTGACCGCGCTTGCTTGTTGTCCCTCTGTGCACAGTCGGGTGGGTCGCGAGGTGCCCGGCCGAGCAGGCTTCCCGGCCCAGCCTGAGCTCCTCGTGGTAAGTTGCTGTTGCTTGAGGTTGCCTTCATGCTGACGCAGTTCTCCATCGAGTAACCTCGTGCGTACAGAGCAGCCGGGGTGAATACACTGTGAGCGCACGGCAGCGCACGACCCCCTCGAGAATGGCTGACGCAGCGTGAAATACCGGCTGACGATCATGTTCCCAAACTAGTTTGGGCTGCGGTAAGGGTCTAAATGCCGACGAGAGCCGGACTCGCCGGCGGCCGGGCCTCAGAGGACCTGCTGCTTACCGTCCGGCCCTTCCCCTCCCCGCTCCTCCGCCGTGAAACCTGAGACAATGACCCCCGGTGCTCTGGGGGCCGGGCAGGGGGAAGGGGGTCCGCAACCGCTCTGAGAACACGCGTGGCACACACGGGCAGGTGGACTAGGGCGTGACTTTGACCCTCCCGTCCGACAGCCCCCCCAGAACGGCTCCGCGGAGGCGCCGAGGCCCAGGAGTGACCCACCATCTCCCCACCGTCTCCCACTGGACCAGCACGCGACCCCCGGCCGGCGAGGGTGCACCTCCGCGTGGCCGGGGGGGGCGGGGGGCGGCTGGTGCTGAGACCCGCGAGGCTCGTGCTCCCAGGGCAGGGTCCGCCCGCCGGGGAGAGACTCACGGTGGGCGATCTCAGTCACGCTGGTCGCCGCAGCGGGAGTCCGAACGAGGGAAGGGAGGGCTGCCTGAGAGACGAGGGAGCCCCGCCTGTCCAAAAGGGAAGGGTGGGGCATCGATGACCAGATACGGGGGTTCCGGTTTAAACTGGGAGACCTGGGGCTCCCCGGGAAGAGAAGCCTCGCCCATCGTGTGGACATGCGCCCACTCGGGGCGTGGGCTGGAACAGAACCCACGGCCAGGTGGCTCAGAGGGCGTCTGGGGACAGGCAGGCGGTGCTGGGCGACAGCGGGCTGGAGACTCCCTCGAGGTGACAGGAAACAGGGAAGGGAGTGGGAGCCCGGGAACGGCACAAGGGCGGGTGGCCGCGCCGTAGAGGCCCATGGTCAGTGTCCACTCGAGCAGGAGGTGGGGGGGGCTGGCGGGCGGACCTGACGCCCAGGTGCGTACAAGGCAAACTAGGGACCGGGCGGGGCACAGGAAAACAGGCACAGCAGGCTCATACCCGGGAGTGTGCATCACTCCAGAGGACAGAAGAGAAATTGGTACAGAGGCCAGGGAGATTGATTCCTTTTAGGTAGTGTAACTTACAAAAATCAGTTGTTGAACAAGGTGGCGCATGGTGGGGATCACTCCCAGACTTGTGGCAAGCATTTTCAGGGCTCCCGCACGCCCACTACGGCGTGGAAATTAGAATCGCTTCTTACCAGGATGCCGTGCACGGTGGTGTGTTTGCACGCATCTGTGTGTGTTTGTGTGAATGTGTGTGCGTGTGCTGTGTGTCTGTGTCTCCGTGTATTGTGACGTGTGTGCATGGTGTGTGTTTGTGTGAATGTATGTGTGTGACGCATGCGGGGCATGCGTGTTTGTGTGGATGTGTGATGTGGGGCGTGTGCGTGGTGTGCGCACGTGTCTGTGGTTGTGTGTGTGCATGCACACGTGTTTGGGAGTGGAGGAGCCCTCAGAGCAGTGGCCCGAGGAAGGACACCGGAGAACGTCGGCCCCTGGCGCCATGGAAAGCACCACGCAGCCGTGGCCGGGACGTGGACGTTCTGGTTGGCAGCCGCCTCCTCGCCTGGCAGCGTCTGGGCAGTCTGAGGGCCCCAGGGCCGCGGTACACGGGGTTTCCTAGGGGGCTGCTGGGCAGAGCTTTACAAACCGTAATTTCCAGATGAAGGTCGGCGTGGTCAGTGCACGCAGGACACACTGCTACCCCAGGCCGCGGTCAGAGGCCAACGCCTCAAAGCAGAGCGGGCCGACAACATGATACAATGACCGCGAGGTCACGCCAGCAAGCGTCACGGAGTGAAGGAGAAACAAAGCAGCGAAGATGCCACCAAGGAAATGCCTGCAATGGTGGGACTCGAGGGGAGCTGCTTCGGGAAGGGAGGAAGCATGCGGGGACGAGGGGCAGCGAGTCCTGGAGGCTCCTTGTCCCCTTCCTCCTCTCCTCCTCCCTCCGCCCCCCCTCCTCTGCCTCCCCCTCCCTCACTCCTTCCCCCCTCCCCCCCCTTCGACACAAAAGGTGAAAACAAGCTGCACTTGACCAAGTTGGGGGGAGCCCTGCAGCGGCCCCCGCAACAATTCTTCTCTCCCGCAATTTTAGTCCCGCGTGGTCGCGTGACGATCTCGCATCAGCCGAGGGCGGGCATACGCCTGGAGAGGTGCCCGCACCGGGGCCTTCCTCACCGGGCGAGTGCCCTCGGGCGCACCCCCACAAGCCCAGATGCCGCCGCCTCACCCTGCCGCGTCGGCGTGGCCTGTCCCCCAGCTCCTGCGTGGTCGGCCGTCCAGTGAAACGCCGTGACCTGGCGCGCGGCCGCTCTCAGTCCGAGGGCTCAGATAAGACGCCTCTGCTCCGTGGCACCTCCTCCACTCCGCTGCGTGGTGGACGCTTGGTGTCCAACCACAAGGGAGGCGCTCCCCCACTTTGCACTCCCCTCGGGCAGCCGGCACTCGGCAGCAACTCCGCTCCACGGGGCGGCGAGCTCCAGGGTGCGTGACGCCCTGGAGACGCCTGCCCTCCAGTGGCGAGGGGAGACGCGCGTGCAGTGCCCCACGGGCCACCGCGCGGTACAGTCACACAAGGTGTGCCTCAGCGGACTGCATGACGTTTTACTACCCTGTTCCTGTGGCAGGCATCTGCATTCCAACAGGCAGCCCGCTCCGGGGTTCTCGCCGACACAGAGGAGGGAGGGACTGGCGTAGGAGCAAACATTTTCCGCTCCTCACACCTTGCACGGGACTCCAAGGGGAACACCTTGACTCAGGCTTATGCAAGTCAACACAGTCAGCGCATCCCAGCATCCCGCGCCCTGGCTCCACCCCCGCCCACCAGGCCCCCGGAGAGCTGAGCAATCTGTCTGTCACAGGGCTGCCTGCCAGGGGCCCCCGGGGCTCCCCCTCCCCGGCCTTCCCGAGCAGACCGCTCGCCTGCGTCCCCTCCGGCCTCAGCCCAGCACCTGGCGACGCGCAGTGCACGGAAGCCGATGGATCGGTGCGCGTTTACTGAACAAATCAACGAGTGAACTGACCAACAAACAAGTTAACAGTCCCTCCCTTGCCGACAGCATTGCCTTATCAACTCTAAAAATATCCATTAGAAGTTGTGGAATAGCTCCTCATCCATGCCAATGCTCCGGCCGCCAGTTCAAGTCCAGAATAAAGTCTAACTTAAAGCAGCCATGAGGAAAGCTAAGGGAAAAATTATACGGAAAACACAGTAATGTTAAAAAGTTTACAGAACCACTAGGTAAAAAAAAAAAAAAAATCAGGATTGGGAATGATCCTCAGCTAAAGCAGACCTTTCTACAAAATGCCGTCACTTAAGTTGGGGACCTAGAGGAATGTCTCTAATGTTGACTAAGACTTCTCAATAATAATATTGATTCAAACAACATGGCCCAAACCCTGTGTCTCCCCTGAACAGTGGTGATGCTGATCGCGCTCGGTGCTCCGAATGCTTCCTCAGTGTTCATTCCCCGAGTGGCCGCCTTATTTTCCCCATTTTTACTTACCAAAAACCTGAGTGGTGGAAATCGGGAAAAGCTCGCCCACCCAGGAAGCGACAGTTTTGGGGTTCCAACCGGAGCAGCCCAGCAGCAGAGTCTGCTCCCCGAGGGGGGTGCCCGCCGGCGCGGCGAACCCCAAAGCGGACTGTCCGTCCTCAACCCCTGATGACCGGGAGGACGTTTATGACCGGCCCACGCCGGCTCGTGCATTAGTGTGCTGGAGCAGTCACGTATTTTCAAACAGCCTGAGCAAAGTGCGCTTCAACACTGCCAGCACTCTTTCCAAAGCCTGTGAAACATCATTGTTTTTGAAAAATATTCAAGTGACTTAGGACCTGGAGGAGGAGGAAGAAGGAAATCATTAGCACGCGCGTGAACTGTTGTTCAGATGGATCGTGATGCACGGCCCACAGCCGCCGCGGAGGGAACGGTTTCCAATGAGATTTAGTTTCTCTGCTTAAGTACCTCTTCTTGCTCTGCCAGATACATTATCAGCATTATTTCAGGTCCTGGTGTTTGTTTATAAACATTTATCTTGCAATGGGAAATTTAAATAGAGATCAAGTCTGAAGCACTGTAAATCTAATGGCCGAAAATCGCCTGGTAAAACTTGGGCATTTATCCAATTAGTTAAATAACGCTCTCAGAGCTGGGTGAAGATTTATTGACTTCTCCTAGTCAAGATATTCATGAAAACCCCCTTCGAAAACACCTATTTGTAAACATTTTAATCACAAGATCTATGCCGTTAGGTGGCGGCAGGCTGTGGGTGGGACATTAAGTCACTAAACACTGCATCATCGGTAATGGCCAAACACCGCCATTAGCTTTTGTCTTCAGAAGCAATTTTCTTCCACTACATTTTCAAGGAGAGTTCTAAGGAGGAAAACGCTGAGAGGTTACAGCATCAGCTCCCTTATCCTCGCAGAACTGCTTTCATGAGCCCAGAGCCACCGGGCAATCAGCTACCGAGAACATGGCAAATCTTCATTAATCTCCAGGTGCTGGTCTTAGGAAACCGAAATTTGTTTATTCCATAATTTCGAAGACATCACTCAAAGACTCTTTGAAGGAAACTTCTATTATAAGTAATATAAAGGTTACAGAAGGGCATTAGTTTTCCTTCCACTGGTCATATAATTCACAAATAAAACCAGAAAACCCACACCGGAGCGAGAGCGACCATAACACAAGCGCAGAGGTGTGAGATAAAAGGAGCACCGTAAATATATGATTGCTGCGCTGAAGCAAAAGACAAACAGTGGGCCTTGAAGACAAGGTGCAAGTGTGGTTGTGGGGGGTTATTTTTAATTTTCTGAATAAAACGGCCTTTCTTCAAAGTGTCGCAGGTTCGATTCCCAGTCAGGGCACACGCCTGGGTTGCAGGCCATGACCCCCAGCAACCGCACATTGATGTTTCTCTCTCTATCTCCCTCCCTTCCCTCTCTAAAAATAAATAAATAAAATAAGAAGATAGCTTCTTCTTTAAAAAAAAGAAGGTATCTAAAAAAACAAAAAAACAAAAACCGGCCTTTCTTCAACGGTGCGCCGGGCGAGGGAACTGGACGGGAAGCAACGACCCGGAGGACCGCAGGCCGCCCAGAGTCTCCGCGGAAGCCCAGGGCGCGCAGCAGCCGACCCCGAGGCCGCGGGCTCCGCTCGTGACCGATAGTTAGGAAAGCGCAGTCAAATATGTGCTTGAGAACACACGTTCTAAAGTAAAATGAAATCCAGCTCGCTGCTCACAGTCTCTAAAAACCTACTTCCCAAGTTGGCACAAAAAGTAAAGCAAACAATATAACCAAGAAGTCATTCTACGGGGAAAACAAAGACACAGAACAGGAACATGCCATTAGTTTCTTCAGAAAACAGTGAAACGTCTACTGAGAGACAGTGTATTAGATATTTTCATGGGAAAGTATGAATAATTTTAGGTAAAATTCACTGGGGTGGTTGAATGTGCTCTCCAAGGAGCTATGTGGTTTCCAATTTTAAGTATATTTTTCATTATAAACATTTCAGCCACTGTCCCCTCGCATCGGCCAGCCTGCCTGGCATGGCTGAAAGAGGCTCGTGCCAGAGCAAGGGACAGCGCCCCTGGGTGCAGGCGTGTCGCGAGCACACCTTGGGCTGCGCACGTTGGCGTGGTGGCCAGGAGACTGAGCACGGAGGAAAGAGGATGTAAGTAAGTATTTCAAGTATAATAGTCACCTGGTTACACAAGGCGGGAAAAACCTGAAAATGAATAAGGTTAGGATTAACCTGTGGCACAGAATTGGAACCCCAAGGTCAAGATGTGATCTCACTGTTGTTAATATTTATATAAGGGATAAATATATTGGGTTGGCCAAAGCATTCATTCGTTTTTCCATAGGATGGTGCCAGTAGCACTTAGGTGTCTTTAACTTCATTTGAAATGATTCAGTGAGATTGTATCGTGACAGCTGTCATATCAGCGTGCTTTTTAAAAATCTTGTCAAAACTGGTGCATTTTTGTGTAGCCATTTTAATATTGAAGATGGAAGAAAATACACAACATTTTGGCATATCATGCTTTATTATTTCAAGAAAGGTAAAAACGCAACTCAAATGCAAAAAAAAAAAAATTGTGCAGTGTATGGAGAAGGTGCTGTGACAGATAAAATGTGTCCAATGTGGTTTCCACAGTTTCATGCTGGAGATTTCTTGCTGGACAAGGCTCTGGGGTTGGATAGACCAGTTGAAGTTCATAGCAATCAAAATGAGACATTAATTGAGAACAATCAACATTTTACCACACAGGAGATAGCCAACCTACTCAAAACATCCAAATCAGTAAAGTCACCAGTGAAAATGAAAAATGTGTCTTTCGTTTCATGGAAAAAAAATAAACAGACTTTTGGCCAACCCAACAGATTGAGAGAGAGTTGTATGTACGTGAATTTTTCCCTGCTCCATCTGCTGAGAGGGACCAGCAGTCATGACACCCCAACAGCAAAGAGCCGGTGGTCCTTTCCACCAGGGCGGAATGGAGAGAGGACAGGATGAGCCTGAAGGATCTCATTGTGCCAAATCATAAGGAAGTGCTCCAAGAATGATGACACTTGTCAGAAGGATGTAAGAGGTAGCTTGAAGGATTTCCCATTGGCCAAGTCTGGGAAATGCTGAGCTTCAAAATAAGTAATGACAGTAATGAATGGTGACACATTGAGTTAAATTGGAATCTATGAGTCCACACTGATATAAATCAATGCATAGGGAAGACAGGCAAGCTCTGTCTTACCAGAAGAATACAAACTAATAAGTATAAATGGGACAGAATAGAAAACCACCATTCGGCTACCATCATAGTTGTAACGGATTCAGGGAAGTCGGCCGCCAGTGCTAAAAATCAGTGGAAGAAAGTTGGATATGGAATGTGAGATTTATGTGATGTCAGTTATTTTCTGCTTAATTTCATTTAATTATTAACTAATAAGTAAACTTTTATTGTTGATTAAATCTCTGGTGCAGAAAAAGCCAGACATCGTGACAAAGTGAAAAACTCATCATCACCAGGAACAGGTCAAGTTCATGTTGTCCTGACGGAAGGAGAAAAAACATCACTTCTGTGGCCCTTCTGGCCCAAGGTCATGAACCACGAGCAAATATCAAACAGACCCTAGTGGAGGATCCTTCTACAAGGAAAATCGCCTGTAGTTATCCAAATATCAGCGTAATGAAAACCGACCGAGACATGAAAAGACTAAGGAATCGTTTCAGACCAAAAGACACTAAGGAGACATAACAACTAAATAAATTATATGCTCATGGGTGGGATTGTGAGTCTATTAAAAAACTGTTCAAACAATTGGTGAAATGTAAAGGGGCTCTGTGGATTACATGCATATAGTAGTAATAATTTTTAAATTTTCATTTTAAATAACTGTAGTTATGTAGGAGAGTGTTATTTTACTTAGGAAATAATGTATGCATTGAGGGGTGAAGTGTGAACATATTTGCAATGTACTTTGAAATGGTGCAAAATTAAAATGTGTGTGTGTGTGTGTAAAAAGGCAGAAAGAGAAAATTTGCAAACATGCACTAAAATAAAAGGAATAATACGAGCCAAAGACCTTTACCCAGATTCAACAAATAGCAGTGTTTTTTCCACCTATGTTCATTACTTCATTGATGCATTCTGTATTACTAAATTATTTTACAGAAACCCCCAGCCATTTTATCACTTAATATATAGGTATACACACATGTACATTCTTGGGATCAGTACATAGAAAAGTCCCACCACTCTACAAATCTTCCTCGTGCCACCTGTTTGCTGCCAGAGATGCCCCCTCCGCCCGTCTCTCGGCCAGAGCTGCACTGTGTCACCACTAGCTACACAGAAACTTCACATCGGGAAGAGTGATTCCTTCTCCTTTATTGTCTTTTTCCAAAGCAGTTTTTGGCCATCCCAGGGCTTTTTTATTCCATTTAAATTTGAAATGAGCTTGTCTTTGTCTATTGGAAAGCTTGTTGAAATTCTTGAAGGAATTTTGTTAAACCTGTAGATCTACCCAGGGGGTATCAGCATCTTGCCTGTGTGTGTCTTCCAGTATACGAATACAGCCGCTCCTCCAACTCAGGCCCTTCACTTGTTCTTCATCTTGTAAATTTTAGCATACAGACCCTGGACACATGTTCTTAAATTTATACCCAAGTATCGTGTTTTTCAAGTTTCTGTCTGCTCCTGTTTGTTGCCAATATATAAAAGTGTAATGGATTTTTGTGTGTTGATTATTCATTTCATGACCTTACTGAACTCTCTAATTCCAGGGGTGTGTTTTGTTAATTACTTGACACATTCCATGTAGACAATCAGGTCATCGTCTCTATTTAGAGACAGGTTTGTTCCTTTTCCCACATTATATGGCTTTTATTTTTCTTGTCTTATTGCAGTGACTAGTATTTTCCGTGATATACTAAACAGGGACAGAGAGAATGAATACAACTGCCTCGTTTCTGATATTTGAGAAGAAATATTTAGTCTTTCACCATTAAATATGATGTTAACTATAAGATTTTTTAAATTAAATTTTGTACAAGATTGAATGCTTCTCTTTATTCCTAATTGTTACAGTAATTAAACAAGGACCCTTTGGACTGAGGTGGTTTAATGCCTTGATAAGCAAACCCAAACCTATGCCAGAGTTAATCCCGATAAATACCTCCGGGGTGAGAACTGAAACCTGAGAACAACTGATCACAAATAGACAGCGAGGCCTTCCCAAACAAGGTGTGGCTGAAGCTGCTGCCAATCAAACAGTTTTCTGCTTCGCTTCCACACCCGATCCATAAAAACCTTCCCCCAAGATCCCGCGGGCAGGGTGTTCCTCGCCACGTCCGGCTTAGTGCTGCCCAATTCAAACTGATTTTTGCTGAAATAAACTCTTCAGCATTGTCACGTGCCTCAGGTTATGTCTTAACGTAGTATATGGAAAGTTCCTCACGTGAAGAGATGACTTTTGTTACATGCCTTTTCTGCTTCAACTTATATCATAGTATTAATTTTCTTCTTTAGCCTGCAGATACGGTATATATACCACAGCGACTGGTGCTCTAACACTGAAACAACCCTGCCGACCTGAAATAAACCCGCTTCGTCATGTGGCAGCACTCTCTTTATAATCACTGGGTGTAGGTTGCTAAAACCGTGTGGCAGATTCTCGCACCTCGGTCCATGCTATGGATCTGAGCGGCACTGGCCTGTAGGTTTTTGCGTCTGCCTTTTCCATACCAGGTTTTGCTACCAGAGTCACACTGGTCTCTTGGAATGCAACTAGTCTCGTATTCTCGGGAAGGTGTTGTATAAAATAGGTGTTAATTCTTCCTTAAATGTTTGCTAAATTCTCCAGCAAGTTCCAGCCGGCCTGAAAGTATCTTTTTTTATATAATTTTTAAAGTGAGAAATTTAGTTTCCTATCGGTTACAAGGCTTTGCAAATTGTGCTTTGTATTCAGTGCGTTCTGGGAGGTTTGGCTTTTAGAGGGGTGGCCCTTTGTGGTGAAGTTTACGTGCGTGGAGTCGTTTGTACGATTTCCTTCTCATCACGTCCACGTCGGCGGGGTCCGCGGTGCTGGCCCTCGTTTCCCTCCTGGCGTCAGGGGTTTGTTTGTGTCACTGCTAAGACCCGTCTCACCTGGGATTTGACCGTCTGACTAAGGGTCAACATTGTGCTTCCTCGAATTTTGTTCTCTTGTTCTTCCATTTTCAATTCGTCGCTTTGTGTTCCTCTCCTCGTTACCTCCTTCCTTCTGCTCACTTTGGGTGTATCTGGCTCTTCTTTTTCCAGTGTCTTAAGCAGGAGCCGGGGCTGCTGATTGAAGACTTTCTCCTTTCCTGACGCACGCCTTGGCTGCGTGGACACCCCCTCAGTGTGGACTGGGCTGGCTGCCTCCGACAGATGTCTGCAGGGTAAACGTGGGAGGGAGGGTGGGGGGACGTTCTGGCCGGAGCCGGCGGCAGTTCGCTGGCCTCGGAGGCCCAGGCAAGGCAGTCGAGACAGCCCCAGACACCCCTCCACCAGCTGTCAGTCCCTCAGCCCCCGAGGGAGTGGGGTGGGTGGCGAGCAGGAGGGCTGGAGTCACCTGGTTCGAGCAGAAGGAGCTGTTTGTGGAAAAGGAAAAAAAAACCCATCAAACAGGCTGCAGAGTTTAAGTAAGTCCACGCAACTCCCTGAAGAGAAAGCAAAGCTATTTTTTTTTTTACATCTGCCCAGGAATTTAATTAAACAGCCTCTCTGCCTGTTTAATCTGATCACAGCGCTTCAGACACGAAATGAAGCCCTCGGCCACCTAGGCCGCGCTCCGTCACTTGCTGCTGAAGGGTCTCTGCGTGTGGGCGTGTTCACGCCAGGCGCAGGCCCGGCCTCACTGCCCGGCCCCCTCGTCGTCTTCAGCGGGGTCCAGCACCAGTTCCCGACCACGTCGTGAAACGAGCTGAAGTCACCCTTGCCGTCACACGGAGTCCGGGGACGCCCCGTATGTAAGCCGGGGACACCCCGATACGTGTCGACAATGCCTAACACCCCTGTTTAGTAAACTGCTCAGCCTGACCTTGTCCTCTCAAGCCAGGCAGGGTATTTCGGAATCCGTGTCGAACAGCTTGTTGGGGGCTCAGAGGCCGTTTGTATTTTTATTTTTATCCTTGCACTGCGATGACAGGGAGCTAATGTGGAACGAGCCACCGTTGATTGCCACCAGCTTCCTCGGAGACAACCATGAAAGAGGGACTGTTACCCCAACAGCAGCAGGCTCGCAGACCAGTGTTTGCGGCCGCGGGTGGGCGCCCGGAGGAGACAGACGGGGGGGGGGGGGAGTGGGTGTCACGCCCGCGCCCCCAGATGCTTCCTGCTACGTGTCCCACCGCGCGGACGTCGCGCTCAGAGGCTGGAAGCCCCACTTGCTTGTGCTGGTTCCTTCCTGAAAAGAAAACGCGTTCCCATAAGCTCGGGACTATGAATAGCCACTTCCCGACGCCAGGCGGGCGGCCGCCGGCCTCCCCCGCAGCACCAGCACCGTGACTGTCTGCACCGGGGAGACTCAGCCCCCGGGCCTGCGCTGCGCGGAGAAGCTCCTGGGGGGGGGGGCGGTGGCAGGAACCCGGGGAAGAGCCCGAGAAAACAGTGGTTTGGGGACAAATATGCGGAATGGGGAGAGTTCTGGAAGTTTCCAAGACCCCATGCGAGGGACGGGTGAGGCGTGGCAGGCAATGCCGACGGGACAGTGGGCACGCTGGCCCCGGCCGTAGTTGCCCAGGAACGCTGAGGCCCGAAGTGCACGTCTGTGTCACCAACGGAGATTGTTCCGGAGGCTGGAGGCTGGGTTTCTGGGGCAGAGCGGGCAGTGTCGTCACGTCACTTAGCACAAGAAATAACAGGCCACCAGAGCGGAGGCCAGACGTCAGCTACTCCTGGATACGCGGGAAAGATGGGACGGCGTGGGCGTCTTGTGGAGCGCCGGGGACCGGCTTGTTTCGGCCTGGCTAATGGGGCCCAGCTCTGCATGGGAAACCTGCAGAAGCGAGGTGGTGGGCAGGAGCCAGGCCTTCAAACGGAGTCTTCCCGTGGGAATCAGGCCTGGAAAACGCCTACTGACTGTTCTGGCGTGCTCTGGCTAAAACTCCCTCACTCTGGTCTGAAACAACAAATGTGTATCGTCCGTCTTCAAGGTACTTCCCAAAGCCTGTGTGAATTCTCCCAAGGACAGAGCTAATCAGCTTGCTGCCATTCCCTTTTGCATTTTATTTTCACTTCCTTGGTTGTACCTAAAATGTAGACAACACTATTCTGTGTAATAGATAATAAATCTCTCTCTGATGTCAGCCCCGAGAAAACAATAAAAGCCTGCCTAGGCAAGGGTCGGGGCGCTCTCCTCTGAGGGAGTGGCCAAGGCACTCACAGACACGCTCCCCTTGGGAGAGTGGCCGTGCCGTCCCCTTGTCCTCCACACGACTGCTGTCGCCTGTGCATTATTTTCTCTTTCAGCCGCAGCAAGGCGGACTCTGCTGGCCGGAGTCCGCCACCGTGGAGGGTCGGCCGTGACCTTCTGCACTTCCGGAGCAAACCCACGGTGCCCGGAATGCTAATTATCGTATTTCTGAAACATTTCCCTTCGGCCCTTCCGGAGCTCATGTATGGCTCCTGCAACAGTCACACTGGCTGGAAACGGAAGGAAAGTAACTTGCTTTGCACAACGTAAAACCAACGAGAAACCAGACGCTCTGAAAAGTACCCCACAGAGGTCCCCGTGAAGTCTGGCTGGAAAACGGCCTTGGCCGCCGCGCCTGGTCTCCGGCCGCGCGCCCGAGGCGGGAGGGAGGAGGGCGGGCCCCGCACTCGGCAGCGTTTTCTCGCAACAGAAACGGGCACGTCGCCTTCCCTCCCCCGTGTTTTATCGTCAGCCTCGGGTCCGGGCTCGGCGGCTGCACATCTGTCTCCTTTGCCGTCCTCCGCGGCGGGCGGCGGCGCTGGGCGCTCTCAGCCGTCGTTGGCGCAAATAAAACCCGACGGCTTTCATGAAACCGTGTCGGCGCGCTATCGGACCTCTCCGGCACCGCCCCACACAGCCACAGCGGCTCCAAGGAACACACGCACCGCCTTCCGCCGCAACTCACGCGGGCGGGGATGGGGTGCGGGGTGCTCCTCGAAAACAGCCCGCCCGCCACCCACCCGCAGACGGGGCGGGAAACCGCCAACGACCCGGACTCCCGCTCGTTTTCCCAGGGGGCTGGGGAGGCTCGGCCGCCCGGTGCGCTCGCCTGCCCTCCGCCCGCTTCCGGGGGGGGCTGGGCTCTGAGTGCGATCGTGTTTGCGAAGGCGGCTCTGGAACCAAGTGGCAGATGGAAATAAATAAGCACTTGGAACGATTGCCCGCACATTTATTTTTCTGTTAATGTGGAAAGCATTCCAGAAGCGCTGTATTCACACTGTAAGGTTGAAAAGGACTAATTATAATTTGAAACATTCAAAACAGCATGAAGAGCGCGTCGGCCACGGCTCTCCTCCGCGCGGGGAGGTGGAAGGGCGTCTGGCCCTCACGGCAGAGGAGGACGAGGGACGTGAGGGAGAGAGCATGTGGGGGGGGGCACCCCTTCTTCCCACGACCTTTGTGAGGAGCTCTGAGCTCAGCAGGGTGGGGAGTTCCTCTCAGGATGGACACGGCGGACGCTCTGTCCTCGGGGCCAGGAGACCCCCCGGGCGTCCCGGGAGGAGAGGCAGGAGGGACCCTGTGACAAAGTCGGTGTTGTCATTATTGTCACGGGCAAGGGGCACGGACAAGCCCCAAACCTACTGCAGATGTGACGATACGAGGACCAGAGACAAACACACGTGTGCCCTTGGCTTTGCACAGTGGGCGGGCGTGTAAGACGGCGCAGGACGGAGCAGGAGGTGGGGGGGGGGCCGGGGCGTGGGTGCAGAAAGCTTTAAACCCGCTTGGGAACCAGAATTTCCCCCAGAATCGACAGTGAGCTCCGAAAGCGCTCTGGAAAGTGGCTGCTTAACTAACTAGGTCATGGAATACCATCTTTTCCTAATAGGTTATGGAATTGTAGTTTACCGCAAAAATAAATTAGAGAATCTTGGCTGAAACAAGTTGAATATTTCTTTTCTATAAGGCAGATCTGCATCTTCACTATATGAGGGGGACCCAGAAAATGGAATTCATTTATTAAAAAATTGTGTATTTATCCTTACATGTTTAAACTTCAGTCACCTTCCAAATACTCTCCACTGGAGGCAGCACACCTACCAAGACCTTTTTTCCACCGCTCCAGGCAGTTTTTGAACTCGTCGATTTTGATGCCGTTAGAGCTTCTGCTGGCATCTGTTCTGCCTCGTCCGCATCAGCAAGATGTTTCCCTTTGAGAGCAGTTTTCCTCTGGGAAACAAACAACAAACAAAGTCACTTGGGGTGAGATCGGGGGAACAGGGAGGGTGGGGCGTGGGGGTCATGCCGCTTTTGGTCCAGAACTGCTGACCACTCAGCGAGGTGTGGGCCGGTGCGCTCGTGAATCACCCATCGTGAGATGGGCAAAGGCGCTGACTCTCCAAAAAAACTCACCGAAGCCAAACACAGCCTCTCACAACAACGCCAGCTGGTGGCGCCCTGATACGGATGGGTTCCTAGAGCACTCCCCTAGTAGGGGAGGTCTGTACTGCAAGGGGCCCGCCCTCCAGAAGATAGTCCAGGTTTTTGGGGTCCCCCCCTCATAGTAATATCAGTCGTGATTTTCCCAACAAATGGGCAGCAGGCAAACTTTAACAGCTCTGTTTGACCACAGAGCCACTTTGTGTCAATGCCCACGAAACCTCCCAGAACTTCTCCTCCAGTGCACACGAATGGGGAAAATCTGGAGATGTCACAGGCCCCAGTTAATAATGGGCTTAGACGGCAGTTACAGAAAGTGGAAGCAAACAGAACTAGAATCTGTGGAATCTGCAGAGTTGGGTCAAATCCCACGAGAACTCCAGGCAAAAGGCTGTCTCCCACCCCTCCCCCGCCGCCCAGGAAACACCTTTTATTCTCAGGGACCGGCCTGGGCAGAGGGGAAGAATTTTACTAAGGAAGAACCATGCGCCTTCGTGAGGAACTGAATTGGAGATAGAACGACTATCCCCTCGGGTCCCAGCAGAGTTGGACGGGACCTGGGAGCGCACCCCCCTCCCCCCCCACTCGCCGTCCCCGCCGTCCCCGCCGGGGGGCCGTCAGAGGCTCTGCTGCGCGAGCTGTCCCTCCGCGTGAGCCACGCCGGAGCCTGCAGTCTGGGCCCCTCGGCCGGCGCCCACCCTCGGGCTGGTCGTCTGAAGCGCCGGGGAGGACGGGCCAGCCGCTGCGCCCTGGGCAGCCGAGGTCGGGTGGAGAGAAGCGGGGAGAGGCGGTGCCCCGGAGCCCGAATGGTGCGGGGCAGGGAGCGAGTCCGGGCAGCGAAGCCCCCTGAACGCCCGCCCGCCAGGTTCACGCGGCACAAACAGCGCGCCTATTACAGATACAAAGTACCCATCAGTGACGCTCGGACAATGGGCACAAAGCCAGTGGCCATCGCACTGCTACTGTGTTGTCACCTCCATCCGGTACCGACTGACGCTTCCTCCGAACGTTCTCCAAGGCGGGAGGTGCGGCCACGATTTCACTGCTTCGATGCGCGCGATCGGGAGACGCGGTCACTCCCTCTCTGCAGATCAGACAGGGCTATGTCTCCCTCATTCACGTCGCAGACGGTGGCTACGTGAGGTTGCATCTGGCGCTCTGGAAGGAAGCACCATGTACCTTGGTTTTGAAGACGATGTTTGTACACTTTCCGTAATTAGCGAAGTGGCATTTTATCTTAAATGTGCAAATCACAGCTGTCTTCAGAAAATGGGGGTTACATTCATTAATTTAAATTAGAAGCGCTGAAGCATCAGGACGCTTAGTTAAAAACTAATTGGAATCAGGAGTTTTGCACGTAAACGGGAATGAAATATTTCCTGGTAGAAGCCCATGAAGATTCATTATAAAGATATAAATGAAGAAAGGTTGAGTCATGAATTGCACTGAAGCAAGGTGGTCAATCAAACACAGCTCCTTCCTCACATCCAGAACCCGGGGCTAAAATTTGTATAATAATCTCACCTTTTGAGTGAAGAAGATGAGTATTTGCTAACTTTGTCAAACACGCAGGGCGGGGCAAAAGTAGTTTTGTAGCTGTGAGTACCCAGCACCACTTATCCTTGGATTGTTAGTGATTAATGATGGTTTTCTTTCCCGCACGAACAACCGTGAAACTACCTCACCCTGCAGCCGTAGCTTGAGAACGGCTCTTGAGATGCTACTCAACATCTTGGTGCATCGGCACCTTTGGGTGAGACTCTCGCAACGTGGGTTTTCCCTGGCACAAACCTGCATGGTTTCATCAGCTGCCGGCGGACTTCCTGGCCAAGTTCCTCCTCTGGAAGAATGCAGACAGTCATGAACCCTATGATGAACTGTCGCCTTAAATTATCACTGTGAAAAACATGACTGCATGGTTATTAGAAATGCAGAAAATGATGATCGTATTACCAATTAATCAACAGCAATCCTTTGAGTATCTTCTCTTCCCTTTGAGTATTAGCTAACACCAATTCCAGTCCTTGGGTTGGAAATAATATCAGCTAATACGGCACATTTTATCTTTGCTGTATATATTACTGTTTAATATTTTTAAATTGCATTTCATTGATTGTGCTGTTACAGTGGTCCTGGTTTTTCTCCCTTTGCCCCCCTCCACCCAGCGCCCCCACGCCCTCAGGTCCTCCCCCCACCACTGCTCACGTCCACGGGTCATACGTGTAAGTCCTTCGGCTGCTCCGTTTCCTGTCCTGTACTTTACCTCCCCACGGCTGTTTGTACTTCTTAGCTCCCCTCCCCTCCCATCCGGCCACCTTCCACGACTAACTTCTTTCCTCCCGCTTTGAAGAGTCCCTCTTTAGATTTAACCGTTGGCATTTTAATTACGATGTGTCCCGGAGGGAACCTCTTTGCATCCGTCATAATTAGGGCCCTCTCCTCTTCCTGGACTTGCATGTCTATTTCCTTCACCACATTAGGGAAGTTTTCTTTCACCATTTCTTCAGACAGGTTTCCGATTTCTTGCTCTGTCTCTTCTCCTTCTGGCACCCCCATGAGGCAATGTTGGACCTCTTGAGGTTGTCCCAGAGGCTGTTTGCACTGTCCTCATTTTTTTGGATTCTTTTTTCTTCTTGTTCTGCGTGGTTGTTTTTTGCTTCCTTGTGTTCCAAATCATTGATTTAATTCTCAGTTTTATCCATACCATTGTTGTTTCCCTGTTAATTGTTCTTTGTTTCAATTACTGTATCCTTCATGTCTGACTGGATCTTTTTTTTTCAGCTGAGGTCCTCACTAAGGTCCGTACTCACCCTTACAACCAGGGTTTCGAACTCTGCATCTGCTAGACTGCTTATCTCCATGGCATTCAGCTCTTTTGCTGGAGTTGTGATCTGTTCTTTCGTTTGGCCCGTGTTTCTCTGTCCCCTTGCTTTGGTGGCCTCCCTGTGTGTATGTCTGTGTATTAGGTGGAGCTGCTGTCTCTCCCTGAGCACCACCGGTGCCCTCCAAGCCGCCGCCTGGTGCTGGGGCTCAGAGGGAGCGAGTCTGAGTCGGAGAATCCGTGTGTGGGTTCCCCGAGAGGAGCCGCTGCTTAGGGCTCCAGCAGCCTCCTCCGCTGGTTTCCGCAGCCAGAAGTCCAGGCACTTCCTTCCTGGCCCTGGAACCCGGGGCTGGGGGGCCTGGTGTGGGTCTGGGACTCCTCACTCCCGAGACATCCTCCCGAATTTTTGTCCACAGGGGCGCGGGGCCAGCCCATCCGCGTCTGTGTCCGAGACCCTCCTCCCAGCCTGGGCGGAGGGAGGTAGTTTCTGCAGCCCCTCACTTGTCTGACTCCCGTCCAGCTCGATTCCTGCCGCTCCCGAGTGATGGTGGCTCTGCGTTTCGGCTGTGGCTTTGGTGCGGTGGCGTGCGGAAGAGAGCCTCGTCCATCCACGTTGTCATCGTGACCAGATGCCTCAGATTGACTGCAGACACTCCCAACGCGTTCGTGGAACTTGAAAGGGGACTCGGGTCCGTCACTGCGGGAGGGTTCACCCGACACTGTTGATCCGGGTCAGCTAAGTGTTGGCATCCCTGCACTTGCCCATTGATCCCCAGCACACCGGTTACAGCTGTGCCGGGCGCCTGCCGGGCCCCGCCCGGGGCGTCCGCGGGGAGCCCGGCTCTCTCGTCGGGAGGGGAGTGTATGCAGAGCGCATGGGGCGCTCAGCTCCGGCCGGTGGTTGGCTCTTCCGTTTGCTTCTGCTCTGACTTGTGTGTGCGTTTTCTCGTCCGGTGGTTTTCCCGGAGGCTCTTTGCCGTCAACCGTCTGCACGCCGGCTACAAGGCCAGAAACAAAATGTCAGAGGGACCGGGGAGGGGGGAGGGGGCTGGAGAGAAATTTCTTTTTTTTTTTATTTAAAATTAACTTTTTATTTATTTATTATTTATTCTTAGAGAGGGAAGGCAGGGAGAGAGAGAGAGAGAGAGAGAAACATCCATGTGCGGTTGCTGGGGGTCATGGCCAGTGGAGACCGAGGGTCTCCGGGCAGAGCGCCCCCCAGGGGCCGTGTGTCCTGGCACCTCCGGACCGTAACTTCGGGCCGGCCTCCTAGGGACCTGCGGTGCAGGGGAGCGCAGTGGGGGGCGGGGTGGGGCTCAGGCTTCCGTAGACAGCTGCCCGGACCCCCGTGCGACCTCCCCTCGTGCGGCCGCTGTCGCTTGTCCGCCACGTGGGTGGTGTCAGTCGGAACCCACGCCTGGCCCAGAGCCAGGCTGGCAGGATTCCGGGCGCTGGTCCAGAGTGGACCGCTGTCACGTGGCAACCTCAGTGAGTGGTGAAGGGGACTCGCCCCCAGAGGCGGGGAGGAGAGCAGTGTGCCGGGAAGGGGGGGCCCTCGGCGTGCCCGCACCCCGTTCTGGGCCGCGGGGGTTGGCTGGAGACCCGGCCAGGCGTCCGGGAAGCGCGAGATCGCAGTGGCGGCAGGGGCCTAGGGAAGAAACGTGCGGATGGGCATGTGGCAGGAGGGTGTCGCTGTTGGTGACCTTGGGGATGGGGTGGCCGGCCTGGCGGGCGTTCCCAAGCCTCTCTTCTCAGCCACCGCAGGGTGCCTCAGTGCTCGGGGGACAGGGCGGCCATAAGGCCGGGCACGGAGTGACCGCGATCCGTGATTTCACAAAGCGCGTGCCTCTCCACGACTTTGTGTCCGGGACGCTCCCAGTCTCGGTCCGGGTTCGAGTTCTCGGCCGGCCTGGGGTGGGCCTCGGAGCCTCAGAGCCGATGACGCGGGCAGCGTGCTTCCCGAGGGAGCCAGGAGCGGGCGGCGGGCGGGGCCCTGAGCACCCCGCGTTTTGTTCACGAGCCCCGTTCACCCCGACCCCGTGCCTCTCGCCGGCCTCTGGCCGCCCTGCGGGCGTCCCGTGCGGCCGCAGCAACTCACACGGCTTCCCACCAGGCGGTGCAAGGGGCTGCTGCCCCACGGCCCCGCTGCGGCCGGCACCAGGGATGGGCGCCCGTGTGCGCGGGACTGGCCTGTTCTCCGCACCCGAGGGTGCGGCGGTCCTGGCACTGTTTTTAAAGGAGAATGAGGATTTTAAAGCCAGCGCTGGGAAAACATACCAGGATCATGCCTCGTAACACAAATCAGACAGTAGTTATTAATAAAGAGTCCCTTTCCTGAAGATTCGATTAAAAAGCTAATACAAACTAGTGAACGGCATTAAGTGGAGGGTTTTGGATGGAAGGTTGTGATTAATTACAGTGCTGGAACAGTCAAAGAAGGATTTTTTAAATCGCGTCGTCACCAAGCCCCAGGCGTGTGGCCCCGCTGTCTTCCCGTGGTCACACCCCTGTGACTTTTGGCTCAGTCTAAGGTCACGCCACGGCGAGGGGGCTCCGGGGGCGCGGATGACAGGAACGTGGGGCGGAGCTCGCCTGGCCGCCTCTGACCGTCACTCCCCCACCCCCGGCTCCCGTGGAGACCTGGCCTCCCCCCGGGCCTGGGGCCAGCCCTGCGCGTGTGCGTCCCCTCCCCGGGGACAGTGCCCTGAGCGTGTCTGTCCCCCAGCCCTCCCTCTGGGCCTGGCGTCTCAGGCAGGCTCCTGGGGGGGGCTCACCCCGCTCGCTCCGTCCAAGGAGAGTTGCTGGACCCTGCTCTGAGCAAAGGCGGAGCCGGAAGTCGCTCGGCCAGCAGAGGAGGAAGAGAGACTTGCAGAGGGACAGAGGTGGCCCAGCAGCGGAACCACGGCGTGGCGGGAGGTGGGGGGCGGGGAGGGGAGCTCGGGGGCTCCCGCCTCCGGCAGGGGCAGGGGCGGCGGGGGCAGGGGGTGTGGCCCTGAGAGCGGAGGTGACCAGGGTGGCGGCTGCACTCAGTGTGACTGGGCCCCCGAGGGAGGCAGGAAAGCCGTCTGTCACCGTCACGGGTGGTGGTCTGCGCTTCCGTGTGCCCGTGAGGAGACGGAGGCCCCGGGCAAGGCATTCTCGAGGAGCCCGCTGCGCGTCTGCTGAGGGTTCTAAGGGGGGAACCTGCGCTGGGCACCGTGGGAGGTGGAAATGTGTCCAAGAGATGACACAGAGGGCGTCGTGGGGGGAAAGTTTCTGGAGTGGGACTCCACCCTGGGGCGCAGCCTCCTTGGACCCCAAAGCAGCGTCAGAGCCACGCTCCCAACAGGGTGCTATCCCGGGGGGGGTGAGCTGGGGGGGGGTGGCCGGGGGGTTTGCAGCCATCGCTTCGGTCACAGTCGACTGTTTTTCACTCCCATAATTTAATTACGTAAATGCCAGAATCCTCATCCTATCTCTTGTCTTATATTCTCCTAATTACGTATATATTCCTTGTGTCTCCTTGCCAGTTGATAAATTCTTTCTGCAGCAAAATTTAATCTGTTGTTTAATCCCCTTACTGGAGTTTTAACTCCAGCTACTTCGTCACGGCTTTTCCGCTGGTCCTTCCTTGTCTCGTCCTGCTTCGGCACGGTTCCTTCTCGTCTTGTTGTTGCTGTTGTTGCTGTTGTTGCTGTTGTGAACTCCTGTTCCACGGGGGGTCTTAGTGAGAGGGAGGGGGAGCTTCTCGGCGAGGTTTTGCTTGTCTCTTCCTCGTTACCTGCACGCTTTCCCACATCACGCGTGTATCCACTTTTTCTGGGCCGTTCAGCATCGGGGGAGCAGTGCCGTTCAGACCCCCACCCCGTGTTTGGCGTGAGCGGGGGGCTTCCTCTCCCACGGGGTGTTGGTCTCTGTATTCACAGCCTTCGGCAGAGACTGCCTTCTCTGCAGCCACCTCGGTCTCTGCAGCCCCCTGCCCAGGCTGGTGGAGGCGGGACTGGATCCCCTTTCACCGACGGGGCGGCCCCTGGAGCCCCCCGCTCGCCGCCCAGCTCCAGGACCCCGAGTGTCTGGGCCCCCCACCCGGCCCGCTCGACGATGACGCGGCGTTTTCACTCACCAGCCGCGGCCTGGGAGACACCTTGTGACACTTCTCTGTCTCCGTTTTCTCTCGCTTTTCCCGACATTGGAATCAAGTGACGGGAGAAAGTGTCCGGTCTACACTCCGTGTGCCCGCCCAAGCGACACTGCGATCGCCTGATGCAGTGAGTCGAGGTGTGAGAACGCTATCTTTATAACAGTGTATTAGAGGACAAAAATCTGCCCGGGCTGGCGTAGCTCAGTGGATTGAGCGGGGGCTGCGAACCAAAGTGTCGCAGGTTCGATTCCCAGTCAGGGCACACACCTGGGTTGCAGGCCATGACCCCCAGCAACCGCACATTGATGTTTCTCTCTCTCTCTCTCTCTCTCTCTCTGTGTCTCCCTCCCTTCCCTGTCTAAAAGTGAATGAATAAATAAATAAAAAGAAGACAAAAAACTTGTGTATTACCGCAGGCACTCCCATGACTACAATATGGGATCTAAATTTACGACCTTATGGGTAATAGGACATGATGTTGCCAAGCAATCAGATCCCAAGCGTTGCTGGTCGTCGTTGCTTGGCTCAGCTAGAGCGGCCCGGGCAGCGCTGCGAGACCGCGGCAGCCCAGACCTGGAAGCAGCCCCGGCGCCCGTGGGTGGACGAGCGGGTGAAAGGCTGCGGTGCACTCACGCAGTGGAGCTCCGCTCCGCTGTGAGAAAGAGGGAAGCCTCAGCTTTGCAACAGCGTGGACGCACCTGGAGGGCGCTGGGCCACGCGAAATGAGCCAGTCGGCGAAAGGCAAACACTGTACGGTTTTATTTATATCGTGTGGAACCTAATGAACAGAACAAACAAACCAACACAACAGACCAGACTCGCAGACACGGAGAACAGGCTGAGCGCCGTCAGGGGGAGGGGCTGGGGGGCTGGGTGAGAAAGGTGAGGAGATTACGAAGAAAACACTCGCAGACACAGACCACGGTGTGGCGACCACCGGAGGGAAGGGGGTGCGGGAGGTAGGAGGGGGCGCGGGGGGGGCGCATGGTGACGGAAGGAGACCTGAGTTGGGTGCTGAACACACGATACGGCGTACGGACGATGTGTCAGAACTGCACAGCTGGAACCTGTGTGATTTCACCAACCAACGCCACCCCAGTAGATTCCGTGATGAGAAACAGTGACCCTGCCAAACTCCTCCTTGTCTCCCTGGCACACGAAGCCCCTGAGACCCAGAGAGAAGCGGTCTCAGGTGGGCCCCGAGCGGAGGAGAAGCTCTGACAGCGGGAACGGCGGCCACTGGTGCGTGCGCCCCCCCCCAGCACCGGCAGGCGCGTCGGGACGCCGCGTCCCCCCAGATCTCAGCTGCGGACGACGCGCCTGCGGGAGCTAATGACTTCCATTTGTCACCGGAATAAGCCGTTATGGAAAGTTACATAAATTCTTCCTGTACAACGGGAAAGATTTCATTAACTAAGGTTTGGCGTGGGAATAAAATAGGCTTGCTCATAAAAACAATATGGTTCAAATGAATTCTCCTGACAAAGAAATAACTCAACCCGTAATTACATTAATGCGGCGGACGACACCACCTCATTATTGAGGAGGAAGTTTGGGGTTGTGCCAAAAAACGTGTTTCCATAATTTAGAAGTACAGATGCTGCTGAAGTGTTCAAAGTTTATCCTGTTTAAAATTACACAGCAAATATTTCAGTCCTCCCTCTCCAGCCCCAGAGGCAAACGTCTCGTTGAGTTCTCTCACGTTCGGAGACCAAAGGGCCCCGGGGCGCAGTGCCTGCGAAACCCTGTCCTTGGCCGGCGTCGGCGTCGGCTCTGTCGCTCTGGCGACACTGTCTCCCTGAAGGAGCCCTTTCAGTTCAGATGATTGATTATACGGTGCGCGCAGAGCAAACCAAACCGGCTGCCTCAGGTGTTTACCAAGGTAGAAAGACCCGGGTTATGCTTTCTCGATAAAAGTGAACGGGTCAGCCAGCCGATGGCCAAGGGTTGGTTTGCACCTGCTTCTTCTCCTGACTCAGCCTCCCCGGCGTTTGGGCTCCAGGGTCTCCCCGACTCAGCCTCCAGCCGGACCGCGTAGAGGGTTCACGTGCGGGTCCCTGGCCTGCGCTGCCACGGGCAGGCAGTGACCTGCCCGCGAGTGTAGGGAAGCCCAGCAGAGCCCACTGACCCCGAGTTCCCGTTGGAAGGAGGCAGAGGAGACTCATGAACAGACAGGTGACACGCCAGGGTTTCCTTCACCTTCCGACAGCGGCGACGAGTCTGCGGCTGTGCCAGTCGGCCTGTGAGCCGTCACCACGCGCGCACGCCCGAGGGCTGCTGGGCCGCTGGTGACGCCGCTGCGGTCCCAAGAGTCAGAGACACAGGTCACACTCTTTACAATACTTGAAACTATCAAAACACACACCTACCAACAAAAACAAGACCTCTCCGTGCCTGGCGTTTCATAAACATTCGTTGAAGAAATACTTATTTATTTACTTTTTAGTTTCTGATCTCATTGTGAAATTTATTTCCACGAGTTAAAAATGATTTCCTATACAACCATGCTCACCACTAATAAATGCGGGACTTACATTCTAAATTATATGAGAAAGGAGTTTACAAACATCAGAATTGTGGGTGAGTCCTACAGTTCCTGCTTAGTAATTCTCAACAAAACTGACCAGATACGACATAAATATTCATGAGCAAGAGATTTGTTTTATTTTCCTATCTTCAGCCACAGTCATGCCCTGCAATACCATCTAATGATTTTTAATACATTATTTCTACAATAAAAGATGCAAGAAAGTCATTCCTTTTCTGTAACAATTTGTATGGATTTATTACTTACTTAGTTTTTTTTACCTTTATCTGACAAGGGTTATTAAGTGCAGCCCACACCTCCATATGGCCAGAACAAAATCTAAGTCATCTTTTCTAGAGCCCCACATTAAAGCGCAATGTAACTAGACAGTCAGATGTATGAACGCACCTCGGAGAGACTTCCATTTGTCATCTCCCGCGAGCACATGGGGACTGGGTATTCAGGAGGGGATTAACAATCTGTATGGGGGCAAGGCCACGAACAAAATAAAATCAAATCAACGTATTCTACCCCATCGAAAATGGCCGACACCGTGCCGCCCCACCCCCCAGGGGGAAACCGAGGCACTAGTTCGTGGGTGAGGCGAAACGGAGGTCGGACCACTGTCGGAGGAAGGAGCGGTCGCCCGCACACGGTGGACGCCAAAGGTGATGGGTGCCGACTCCGACACCCGACCCGGCTCCGCCACCTGCCGGGGGCTGCTGAGGTTCACGGTCCCTTCCAGCCGTCCCACGTTGTTGGGTGCGGCCTCACGGGGGGGGGGGGGCCGAGACCTGCGTGGCGTCGAAGCGTCCAGGGCCGATGGAGAAACAGCCAGACTCCAGGGTGAGGACAGGACTCTGCGTGCGAACGTGGGCGTGGGTTTGGATGCGAGTGTTTGCGTGTCAGAGAAGGGAGCGCCACAGACTTGGCCGGCTGTCACCCAGGCCTGGGGCCCCTGGCGCTCGCCCACAGGACGGGGGCCGTGACATGGCCCACGACACTTTCTCGGGGTGTCTGTGGCCACAGCTTGTCTGTGGCCTTCGGGCCCTAATGACGGGTGAAATAGAGGATAACAATTTAAAGCCAGCCCGACCCCATTCACTCCCCTGAAGTGGACCAGCTGCAGCTGGATTGACGAGAGGGGGCGGGGGGGGAGGGGAGAGAGGGAGGGAGGGAGGGAGGGGAGAGAGAGAGAGAGAGGGAGAGAGAGAGAGAGGGAGGGAGGGAAGGAGAGAGAGAGAGAGAGACTCAAACTAGGAGAGAGGCATGATGGGGGGACCGTCACCGCCAGCCTCAGGAAAATAAAAAGGGTTCTAGAAAACTGCCACCAACAGCCGGATGCTGACCGCAGCGAGAGCTGCTGCCGCCGGGTCTCTTCCACGGTCCCGGGGGAACAGCTGACCCACAGCCTGATGGCTTCCAGCAGCGGGCCTTTGGGATGCGGTCAGGTGGGGAGGGCGGGCCCTCGGGGCGGGGGGACCACGGCCGGCACCAGAGAGGCCCCGGAGGGCGCCCTGCAGCACGCGGGTGCGGGGAGAGCGAGCACAGGGCCGGTGAGCCGGGGGGCGGGCCTCTCCCGGACCCCGGACTGATCCCTTTCCTCGTGCAAACACGGCTGACTGCCTGCACTCCCCGGGGGCGGAGGCCGGCGCCCCGGTGCACACCGGGCGGCTGACACTGGAGACGCCCGAACAGTCCGTCCTCCTCCTGAGACGCTCGCTGAAGGGGCCCGAGAGCAGCTCTGGGTTTCACTCCGTCAAATCCAGGAGGCTTTCAGGGTCCGCGGCCCGTCTGCCCAGGAGCCTGTGATCACTCCGCAGCCTGCGGGATGCGGCAGGTTTTTGCGGCTCGCTCGGGTCACAACCTCTTCGAGGAGGACTCCCAGTCACAGGCGGTTCTCCGGTGGATCGGGGTGTAATGATGACAGACACCTTCACGGAAAACTCACTTCCCCGCACAGACAGCACGGCAGCAACCGAGTAACGGGAATGTTCAACCTGGGGGGGGGGGGGGGGGGGGGCAGGTGTTTTAAGATTTGGGCTCCACACCCGGCCTGACCCAGAGGCCTCTTGAGCTGCCCACGAGGGTCCTCCCGCAGAAGCCGCCGCATTTCTACGGGGTGAGAACAAAACTAGCTTTGCCAGGGCCGCCGGGGCAGGAGGTGTCGCCGCGGGGACATGGGCCCAGGCAGGACATCGGCTCGGCCCTGGGCGGGGACTCGGGAGCACGAGTGATGGGAGCGAAGGGCGGAGTGAGAGGAGGGAGGCCAGGCCGGACGGCTGCCCCCAGACCGTGACTGCCCTCTGCGGTGACCCCGGTGTTCGCGGGACTTCCGAGTCCCGAGGGTGCCTGCCCTCCGGGGGCCTGCTTGACGTTCCCCGGGGTCCTCTGCGGAGCGCTGGGCACCCCCCCTTCCGCACGGGCATCCGCCCCGACGTTCTCAGTCGGGGCTTTTTCCTGTGTTCTTGGCGCAAAGCCGCCAGGTGACCAGTTAAAGGGAGTCTAGTGCATGGCCTGGCAAAGAATACTTGGGCAAGGATTCTGTCTTAAGTAACCGCCTGTTGGAGATTGTCGAGAGCTTACACCGTAAGGGGATTCGGAGTTCCGGCGCCTGTGAGCCCTCGCAGCTGAAAACACCACACGGCACACCCGAAAGGACACGGGCCCGAACGTGAGCACGCGGGCGGTTCTAGGCGGGGACTGAGACACCGGTTCTGTGCTTATTCTGCGAGCCGGTCTGCGTACAAATGAGCAGGAAGCAAAGCAATCACAGAGAGGCGTAGGGGCACAGGAGGAGGGCACGTGATCCTTCCAGGGGCGTCAGGGACCCTCACCGTGACGAGAGGGAGGGAGCCGAGACGTCTTGGGGAGAATGAGCAGAGTGTCCGGGCGCCGCCAGCAGGAGGCCGCCCGTGGGCAGCAGGCACTCCTCCGCGGCCGGAGCTCTCTCGGGCTCAGCCTCAGCCCCCCTCCCCCACCGGCCCAGGGGGCCCCAGGGGTGGGTCTGCGCTGTCCCCCTCATCCTGGCCTGCCAGCTGTCAGGTTCCTTCCACGGCCTTCCAGCTGGCCCGTCCGCTTCTGCTGCTTGTCCACTGATGGTTTGCCTCTCAATGAGCCAACCTGGCTTTTAGCCCTCAGACCGACAGCCTCGCTCACCTACTTCAGAGGGGCCCGGGGGTCGGCGGCGGCGTGACAGAGCCTGAGCCCCCAGGCTGGGCTCCGAGGTCTCCGACTGGCTCTGCTTGAGCCCCGGGGCCCCCCACCTGACGCTCTGTCTTGGGGGTCACTGCGTTCCAGCAATACCTGTCGTGGTTCTGTCTGCTCGTTGTGTCGTGTTTCTCCCCACCCCAGTCCCTGCTCACACCTCTGCTTCCTGCTGTGAGTGCTCTCCGGCGGGAGCTCGCTGGGGCCCCCAGGCCCTTCCGCAGCAGGGCCCCCCCGGGCGGGGCGCCTCCCTCACCATGGGCGCTCAGCCACGCTGCGAACGTGGCCTCTCCGAAGAACGTCGTTGTCTGTCACCCACGGGGGGTGCAGGGGAGAGGAAACCACCCAGAGAGGCTTACACTGTCTGTCACAGAGGCCTTGCTCTGGATGGTGGGACGGAGCGGGTGTTTCCACTGGGGGTGGGGTCGCGTCTCCTCCTGTCCCTCCCATCTCACACCTTTCCTGGGGCTCGGCCCGCTGGCTGGAGGAGGGTGGCCAGCCCAGGCCGGGGGGGCCCGGGTCTGGGTGGAGCACGCATACTACACGGGCCTGTCTCGGGGTCGGGGTGCCCGGAAGGAGAGAGCGGCCCCTGGTGGCCACGGCTCCCTTGTTATTTCCGAAGCTTCCTGTCCCTTGGCCTCGGCCGCCGGGGCCCATCCGGAGCCCAGAGGCCTTCTCCGGGGCTGGCAAAGCGCCCCTGGCACCGGTGCTCTGGCCCGGGCCACGGCCGAGTCCGGCCAGGCTGACCCGTGCTCTGGGCAGCGACTGGACCTCTCAGGCGGCCAGATGCTCAGGTCGCCCTTTGCTTCTTTGCTTCTCATGTTAAAAAATATACAAATTTACAGCACATTGAGTTCGGACACATGCACAGGTCACAGGGTCACCACCACGTTCAGGACATAAAATCAGCACCCCGAGACCCTTCCTCCCGACCCCTGTCCTAGCTCGCACCCCAGCCCCATCCTCGCCCCTGGCTTTATCCCTTCTGTCGCATTTCCCCTAAAATGTCTGGTGAACGGGACGGCGTATTTTACAGCACTTTCTGCTGGGGGGAACGCAGAATCCTGAAGACAGCTCCAACTGAGAGCTCCACTCCTGACCCACGAGAGACGCACTGGGGGCTCACGCCTCTCTCCGCTCGCCGAGACAGGGCTGCGGGCGTGGCCGGCCGACGGGCTTCGGAAATGTGGGAGGGGTGAGAGGAAGGAAACCTGTCTTCTCTCCTAAAGGCTGGAACAAAAGGGCACCTAAGTAGACACCAAGGCCGTGATTGACTGCTTTTCGATTCACAAAATGTCTGAAAGCCTCTGTGAGTCCTTTCCGAAGGCTCCTCGTCTCGCCCGCGCGGGCCTGACGGTCGCCGTCGCTGAGTGCCGAGTGTGACCCGAAGGGAACCCCCGGCAGGCTTTCGGACGACGCGGAATCCCAGGGCCGGAGCGTTCTCCGCACTGGTCCGCAAGCGCTTCCGAGCCGGCACCGGGGCGACCCGCGGCCGTGGACACTGCTGCCCCCCACCCCCACCCCCCGGCACTGCCTCCACAACGAGATTCAGCCCCGTGGGGCGGAGGAAACCAGCTTCAGCACCGGCCCCGTCTGCGCTCCGGGACCCCAGCAGGCACAGCGACAGCGACACTCTCTCCGAGTGCAGTAAGGCAGCCCAGCTGGATGCCGTCCGCCGGCGGGAGCTGGCACCGGGAAACTCCGGCTGTGAGCCCGGCGTCGCCCGCACTCGGAAATGAGCGTGAGCCAGTTCGCACCAGGAGAACGAGCTCACCGACGACGGCGTTTCCTTTTCCCCGAGAACCGGCTGGGCGCTGCCTGGGCTCCTTCCCCACCGGGGGCGGCGCGCTCTTCAGGGAAGCAGACGGCCCCCCCCCACCCCCCCGCCGGCACTGACCAGCTGGCTGGCTCTTCCTTCTGTGCTTCTGCCGCCGCCGCCGACGACGACGCAGACTTGTCTTCCCGCCGAGACGGCGCCTCGCCGCCGCAGGGGCCTGGCCTTCTCCTCGGAGCTCAGGTGCGCCCGGGGCCGGCGCCACAGACCCGCGGGACCACGGCCACGTGGGCGGGCGTCTCCTGCGCAGTGGGCCCTTCTCTGCACGGAGCGGACCGGCGCCACCCTTCTGGCCGCTGACGGCAGGCGCCCTGGGCGGGTGCTGCGCAGAGCGGGAGGGGGTGGGGGGGGAGGGACAGAGCCTCCCCAGGGTCTCCGAGCCCCAGTCCCTGCGACCTGAGGGTGGGTATGTCCTCTCGAGTGACAAAGTGGACTTTGTCGGCACGACCAAGGACCCAGAGACGGGAGGACTCTCCTGGGCTCGGGGTCCCCGCGCCCTCTGTGTGTCTTCCCCCTCAGGACCCACCTGAGCACCCTGCCCTCTTACTGCCCCTCACGCGGGTGCTGAAGGCCCCCACCCACTTTTTCATCAAAATCTGGGCGATGACCCTCCATCACGGCCCAGGCCTGGGCTGACGTTGTCCTGACGTGTGCCGGAGCCGGGATTGCTAAAAGTCACCGTCCACTGTTAGCCGTGTCGGGTGCGTGTCCAGAAAACCCGAGAGCCCCTCCTCCACAGGGGGACCCACGCCTGGGACAGCCGGGGTGTGTGTGTGTGTGTGTGTGTGCATGCACACGCGTGTGCACACCCGGGGAAACGTGCTTCCGAGGCCGCAGCCCCAAACCCCGTCACCTCCACCCGAGTGACATCGAGCTGTGTCTCATCCTCCAAATGTACACCCACTCGCCGTCCCGCCCTCACTCACCGTGACTCAGCCGTCACGAACCCCGTGGGCACGCTCCCAGGAACGGAAAACAGAACCACCGTGTGGTCCTGAGACGCCTCTCGCGGGCGAGCATGCACAGAGGAAATGAAACCGTGCCCTCGAAGAGACGCGGGCACTCGAGCGGCGGGCACTCGCAAGGCGTGCGTGATGAGACCCGCCGCCCGGGAACCACCGGCATCTGCGGACAGACGCGGGGCTGGAGACGCCGCCGCCGCCGCCGCTGCCGCGGGGTGCGTGCGTGAGGGGGTGTCCCTCGGCCCGAGACAGAAGCAGGTCCCGCAGGCACGAGCTGGAGGGCGTCCTGCGAAGGGAGACAGGGCAGACGCAGGAGGATTCCTGCGAGAACCCGCGTGATCTCACGTGTAGGTGACACCTAAGAACGCCACACACACAGAAGCCGAGAGGAACAGCGGTTCCCGGGGGCGCGGGGGTGGGGGGGAAGCAGCGGGGGAGGGCGGCCCAAGGCCCCCCGGCGCAGGTGGGGGGGATGGAGCGTTCTAGAAGAGTGAGGCAGCAGGAGGACCGTGGGTAATGATAGGGAAATACTCGAAGAGAGTAGATTTCAGGGGCTCACGTCCCCCCCGAAATGGCAACTACCCGAGGGGGCGACACGCTAATTACTGTCCCTGTGGCAGCCACTTCACTGCGCAGCTGCGTAGTGAGCCATCTGTCGAACACCGTAAACACGTGTGTTTTAATTAAAACTAAAACACAATAGAGTGACTGGACTCAGCCGTGCCAGCGGAGGCCGTGGTCACAGAGCAGCTGCACGGCTGAGACGTTCTGTCCCGAACCCTGTGCTTCCTGGAGTTACGGTTCGAGGGTAGCAATCATTCCGTCTCCACTCTGTCTAAACCAGAAGCGATTTGAGATGTACCTTCTCATCGCCAATCACTTCAACGAGCGTCTCGCGAGCACTTTCCCAGGGCCCCGTGATTGCCAGAGACGCTCTAAGCTCGTTACCCGTCTGACCCACTCACGCCTGCCCTCTCCCCGGATCGGAGCGGCCCTTCCGTCTGACAGGTTGCAGGGAGAGCCCCCGACGTGCCGGCCACTTCACCGACTCTCGCGTGCAGGACAGACGCTGCGTAACACCCGCCCCTGGTCGGACGCGAGGCAGCAGAGCGCTGGTGCCCAGGCCCCCGGAACGCGGTCGGGAAGCACCGAGAGTCCGGCACCGGGCGAGCGCCTGAGAGGACCGAGCCAAGGTGACCCACGGCCACGCTGGCCTCTGAGGCCGCTGCAGACGAACAGGTGCCCAGACACACGCGGAGGTGACGACACGGGGGCCAGGTGTCAGTGCGGGAGACAGCGGCATCCGTCCTGAGGGACTCGGGGATGACCGGACCCAGCTCCCCGCTGAGCGACGGCCACGTGCCCCGAGCGGAGGTGTCTGTGCGGGCAGGCAGGCGGGCGGGGTGGACGCAGCACGGAGCCCATGCAGAGGCGGACACAGAACGCAGGAGGAAAGTGAGAACCAGCAGAGCAGAGCAGCGGGGGTGTGGGCTGGAACGCCTGGGGGCCGGGGGACCCCCGCGGGCCAGCCTGTCTGGGGGCTGCGGCCGCCAGACCCGGCACGGCGCCCACGTGCCAGCCCGAGGTCTGCGGCTCTCACGTGCGGTTTGCAGCGCGGCATCGGAGCAACTGCACCCGCAGCCCCTGCTCTGCTCCCGTTTCGCGTGCAGACGCCACTGGCTCTGTGGCGGGGGGGTTCAGCGGTTTCCCCAGGGGCAAACAGACCGGGAGCCAAAAGCAAGGTGGGCCCCGTCTACCTGGCCAGGTGTGAGCTCTGCTTGCCCAGACTCGTCTGGGCGGCCGGCCCCACCCAATGCCCCCCCCACCCCCGTCGGGTCCTTCCCGCCCCCTTGGCTCCTCCCACTCACGGGCAGGCCGCCCCCCCCCGCCAGGCCTGTGTGGGGCTGGCGGGGCAGCCCGACTCCGGGTTCCAGGAGCATGGCGTCCACACCCACGCAGGTTTTCCCCGGGACAGACCAAGGGGGGTTAAAACCGAGATTTATCTCCAGGAACCTGTGCTGCCCCGTCCGCGCGGCGGGAGAAAAGCCTGCAGACCCACCTTAATGAACCCACCAGGGAGGTAAGGGGAAGGAATCCTGAGCTGTTCCAGAAATAAAGCCCTAAACAAGTCGATAAAGTTTATTTACAAACCAATAAAAGCGGTTTAATGATTAGGCCTACCTATCTAGTTAGCCACCGAGACTTGCGGGTGAGTTACTGCGGGGGAGGGCCGCGTCTCCCGTGGCAGGAAGGAGAGTCTAATTATGAGTAACAGCGGCGTGCGGTGCCCTCCAGACGAGCACGTGGGCCTGGCCACTGTCCAGGCCGGGCCTCGGCCTCGTCCACGGGGCGGACGCGGGGCCCAGCGTCCAGCCTCAGCGCCCCCCCGCCGGCCCCGTCTGCTGGATGGCTCCTCCAGAAACATCGGCCGTCTCGTGAAGGAAAGCGTGTATCGCCGCAAGTCCCCCAGCCCCCGCTCGCTGAGGAGGGGGGCCGCCGCTTGGTGGATGGGTTACGCGAAGGGCTGGGCGAAGAGCAAACCAGAGCGATTTTCATCGGCGAGGAGCTCGCTCCTCCTCGTGCCGGAGAAGGCTGAGCGCTGCACCCCGCGGCAAACCTGCAACGTGCGGGAGGGACGGACACACCGCGTTTTACGGTGGGCTGGGCGGCGTGACCCGGAGCGTAAATCTTCCCCGTGGCACCGTCACTCGCTAATGGTCGCTGTTTAGCGAGTCAGTTAAACCCTGGCTTCCCCCGGAGGGAAAGGAGGCTGGACCCCTGGCCGGAGTATACAAGTGAACGGGCCGACGGAGAGGGAGGCGCTTTGCCCACGCGGGGCTCCGTCGCCCCGGGACCCTGTGCCGTGGCCAAGCACCTCAGCCCGGCCGGCCCGAGGGTCCTGCTTTCTGGGACGCGCTGGCGGCCCCTCCGGGAAGGGAGGAGAGCCTGTCTGCCGAGCCGCCGCTGTGGCCGAGCCGCACGCAGACCACCCTCAGTCTCCTATACGCGCCCCGACGGGCCCATAAACTTTATCTCCTCCCTTAAAAACGGAGACACGAACGCCCACCCGGACCAGGCCGCTCACCGGGTTTACCTGGGGGAGGTCAGAGGCCGAGGGAACCCTGGTGCGTGACGGCGAAATCGGCCCCGGGCTGTGAGCCCACCGCCTGGCCCTCCGGGCTCCAGCCCGCGCCCCCGAGGGTGGTCTCTGACGCGGGCTGGGCCGTGCCGGCCGGCCGACACCCCGAGCAGCTGCCCCTGCGACCGGTGACGCCCCCCCATCCGCCCCACGACCGACCGGGGCGCCCGCCACCTCCCACGGAGCAGAGGCTCGTGACCGCCCTACACGCACTCCACCCCAGGACTGCGAGCTGCAGACAGATTTCCCCACGAGGGCAACGCTCAACGCTGCGCTTGCCGGACGTCCTCCCACGGGAAGAAACGGGACAGACTCACACACACGCGTTTGCCTCACTGAGCAAGAACGCCCGGGCGTCGCTCACGTGCCGCGCTGGGGCCCGGCGGCCTCTCGTCGCGTCGGAAGGGCGGGCTGGGCCGGGCCGACCACCAAGGCCATCCGTCTGAGCGGCTTTCTCGCCGGCGTGACCGTGGAAGCCGGGGCTTTGCACACCGCACAGGAGAGCCCGTTCACAGGGGAACCGCTAGGGGGCAGCGCGCCCTCGTCCCACCCTGCCACGGGGCGGGCAAAGGCAGGGGTCTGATTACCCACCCCCCTCCGCCCAACAGGACAATCCCCCCGAGAGAGGCCGCCTCCTTCTCTCCTCCAACTGTCCCTGCACAGCCCCCGACACGACACCCGTCTCTCCCCCCGGAGCACACCCCGAGTCTCTGCGAGCCTCCCTCCCGTGGGGCGCTGGGCCGCCCGCCGAATCCCCTCCCTAGACGACTGTGGCGTCCGCCGGCAGGAGGTGCCGACCAAAGACGCTGCCGTGGCCGCTGTCCTCCGCTGGGCCGCACGGGGGCGCCTCACGCACCGTCGCCACGCCCGTCACCCCAGGGCGCTTCTCCTCTCGCCCGCTCTCCCCGGACGCGTTCCCGCCGGTAACGACGTCCCCGTCATCTCGTGCGTTCGTGCTTCGGAAAGCTCTCTTTAACAGTGCGTGTGTGAGTGCCGGTGACAGGCTGGCGTCCTGGACGTGTGACGGACGTGCCTCACCGTGTCCCACAACACAAGGCACGAGTCGCAAGTCCAGAAAACTAGACAGGACTTGACATTAAAAACAAGCAAAAAACTTCGTCAGTAGGAACTCGGAAAACCGGGTGACAGAAGGGGCATCCCGGTTCCAGAGACGGCGCTCAGCGTGGCCAGGACCGAGCCACACCCCAGAATGTAACGCAGCCCCTGAAGGCCGTTGTGAGACAAAAGACCAGAAGGTCGGTTTGGGTAAGAAAGCAGGTGGCCACGCACGTGATCCCTCACAGTTAGCCGTGGATGCGTGTTACTGTGTAGGTGGCACGTGGGAAAATGCCACGCAAGACAGCAGCACGCCCGAGGTCCAAAAGTTACTTAGGCCGTTTCCTGTACAAGTACTCAGGTTCACGAGTCAGTCTGTGTGTTAGTTAATCTCACATTGAGCATTATTCATTTTTTTTGTTGCATACATTGCCAGGAAGCCTGATTATACAGATTAAAATTTTAAAATCTTAATAATGTGGATAAGATTATTTAAAGGGGAAAGTTCCGGCCAAGATGGAGGCGTAGGTTGACACACTCTGCCTCCTCACACAACCACAAGAAGGACAACAACAAATTTAAAAACAGAAAACAACCAGAACTGCCAGAAAATCAAACTGTATGGAAGTCCGACAACCAAGGAGTTAAAGATGACGCACTCACCCAGACCGGCAGGAGGGGCAGGAGGGGCAGGATGGGCAGCCGGGCGGAGAGGACTGGGCAAGGCGGCGGCTGGAGGAGCAAATGGCCCCACATTCGCGTGCAGATCAACTGGGAGGAACAACTGGGGAGCAAGACAGACCTCGAAACCCAGGGATCCAGTGCAGGGAAATAAAGCCTCAAAATCCCTGATTGAAAAAAACCTATGGGGGTTGCGGCAGTGGGAGAAACTCCCAGCCTCACAGGAGAGTTTATTGGAGAGACCCACAGGGTCTTAGAATGTACACAAACTTACCCCCCCGGGAGTCAGCCCCAGAAGGGCCCAGTTTGCTTGTGGGAAGTGGGGGAAGTGACCGAAAGTGGGCAGAGAGCTGAGCAAGCTGCACTGTTCCCTCTCAGACCCCTCCCCCACAGACAGCACCAAAATACAACGAGGTGGGTTGCCTCACCCTGGTGAACACCTAAGGCTCTGCCCCTCATTATGTAATAGGCATGCTGAGACCAAAAAAGAAGATATATATATATATGGCCCAAATGAAAGAACAGATCAAAGCTCCAGAAAAAGTACAACTGAGTGATGAAGAGATAGCCAACCTATCAGATGCACAGTTCGAAACACTGGTGATCAGGATGCTCACAGAACTGGTTGAGTGTGGCTTCAAAACAGAGGAAGAAGTGAAGACTATGAAAAGTGAAGTAAAGGAAAAGGCACAGGGAACCAACAGTGAAGGAAAGGAAACCGGGACTCAGATCAACGGTTTGGACCAGAAGGAACAGGATGAAGAAACAAGAATTCAAGAAAATGAGGAGAGGCTCAGGGACCTCTAGGACACCTTGAAATGTTCCAACATCCTAATCACAGGGGTGCCAAAAGGAGAAGAGGAAGAGCAAGAAAATGAAAACTTATTTGAAAACATAATGAAGGAGAACTTCCCCAATCTGGCAAAGGAAATGGACTTCCAGGAAGTCCAGGAAGCTCAGAGTCCCAAAGAAGTTGGACCCAAGGAAGCACACACCAAGGCACATCATCATTACATTAGCCAAGATGAAAGATAAGGAATCTTTCTTTAAAAGCGGCAAGAGAAAAGGAGACAGTTACCTACAAAGGAGTTCCCATAAGACTTTCAGCTGATTTCTCAAAAGAGACCTTACAGGCAAGAAGGGGCTGGAAAGAAGTATTCCAAGTCATGAAAGGCAAAGACCTACATCCAAGATTGCTCTATCCAGCAAAGCTCTCATTTAGAATGGAAGGGCAGATCAAGTGCTTCCCAGATAAGGCCAAGTTAAAGGAGTTCATCATCACTGAGCCCTTATTATATGAAATGTCGAAGGGACTTATCTAAGGAAAAGAAGATCAAAAACTATAAACAGTAAAATGACAACAAATTCACAACTATCAACATTCGAACCTAAAAAAATAAAAACAAAAACACACTAAGCAAACAACTAGAACAGGAACAGAATCACAGAAATGGAGATCACATGGAGGGTTATCAGCAGGGAGGTGGAGGGGGTGGGGGAAGATGGGGAAAAGGTACAGGGAATAAGTAGCATAAATGGTAGGTACAAAATGGGGGGAGGTTAAGAATAGTATAGGAAATGTAGAAGCCAAAGAACTTAATGTACGATCCATGGACCTGAACTAAAGGGGGGGAATGTAGGTGGGAGGGGGTGCAGAGTGGAGGGGAATAAAGGGGGAAAAATAGGCAACTTGTAACTGTAATAACATAATCAATAAAATATATTTTAAAAAACTTACATTACTAAGGACATAAAATCAAATGTGTTAAACAGGTTCCCTACAAAGAATAAAAATTTTAAAGAGATATTTTGGCTATTATAATTCCTAAGGATATAAAATATATAAATATTAAAAATGACTTAAAAATATATATCAAGATTTTGATTTAGCATCATTTGTAAAGTTAAATCAAAAACCTGCCTTTGTCACCATAAGGTTAGATTTGATTATTTGTCAATACTGTTTTATTTTTCAAAAAGAATAACACCGTTCATAGCTGTGCTCTATTTAAAATTCTTATTTTTCCCGTGGCAATAAAGTCTTCTCTGTGTCATGGATTATGGACTAGACACAAAGCTCTACTTTCAGAGCTATATAGATATTCACAAGACGTTTCCCAAGAATGCTATGTCTGCATCGTTAAGGTGAATCTTTAAATTTTTATTACACTTCAGAACATTTAGCTACCACTGTTGTTACTCAACCTGTCAGAGTTTTACTTCTGTCTTACTAATATTTTCTCTTTTGATCCAATAACGTGTTCATTCAGAATAATGCCATGTGCCGTGATTTCCAAGAGGCTGTAGGAACTCTTAGAACATAAGAACCAAGGCGCTACAGGAGTTTTTTTCCAGGATCAACACCAGACCGCTCCTGCCCTTCTGTGAAGGGCGGTTTCCCAGCACCGCCGGGTCTGGGCTTGTTTGGGGGAACCCACGCGGCTCCTCACGCAGAGTGGAAGCGTGGAGATGACGGGGACACACACGTCTGCCGTTTCAGCACGGCGTGGCGGTAACCCACAGTCAGCTTCCTCTCCACGCACAAGCCCCCTCCCCTGCCCCACTGACCCTCTTTCCAGAGCCGGCCTTCGGGAGAAACCAGCCCACGTCTGGCTGCCCGGCATCACAGCACTGCCTGGAACCGCGCCCTTGCGTGGAAAAAAACAAAAAAACCCTCGAGTTCCACCCTGCGAGGCCCGCAGAGCGCCCTCACGGGGACGGGAGACTCGGGGACGGAGAGGCACACCCAGCACGACCGCGCGGCCGGCGGCGGGGGGCGCTGGGTTCAAGTCCACACCGGGGACCCGCGAGGAGGCGCCCGCGAACCCGCAGGGTCGCCCTCCCGGCGCTGCCCCTGCAGCGCCCTCTACCGACCAGCTCCCCGCGCAGCCGGCGGGCCGGGCAGGCTGCCGGGGCCACCTGCGGGGTCCCCACGCAGGGCCCAGGCCGGCCGGGGCCGCGCTCAGAGGCCGAGGACCAAGGGGGACCGGCGCACAGCCCACGACTCCCGACTCCCCGCGAGGCTCGCGGCCGCAGCAGGCGGCCCTGCCCCCCACAACCCCCCCGCCCCGGGGCTGGCGCTGAGAACTTCCGTCACGTCCCCCTCCCCGGGCTCCGGCCCGACTGTCGTGCTGCAGGAGCCGGCACGTCACCATGGGAACAGACGGGGGAGCGAAGCCCGCCTTGCTGTACATTTCCGCAAACACGCGAGCCCCTGGCCCCTGCGACCCGTGCGCGAGAGCTCACGGCGGGCGCGCGGGCGGGGAGCCCGCGGAGGGGGCGGGCGTGGCCGGCCTGCCGCTCCCGGGGAGTGCGCAGGGCTCGCGTTCCTGCCACGGCCGCTGGAGGAAGTGCCAAAACCGGCGTGATTTTGTAAGTGACTGTGTTCTAGGAGATTTTTAAGCCGTTTCTATTTCATGCATTTTATGCAAAAACTTTTTAAAAAAATTTTTTTCACTCATTGTTTTCTAGAATCTCAATGCCCCACACCCCCACTGGTTCGGGATGGGATCTCGCCGACACGCCAGCTTCAACAGTCACTCGCAGGTCGGGTGCACACCCCAGCGAAGGTAAACCGGCCGTGAGCCACGCTGTGCCCCCACCCCTTCCTTCCTCCAGTGCCAGGGACGCCCCCCACCCTTCGGCGGTCCTGCATCCCACCCGGCACCTGCTGCTGCTGCTGCTGCTGCTGCTGCTGCTGCATCGTGACAGTGAGGCGGCCCGAGCAGACGCTGCCCCCCCGGGGTCCCGCTGGGTTCTGAGGGGACCCGCGCCCTCTCAGACACCCTGGGGAACCCATCCGCCACGCCCCGAATCATTCGCCCCCGACTCGGGGCTCTCTGGTGGCCTTTCCCTCATCGACCTGTGTTCCTCTAGGGGACGAGGTGTCTGGGTTGGGTGCCACAGCCAGCTCGATTTGCAAAGTTCATTGTAAGTGCAACCGCCTAGCAATTAATTATAAAAGGTGTTTTGTCGATGCCAGAGAGGTGGGGCGGCGTTCTGGGGCACGATCAATCACAGTGTGCTGCAGAGGCCGGGGGGGTGGGCCCAGCGACGGAGCGGGCAGAGCGCTGGGCGTGGAGGGAGGAGCCCGAGCCTCCAGAGGCAAGCAGCCCCCCGTCTGTCTGCAGCCGGCCCCTTCCTCTCAGAGGGGGAATGATGGCGATTTCCCCGCCAGCTCCCTCAGGTGTGTGTGAATCTGAACGTGCCCAAGGAGCCCCCCCTGCAGACCCAGGAATTCCGATAATAGTAACAATGGTCCTTCGGACACCCAGGGTCACGCGAGCTCCAGGGCGGCCATTCCGCTAACAGCTGAGAACTTCATTTCGTCCGCTCGCGTGTGCACTCCGACTGACTCTGCTGTGATAACGCCGGGCTCACACTCAGTGTCATCACCCCGGTCACTGTCCGACTCACAGCCTCCTTCTCCCTGGATTCTTCCCCCCCCCCCCCGCCCGTCAGGCACCCCCGCTCGTCTCTTCCTGGTGCCATGCCGACATCGCAGGGTTTCGGGGTCCCATAGGAGGGAGGGGATGGCCCACAAAGCTGGCTCCCGGCCGCCCGGCCGGGTCACAGCGCTGGTCCCAGGGTCACCAGGGGGCAGGGCCGCTGCGACAGCTGCCGACGGGTGAGGAGGAGACAGACTCGGGACCTCGGCGGGTCAGTCCGATGCCCGTGGTCTCTCGTGTCCCGGACCGGCCCCAGCCAGAGCGGGCCTTCGCCCCAGCCCCTCGCCGGTAGATCGAGGCCACCGGCAGCTTCCCTACACACAGCGGCCAGCGGGGCCTCGGCCCGGCTCACAGACGGCGGTCCCAGGCTCCCGGCTTCGGGTGGAATCGGGGAGTCCACCCCCCGTTCCCAGAACCACCCTTCAGGCTGGCCCTTCGGCGGGGCGGGGGGAGGGGAGACCTGGAGAGACACACCCCCTCCGCTCACGGCCCGAGAGGAGACAAACCGACCCACCTCCCCCTTCGCCACCCGCCGTCTCCTGGAACCGCTTTGGGCTTTGTGTCGAGTGCTCCGGCAGAGTGGCACAGAACAAAACGTCCCGATCGTCGATCGTCATGTCTGCTAAAGAAGTCGGTGGCTGGAAAGGGGGCCCGGGCCCCAACGAGCGGAGTCCAGCGAGAGCCCGGGGTGGGGGGGGGGTCGAGGCAGGAGGACCCCTCGCCGCCGCCTGCGCCTCACCCGGTGAGGACGGAGAGGGAGCCCCGAGAACGCGGGTTGGAAACGGCACAGTTACTCAATCACGGGAAATGCGAGTGGGCAGAGTCAGGTGCTCAGAGTCGAGGGCTCGCGGCCCCCGTGGGTTTATTAGCGGGGGTCGCAGGTGGAAACGGTGGTCAGGCTTCCTTGCACTGAGCGCCCGGGCAATCCTGTGCCGTCCTGTGTTTTTTTTAAGGTAATGGTTTTTTTCTTTTTTTTTAAGATTTTATTTATTTTTAGAGAGGGAAGGGAGGGAGATAGAGAGAGAGAGAGAAACATCAATGTGCGGTTGCTGGGGGCCGTGGCCTGCAACCCAGGCATGTGCCCTGTCTGGGAATTGAACCTGCGATGCTTTGGTTCGCAGCCCGCGCTCAATCCACTGAGCTACGCCAGCCAGGGCCCACACCATCCTTTTAACGTGTGAGCCCCTGTCGGCGTGTGCGTGTGCTTCCCTGGCCCTCGGACACCGGTTGAAGAGGAGACCCCGTGTGTCCAGGAGTGGCCCTGAAGGTCCCCGTTCCGGTCCCCGGAACGTCAGCAGAAAAGACAACAGGACGCAGCCCGCCCGCCCGCAGAGAGCTCGTCCGATGAGAAAGGGGGAGGCGGTGGCGAGCTCCCTCCTCCGGTCCGGGGTGAACAAGGGACAACAGCACCCGAGGAAAACAGCTTTCTACTTTCCTTAGTGACCGGGCGGCTCAGCACGCCCCTTTCTGAATTCTGCTGTGGACAGCCTGGTGCCCTGTTTTTTCTCCTGGTGGGACGGGACGCACAGGCCGCCGTAGGGTTGGTGAGAACAGCAGCCGTCTGCCCGGAGGACTAGACCGTCTCTTCTCCCGGCTGCCGCGGGTCCCCAGGGTTTCACGGCTGGAACGACGGGGGGTCTCTCCGATGCCGTTAAAAACGCATGAACCGATGGGCTGGCTGGGGGACGTAACTCCGACGCGGCGTTAGGCTGCCGTCCGGGTGACGCCCGGGGCTGCTCCCCTGTACACAGTCACCCTCGCTCACCAGGGCGCCCGCCCGCACCTCACAGAGCGAACCGAGGTCTTCCTCTCCCCATTCCAAGCGCGTCACAGTTTTGTAGGAAACAATCCGCATGATGTTTACGATGCCCCGTGGGGTTTGGGGTCCGTGTCACTCCACCGTGGGCCGCAGGGATACCTCGGCCACTGGTGTCCACACCCACGGGGAGGCGAGCTGCTCACGGAGAGGTCAGGAGACGGTTCGGAACGCGGAGCCCCACGGGGACCCACGGGCACCCACGGGGACAGGCGACGCATGGGACACTCTCGTTTCAGAAGGAGCTTCTCGCCAGGGCGACACTGAACTCGGTTCCGGGAAGCCACCTCGGTCCGGTTCTGCCCAGTTTGGTGGGAAACCGGACCCGGGACCCGTCCTGCGGGCGGGAGCCTCCGTCCCGGGCGGTGTCGGGCGTGTGCCGGCCCGTGTGGGGACCCAGCGCCTCCCCGAGGCGCCCACGCACCCCACTTTCCAGACCCGAAAACCAGTGATGGCCAACAGCTCTGGCTCCAGAAAGACACTAATTGCTATGCAGTCTTATTTCTGAACAATGACACACAAATCAGAGGTTTCTTACACTTATGACTTATGCAAAGCCAAATGTTCTCCTAATATTTCTTCCTTTTTAGCATTTTAAATGTATTTTGACATGTTGGCAACATTTTTAAAAGGTTTTCTATAATTGTTTCACATTAAAGAAAAATAAAAAATCCCTTCCACATGCGTATGATCGCCTCCGTTGTAATTATAACCTGCGTGCACAGTTGCATTCAGATGAGTGAACCAGTGGGTTTTTCTCAACGTATTCCATGAGGGAGACTAATTTCCTGCTCCCCTGTTCTAATGACTTAATTCCAGTCCTTTCAGCCAGGCTGCTGCTTGGACTGAGCCTGCGCCCCCTGTCAGGGGCCACACCAAACGCCGAGTCCACAGGCGCCCCCCTTGTCAGGAGGCCTGTGGTGGGTGGCGCGCCCCACGGGACACACTAGACTGGACTTCCAGGTGCCAGGCAGCCCAGAGGCCCCGTGGGGTTGACGGACGGACGGACGCGATGGATGACAGGGGATGGTGTGTCGGAGGCCCAGGAAGGATGCCTCAGCCACCAGCCGCCATCACGTTACCACGGGGGACACGTGTGGCCTGATTTCCCAAGAGGCCAACGAGACGAGTTCAGAGAAGATGTAGTTACCCCAAGGGAAGTGAGTCAGGGTTCGACACCAAGCCCGTGTGACCTAACGTGGGGACACCGACCGGCTCAGGAGCGGTGCTGAGAATCCAGGCTGCTCTTCCCGGGCCCCCGGGCCTGTGGGAAGGAAACTGGTGACAGTAAGGCATCACCCAGCTTACCAGAGCACTGGTGACTCAAACCCCGCCTCCACAGACCTGATCAGACCGAGGGGACACCTGCAAGAAGAGCGGGGACCCCCCAGTGATGAGACTTGGGGGGCAGCCGATTGAGTCTTCAGGGCTGACGGGGCGGCAGTAACCAGAGAGCGCTTCTCCGTCAGGCCCTGGTGACGCAAGGCCGGAGCCCGAGCCGGAGGGAGATGGGAAGAACCAGCACTCGCTCACTGACGCCAGGCACCGTCACCGGAGCCCTGGGGCTGAGGACACGTCCAGTCCTCGGGGCCAGTCGCTGGGCGGGAATTACCCCCCCCCCCTCGCGAGGGCGGACCCGCGGAGGTTAAACTAGCTCACGGAAGGTCACGAGCTCGGGGAGCACCAGGTTCGAACGGAAGTCGGCTCAGAGCTCCCGTTCAACAGGTGCCGAGGCGGACAGCGGCCAGACAGCGGCGCTCCTCCAGGGGCAGGAGGGGTGTTCGGAGGGAGGTGGTCTTCGGGTTCATGGGCACCGCCGCTCTTTTCCGCACGAGTCTTACGCACGTGTAGCACAGCCGGCCGAGGACGGGCACACTGGTCTCTTCCGAGCCGATGGCACACGGGTGGCGACGGCCGGCCCCCAGGCAGCTCGCGGCTGAGGCTGCAGAGCAGCTCGCCAGAGGACACGCTGGGGGCACGTGCCACCCAGGTCAGGCTCGGGAACCCGCCCTTCACTTTCACTTTCAGCGGGCGACGCGAGCTGGAGCGGGGGCCGGGCCCGCCCGACCTGCGGCGATCAGGAGGAGGCGCAGTGAGAACAAAGAAACCCAGAACTCCGTCGATGAAAGGCCTTCACTGCATGGGACTCGCACGGCATCCCCTTGCATCTCCAGAGACCTTCCTTGACGGTCTTCCGACGGGAATTCACAGGGAACGGGCAACGGCCTTGGCTTTGGGAGACCCTCCCCACAGCCCCCACGGCACCCAGCACCCTGGACCCTGCGGCTGAGCCAAGAAAAGTTCCGTAAGGAGAAGCCGTGAGTGCCCTGCACCCTCCCGGCCCCCCCCACCCCGGCTTCCCCCCGCCGGTGCCGCTGACCCACGGGCCCCGGGAGGGCTGGGAGGGCGTCCACCAGTCATTCGGAGAAACTGTTTCATCTGCCTTTATCTTGTTCCTAATTGGTTTTTTACTTGCCTTCCGATTTTAATTGGCCCAATGCCTGTGTATTTCACTTTATGGTGTTCCTCAAATCCTTTGTGGAATGGGCTATAAAATACAAATCCTTAAGATATATTGTCCAATAAGACACGAGTATGCGGAGACAGGAGGGCAGACGGGGGGGGATTATGGAGCAGGCTTCCTCTGCAAATACCTAATTGGTGAAGTAATTAAGTGCCTGTGCCAGCGGCACTCGCCTCTCCTGGCGACGGGAAGCGAGGCGGGGTGGGGGTGGGGGTCCACTCCGCACTCCTGCTCAAAGCGTTTCCTAAAACGCTTCACAGAGCTGAACTTGGCCTTGCGGTTTCTTCCTTTGCCGTGCCCATCTGGACATAAAGCGGAGTCTGATATAATTCTGTATAAAATCAATACAAGATGGCTCCCAGTGTTTGTGAAACTCTGATGGATTGCACCGAAAATCCAACAGCACCCGGTTTAAAGTCCTCACGTCAGAAATGAAATATTTATTTCCCGGAGAAATTCAAAATCTCACTCAGTGTAACGGGACTGAGACCAACCCTTGTTGAACTTACTTTCAATTAAGTCATTACATAACTTCGTCTCGCCAGAACCACTGGATTACGTACGTCGCAGCTGAACAAATGGGAACGGCTCATGCTACCTCTTTGTTCAACATCAGGAGAAAACTAACCTAGCTGGGTTTTCCTGTTGCTCTGAGTTATTACCGAGAGTACGAGCAAATTACCCCGGCGTGAAGAAACACAGAAGGTCTTCACAGAAAGAAATATGCCATTAAACTTCCCCCGGCCGCATCCATTCCTCTTGTCCGGTGCTGTCGCGGGGCCCTTGTCTGAGGTTCCGTCAGCCGCCGACGGCCGCCAGACAGGGAGCAGCAAGGCTCCGGGGGCACCCCCTGCGGGAGCACCCCCTGCGCACACGCCCCGGGCGATTCCGAGCCCGCCGGACCGAGGCTGCCGACCCGGGTCGGAGCGCAGGGAGGAGGAGCCGACTCGGCGTGGGCTCTGCCGCTCGCCACCGGCTGAGCCGCGCCCCTCGGTGCCTCTCCCAACCCCGCGCTCGGCGGTGCCGTCCGCGCGCCCCGTGTGCCCGGCAGTGCGCTGGCCTCGGGACTCACGGGACAAACGTGCTCAGTCCCCTCCTGGAAGAGTCACGCCGCCGCAGCCACGCAGGCCTGGGGGCGGTCACCGGGCGCCCCGTGACGGGCGATCTGGTAGGAGCCGGGGTCACTAATGACCGGAGCCCAGTGCAGGAGCTCAGAGACGATGAAAATGTCTGGGGGACTCAGGCACCTGCTTCTGCTGTGACTTTGTGAGCACCAGGTGGCTCTGGCTGACGAGGGGGTGATGGGGGTCTTACGGGGCGTCCGACCCGCAGCTCTCGGGCCACACGCGTGTCTGGAGGCTGTGCACGGGGCCCAACACGGAATCGTAAACTCACTTAAAACATGAGATTCTTTCGTGACGCACGCATCGCAGTGTATTGAATGTGCGGACCAAGACAGCTCTTCTTCTTCCAGCGTGGCCCGGAGACGCCAGGAGGCTGGACGCCCCGGTCAGAAGAGGAGTTCTTCCGACAAGAGGCAGAGGGAACCTGGTTGTTCCGGAAAGGGTGCCCCGGCCAGTGCTGTGGGGGCTCACGGCGTTGGGGGGAGCCACAGAGGGGGTCGAAGAAGAGGGGGCCACAGCGTGCCTTGTCAGCCAGGCTGACGGCCTCCCGGCTGGCCTGGGTCAAGGGCAGCACCTGCCCTTTTAGGAGCCAGGGAGGCCGCGTGACCAGCTACTCCTAGCCGGGGGGGCCCGTGGACGGCACACCCGGCCCTCTGCGGCCAGCTGTGGAAATGGCCAGGGCGGGAGCCGCCGGGGGACTCGGCACCGTGGAATCGTAAGGGGAGAGAGAGCACACGTCGTTCTGGTCCTGGCCCTGCTCTTCTAGCCCTTCGACGAGTGGCTTCGCAAAAGGCGGGCTTTGTTTTCCTAGAACTGAAGAGGCATTTACTGCACCCTGGCGCGTCGGGGAACGCAGCGACTGAGGCTGGGCGACGCGTGGCCTCCACCCCCGATACACCTTCGGACGGTCTGCGCGTTCGTGCGGTTCGTCGACCCTGCAGGTGGACGGGACATCGATTTGTCCTACCACGTCCTCATCGAAGGTGTTAGGACCGTGGGGGAGGGGCGGGCCCCAAAACTGCTGGGGAAACCAGCCCCGCCCCCGGGGTCTTTGCCGGCCGCCAGGTGTTAGGAACTGTGGCGCTCCAGGCCGGAGTTTGGTCAAAAGGGAAAAGGGACATTTACTCAAAAGTTACACAGGTTTAGGGTCACGGCAGAAGGTCGCCATCAGAATCCCCGAGTCCCTTAAAGCGCCCACAAGCACACACAGTCCTTCCCCCCCTTTGCCCGCCAGGGGCCCGCGTCTCAGGGGAAGAAGCAGGAGCCGCGGCTCGGCTGGACCCCCGGTTCCTCCCGGTCGTCCGTGCTCCCCGGGCAGGCCTCCCGCGGCTCCCAGCACCACCGGCCGTGTCGGCGCCCGGATCTCCAGTTCTTACTCCAGACCCACCTGGCACCTCCTCCTGGCCCCCCCGCCAGAGTCCCCTCCCCCCCTTCCCCCCACCCCACCGTCTCTCCTGCACTCTCCCGAACCGCTGAGAGAGAGCGTGGCCGGGCTGCTCCACCTTGCTCTCCTGCTGCCCAGGCCTGGTCCAGGGGGCCCCTGTCCGCCCCCAAAACCTCAAGGTTGGAGCCCCACGTGGCTGCCACGCCTGCGTTTAAGTCCCTGCACAAGAATCTTCCTCGTACGCCCATTTCCAACTCCTCCCACAGTGGCTACACCTGCCCGCACTCCCGTGTTCTCCCCTTCCTTGGCTGCCACAGTCAGTCTGGGCAGGCGGGGAGCGAACCCTCTCCGGGCTCACGCAGGCGCCGTAATCGGGGGAGCTGCCTCCCGGCCACACCCCAGGTCCAAGTCACGCCCGGCTCCCTAGCCAGCCCGCTGTTGATGTGCAAACTAACCGTTTTTGCATGTCAGGTGTGAAGCTCCCACCAGCTGTGCAAAACAATTCTCAGTGGCTCTGCTCCGAGTCCCATCCCCCAGCCAGGCCCATCTTTCCCGGACACCCCGAGTTCTGGGCCCCGGTACAAATTCCCCCATTCTGAAGGAGGGGCCCTGGCTGCACCCCATTACAAAGCCACTTTGAGAACCCACTTAATCCACAGGAAACCCGAAGGGTCATCTGACAGTTTTACTGAATTGCGTGACCACAAAAGTGAGTTTCAGACGAGGAAAAGCTTAAAAAACAGCTGTGCTGCTCAGCACCCTCGAAGGAAACGGCGTATTCGAAGGATTCCCGACAGGAATTGCAAGAAAGCCTTGATCGGCAGGGGTGGAGGAGAGGCTGAGGGAACCTAGAATGAGAAGAAGAAGACCCCAAGGACTAGCCATCTTTGCACCCCCAGACCTGCGGGGCGGGATCGGAGCCGGCACTCCAGCGACAGCAAAATCGACGGGTGTGGGCGGAGCCAGGTGGAGCGCCTGGCGGGAGGTGGGGACAGAGCCCTGGCCCAGAACCACCTGAAGAAAGAGGGGGTGGGGCACAGACACTGAATCCTCTGCCCCTCCTGCTGGTGTCTCCGCGTTGCAAAGGAGACTTCCAGAAAGAAAGGGGGCGACCGAGCCCGGGCGATGCTGCCCTGAGAGCCCCCGGGGAGGGCACGGGAGGTGGGGGACAGGCGGAGGGGCGGGCGGTGGGGTGACGGGCGCCCAGTGACGCAGCCCTGGAGAGGGGGACCACTGCTGCTCTTCAGAGAGTCAGCCTGGCCAGCCCAGCGGGCCGCTGTCCAGGTCTGCGTTTCTGGAAGGTTCCGCCCACGGGGGAGCCCTGTGCCGGGTCCACACCCAGCCCCCCTCTGCCATCCCGACCCCGGCTTTGGCCGCCCCTCAGGCCCCCCTGGAGACCCACCGTCCCCAGTCAGGGCCACCCCACCCCCTCTGCGCTGCGCCTGGGTGTCTAACCCGGGGATTTAATATGCTGAAGGGCGCTTGTGACATTTCCTCAGAAGCCGTCATGAATGAATAAAATGAGCAAGAGAAACAAGCGGAGTCCTCGGGGAATCACCCCAAGAAAGATGAACCTCCAAAGTGAGCTCCCCAGCAGCCCGTCGCCGGGCGGCTGGCTCGCACCCAGCTCTGCCCCCGTTTCCCTGGCCCCCACTCTCCCCCGAGGGCCAGTGACCAGCGCAAGGTGAAGGGTGACCGGGCCCTGCGTCCCGGTGGGCGGAGGGAGTGTCCTCCCTGGGGGGGGGGGCGGGGGGCGGGCGCCTGAGACTCCGCTGTGACGTGGATGGCTGGGCGAAATCACAGCGAAATCACAGCGGTTTGGGGCGACAAGGGCCCCTGCTTACTCGGTTTCCAGCGCATTAACTCAGCCGGTTCACAGAGTCACAGGCTTCTGCCGAAACACGTCACCCACCTAGCCCCACCGTCCCCTCAGCAGCGGCCTCACAGCCCTGAGCGCGCGGGGGCGAACGTGGTGGTGGGTGGCCCCCCACTTGGCCGGGAGACCCCGGCAGCGCCTCGCCTGCGGCTCGCGGGACCCCGCGCTCCAACTCGGGGCCCAGTGGGGCCGCGTCTGACCCCGCCCCTGGAATTGAGGGCTACCCCGCCGTTTCTGGCGGCTGACACCCGACTCCGTCTCACCTGTGGCCACTTGCAGCCTGCACCAGCGTCCGGGTCAGGTCAGGGCCGCTGCCAGAGCACCTGCCACTCTTCCTGGGAGACCTCGGGGCCCGTTCCCCCGGCCCACGCCACGCCACGCCCGGGCCACGTGGTCTGTGGATCCCACGTGATGGCTTCTCTCCTCACAGGGCAGCGAGCTGACTGCCGTGCAGACGCCTCTCCTTCCAGAAACCGCGATCTGTGTCCAGTCCCAGACCGTCGTCCTCCCCTCCCCAAGCCCCGAATACAGAGCTCCCCACGCAGAGTGAGCCCCTCCCCTTCACCCCCGTCACCCCGACTTCCCAGTGGGCAGGAAGCGCCCACAAGTGCGGAGGGGGCCTCCCTGCCCCCCGCACGGCGCCCACACGCGGGGACAGTCCCGGTTGTCATCAGGATCCTCCCCTCTGAGCTCTGTCGCGCTCGCTTCGACACGGCCGCCACTCACTCCCACAGACGCAGGACGGGGCTGGCCAGCGCTGGGGCCCACGGGGCACGTCCCCGAGATCCCGTAACTCTGGGCCACACCCTGGCCCTGACCCGCGGGCTCCAACCACGGCTGACCGGTCCGGGCGGGAGGGGCGGCCGCGTGCACCGGCCGGGCCGCCTCTGTTTCTTCCGGTCATCACACGTGTTCAACAGCGGGTGACAAATTTTCTCGACTTCAATGCATCACCCTGACAGCAAAGGCACTGAGAGGGAATTAAAGTTTCACACGATCTCTAATGCGCGCCGTCCATATTTCCCTGTCAGACGAGCCGTTTTCAGCAAAGACTTGCGGGAGACTCGGTTTCCATCAGTGGAAATTTAAACAAACTCACTCCGGTCGCCGCTCTCCCTTCCCACCATAAATCGGGGAGCCCCCCACAACCCACCCGAGCTCGTTCTCATGGCAACGCCGACGGGGGCAGCGTTTGTTGGCATTCAGCAGAACGTTCCAGCCGGCGGCGAGATGGCGTCTCCGGACGGGAAGATAAAATAATCAGATTAAATCAAATCCTGTCTCCTTAAATCAAGACACTTCAGCGTAAACTTCTGTTGTCGGGGGAAAAGGAGTGCTACGCCCAGGACGATTTTTCACGCGCCGTAAACAAAAGAAAGGGGGGTATTCCGGGGAAAAGGGAACGGAAACTCTTGCCCACGCACACAGCCAACTTCACCTGCACATGCAGGTCACGCAGTTTCACTCTCAAGACACGGAGTGTGACCTTCGTTCATATTTTTGTTTTTCCGCTGTTAGTTTCTGCTAATGTGACAGGAAATGTATCTATTCATTTAGTTTTGCTTCTTAATGTTATTTTTCTCTCAATTTAATAGCGACGTTTTTAAATGTTGTTTATCTTTGCACTTGTGTGTTTATTTTTCTGTTAATCTAACAGCAGAGATCAGGAGGCTCAGCACCTGAAACAGGGCGAACTCTCCACGCCCCCGCCCCCACCCCCGGCCTCTGGCGCAGCGACCCCCAGGCAGTAATTCCAGGTGCCCTCGCAGTCCGTTGTCCCCCCCCCGCCCCCCCTCCCGTTGCCCGGCTGCAGCCCGCGGGGCCGTGGGCGCGCGGAGAGCCGAGAGGAAGCACAGCCTGCAACCGGCACCACGACTTTCCGAGCAGACGACCGTGCCACGTGGCTCCCCAGCCCAGACGGAGCGGGAGGCTGGAAGAGGAAACTGGCTCGCGGCCCCGCGGGTCGGACGCCGCCGCCGCCGCCGTCGGAGGGCTGATGGGCCGCGCGTCCGAGAGCAGGGGTGCCCGCCCCTCTCGGGGGATCGGCCCCCCGCCGCCAGGCCGTCTGGCCTCCGACCCTCGCCCGCCCTCACTGGGGACACCCCGTTTCTTGCGGAGAAGCTCCTCCTCTTCTGCGGGAGCCGAGGTTCACCTGAACCCGTGCGGCCCGGGCGGGTCCCTCCCGTCTTCCGTTAGGGGAGCGCGCGGGTCTCTGATCCCGACAGCTGGTCTGCCTGGGACAGCGTGAGTTGTAACGCCTTCCAAGTCACCACCGGGCAGTTGTCCACGCGTTTTCTCTGAACCCCAAGTTCCACCGTCACTGCCCTGCCTGCCCCAACCCTGGGGCTGACCTGTGTTCTGTCTGCGGCGGCCGGCCCACGCCGGCACCAGGGCACGAATGTGGGACACCCAGGGGTGTCCCCTTCAGCACACGCTCCGTCACCCCGGGGGGCTCCCAGACTCTCCGGCCAGCCTGCAGCTCCTGGTCCCCCGTGGCGGGGGCTCGCCGGCCCCCTACAGGAGGTTCTGTGCCCCCCAGTTCCAGCTGGTCCCCCTGCTGTCCAGCCTGGTCTCTCAGCCCGGGGACGGGTCGGCCACAGCGACCCGCCGGCCTCACCTCCGCTGGGCTGCAGCCGCGCCCCCCAGCACCGTCTGGACCTCGGTGGGGTGGGGGTGAGCCCCGGCCCTGGGCTCCCTCCTGCGGGTCTCCCTCCGGCCCCAGGGTCCTTCCCGGAGCCTTCTTTCACTCCCCCCACACCGTGCGGGGCAGGCTGGAGGCCTCCGCGGGCAGGCGGGGCAGCCCCATGCCACAGGGCCGGCCGCTGCCCAGGGGCAACGCCACCAGCTGGTCAGTCTTTATGTGGCAACCCCCCATGGAGTGACCAGTCCATGTCCCCACCGGAGCCCGGAGGACAGGGCTCCGTCAAACTCGCATGTCTCGTTTTTCGTGTGGGTTTTCTACCAGACTCCCGCGGGCCCGGCTGGGGATTTCTGGCACCAGGCCCGGCCCCGCCGTGGCCTCCGTGTCAGGAGACGACACCTGTGTGCTGAGGACACCCAGGTGCCGGCCCCTCCCCCGCGGGACGGAGCCCCCCCACCCCCCGGGCGTGCGAGCAGTGACAGTGACAGTGCTGTGCCAAAGCCGCGACAGCACCGTGGGGCCGGCGTGTGCCGGGCACGGCGTCGTTGCCGGGGCGCGGTGCCCACACCTCACTCACGGGATCTCCACGACGGCCCCCAAGCCGGCCGCCGCTCCACGGGGGCAGCGTGTCCGAGTCACAAACACGGACACTGAGGCCTGGAGGGCACTGCGCTGCCCGAGGTCGAGTGGCCTAACACACAAGTGGCCAGCTGGAGGCAATGCGGATCCCGGGTGGTCATTCGAAGTTAAATAATTAGTACTGACCTCACGTTATTCCAGCCGTGGTCGGTCACAACTCACTTCCCTGTGGTCTTTTAAATCTGTTCTGTTTAAGTGAGTATAACTACTGAATTAACTCGTCACTCGTGGCACTTAAATGAATATCGCTGCCTGAAGGGTGCCCATCACAGCGACATTTGGCTTGGTAATGATCGCGAGGAGACCGTGTTTTGCGTGTGTAATGCACACTTTTCCGCCCAGACTTTTGAGGGAGAAGCAAGGACACGCATCATACACGGGCGTGATGATGACACACCCTGGCCGCATGGTCCTGCGTGTGACGTGCAGAGACTGTGGCCACGCATCATACACGGGAGCACACTCCACACAGCAAAACACGGCAAACGGAAACCATGCCAGCGAGCGTGAGATGGGTCTGACGGACTCACTCGGGGTCGCGGACACCAGCACCCGCCCCGACGGCCCCAGCGAGTGCGTCCGGGCGGCAGAGAGACCACGACTGCGGTTTGGGTTCAACTCAATGAATGACACCAGGCTCTCTCGCGGAAACGATGATTTATTTTTCAGACTGAGGTTCATAAGCTCATGCCTGGAGTATATTTAATCAGTTTTAAAATTACCTATTGCTGTTTGGGCAGATCAAATGAGTAAGTCATTGTAAAACATAATTACACGGGGATGCCCCCTAATCGGGAGGAGTTGTGAGGGCAACAGCCAGCACACAGACTGCAGAGGCAGTTAATTAACTTCTGTCCCGCAAAGCGTGCGGCTCAACGCCTACCGGATCCGGCGGCACCGCGTGTGCAAGACGTCCGCCCCTCCGCACGTGGGACGGAGGGTGAGTGAGTGACGTGCTCGCGTCATCCAGGAGGAGCCCCGGGCGCCGTGGAAAGGAGGGTCCTCCTCGCAGAGGAAGGGGTTCGGGCCCCCTCCTCGCAGACAGGACGGAGGGGGCCGTCCCAGGGCTGCGGCGGGTGCTGCACGGCCCGCCGGGGGTGGGGCGTGTGGGCGTGAAAAGGCGAAGCGTCTGCCAGTGCAAACGGCAGTGACACGCCTGCAGCGAGTCCCCCGGCCCCTTTCCTCCCGCTGCCCAGCCCCGCGCTCGCCCACGGCCGGGGGTCGGCTTCCGGGGGTCCTGCCGTCTCCCTTTCACACGCTCCATAGTCTCCAGGGCCCTGCCTGCGCCCCCCCCGGGGAGTCGGAGGGCGGGGGACCGGCCGCACCCGTCTCACCGGTCTAGCCGGTGCCAGTGCCGCAGGAGGAAGCCGGGAGGGAAACCCGCGAACCTTCGGGCAGCAGGAAGGCCCTGCCCCCTTCCTCCTCGTGGGGTCCAGACCCGTTTCTGGGTTTAGTTCATGGTCGCCGGAGCGCAGCTCTCGGGTTCAAACGCTGCATGCTGACGGCTTCGCCGAGGCCCACCCACGAACAGAGGACGGCGTGTAGACAACACACATCGTGTGGTCGATCGAACCCCGGCGAACCCGGGCATCCCTCCTGGGGCTGGGGGCTGGGGCTGAGACCGGCTGAGGGGCGGGGCGGGCGGGGGGAGGACGGCGACACGGGACGGACAGGCCAAGAGAAGGGTCCCCTCGCCCTCGGGTCCCCGGGGCAGACGGAGTGTCTCCAGCTCCGGGCTCTCCCGGCCCGCCCACTGACCAGCCGGGGGTCCGGGCGGGCTGAGCCTCACCCAAAACCCTGGGAGCGAAAACACACACTCACCCCGCACACTCACCCCGCACGCACATACACACGCCACGGACACGGCCCCGCACACACATGCCTGCACACACACACACACACACCACACACTCACCCGGCACACCCACCTCACACGCGCGCGCACGCACCAGGAACACACGGCCCCCAGATCGCTGTGCGGGGTTCCCATCTGGACTTTCCACGGCGCCCCCTGGACAAGGGGACGGGAAGCACCTTTACTTCATCCCTGGAAACACCGGACCTGTCTCCCGTGTCTTTGACCTGGCCGACCCTAAACCCGGGCGCGTGTGGCCCTCCCGGCCCACCTGACGGCTCTGGGGGGTCTGGACTCGGGCAGCACCACCGCCGGCCGCGCCCTGGCCCCCGCCGCGTCGCACCCCCAAGGAGTTGTTAGCAGGCGGCCGGGCAGGGGCCTCGGCCCAGGGTTTAACCCAGACCTAACTCCGGCCTCCCGCCGTGGGATGTCAGCCCACAGGTGCGGCCCTTCCGCCCAGCGGGGTTGGGGGGGGGGGCCGGGGGCGTCCGAGGCCGGTCCTCCCGCTCAGGCTGAGAGGGGACAGGGGTCGAGAGACAGGCCCCTTCCCCACCAGGTGGTGAGTGAACAGTAGTCAGCCCTCTGGAGTCCAGGCCTCCAGGGCAGGCGGTTTCTCTGCTTCACCACTGGGTCCTGGACACACACCTGCAGCTCCCGCGGGGCCGCCCGCTCCCTGGGGTGGGGTGCGGGCTCCCCGCCACTTGCTGCGTGTCCTCCGCACACACAGCCCCTCCGGGCACCGACGGGGAGGCAGCCGCCTGGCCTGGCACCCCTGTTTCCCGGGCCTGCCGCCCGCTCTCCGACGTGGTCTCGCCCGTTTCACTGTGGCGCGCACTCAGGGAGCACGCCCCGCCGTCTCCCACACCCCGCCCCACGCCCACGGCCCCCGTCCCCACGCGGCTCCTGCCCGCCCCCGGCCCCTGGCCCCTCGGCTCCTCACAGACCGCCTCGCCCACGCTGGGGCGGGGGGCGTCCCTGTCCCTGCCCCGTCCCGCTGGGGGTGCGATCAGCCAGGCTCGAGTCCGCACACAGCCCCGCTGCGCCGGAGAGGCCCGGAAGCCCCCGGAACGCTCGTCCTCACATCTGGGCAGAGGAGAGAGCACTCTTTCCCTCTCCTGTCTCCCCCCCCCCTCCCTCTCTCTCTCTCCCTCTCCCTCCCTCTCTCCCTCTCTCTCTCTCTCTCTCCCTCTCCCTCCCTCTCTCCCTCTCTCCCCTCTCTCTCTCTGCCACCGATTTAGGCGGTTGAACGAGGAGATGTGCCTGGAGCCCCCTGATGCTGAGGGTCAGCACCTGCCTTTTCCCTAAATTCTGCTTCTGCAAACACCCATCTCATGGAACGGAGGTTCGGGGCTCCAGGGCGGGCGGAGACAAGAATTCGATCGTGAGTCAGCCCCGGGCACCGCCCGGCCTCTGCTCCGGCGCCGGGGGACTCACGCCTGCCCCTGGGCCCCGAGGCTCTGCCGAGTCCTCAGCTGACGCAGCCACAGCCGCCGTGTCTACTCCCGGGGACCCCAAACCAGCTGGGGGCTGGACCCTTGTTTCTCCTCTACTTTCCTTCATTTTTGGTAAAAGCACGTCCTAAGTCACCTCTCTTGAGTCACTACTGCAGGGCGATGGGGCCCAGTCACTCACGCGCACACACCGCCCCGAGCCGTGCCCGGAATGTTCTGTTCACCCCTCCCCCACCTGCCTGGGCCCGGCAGCCCTCTGGGGCGCCCTGCAAAGGCTGCTGGGAGCCAGCCCACCTCCTCCCCCCCCCCCCCCCCCCCCGCCCCCCCTGCTCGCCTCTGCTCAGGGCAAGACGTGGGTGATTAGCATGACAATTATCACAGCCACGGGATGACAGCCCAGGGCACCTGAGCTGCGTGCGGAGCTGCTTCTGTGAAACCTTTGCCTGGAAGGGAGACCCGCGGGGGGGGGGGCAGAACACGGCGGCGTGACTGCGCCCAAGGGTGAGCCGTGCCTCCCCCGAGGCCGTTTGGCCTTGCTGAGCCATCTCGGGCGGTCCCCCATCCACGAGGCCTCTCCTCCCCCACCCCACTCCGTCTCTGGGGGCACTCCCGCCGTTTCCCGAGCCGAGTCCTGTGCAAGGGGCTCCGGCAGACGGGGCGAGAGCGGCGGCTTTTCGTCCCTGGGAATTCAGACTCTGGCGGACAGCACGGGTGAAAAGCAGCTACAATCGAAGGGTGGCTCCGATAAGAGCCAGAGCGGGGCCACCAGGGGGCAGGAGGGACAGGCAGACGCTGCTGCTTCTGGGGGCGTGTGGGAGACTTCTCGGGGGACTAGGGTGTGACCAGAGCAGGGGAGGGGGGGCTCTCTCTCCAGCCAACCGCAGCCAGCGCCCTCACCGCTGGGCTCCTCCTGCAGCTGGCAGCGCCGCACTGGGCGCGCTACAGGTCTCCGAAAGGGCTTGGGCTCCGTGGCTAAGCCCCCAGGGTCCCGAGGTCAGAGGGCAGAGCACGTGGGGCAGAGGGGAAACCCTATGAAAACCACGGTGACAACGGCGCCCCCGGTGGCGGTGGCGGTGGCGGCGGCGGCCCAGACGGGGCACTGGAGGAAAGCTGGAGATCTGGGCTTGAGCCCCCGCTGGGCACACACTCGGCCAGTGTGGCCGAGACGGGTGACCTCCCCGCCCTCCGTGTCCTCCACCAGACGAGACGAGACGGCAGACGCAGCACTGCCCGCTGCTCCGGGGCTGCGACCGCGTCCCTGGACCCCAGGCTCCGGGACAACCGCTTCAGGCGTGTGGGGCTCCGCCCAGCTCGGGGCACCGCCCCCCCACCGGAGCCGTGGGAGATGGAGCCGGGCGGCGCTGCTCGTGGCCTTGTCCCCCTCACCCCTGGCCAGAGGGCGGAGTGTTTGCTCGCCCACGTCGGAAGCAGCCCGCTCACTCCCCCTGCCACCTGCGTCCGGGGGACGCACCGCCCTCCAAGTGGGTGACCTCCTACCAGAAACCGTGCCTGTGACACGCCCCCCACCCCTGGCCTGCGGCCCTGACACTCCGACCTCTGAACCGTCTCAGCAGAAGGGGAGAGCGGGCGTCTGCAGTCTCCCAAAAAGATGCGCGTGCGTGTTCTGTGACCAATACACTGCCGGGCCGAGGCTGACACACTCGCGGGGCCGGACTCACTAATAAGCCTCGTGAAACGGAAACTGGGGTGGGGGGGCCGGGGGGAGTGAATGAAGGGCGAGGGAACGTTACATCAGTCACAACCTCGTCTGAGGAGCGTCTGCGTTATTCTAAATTCCAGCGAAATCTCATTTTGGCTAGAAGGCTTATGCTACTCTAAGAGCAAATACAAATCTTAAAAGAAATTGTAAAAAAATCCCTGGGGGGGGGGGGCTGGTGGGAAGGAGACCTGACTGTTTGCTTCTCAGGATGTTTCCAAACAGAAAATGTCATTGCAGATCCGTCCCCGTCCCTGGGAGAGGTCTGTGAACCTTCTAAACGACTTAAATAAGCTTCTCCCCAGAGTTACGGCGGGGGGCTGTGTTCCTGTAGGGCCCGGGGGGCAGCTCCCTGAAACGCAAGCACCGAGGAAGTCGGTGCCCTCTCCCCGCTTCCCCGGTCCGGGGGAGCAGGAGGGCTGCGCTTAGCTTTGTGCTCTGCTTCGGTGTGACTCAGGCGTGGCTCAGGTGCGACCCAGGTGTGACCCAGGTGCGGCTCTGGTGCGACCCAGGTGTGACCCAGGTGCGGCTCAGATGCAGCTCAGGTGCGACTCAGGTGCGACTCAGGTGTGGCTCAGGTGCGGCTCAGGTGCCTGCTTGTCAGAGTAACCGGATCAGTTCTGTCTTCCTTCTGGAGCAGGGTAGTTGGCTAACACAGCTGCCCCCGTAATCAGCAGGGGATGGAGCGTGAGCCGTGGGTGGTCGTGGGTGTGCTCAGCGTCTCTCGGGAGGACGCCTCGCTGTGCGCCTGGGGAAGTGGGCAGCACGGAGGCGCATCTCCGGTGGGTTCCAGGCCCGTGGAGCACGACATCTGAGGCACAGCATCCGTGAGGCAGTTGATAAGGCAATCCTTATTTACCCAACACTTTTTTGGAGTGTTTCTTTTATGTGCAAGGCTAAAGCAATCCTTATTTAGCCAACAAATTTTTGGAGCATCTAGTTTGTGTCCAAGACTACGCTGGAAAAGACCTGCCAATTTTTCTCTTTTTTTGCAGCAAGTGTAACATTTTGGTAGTGAAAACATTCAAAATATTGTGTTGGCCAATAGGTCCATTTAGTTTTCTTCTGTAAAATGAAAGGCACATTTTTTCATCTTCACCAATAACATTACTGATTTGGATTTTTTGAGTGTGTCAGTTGTGTCCCACGAGGTAGTTTGATTGTTTTCAATTAGTGTATTTGGTCGCTGTCAACGTTGGCCGGTCCACCTGACTGCAGGGCATCGTCCAGCGACCAACGTCCAGCACGAAACTTCACAAACCTCCTCGGACACGTTCGACCCGTCAGAGCGCCTGCTCTGTCCACTGCACAACCTCTTTCTGCCTTTCAGTTCATAATACGGCATGATATGCCGAAAATGTCTCCCTTCTTCAATATTAAGACGGCCACCCAAAAACCAAAAATTCCCTGGTTTTGGTACGTTGTCCTGATGCACGCCGACATGGCAGCCGTCACAACACGACCCAACAAAGGGTTTCGGGTGACGCCACAGACCACTGAGCGCTGCAGCGCCAGAGCGAACGAACAAGCGTTCCGTGCCACCCAACACCTGATTTGGGATTTTCATTGTACGCTCAGGGGGGCCAACACCGTCACTTCGGCTCCTTTTCCTACGAGGAACAGTTCTGCGGGAGCAGCAGGCCCAGTCCCTACAAGCGTGCGGACGGCTTCCTCAGGCTGATTCGGGAAGCTTCCGGAACGGCAGTGGGTCCGTCTGCAGGGTCCCCAGGCCTCACTCATCAGCCTGTAGCATGGGACGTGGGCTGTGGCGAGGGGCCCCCACCCGTCGGGCCGGCCGAGAGAGCCCATGGGGACCGAGTGACCCAGCACAGCGTGTCCGACGAAGAAGTCCCACGGAGGAGTCCGCGGCCTTGCCCAGGGCGGAGGCGATGATGAAAGACTCCCAGGGTGTGATCCAGCCGTTTAGGGGGAGCAGGGAGCTCGCGGCACGGCCTGCATGGCCTCGGGCCTCTCCTCCCTCGGGCGCGGCCGCCTCACCCAGCAGCGGGGGTCACACTCGGAAACACCTCCCCTTGTACGCCCAGAGTGTCTGGGCGTACGCCCGGGGCATCTCACAGGCCGCTGGCCGCAGGGCCGCCCCTCGGAGACCCGCGGGCCTTGGGCTGGCCTCCCGTCGGGAACCCCAACCCTGAGACACCCACGGTCAGCGTGCCTGCCGCACACCAGGCTCCTCCCGTGACCACGTACGGAGTCGTGCGGAAATGACTCTCAGGTTGTCACTCGGATGAGTTCGTTGTTTTTTCCCCAAAAGTCTGTGACAAATTAGGCTAAGCGGCTACTGGGCTTAGTTCAGGAAGAACTTGATATGGAGGACACCCAAAGACGGGAAGGAGACACACACACACAAAAACGATCTTTTCCTCCAGTCACTGGAAACGTTCAAAACGATTAAAGACGCAGACACGATGCGGCCACGTCCCGGCGGGACTTCAGGCATTAAATGGAAACGTCGGCGCCGGAGACTGATGACCTTTGCCTGGGTCCAGAGAACCTGTGGCGAGGCAGGAAATTGCACCTAAGCGAAGATCAATATTTTTCGGACGAGGCGGTCGGAGGCACGGCCTCGTCGCGGGACCCCCGCCGGCCTGAAAAGTCCAGATCAGCCCAGAGCAGACTCGGCGGCGTGCGGACCGCGGAAGCAGCTCCGTGAATGCCGATACGGGAAACGCACGTGTGTGATTCACAATCCGGCAGAAGTCAGAGAGAAATTCCTCGCTCCCTCGGGGACTGAACCCAAGTAAAATAAATATAGATTTTAATAGGAGGAAATGCATTCAGTTAGACTTTAAAAAGTCTGTTCTAATAAAAATTAATAACAAGGCAACTCAGAGAGTGTATTTGGGAACTTCTTTCCATGGAGAACAGCCACACAGAGGAGGAGAAGCACTCGTGTTGCACCAGAAACAGGTAACTAAGGGGAGGCCCCCAAGGAAGGTTAGTAGGACACCCGTCCGTCTCCCCAGGGCGCTCGGGGTGGAGCAGGGGCGGGAAGGGGCAGCCGCAGGACGCCGGCACAGGTGTAGAACACGGGGGCGGTGCTGGGGGGTGGAGAGGGGTCCTGGAGCGGGGCGGGGGCAGGGGGAAGGAAACGGCTCCTGTAGAGAGAACCAGGGTCTGACAGCTTTGGGGGATGCCCCAGCCCCCTGGGTGGAGGTCTCCAATGTCACCGCCCCCTTCCATGTGGACACGGTCAAGGACTGGCCACTCACAGTCAGAGTCATGGACACGGAATGCGCCGAAGCTTCCCCCTCAGACCCTTTGCTGTTTCTCGACAGGGAAGGAAGGAGAAAGCCAAGACTGAGACTTGGTCTCCTTTCCATGACGCAGCGGGTGGCGGGGCTCCTGGACTCGGTGCCGGAGAGAATCCCAGGACCTGGGCAGGGGAGGCTCCCGCCGCTTTCGTCTGACCGGACCGATGACCAGGGACAAGCTCAAGGGGACGACAACCAGCTCCTGCTTCCTCCCTGCCCGGGGCGGTAGGGGGGGTCACCGTCTTCCCAGAGCCCCCTCTCCAAGGCTCCGTCTCCCAAGACCCAAAGCCACGCTCCCTGCAACGTCAATCAAGTCCCCGAGGCTGGAGCGCCCCGCCACCTCCGCCCCCAGCGCCTGTCTCTGTCCCCCCAACACCGGACCCCCCATCCCTCCGACACGCCCGGGCGGGGCCTGCACACCGGCGGTCAGTCATCCACACTCACGGCTACGACCTCTGGGACGACCCAGAGTCGGAGCACTCGGGTGCGACTCCAGGCTTCGCCGATCCCTCTGAGACGCACTTCGAGGCGCTCGGGGACTCTGCCAGGCCCCCCCTAAAGGAGTTCACTCTTCGGGCTCCGGCGGGGCGGGTGGCTCTGGTTCCTTAGTCCTGCGCCCAGGACCTCGGTTCAGAGATGACCAGCTCACACTCAAGCAAACCAGGAATTTGTGTCAAAAGAAATTGTCTTCTCACGCGTGTGTCTCTTCCGAAGTCAAGGAATAACGTTTTAGAAACACACATCATCCTTTAATCTATTAAAATAGAAATAGCTATTGCTTCTTAAGTATCAGAGTGGTGTCAGGAAGAAAAAAGAGAAGAGTCCGGGCTCCTGAGCGTGAGCCTCCCGCTCCCCATGGAGCCGTTTAAGATGAAGACAAAGCGGCCAGTCTTCCTCCCCTGCGACCCCGCGTGGAGACCCGGGCAAGGCCAGCGCCGGGCGGGCGAGCCCGTCCTCATCTCTAGCGGCGTTTTCCTCGAGTCTTCCCCGGGGTGACTCTCGCGATCGACATTTCATCAGTCGACCGTGCGGTTCACGAGAACCAGCCGAGTCAGAGACCCTGCCCGGAGCTGTCCCCGCGCCCCCACCCTGGCTCTGCCGCGCAGCCAAGCTGAGGTGAACCCCCATCACTGCAGCCCAGCCTAGCCCGTGCCCCCCCCACTGGGCCGCTGCTGCGCCCCCACCCACATCCTGCAGCACCTCCCCCCCTCCCCCAGCACAGGGACTTGTAACAGTGGAGGCTGGGCCCCCGGTTCTCAAACTCCTTCAGCTTCCCACCGCCCTCAGAGTCAAGTCTCAACTTCTCGGCCCCAGTCTCCAGGGTCGCCCCCCCAACATGGCTCCTCCCCCCCTTCCTTGCCGTGGTTTGGCCACCGCGTCCTGCTTCCTGTCCCCTCACTGCTGAGACCCAGCTGCGTCTCCGTCCCCCAGCTCTCCTGCGGCCGCCTTGAACCTCCAGGTCCGAGCTCCACGGTCACCCCCGCAGACGAGGGTCCACTCTCCCGCAAGCGCAGAGCAGTCAGACAGCACACGCCTGTCAAACCAGTGCGGGGGCGCAGGGGGCCCCCCTTCGTCGCTGCACCCTCCGGCCCTGGGCTGGGCCTTCCCCCACCCTCACCACCCACCCCCCTCCCCCGTAACGCAGAGCCAGGAAACAGTTAACTCCCCGGCTCCCCGCTGGGCCGCGAGGCTCCAGGTCTCACGGGGCCCGGCAGAGTTATGGCCGGCGCCCGATGGCCGGGAGGGCGTTCGGCGCCAAATGGGCACTTGGAACGCAGAAACCTATCCGTCACGGCGCGCTGCAGGCTCCTCTGCATTCCGGAAAATGGAGAGTTTATGAGCTCCACGCCGCAGAAGCCGCAAAGACCCGGGGGTGTCTTCTGAATTACGGCCTCAGGAGAGCGAAACCATCTGAACGCGCTGATTAAGTCGGGAACGCCGCAGACCTCACCGCGCTGCCCGCGCCGCGGCATCGGTCAGAACGCGGAGCCAGGCCCTGCTTCGGAGACTCAGACTGCACGTTCTCCACGGCCGTCGCTCACTGACTGAGTGGCCCTCCCCCGGCCGCCGGGTGCAAGGACGCTGCTGAGTCTTGACGGGGAGGCGACAGAACGGGACAGGAGCGGTAAATCAAGAGACTCGGTGCGAGAAAAACGTGCAACAGACGCTAAACAAGAAGCAGGGAAACCGTGACTCTTCAGTGGGCACAAGAAGCCACACGCTCTGTGCTCCCGCAGCACAGGCTCCTGAAGGGCGAGCGCATAGCTGTCACGGCCCGTGGCCCAGCCGTGCGACGCTCTGGCCAGAAACACCCGTGAAACGTGCCGCCCCGTCTTCCCGGCGCAGAGCTGCGGGAGAACGCAAGGCGCTCTGGGGCACGAGGCTCTCCCTCTCCGCGTGGGACTCGTCGCAGCCCGGGGAGGACCCTCGGGCCCTGGGTCGGCAGCCGCGTCGGCTGGGAGGACTGGAGAGCAGCCCCAAGACGGGCGCGAGGAGAGGGACAGGTGTCTGTGTCTGCCGCCCGGGGAACGACAGCACGTTCTGGCTGGAAGTCATTTCCACCGTCTTCCAGAGGCTCCACTCACGGTGCAGAGGCACAGACAGCCACACGGCCCGGGCACCCCCCGAGGGGAGCCGCGGACAGACGGGCGGACACATCCGGGGCCCCAAACAGCCCGCTGCGCGTTTTTCTGTAAAATAACAGACACGCTTTTCATTTCCTCCAGTAACTTTGTTGACATGGGTGTTTTGAGGATGCCGGCTCTCTCCTGCTTGGTAAGACATCGGTCGTTCTCAGTCAATGTCGCCTTCGCCTGCTCTGCCCGACCCTGGAGCCTGGAGCACCGCCCGGCGAGGAATCTCCGGCACGAACCGTCGCAAACCACCTCGGACGCCCGCGATCAGTCACGGCGCCTTCTCCACCCACTGCACACATTTCTCTTCTGTGTTTCCGTTGCGTTTTCACCTTTCCTGAAGTAGTCAAGCCTAATGTACTGAAAATGCTGCTCATTTGCTTCCAGCTTCAACGTTAAAATGGCTACACGAAACTTCACCAATCCTGACAAGTTTTTCCAACGCACGCTGATACGAGAGCTGTCACAGGACAATCTCACAAAACTGTTTCACGTGAAGTCACAGGCCAGTAAGCGCTGCCAGAGCCGTCGTGCGGGAACCACCAAGCGACCTTTGGGGCCAGTTCAGTAAGAATCATAAATGAGAGATTCTAGGTAAAAGCCTTAAAATAACCATTCTGTAAATTTGATTGGGACCAAAGAAAGTACTATTTTTTCAGAACTGGAAATAATATGAAGGAACCAAACAAAGCGTATGGACCTAAAAACCAAAGTCAAGGTCATCGGATGGGTTTCATACCGGATGAAACACATGCCAGGAGAGAGTCAGCCGGCAATGGGACAGGCCCAGCAGAAGGCTCAGGGCGACTCATGGAGAGACGGGAGCGGGGACCACAGGACAGGCCTGGGGGACAGAGGGGGTTCCGGGGGCCCCGCCCAGAGCCCTGCCTCCCTCCCGGCCGGGGCGGCCCTCGGCCAGAGCACCGCACGGACCCCCGGCCTCGTGCCAGGCCGCTCTGTGGGAAAGGGAGCGCGAGGACCACGCCAGGCCGCCTCGCCGTCTCGTGAGGGCGCAGACCCGGCCGGAAGTCTCGTCCCGGCCACTGGGAGCCCCGCGGCCGCCGCCTCTCACCCGCCGGCGCCTGCGTCCCAGCTCACTCCTGCCTACCGGCCGGTGGGACCAGGAGGGGTGGGGGGGGGGCCGGGAGCCGGGAATACTGGCCACAGACTCACCCCCTCACTTCACGGCAGCCCATTTCCTCCGGCCCCACCCAAAGTTCCCAGTGCGAGTGCTGACCAGAGAAGAGCGGTGGGGGCCTCGGGGCCCACAGTCCCCCCGAAAGGCCCCCTCCCCCTCCGGTACCCCCTTCCTCGCCGGCTTATCCCCGCCGGCTGCAATCTCTGTCTCGTCCCCTCCAGGAAAGGCCGGGGCTTACTGCAGGAAATGAAGTGCAGCCTCGTGTGACATTAACGTCAGACGCGCATTAACAGATTTGCTCCTGTTGAATGTGAACTTGGGAAACACAGCGTCCCGGAGGCTGAGCCCAGCTATCTGGTCAACCGGTTGGCGGGAGGCTAGCGACCCACGCGGGTGAGTGAGGGCCATGGGACGGCCTGTCCAGCACCGCCTGGCCCCTGGAGGCAGAGGACGAGCACCGGGCGTCACCCGCCTCCGTCTCCCTCCTCCCTGGGCCCCCCCGCAAACGCCAGCTGGCGGACGCGGGCCGCAGGGCACCCGCGGGGACTGAGTGGCCGGAGGACAAGGAGCAGATGAGTGACCGGTGGAGCTGCCACCCCAGGGGTCCCTTACCCAGGCCCCCGGCCGCCTGCTCCCACCTGCACGGCCTCGGACGCGAGCCGAGCATCTGAGCATCCGAGCGGTGTGGTGTGCGGTGTCCACGCAGGGGGACAGCCACACTCTCCTTGTCCGGCTCCTGCAGGCAGGACGTGGGGAGACAGGCACCTTCGACGGGGCCACGAGGGAGGCCCCTCAGGACAGCGGAACCGGACGCTGGGCTCTCTGGACAACGTGGGACCCTCGGCCTGCGTCCTGGGCCCTGGAGCTGCCTGCCGCGTGCAGGGCTGTGTCCCGTGGTTTCTGAGAGCGGTCGGTGCAACCGGTCACTTCCTGGGACAGCTGGGCCCTCCGCAGGGGCCAGCCCTTAACCTGGGGTGGCCTCGCCCCCAAGGCTGCGCACTTCAGCTCGGCTGGGGCTGGGCCCTGGCCAGAGCGGGGACGGGATGGAGCCGGGCCGCACGGCCGGGGGCGCTGCCGGAGGTTGACAGGGCGGCCTCGCCGGGCGGACGGACCCATCTGAGGTGGCCAGTTAACGGCCCCGTCCCCGCGGCGGGCCCGGGTGTGCGGCGTCCTCGCCCCGGAAGGAAGCCGCGTCAAGCGGTTGCTTTTCTCGGCGTCGGCTCCGCCTGCACAGGCAGCATTTCATCCGAACCTCAAACAGCCTGAGGCAAAGGTCACCGCTATTATTTCCAGCACAAAGCCCGGCTCTCCGGGCCGCTTGTCAGCGTCCGCGCTGTTATTGAATGGCAGGCCGGCGGCCCTGCGCCCCGGTCCCATGTCCACGCTGCCCCCAGTGACACAGCCCGCCACAGGGAGGGGCTGCAGTCACACACACACACACACACACACACACACACACACACGCAGAGGGACGCACCAGCTCACACACAGCCACGCACACTCACACGCACAGTCAGTACACGCACACAGTCACGCCCATGCCCAGAGCTGCAGGAAAGACACCGCGCCCACCCCAGCTCCCGAGCGTTTACTGACCTGGAGAGCGCTCCAGCGGAGCCTTCGGAGCCGGCCCCGCCCCTCCCCCGGCCCCTCAAACAGCCCGAGGACACGGGGCCTCGGCGGGTGGGGGCCCCATTCCCAGCGGCCCTCCCTCACAGCACCTGGTTGGGAGATCACTGTCGGCACCTCAGTGCGGGCACTGAGCCGAGGACACGGTCACCTCGATAGTCACCGCGTCTCGCGGACAAGCCACTGGGAGGCCAGTCCGTGCGCCAACACCCAGGTGTCTCCCTGGGGTGGGAGTCCGTGGTCCCGCTGGGGACCCCCTCTGAGCCCCCTCGTGCTGGGGGGTGTGTGCACGGGTGTGTGGGCATGCTGTGGGCCTGGTGTGTACGCAGGAGGGTGTGTCTACACGTGCATGGGCGTGTGCACACTCGAGGGTGTGTTTGCATGTGTGCACCTGAGTCTGTCCACGGGTGTACCTGGGTGTGTGCGCGCATGGGTGTGTGCAGGCCGGGTGTGACCTGAGGCACCAGGCTGAGGACCCTGGAAAGGCCTCCCCCACCACTTAGTGCAGGTGAAAAAAAACTTCTGTCCCCGGCCCTGGGTGTGGTCTGGGTCAGCGATATTTTATTGGAGTATCGGCGACAAGGCGCCCATGTGAAACTACTGAATTAGTTCATCACTCAACGGCCCGGCCCCCAAAACGAGGAAAACAAAGCATCCCCCCCCAGCCGTCCCGGAGCGGTGCGTTTCCGTTGTATCAACACGTGCAGAAAACTAGGTCAGAGTCAGAATAATCCCAGTTGATCAGTGATTATCCTGAAGGCTGAGAGCAGAGGAACTCGCGCTCTCTCTGCCTGAACCCGCTAATGCCCCCGGAATCCGCGGGGCATTACTGAGAACCCTGCAGTTCTTGCACCACCTGCTTCCAGACCTTGGATGGATGCACCCGGGCCAGAGTTCGAGTCCGTTGGGAGATTTGTCGGGCGGCGGGTCCCCAGGGGCAGCGCCCCTGGAAGAAGCGGCCTCCACACCCCCCGAGAACCCGGCAGCACCTCCGGCCTCACCCTCCCGTTTCTTCCCGTCACCACGTCTCTGCAGGTGGGTGACAGAGAGGCCAGTGTCTGTGGGACGAGGAACGGAACCCTGGGATTTTCTTCTACACTCAGGACTGTAGGGTCCCGTGGAAGGACTTCCCAGCCTGGCTCACCCACAGGGGGTCACTATTCTTTCCTCTCCGGCGCCCGCTCCGGAGACGGGCTGGGTGAGCGCCACCCACAGGCCCAGCACGCTGAGCGGTGAGGTCGTCCTCCCGGAGGGCTCCCGGCCCCTCGCTCTCAGCCCCCTCCCCCCGAGCAGTGAGTGCCCGCACTCCCCGTCTGCGGGACGGATTCAGAAGTCGGCTCCCGGACGCGGGACGGCCCCTGACGAGTGTGTCTGCCACGTGCTGATTTCCGCAACCCAAGGGCAACCACAGGGGCGTGTGATCACCTGCTGGATGCTGGACGCCACGGCAAAGGGGCCGGGCAGAACCCCAAGTCCCCCTCAAGGCCCTGTCCGGGGTCACACTGGAGAAACCGCACCCCTGGGCTCGCGGCGCTGCTCCCAGCCGGGGTTCAGGCTGCTCAGGGGCTCTGCCTGGTCGACCAGTCGGCTAAAGATGGCCTCTCATTGGCGGGCCCGCCTGCAAGAAGCCCAGGCCTGCCCCCTGCCCGCTGTCACTGGGATTGCAGGCTGCACCTGGGGCTCCGCCCTGGTCTGCACCCCACTCACAGTGGTTGTGGGTTCTGAGGTATGTGGATGTGTCCTCAGTACCCAGATCGCCTGGCGGGGGGACCCCAGGCCCCGTACTGAGGACTCACCCTGTTGCCCCCCCTCAGCCTGGCGTGGGGTGGGGCACAAGGGTGGGAACTCTGCGGGTGCGTGCCCGAGACGCCCTGCGGTCCCACTGTTCTCCAGGCACGGGCCTCCGGGCAGGTCGCTTCGCCATGACAGAGGTCCCTACGTAATACGGTGTGACAGCTCCTCTTGGGGTGGGGGGGTCAGGGCCGGCACGAGGTGCCCTGGCAGGCAGCTCAGTTGGTTGGAGCATCTTCCTGTGCACCAAAAGGTTGGGGGTTCGATTCCCGGCCAGGGCACATCCCTGGGTTGGGGGTTCGATTCCCGGCCAGGGCACATCCCTGGGTTGGGGGTTCGATTCCCGGCCAGGGTGTGCAGAAGGCAACCAACCCGTGTTTCTCTCTGTCATCAGTGTTTCTCATCCCTGCCTCCCCCCTCTAAAATCAATAAATGTTTAAAGTGTTTAAAGATCGCATGAGGCAATCTAACTAAGACTCTATCAAAATGCCCCACAGACACCTGCGTCTGACTCTTCCCCTTCACTGGGCCTTGCTGGCCCCCGAGCAGTGAGCAGAGATCCCTTTGCTGGGGCTCCGGTCACCTGTCCCATCGCTGGCCCGTCTTCGGGGGTGGGGGAGGGGTGACCTGCCATCTGCACCTGGCACGAGGGGTGTCTCAGGGTCGGGGAGCCGCTGCAGGGGCCGCCGGCCCACTGAGTCCGGTTCTAGAATCTGACCTGCTCGGGCTGGGCCCGAGCAGGACGCCGCCCCGGGCCATGGAGCCCAGCCCTGCGGCGGGGTCGGCGGCCCACCGCTGACTTCCTCCCTCCCTCGCCGTCAGCCCCCTCCCCTGGGGTCGGCTGTTGGCACCCACAACCACCGCGACCCCAGGTCCGTTTGGCACCCACAACCACCGCAACCCCAGGTCGAGACTCGGGGAGTGTCTGCCTGGAGAGCACCGCCCCCAGGGGCCCCCGGGGGCTCTGCTGTGGGAGGAAACCAACCTTAGGGCGCCCTTGGGAGCAGCAGGCCCCCCCCTTAGCCCAGCGATCCGGCCCTCTCGGCAGCGGCGGCAGGCGGTCGAGCTCCGGCCCGGGAGACGCACACCCAGCGGACCCCGTCCCAGTCCCCGGGGTGGGGAGAGGGGGAGTGGACACACCTGCGGCACACCTGTCGGGCCCGGTTCCCCTTCGGAGACAAACGTGGTGATTTGGGGTTTGAAGGCACACAATCGGCCGGAGCCTTGGGAGCCACGGGGGCCCCTCGGAACAGACACACGGCGAGCGCGCAGGACGACTCCGAAGGAAACGCACGAGTAACAGATGCTGGCAAACCCGATGAATAGCTCGCTCCCTTCTCATCTCAAGAGTCGGGCTGTGCGTCCTCTCCGAGACGCGCATCAGCCCGCAGCCCCGTCCTCGCGGGGAGCGCTGTTCACGGAACATCTGTGCACGCCCGTGCGCTGCGCCCCGGCCGGCCCCGCGCCTGCTGAGAGGGGCCGCGCCATCCTGCCGGCCGCCGGCTGCGCAGAGCAGGTGCAGCCGCCACTTCAGGCTCAATTACCCCAAGAGGATGCGGCGGGGGGGGGGCCTCCCCCGATGCGCCAGGACAGGAAGCTGCGCGGGAGCTTCCGTGCGGCCGAGGCCGGCACTTGTGGGTGCTGGGAAGCGCGCGGTGAGAAAACGGGGGAGGTGGTCAACGGCTTAAATCCCCACTGAAGCTGAGGGGGAAAAACAAACACATCAAAAACTGAGCTCCTCGCCGGCCGCTGCGGGCGGGGTGTGGTGTGTGACTGAGTCTGGGGGGACGGGGGTGCAGGCCGCGGTCGGGTCCCTCCCACCGGAGGACGGGAGCCGCAGGGCAGAGCCGGTGGGACCGGACCCGAGCGGCCCGACCCGGCTGCGGCGGGCGGGGGTGGCCGGCGAGGGCCGCCCGTGCCTCGGGCCGACCACGGGTCTGCAGGTGGTTCCCCACACGGCAGCCCGGCTGGGCGCGGCGGGCGGTCCGCTTCCTTCCATGTTTGCTGTGGTCGCCGGACCGAAGGCATCCGCCTGCCCCTGCGCCTCAGAGCCCACGCCGACCCGAAGAGGCGTCCGCCCCCGAGAGAGTGAGGGTCTGTCGCTGGTTGAGGACGTGGGGCCAAGCCCGGAGTCACAGGCGAGCTGCGCCCCCCGCCAAGACCCAGCTCCCGGCTGGCTCCCGGGGGGACCAGGTGCTCAGGGAAGAGCCCCCAGTCTCGGCGGGGTCGCAGCCGGGGTCCCCACTGGCCGTGTGCACTCGGGTGGGGCGGGCGGGTGGTCACTGCGTCTGGTCCTGACGTCGGCCGCGGGTCCCCAGTCCGGTTTGGAAAGGGCGTGGCCAGGGGGTCTGGAGCGGAAGCCCCACCGAGGCCTAGACGCCGTCTCTGGGTTGGGTCTCGCGTGTGTGTGGAAACAGAGGACAAAGAACCGTGTGGGGGAAAATCGCCACCTGTTTGCCTGGAACAGACGCTTCCTGGAACGAGTGCGACCTCTCGTATTCATGCATAAACACACCCAAGCGTCACTAAGTGAAGACGGATCTTAAGAGGGAACCCCTATAGCCTTGATGTCGTAGCCTTATTGGAAATAAAGAGTTAAAAATAACACAAAATTTTTATGCCGTAGCTCACGCTCTAGTCTGTTTCATCAGCTGGCTATTTCCATTAAAATGCCGGTGACGGGCTGATTTATACCCTAAATTAATCTATGAATAAATTTTCTTGCATGAATCCACGAAGGAGTTTATACAAGAAGTTCACACGGTATCAAAAACCGCAGAAAGAAGCAACGAAGGTGGGAAACTGAGTTTCACGCCGGGGAAGGACGCGCCGTACAATGAAGCCGCGAGGCCCTGCCCGGCGCCTGTCGGAGGCGGAACTCGGGTGTCCCACGCGGTGTCCGCAAAGTCCCCCAGCCCAGAGCACCCCAGGGCGCGGCTTTCACTGTCACCAAAACCCCACCCAACGTCCTCAACAAACCAGTCCCCACGTCTACGCCACAGTGTGCCCGCCCCGCCCCTCGGTGCCCAGGGCGCTGCTCCCATGTGAGACGAGGACCAATCCCTTTCCTCGTCACCGTCTGCACCCGGACAGACGCACCCGCCCTCGTAGCAACAAGGCAGCGTAACAGGTATCTCCAGGCAGGTGAACGTCCCTTACCACTACCGTCAGGGAATTGCTTGGGACCAGAGAGCGCACTTATTTCAAAGAGGCCTGGGCCCCGGCTGGTGTGGCTCAGTGGACTGAGCACAGGCTGCGAACCAAAGGGTCACCGGTTCGATTCCCAGTCAGGGCACAGGCCTGGGTTGTGGGCCAGGTCCCCAGTAGGGGGCGCATGAGAGGCAACCACACATGGATGTTTCTCTCTGTCTCTTCCCCTCTCCCTAAAAATGAGTAAAATCTTAAGAAAAGAAAGTTCACTTTGCAACAGATTCTGCTGCAAACTTCCAAAAACAATAAAGAGGCCCGAATTTCTTAGGAAAGCAGCGGAGAAAAATTACGAAAATACTGTCAGGCACCTGATGAATTGACATCCATTCTTACAAATCACTTTTCGTACGAACTCAGATTCTCCTGACTAACGTTTCCTCATCTGTCTCCTTCCAACTGGTCTGTTAACGTCGGAGTCCGATGCCTCTCCTCCACCCATCACAGGCGAGGTTATTAATCACCGTCCTGTGGAGGAAGGCGCCAGCCGCTCGCGGGACGTGGGCGCTGCCACCGTGCAGAGAAAGAGAGCTCCTCCCACGTTGCAGGCTGGGGTGGGGGACTGGGCTCTGGGAAGGCCCCCAGCCCCCCCCTCCAGGGAAGCCCCGAGTGTCCAAACGGCTCGGCCGGAGGCGGGAGCCCCAGTCCTGCTCGCCGGGGCAGAGTCTGTGCTGGGTCTGTCCTCACACTGACGGACCCGAGGCGTCACTGGGTCTCTCTGAGCCTTTCTCCCTCTCAACCGCGGAGGACCGTGGCCGGCCTCACCGGGCCGGCACCGGACCCGGGGGAGACACAGCGAAGGCGGCCGAGGCTGTTGGCCGGAGCACATCCAGGGGTCCCCAGGGGATGAGCCGCAGGGGCCCCGGGGCCACACGTCCCCACTGCGCCCTCTCCCTCCCCGGCGTCCCTTCCTCCCTGGTCCCCACCCCCGCCCCCCACCACCACTCTTCCACCAGCTTCCTAGTGTCACCCAAGACCCCGCCTCAGGGTCCCTGTCCTGGGTCTTCAGGGGTCTTCGGGGAGAGGCCACACAAGGCACCCTGCACAGCCCCCCACACGGGGCCGGGCCACACAGCGGGACACGCTGCCCGACCGCGCCCCTGCCCCCCCAAACAGGGGGCTGACCAGCAGGTGGCCCCGAGGACTCCCCTGCGCCTGTGTACCTCGCAGGCCCCCGGCTGTGGGAGGGAACGCCACACCTCTCTTGCTTGGGGTGGGCCGGCAGACAGACCGGGGACCGCGGTCTCGTCGCTGCCACTTGTCGGAGCGGGGCGAGGGCTCGGTCACCCGGGATGGTGGGAGGCAACCACCCCTCCGCCCCCCCGGCTGCGTGCGGCGTCCCTGAGTCTGTGCATCGGGGACGGGAGCTGCTCGCCCGTGGCTGCCGACGCAGGGGCCCACGCTGGGCCTCCGCTCTGCCCCCATCACCCCCTGACCCCCCCACAGCGCGAGCCGGAGCCCGCCTGCAGCAGGGCCAGAGAGAGTCGGGCCTGAGCCGCTCGCCCGCGCGGGGGGCCCCCGCTCTTCAGGCCCGCGGTGAGTGTCCAGTGGCCTGCTGCTTGGGGCAGTGCGCCAACCGCCCGGCGTGCGTCCGTCACTCGGCCGAAAACGAGACGAACGAAACGTCTGATTTCCTTGTCACTCGTGGTGCAGGTGCGTGCAGACCGCCGGGAGGCAGGCCACGCTGCGTGGAGCAGACGCAGAGCGCCGTGGGCAGGGCCACAGCCCCCCCCCCGCCCCCCGGAGTGAGAGTGCAGCATGGACATGTGGGTCCTCGCGTTTGGGGGCAGGCCCCTCCTGCGTCCGTCACTGCCCTGGCCGGAGCCGGGGGCAGCCTGGTGCTGCGTCTGCTCCGTGAGCGGCGTGGGCCTGGGGACCACCAGGCATCTGACGCAAGACAGACGCTCAGCAGGCCCCGAAGACCAGACGGGTCAGAGCCGGAGGAGAAACGCGTCAGGTGCGGTCTCTGTGTCGCACCCCCTCGACCATGATGTTTTGAAGCCGGAAGGGCAGTGCTGTTTGCTCCTGTGCGGGTCCCAGAGGCGTCTGCGTGTCGTCTGCGAGCCGAGCGGGTGTGGGGCGGCCCCTGAACGAGGGGCGTGAGTGCGCTGTTGTGACGCACGTGGGGCGATGTTCGTGGGCGTCCACCACCCGCCGTCGACTCTCAGAACAGGAAACTACGCATCGTGCCTTTTCGATGCATCACGCCATGTCGTGACCTGCGCTGATGTTTTCGTGCTTGTCGCCGACCTTCTCTCTCCCGGGCCTGCAGGTGTAGTGTGAAGGGGCTTAACATTCCCTTTTAGATTAATAGAAAAGAAATATAAGCAAGAAACGGGTAAAACTACAAAACGGAGATAACTGTGGTGTATACACTGTGCATAAATGTGGTGGATTTCCTTTGTCATAACAATCTCTTTTTATCTGAGAATAATATTTGTTTGCCATTTTCTCCATTTTAACAGATTGTAGAATGGTCAACAATGATCATTTCATTGGATGGATGGGTGGGTGGGTGGATGGATGGGTGGATGGACAGAATGAAAAGTGGATGGATGGTGGGTGGATGGGTGGGTGGGTGGACGAATCTCTGGATGTGTCCCTGGTCTCCAGTCTGCTAGGACGTCCTTCCTCTGTGCTCCTCCAGCAATTCCCACCGACTTCCCCGATGGCCTGTCTCCTATGTACCAGACTGTGAACACCTCAAGGCGTCCCTCCCACTCCCCAGTAAGCGATGTCATCGGTCAAATCTAGCCCAGGGAGCAGGACAGGCAGCCTGAGCCACAATGTCTGAGCTCTGCTGGGCTTCTCCCCGCTCCCGGCCCCGTGAGCCCTTTCTCCCTCCCTTCACGGGATGCTGCCCAGTTGCTAGCTGGCTTCTTAAAATTGGTTAAGGTTCAAAAAAAAAAGAAAAAGGAGTAGGATCTGGTGTTAGCACAGTACAAATTGGGAGTTTCTTAAAAGCAGTCGGGTACATAATTGAAAACTAATTGAATGTTCTAATCCATATGCATGAAAAACAATTTGCATTGCTTCATCACTTAAAGCAGAACGGAGATCGGGATGCGCCGGGATCTGCCTGGGGACGCTCCTCTGAGAGTGCCCACGAGAAGCACGGCTTAACCCTTCAGGTCTCGGAACTGCGCGGGGTCAGGCACCGGCAGCGCCCCCTTTCTTACTGCAAATGCTTTCATGACGAACGCGCAAGCGTGTGACTGTGTAACACACCACCACCACCGCGCTCCAGCACACCCTTTGACACCGTAGGGGCGATGCGCAAATTAAAACTGTAAATCGTCACACCTGTGCAGTTGCCCGACCAACCGCACGCCAGCCGGCCGTACTCCTGCCGGCCCCCGTATTTCGGAAACACCTGCACGCTGCAGATGACCTGGGCTTCGGCACTGACTTCGGATGCACAAAAGCTGCACTAGAGCTGGCCGTACGCACGCGGCACTTTATAGCAGAAGCCCAGTCTCAAGCGTGTTTCCGCCGCGGTAGGGATAGGGGGGTACAGACCTTTGCCCGGCTCTGGGCCACGCTGGGAGACGACCAGCTGTCTCGGGCCACACGCTGAACACACGAACACTGGTGGAGACTGACGAGCAAAGGAAGGGTTCTGAGTGGGTTTGCAATTCTGGGCCGGGCCGCATGCACAGCCATCCTGGGCCGTGTGCGGCCTGCAGGCCACGGGTCGGACTCCTCCGCTGGGCCGAGCAGAACAGCTCAGCGTTCGAAACGCCCCCCCTGACACCTCCCTGGCGGCGAGGTCGGGTCCCAGACCCTCGGTCTCAGATGAACGAGAAGGACTTCGTGGACCGGACCAGTAGGGTGCAGAGCACCCGCCGCCCCTCCCCAGCATGGGACCCTTTAATCCGGCTCGAGCTCCGTGCCGGGCACCGAGATGCGAACCCTGCACCTGGCGAGGTGGGATTCAGACGGTCCTGAGTCCTCTTCCGGGGGTCTTGCTCATTCTCTCTCAAATGGCCCATTGCCACCGCACGGCGAGACCCGCCTCTGCTGTCCACCCTGGCTGGTTTGCAGTGTCCGCGACGACAACAGTGTCCACCACCAACTCGTTTCTGGTAAGACGGGGCGAGCAGGAGCCGGGCTGGCCCTCCCGTCTTGCACCGCTGGAAACGACGGGAAATCGCGCCGGAAATGAAGGTCCCAGACACCGGAGACCCTCTGAGTTGGAGACACTCTGCTCACCGACCACGGAGGTGGGGGGTGGGGGATGAGGGACACACAGCCACCCCGACCCCCACCGCCCTGGGCGGGCTGCCCGTGCCCCCAGCCCGCCCCCGCCCCCGCCCCCGGCGCAGGAACCCTAACACCTCCTGCTGCTGCTCACCTCCGGGTCCTTGTCTCTCCGCATGCCTCCCCTCGGGGCGCCTTCCCATCTCGTTACAGCCCCTCCTACGGGGGCCCTGGGGGCGAACGCCCCTCTCTGTCGCGGCGGGGGGGGCAGACAGGACCGCCGGGAGCAGAGACTGGCCGGAGCGAAATGTTCTCTACTTCACGGTGTGGTTGACGGCGGATGGTTGTCACCGTCTGCACCGCGACGTGTCAGGGCAGCCCGCGGCCTGCGCTCCTCCCCGCAGGGTGCGGGGCTGCCCCCCTGGCCGCCCCCCAGTGCCCCAGGACTCAGTTCAGAAAAGGGAGAAAACGGCAAAGGGCGAGGGAAACTGCAGGGGCCCTGTTTGCAGAGGCACCCTTGGGTGACTCACAGCCCTCCGCACCGTGCCCCTCGGGGAACCACTTCTGGGTCTTTCTGGGGCCGCTGCCCAACGCTGTCCCCGCGTCTCCCTGTCCCCAGGTGCAAGCCCCCGACGGGGGCCCTGGCAGGCGGTTTCTTCCCCCCCCACCCCCGCAAGCATTTCCCCGGGCTGCTCCTGAAAACTCCCCTCCCCCTCCCAAGTCTCCCAGGACTCCCCTCTACGGCCCTCGTTAACAGAACCCCATCGCCAGCACACACGCATGTGCGTGCGCTCACACGCACACACACACACACACACACAGCACGGAAGCACCTGGTGGGCCGCCAGGCAGGGCAGCAGAGCCGACGGCACTGAGCACAGGCGGGGCCAGGAGGGGAGACTCGAGGGGGGGCGCTACCAGCGCCCGGGAAGGGCCGGTGGTCCGGGAGCCAGCCCGAACGTGGGGTGGGGCGGGGAGACGGGAGGTCTGCGGGGTCCTCACCTGCCCCCCGCCCCGAGGCCCAGGGCCGCGAGGGGCCTGGGGGAAGGTCCTGATCAGAAAGGCCCCCGCGCCCACGGGAGTCCCCGTGGAGACTTCTGGGGTTCACTGCAGGAGGCTGGCAGCGTCCGGGGGCGCTGCTGGGGGGCGGCCCCCCTCGGCTCTGTGCCCCGGTCCGTGCTGCGCCCTGAACGCCAGCGCCCCTCCCCAGGGGGACACGGTGAGACCCCCACGGCCAGCCACGCAGCGTCCTCCCCGCTGACCCTCTGCGGCCGTCAGGAAACACTGGCTCCCGGGAGCCCCCGCGGGTCTGGGGGGGCCGCGGCCGCCTGGCAGCGCCACAGCAGGGACAGGGCACCACTGCTGAGGACGCCGGCCTCACGGGCCGCAGCCTGTCCTGCGGGGTCCTTCCCTCCCACGGCCACGGCCACGGCCCCGCCCACCACCCCCTCACACTGACGGCTCGGGTCCCACTCTGCCCTAACCAGCTCCCCGCCCCAGCCCAGGCCCCCGCAGCTGTCCTCTGGGGGGGCCCCGGGCGGCTGGGAGGCGTGCTCCCCCGGCCTCGGCCGTGTGAGGAAGGGTTAGGGCTAGGGTTGTCAGGGGCAGAAGCCACGGCCACGGGCCCGAGTCAGGGAGGCCACGGGCCCGAGTCAGTGTGGCCCACGGGGAGGCCGCCGCCCACGCACCTGCGGCCGAGCCGGAGCAGGGGCCCCGAGGAGCTGTGTGCACCGCGGCCACTCAGCAGAACGTCTTTCTGAGCAGCAAACCTGCTCCGAACCTTTTCTTCAACCCGTCCAGGCGGCCGGTGCCCCCTTTGTCTTGTGGCTGAGCACGGGGAGGAATTGAGATGTCCCTGCGCTGCGATCTGCATCTGATTGGAGACTCATCTTGCTCTTGGGTTGCTCTTGCTTCATTTCTCTGGGTTAGTCTGCCTTCCCGAGTTGTAAGGCTTGCGAACACGGCACCGACAACACACAACAGGCTAAAAAAATGATCCTCTTCGGCTGAGTCGCCAGTGACTCCGACTCCCCAAACTGCCCGATCGGGACATCGTGGGGACGACCCCACAAGGGTTGCCCTCGCCCTCGGTGACCACGCGGAGGTGAATGCTGGGCCTGCCTCCGGCCATGGCCACCGCGGAGCCGCAGCCCACGTGAGAACCCCCCCCCCCACCCCGCACTGTGACGGTTAAGAACTGGGCGGGCTCTCGGCTGCAGAGGCCCCACACCAGGTCCCCCGCCCGGAGCACCAGGGCCGGGAAGAGGCGCCCCCACAGCAGCTGGCTGTGACACTCGGGGGGGACTCCCCCCGAGTGAGATGGAGGGAGGGCTGCCGGGGGCCCAGGAGTCTTTGCAGGGGCCCAGGCACGGACGCGGCCACAGACACTCAACCCAAACTCAGCGAGGGGACACGTAGGGTGGGGCCGGAGGTGCCAGTGGTCCTCTGCCGACCCCTCCCCCCCACCTGGCAGGTGCAGGTGCAGCCCGAGTCTCCCCGGACCTGCTCACCCTGCTCTCTCGCCCCCCCCCGCCCCGGGGGTCCTCTGAGACCCGCTCCGTCCAGCTCACAAGCTCTGCCGGACCTCCTTCCGAGGCAAACCCCCACCAGCGGCCAGCCGGGCCGTGCGTGCACCTGTCCTGAGACGTCTCCGAGGCCCGCAAACCCCGGACGAGCAGCCGCTGGCCCCGGTGCGTCCGCACCCCCTGCTCGGTGGCCCTAGCACGCTTGGCCACCAGCCGAGGGTCACAGCACCACCACTCCCAGGCGCCTCCTCGCCCAGCACAGGCAGCTGCGGGCCGGAGATCACTCTGCACCTCCCGCCAGAGGGCCCCAGGCCAGACACAGGCAGCAGCTGACCTGGGGCTGCAGCAGAGCCCCCTCCCCAGAGGCCTAAGACCCAACACGCCAGGCGGCGGCCTCAAACCCCACCAGAGTCCCACCTGGTCAGCTCCAAAACGAGGCACCTGGGCCCCGTTAAAGCAGGTCAGCGGGGTTGGCACCTGCCAAACCGCCAGTCCGCTGGAGTCGTGACCACTCCTCCCAGCCGGTCAGCCCGTGGGTCAGGCCCACCCACTGACCTGCCAGCAGCAGCCAAGGCCCAACTACAACAGGAGAGGACACACAACCCACCCACGGGACACTCCTGGGGCGCCCGGCTCAGGCAACCGGGAGCCTGCACCGCGGGGCCCCCGCCAGGCCAGGGGACGTAGCAGCTGCACCCAACACAGAAACGAGCACAGGGAGGCAGCCGGAATGGGTGGCCAAGAGGCAGGCCCCGGATGAAAGAAAAGGACAAAACTCCAGACAAAGAATCAAATGAAGTTCAAAACGCTGGTTCTGAGGACGCTCGGTGACCCTGGGGAGGAGCGGGTGAGCTCTGTCGGAGCGCCAACAGGGACCACAGGGTCAGGAAGGACAGGAGGGCGAAGGGAGAGGACCGGTCAGAGGGAAGACGGCCGTCTGTGATGTGGAGAACCCACCGGGAGGAAAGGCCGGCCGCTCGGGGGAGGCCGAGGACCGAATCCTCGATGGGGAAAAAAAGGCAAGGTGGCAGGGAACACCCACTCGGGGCGGCAGAAGGAAAAAAAAATCAGAGAGGTGAGTGCCGTGTGGGGACCTCGGGGACCTCGGGGACAGCGCCAGCGCAACAGCGTTCTCCGCACGGGAGCCGCCGGAGGCGGAGAGGGCGGGCGGGGGACGAGAACCCAGGTGACGAGGTAACGGCTGAAAACGCCCCTCCCCCGGCGGGGGGAGCGCCCACGAATCCAGGCCGCACGGAGCGCCCCACAGGCTGGGCCCGAGGAGCCCCTCCGGACAGGGAATCAAGGGCCAAGGGAAAGGACGGGGGAGACCCCGACTCCGAGAAGCGGTGGAGACAGGCAGCTTCGGGTTGGCCAGAGAGCTCACCGTCTTCCCTTCCACGCGGTCACCCAGCAGCGCTGAGCGGCCTGTGCCCCCGCTGGAAACCGCCCTGTCGGAGCCTGTCCTGACGGCTGTCCTCTCAGCGCGCATTTAAACAAACTCACCAAAACCGGTGGGTTTCTGTGCAGCCACTTTGACACTGAGGACGGGGGAAACACGCAGCCTTCTCAGCATGTCATGCGCATCACATCACGGAAGTTAAAGACACGGCCGAAACGCCAGGGCTGGCCCGGCCCACGGACCCGGTGCCGGGACCGCTCGGACGCGGCACAGACCGTTTGCGGAGTTCCGTGCCGGAGACGCCTGGCGGGACAGCACTCCCCGGTCGGGCAGGCCAGCGGAAGTGGACAGCGACCCACTGGGACATTAATTGGGAACAATCAACATTATAGCACACAGGGGAGAGAGCCAACCTACGCCAAATATCCAAACAATAAAGCTATTGGTGAAAATGAAAAATGTGTCTTTTATTTTGCGGAAAAACCACACAAACATCTTGCCCGGCCTGCAAGGGAGCTCCCGTAGAACTGTCGGCCGAGTTCTCAACAGACACAGAAGCGGAAGGAAACGAAGAGAGGAGGTCACTCTCCAGCTGGACACGGAGCCAGGCCCGCCGATGCCCAGCTGGCGGGGGGGGCGCCCAGACAGGCTGCCCTGCTGCCCCACCCGGGCGCGCGCCCCGACACAGCCCAGTGCCCTCGAACCCAGGTGCCAACGCGGTTTCCCTGCGACCCCTCTCGGCGGGACACGCCCCTACGACACGGTAAGGGAGGAAGTGGGGCCCGTGTCCCATCACCAGCGCGACACCCCACAGGTGTGTCTGAAGCCGTGACCCCGGTCCCCGTGACCAGAACGGGGAAGCCAACCTGCCACGTGATCTGGTGACAGCGGAAACTCGGTGACGTGCAGAGCTGCACCCACGGACGCGCCTGTCCGGGAAGACGGGATCCCCACCCCCGCCGCCGCCGCCTGAGAGAGACGCTAGCGGGACTCCCAGGCGTGCTGCTCTCCACCCGGCGACTCCCGCTGCGCTGAGACGTGCCCTGAGCTCAGGGGACCCCGTTTCCCCCTAAAACACGTCGAAGAGACGGGGTGCGCTCGCTGACACGGTGGTGGGATGTCGCCTTTGCCGCGACAAGCGTGGCAAATCGTGAAGGAAAAATGCCCCGGGGTCCTCAGCAGCTCGAAGCCCCTCGCGGCGGGGAAGGCTGGCCCCCCGAAGCTCCGAGCAGGGCCCTCCCGGTGAGGGGCCGCCAGCAGATGCCCCCCAGCAGCTCCGACCCAGGGGGCCCGGGGGTGCTCCGCCCCAACCAGCCCCCGGTGCTGCTGATGCAGCAGAAAACTGGGCACTTGACATAATTTTTAGAAGGTAATTTTATTAACACAAATTAAGGAACAGAAAATACATTCACATCATATTTCTTTTATACTCCCCTAAAACTATACTCTGTGAAATTCTGGTAAAAGTTGTATAAATGCTAGAATGCCAAGTACAATTTATTTTATTTTGCTACAGTGTTGACTAAAAAGGTCTCTAGTCCCTACTTCTTTTAAAAAGCATCTTTTAGAAGAAAAAAATGGCAACTTTATTTTTCACGTCCTATCACACAATGCCACCCAGTGTGAGGAGCGGTTTGCATCCAACTCACTCAGCTTGTGTCGCAACACTGGCGAGCACCTGTAGCACAGAGACGACGGGGTGACGGGAAGTCTGGGGTGCCACCTCCCCCAGAGCGTGGGGGGTGTGCGACCCCGGGGGCCTCGAGTTCCTCGAAAGGAAGCGCAAACACTGGAGACCGGTGATGCCCAGCTCCAAGCCGTGGGGGTCTGGGCTCGGACCCCGCCCAGGCCCGGTCGCAGGGAGGCCGGCCCCCACCCCGGGGCTCCTCGGCCGAGAGCCGCAGGACCCCCACGGAGGAGGACCCCCCGGCGTCCGCGGGAGAGAACGACCGCCCGACCGCTGGCTGTGAGCTCGCGGGGCGCCAGAGCGGGAGAGGAAGCAGAGAGAGCGGTCCGAGCGCGGGGGGCGCTGCCATCCGCTCCGCGCCGGCTTCTCCACGAGGGCCTGGACAAAGACCGGCAGTCCCCCCGGCGCCCGTCCCGGGACTCACACCGGCAGGGGGTGGGGCTGGCCGCCGTCGGCGCAGAGGTCGGGAGCGGCTGCTGGGGCCGGCTGCTGCTCCGCGGCAAAGTTGATAAACACCTGAAGGGCGGGAGGGTGACCGCTGACCGTCCGTCCGCCCTCCAGCGCCGTGAGAAGGGACACCCTCCCAAAGCACTGCCCAGCTTTCCTCCAAAACCGCGGGTCGGCCCCTCGCACCCGCCCCCCGACTCCCCGCACTCCCCGCACCACCTTTAACGGGCGAACCCTGAAACTGGACCCCAGGAACGGCAGGTATGTCCGGAGAAACCGGACCCCAGGAACGGCAGGTATGTCCGGAGAAACCGGACCCCAGGAACGGCAGGTATGTCCGGAGAAACCAGACCCCAGGAACGGCAGGTATGTCCGGACAACAGTAAATCGCCCGGAAACCTGCTGCCCCAGGCCGCCCTGGGGACGAAGCTGTGATTTAACTGTGCATGCGGACTCTCCTGGGGAACCAAGCCCCTTCTTCCAAGGTGCCCCTCGGTCCCTGGGGGTGGGACAGGGGCGGCGCGGGTCACCCACAGGACGGCCAGTGTTGGGAGCCGCCCTGCCTCGTTTCAGGAGCTGTAACCCCCCAAGGCTAAGGCTCAGTGAGTGACCTTCAGACCATAAGCCACTAAGGAGACAAAGCTTGTCTCCCTGGCAGGAGCACCGCCTCTGCCCCTTTTACTTCACCCTGCCTGGCCCCCAGTGCTTGGTCGGTTAGCCAATGACGGGTAACATTCCCTCGGGGGGGAACGACCTAAGACAGGCACGGTCACGTAGGAGGCCCCCAGGGAAGGACTTTGGGGGACTATAGCAAAAGGGGGTGGTGAACCCTTGCCCCTCGGATTTGACAAAGCCTAAGTCCTCACTGTCTGCGAGAAATCCCCTAATCCCCTGGTTGCCTTACTTCCCGTGTCTGACTTAAGCCTGAAACAACGACAGAGGGCGGTGCAGCCCTGTGCTGGAAAGGGCGGGATCCCTGGGTGATCAGGGAAAGAATATGTAAGATCCTGTGAAACCTGCTTTGCTAAGAATACCCTCAATTTAAATGATAAGGGTCCAAGCAGGAAATGAGTTTGTTTCCCAAAGTTTCGTAGCTCTTTAGCTATCTGACCCTGACTCAGAATAAGCCCTCCTAGTTCTTTGTATGCTATCCATTGTTTGACCCTCACTGCCTGACAATGGCTGACGAGCTTCACCTGCGCTCCTGTGCAAACTGAACCCCACGAAACCCCACTGAGGAACAGGCTCCTGGCCCTTCTCCTTGGAGAGACAGGCCACCTTTCCTCCCCCAGCAGATCACGTCTTGGTGGACTTATTCTCATCCGGCCCTGCAGACGGAGCCCCCCCACAGGCCAGTGTCATGGTGGACGAGTGGAAGCAGGCCCCACAGGCACCCTGGGCGGAGAGCACCCGATCAGCGGACCACCGACACCCACCCTCCCCCTCCTCCTCGGCTTCTGTGAACCCGACAGCAACTCACTCCGGGAGACGGGACCTCCACTCCGCGGCCCCGACCCGCCCGGGCGCCCGCCAGGCCCTACCTGCTCCAGCGTGGCCTGGCTGATGGCGTAGCGCTCAATGCGCAGCGCGGCCCTGCTGCTCTCCAGCACCCGGAACAGGGCGGCCAGGCCGGCCCGCGCCCGCGGCACGTGGTACTCCAGCAGGTTCAGGCGCCGGCCCTGGAAGCCCCACGGGCAGGGTCTCGTGACACGCTGTCACTGAAGGAGCTCGTCCCGCTGGGTGTCACCGCCCCACGCCAGTTCCGCAAGTCTCCAGTGCAGCCGGGAGCGACACCGCCCCACGAGGGCGCCCTGCACGGTGGTCAGTCACCCCGCAGGGTGCACGGCCGGCCGTCCAGCGGCTCGGTCCCCACTGTCCTCACTGTCACACCTCCCAGGACATGACTGTTCCCAGTGCCCCTCTCAGATGTGCCAGGGGCGGGGGGAGCAACAGGGGCTGTTCCGTGGGGTCCCCGAGGGGCGCTCCACGGGAGCCTGTGAGCCCCGCACGGCCTGCCTGCCCTGGTCACCATGGAAACAGGGAGGCCGCCACTGCCGTGGGACGCCACCCCACCCCCCGCAGTGAGGACCAGCCCGCACTCGGGCCCCAGGGCACCGGAGGTGGGGCCCTCACAGGCTAACCCGCAGGGCGAGGTTTGGATTCCGAGGGCCGGCACCCGAGAACCCGCGGGTCTAAGCCGGTGGCTCGGGGGCACTGCACCCGCCTGGAGGAGGGGGTGCACCCGCCTGGAGGAGGGGGTGCACCCACCTGGAGGAGGGGGTGTGGCTGCCAGCGCAGCTGCTGCTTGTGAGATGACGCTGGCGTCACCAGGCCTGAGACCCCCACACTCCCGGGGGCGTGGCCCGTCCTGAAGGCCAGGCCTCGCAGTGCAGCTGGGCCCGCAGGTGCGGAGGGTGTGACGCCCGGGACCAGCAGGGCACCGTCCCCAGTGGTCAGCCTGGAGCGCTGTGCCTGCAGGGCCCTGCCCCTCCATTGCCCCGAGGCCCCGACCACGAGCAGGCCCTCCCACCAGCACGGGGCTGACCACGAGCGTCTGTGAACACCTTCCACCGAACCCGGACGCACGCAGGACCCCCCCACTCGGGACCCCCACGCGGGACCCCCCACGCGGGCCCCCGCCCTACCTTGAACTGGGCTCCCGGGAAGTGCCGCTGCAGGCAGGCGGAGACGGCGGCGTGCGGGCCGCCTTCCTCGCAGACCCACACCCTGACGGTGTACCCGTCCCCGAACCTGAGGGCGGGTCGGCCTTAGAGCCCAGCTGCTCTCGGGGGACCCGAGTCCGTTTCCCAGGGACGCCCCACACCCCCTGCTCCCCACAAGGCTGCAGGCACAGCACCCGCCCCGCACCGCCGCCTGAGCGGGGAGAGAGGCACGCACCTGTGTCTGAGGTGCTGGGGGGACCCGAGGCACCGGAAGCGGCCGTCGACCATGATGGCGAGCCTGGTGCACAGGGCCTCGCACTCCTCCATGCTGCGGGGGGGGGGGGCCGGGGGGCACAGGGGTGAGCGCGCAGCCCGGCTCGGCCCCACGCCTCGCGAGTAACGACGGCGCAGCGCCAGGGCCGCACGCCAGCCGGGCGTCTGTGCGGACACGGCGCCCCAGCCACAGGGACACCGTCCAGGGCAGGCGGCACGCGGGCGGCCAAGGACACGGCCAAGGACACGGCCAAGGACGCAGCTGCCCCGGCGTTTCCGCACGCCCAGGGTGGGGGAGCAGCCACAAAGGGGAGGGAGCGCGGGGCTGCAGACCCGGCCCGCAGGGAGGGGCGCCCCCCACAGACGTGCGGCAGCTTCATGGAAGGAAACAGGGTTTCCCAGCGGAGTTCAAGGAAATCTGGAGTCTACGGCGAAGTGTGTCGAAAAGAGGAAAAATGAACACTTTGAACACGGAAGATTATTGTAACGTAAAAGGTGTTATAGAAAACGATGTAATATAAAATAACCCTGGCGTCTGTAAGCGTAAGATGTAAGCAGAGACCTTAACTGTGATGAGGAAGTAAGTTACATATTTACTGCATACGAGTAAACGCACACGATCCTTTCACGTGCTACAACATAAAACGCAATGGAATTAGCGACCTGTAACTTATCTGTGGTGTACACTCACATTTTAACAGGAAGCACTTAGTGGAGGTTTGTAACTTTAACTACACCGTTACAACTACGTAATCAATCACGACGACCCCGTGCAGCGCCCACCGACACCGTCAGCCCCGGGACAGAGACCCGGGTGCCCCCTGCACCCTGCGTGCGCGGCAGAAGCCACCGAGCCCAGGGAGGAGCGACACAGGACCCGCTCCAGGGCCTTCGGGGGGCGAGGGCGCCCCCCACAGGCAGAGGCCGGCTCGCCCCTCAGCCGCCGTGAAGCAGTGGGGTCTGCTCACACCCCCATCCCCACCCCCCGCTTGGTGTGGGGGCCGGGCTCGGGGAGAGGGCGACCCTGAGGACACGCTGGCGCTGCCCTTGCGGGGAGCGGCGACCTCCTCCACCTGCGACCTGGAGTCTGCGACCCCCGCCAGCACCCACAAACCGGGTGCGCCCCCACAGCCCGCGACGCTCCCCCCGCGGTGCGCCCCCCACTCCGGGATCGGTCTGAACTCCGGGTCCGGCCTCCGCTCCACCTCGGAGCAGGCCGGGCTGGGTCTCGGCGACTCGCACGGCCCCTCCAGGAACCGGCCTCCCGGAACCTGAAGTCGCACTGCCCTGCGGCCGAGACCGTTCCGGAGTCCAACTACAGGACTGACTCTGGGAGGAAGGAACCCGAGACCAAACCCCGAAACCTGTGGTTTTCCTGCGGCCTCTTCTCCTGCCGGGACGGGTGGGCAGCCCCGGACAGAAAGGGCCGGACGGGGCTGCGGGGGAAAACCTGCCGGGGGAAGGGCCGCACCGGGTGGGTCCCCGGGGGCCCCCCCGCACCGGGGCCCAGCTCTGTGAGGCAGGCAGGCAGGCCACGGGGTGGGGGGGGGCCTGCGGCAGATGTGAGGTTCGGACGCCAGCTCAGCCGCGCTGGCTGCGTGGCCATGCTGACGTGACTCCCTGGCCCCCGTGTTCTGGTCCCCGTGTCCCGACCCCCGTGACGGCGTGAGTGACGCCACAGCAGCGCAGTGTGGCACCCTCGGACAGGCAGACCCCGCGGCCCCCGCCTCGCTCCGCGGCTCACCTGTGCGAGGTCAGCACCACCGCACAGCCTTCCAGAACCTCCGTCCCCACCGCTTCCCACAGCAGCCGCTTCGAGCAGGGGTCCATCCCCGAGCTGGGCTCGTCCTGCGGGGGAGAGGGCCCCGGCAACGGTGACGGGCTCAGCCGGGGCAGGGGGGGGGGGCGCCTCTGCTTCTGAGCTCTCTGGGGCCCGCCGGCCGGCTCTGCATGCGCGTCTCTTACGGGCTCCGGGTGCCGGGCTCCAGCCACCGGGCCACCAGAACGCCCGCGCCGCGCGGCACCTGCCTGTTCGCTCAGGGGCGCGGCCGCTGCCCCCTCACAGTCAAGTTCAAACACAGCGGCAGCAGCCAGCAGCGCCCGGCGTGAGGGAGTGGGACCACGCCTGCGCGCTCTCCTCTGGCCAGGGACGCGCACGCCTGTGGGCGCGGCCAGCAGGCTGGCCACCGATCGGCGCGTGGGTGCCGGGGGCGTCAGAGGCGGAGGTCGCCGGGCCGGGGGACAACTGTCTGCGGGTTTCCCGACTGCAGGTGAGCTCTGGCGTCCTTCAAAACGCTGTTTCTAATGTCACCGTCTCACTGGCATGCCGTTTGGTAAATACAGGGGACTCACCCAGAAACACACCTTACTTCCGTAAAACCCCGGGGCTGCGGCAGGTCGTGGGGGAGGGGGGGCTGACCCGGCAGGAGTAGCGGGTCACCGCAGAGGGGCCGTGCGGCCCCAGCTCCCGGGAGGGCGCCCCCAGGTCACAGCGCCAACGCCCCTGGGATCCTCACCAGCAGCAGGAGGTCAGGCTTCCCCAGCAGGGCCAGGGCCGTGGACAGCTTCCGCTTGGTGCCCCCGCTGTAGGTGGCCACGGGCCGGTCCACGTGGGCTTCCAGGCCTAAGCGCCGCACCAGGTCCCCGGCGACCTGGGAGACAGGAGCTCTCCGTGGGCCCCCCTCACCCACTAGGGCCCCTCCTGCTGCCCCTCCCTCCTCCCTGCCCCTGCCCCAGACACACTGGCCCCGCGGGACCCGGGAATCACTGAGGGTGGACGGACGGTGCCCCGGGGCGCGCTGGGATCTCCGGGCCTGCGGGGTGAGCAGGCGGCGCCCGAGCGTGAGGTCTGGGCCTGGGGAGCCCCGGGGGGCAGCAGACCAGGGGCTGAGTGGACACGGGGAGGGAGCGGACCCCGGGGGGCAGCAGACCGGGGGCTGAGTGGACACGGGGAGGGAGCGGACCCCGGGGGGCAGCAGACCGGGGGCTGAGTGGACATGGGGAGGGAGCAGGCTGGGGCGAAACCCGAGGGAGCGTCTCAACCAGCGGAGGCAGGAGGAGGGAAGAAAGGCCCCCCCCGAAACCCGCTCCGAGACCCCCACTGGGAGGCGGGTCCACGGTGGCCCCGGGGTGGGGCAGGCGGGGGCAGAGCTGCCCGCGGGCAGTGGTGGGGGGCCAGCCCGTGGCGTCGGGGGGGCTCAGGGCACCCTCGGCCCGGGGAGCTGTGCCCGCCCCCCCCACAGGCACGTGGGCTCGCCCACAACCCCCGCCCCTGCAGCACCTGTCCGCCGGCCCTTCTCAGCCAGCCTGGGAGACCGGCTCAGCCGCTCCTCGCTCCGCAGCCCAGGCAGCTGTCCCCACGCGGGCAGGGTCCGCATGCCCTCCGACCTCACGCCCTGCACGGCCCTAACCCTAACCCTCCAGGCCCCGTGGTCTGCGTGCAGGTCCTGGGCTGGCTGCCGCCTGGGGGGCCAGTCGGCTGGTCTCCAGCCCCGCTGCTCTCCGCTTCCGCCCCTGACCCGCCCGAGTCCCCCGGCCGCCTGCGAGTGCCACCGTGCGGTCTCGCTGGCCCGGTCCCAGCCTCCCCCGACAACGTGGGGGCGGAAGGGGACACCGGGGAAACGGGCTCATGCCGGTGCGTCCTCCGCGGCTCCCTCCTATGGACTCTGGTCCCGCCGCCCCACCGAGCAGGCCCGGGGAGCAGACCCCGGGGCCCCAAATGCCAGGGGGCGGACGGGAGCCCCCTGCTGCCCACCCGGGAAGTCACCGCTCACAACAGGTGGGGGCCGCCCCTGGGCCTCCCCGGGCTGCGGCGCTCCCCTCGTGGGCAGGGAGACAGGGTTGACCTCCCTGTCCCACCCACCAGCAAAGTCGCTCCTAGTCTGCACCCTGCTCAGTGTCCCAGCAAAGGCCACCTCTGTGACGTGTGTCCCTGAAGACACAGGAGCAGTCAGGCAACGTGAAGGGCACAGGAGAGGAGACAGGAGGGGGGGCGCACAGGGGTGGACGGCGCACAGGGGTGGACGGCGCACAGGTGTGGAGGACACGGTGCGCCGACCGCTCCCCCGCCCTCCGCACGGGCCTCAGTGACAGGTAACACAGACGCAGCAGGAGCCCTTCCCGGGGGCTCCTCCGCACCAGCCCGGGGAGCACCCCCGGGCGCACTGGCCCAACCCCGTGCTTCCAGCTCCCGGGCTGAGGGGGCTGCGTGGGCGTCCCCCCCCCGGAAGCCCTGGGGGCTCACCTCCGGGACCCGTGACGTCGGGATCCCGCGCAGGCGGCAGTAGTAGCGCAGGTGCTCCCAGCCAGTCAGGTGCTCGTCCAGGGCGTCCTGCTGCGGACAGTAGCCGACGCGGATGCCCGCCGCCTGGGCCGCACACAGGGCCACGTCCTCCCTGCGGAGAAGCAGACAGAGCGCCGTCCAGAACACCCCACTCCCGGCACCCGTCTCGGGGCCCCGCCGGCCCCGGAGGAGCTCACGGGGTCCGTGGAGTGAATGCGGCTCAGGAACTGGCACAGAGGGGCTCAGTGACGGCGGAGGCACCCAGGGGCCCAGGAGGCCGGGCCGGCGAGAAGCACCCCGCGTTGTCGCCGGCGCGCAGGCGAGCTCGGGAAGCGGCTGTCGGAACCGCTGCCCCCCCAAGACGGTCCACGTGAACCCCCGAGAGTCGATGACTGCCGTGCCCTTGGGGACCTGGTTTCAAGCAAACGGGCGGCGTAACGGCTGTGTCTGATCTGTCACCGAGCGGGCGGGAAGCAGGGAGAGACCCACGGTCGAGCCCTCCGCGATTTCTGGGGACCCCGCGGCGTGGCGAGCCCCCGCGCCGGGTCACAGGGCGGTCCCCGACGGGACGCAGGCGAGCAGGAGCCACGGCGGAGACAGCGCGCGCGAGGGCCTGCCCTGGTGCGCTCACCCCCCGCCGGCCGGAAGGGGCAGGCGGGCTCCGCGACGCTGCAGGAGGCACGCCCACCCGCCCGAGCCGGCGGCCGTCCGCAGACGGACCCCGAGCTGCCGCCGCGGAGGCAACCGGCCCCCCTGACACCGCGCCAGGGAGAGGACGCGACTCAGAAGGGGGCTCCCCCCCCCCCGGGGCGGGGAAGCTGTGCACTGTCATGGGGGGGGGGGCGGCAACGCCAGCGGCGTTTTTCACGGAAGCAGAAGGAAAGACCCTGAGCTCTCCCTGGTTTTCTAGCAGAGCTTGTTTCTCAGGTTTTCTTATTTTGTATCTCACACACAGAAATTCTTCACTTACTGACTTCACACAGGAGGGTATGTTTTATTGAAATGTATAACACTTTTGATGCAAATACGCCTTTTCCTTAAATTCTGTCAACGTGATATTGATATATGTACACATTTTAGTTTGTCTTTATTTGTCCAATTGCCACTCTCATTGTCAACGTTGCCTGTAACTTCGTTTAGCGTGCCATGCAGAACTGCGCGTTTCAGAGCAGCCGCTGCCGGGTGGCTGACCGTTCAAGGAGAGGCAGCCCCACAGGCTGCAGCGGGAAGCACAGGCCTCCTCCGGCATCGGCCCGTCCCCCAGACCGGCTCTCTCGCCGCCCCGGCGCTGTGGGCTGTGACCGGCAGGCTCCTGGTCTTCTGCTCTCAGAGGCCTGGGGCGGGCGAGCCTGCCGCCAGCCCAGAGCTGGTCCCCCCTCCCTCCTCCCTCCACTGTCTCCGGGGGGTCGGTCTGGTGACGCCCCGTCCTCCCAACCTGAGGCCCCTCCTCCCGAGCCCGAGGTCGGGACAGTGGTGGGGGAGGCCCGCACGCTCAGCTCCTGGCAGCGTGCGTGTGAGCGCGGTCCCGGCAACCACGACTGCTGCCATCGGTCAGGTTTACTCTGGGGTGAGGGCCCAGCCTGAGCGCGCAGAGGTGGCAGCAGTGGGGCAGCGAGGGGGGGGGTTGTGACCACCAGGCGCTGCGCCCCGACAAAGCACAGCAGCACTGCGTGGGGTTTGAACCCCGCGCGGCCACACTGTGAGAGGCCCTCGCCCGTCGCCTCTCAGGACGCGGCGCTGTCTCGATGAGGGAGGGGCTCACGGGCCGTGAGTGGGACCAGGGGTCGGCTTGAAACCCGTTCTCCAGGCGTGCCCTAGTGTCGAGCCTGAGCACACGCCTGCGCGTGCGCCAGCACGAGTGAGTCAGCCGAGGACAGGGCCCCGGTCCTCACGGCGCGGCCGGCCGCACACGGAGGCGGGCGGCTGCCTCCCGGCCAAGGCCTGGGCGACCTGCTCCAGGCGGGGAGACGGCTGGGCCTCGGGGGCGGGGAGACGGCGCACAGCAGCGCTCCCAGCGGCTGGGGACCGCTGCGCCCTCGCTGCGCATTGAATTCCTTGAATGCCAATGCACAATTAGCGTTACCAATAATCAAGGTTTAAAATATAATTAATGCAGCTGTGATTTAGTTATAATTAAACTAATTGCACAGACACGGAGCCTCATAAGGGACTTGCAGACCATCAGGAAAATGTAAATCCATTCGTGCTTTTGAGAACAGCCATTTGAATTTCATTTTCCAATTATTCTGGAAACCATAGAATGAAATTCTAAGGAGCCGGCCAGCCTCCCAGGGACAGGAAAATAGGCCATGTGTGTTCACTTCCTTCTGAGTTCCGATTGTTTTGTCCCTTTGTACTTGTCAGTAGAGAGGTTCCAGAAGAGGGAGAGCCCACCGCTCTGTCGGCAGAAACCCCTCCTCGAGCCCCGGCTGCAGGCAGGTGGGCGCTCGGCCCTGGAGTGAGTTTGGCACATTCGGCGGGACCCCCTCGGGGGAAGGAAGGAAGATGCAGTCCCATCGAGACATAAACCCCTTCTGGTTGCCATGCAAATTCGCTGCAATTCCAACCAAAACTCCAGTGCTGGGACATTTTTTAGAGGTTGATAGAGTTACTCCAAAAGTGTAAGGGTCCCAGAGTCATCCAAGCAATTCCGCAGAGGAAGACCCGGGGAGACGGACAGCCCGGCCAAGCCCGGGGCGGGCAGAGGCAGTGCTTCCAGCCCGCGGAGGGGAGGCGTCGCGTCCGACAGCGGCACCAGGGCCCGCTCGGGGGGCTCAGCGGGCCAGCGCGCCGCCTCCCACCCCTCACCACAGCCGCGGGCTCGGTCCCCAGTCAGGGCCGGCACAAGGGTCGGCGATGAACCCAAAGGTAAGTGGGGCAAGGAATTGAGTGGGGTTTTTTCCCTCTCTCTCATCAATCAATCAGTCAACCAGAACACGACCGTAGGCAAATTGGGATTCTGGATAGAAAAAAATAAAATTAAAACTATATTTCTACTATACCATGTACCTACATATAAACTCCACATAAACACATGCATGTAAAAAATCAGTTTTTGAAAGGAAAATGTGGAAAGTATCTTTGTGACGCAGAGAGAGAATTTGAGATTCAAAACCCAAGAAGAACAAAGGAAAAACGACACACGGCCCGAATCGGAAGCAAGAACTCCGGGCGCAGACGCTCCCACAGCGAAGCCGCAGCAACGGTGCCGGCGGGAGGCCGTGCTCAGCTGGCGCGGGGCCGGCGCCAGCTTCCCGGGGGGCCGTGCCAAGCGCCCCCGCGGGACACGCGGCCAGCGTCCGGCCAGCCCGTGGGACAGAAGACAGCGGGCGCCCCAGCCAGGGGCAGACGAAGCTGCATGGCGAGCGGCCCCGGGGGAGCAGCCGAGTCCAGCGGGGGGTCGGAGGTGCGGACCAGGGGGGCAGCGGGGCCCCGTGCCCGCCCGCCCACACCGGCTGCTGCGGAGGGGGGCTGCGGAGCACTCGGCCCGCGAGGGGCGCGGGCCGCCCTCACGGCCCCGGCTGGTGTTCAAGGCACGCCTCTCTGCCCAGCACCGCGCTGGGTCGCCCGCTCCTCACCCACACGTGAAGGTGACAGACGCAACTAGACACACGTGCAGACACGCATGCACACGGAAGTCAGGCGAGGAGGAGACGTCCGTGTGAACTGAACCTCAGGATCACAGAGAACACGCCGTCCTCGGTCTGCACATCACAGGGTCACCCGGGAGTCACCCGGGAGTCGTGGGTGCAAAGCGCTGGCCAGCTAGCGGGTGATGGTGACCGCCCAGACAACCTCTGCCGACTGCTGCGTCCGAACCCACACGCGAGCCTCCGGAGCGCAGCCCTCCCCGGCCCCTGGGGGAGGGGCTCCGCAGCCCCAGCGGGGGGAGGAGGAGCTTGGACAGCGCCGAGAACGTGGCGCCCGCTTACACCACGGCCCTGGAGGGAGGGCAGCAGGCGCCCGCCCGGCAGCAGACGCCGGACGCCCACTAGCAGGTCCCAGGAGCTGGCCCAGCAGGACAGGGGTCTGCACTGGGCCCTCGGCCCCTGCACTGGACACGAGAAGCGCGGACAGACGGGGCTCCGGGACTGTCCACACCGACGCACGCGAGGCGTGGGGCGGGGCGGCCAGAACACAGCCGTGCTGCCGGACCCGGAGCCCCGGCCACAGTGCCCAGCCCGCCCTTCCACACTCGGGGGGGGGGGGCGGCTCTCGGCACAGGTGCACTGGGAAGGGACGGCGTCCTCAGGCGCCAGTCCCGCGGGGGCCCAGGGGGGCCCCAGGCTCCACCACGGACGAGCTCCACGGGCAGAAAACGGGGAAAGGCGGCTCACCCGGCGGGCGTCCTGACGACGGCGTGCCCCGAGGTCGGGGCGACGTCCCCGCTCAGCATTTCGAAGGTGGTGGTCTTCCCAGCTCCGTTCACCCCCAGGAGCCCGAAGCACTGGGAGAGGGAAGAGGGCCGCGGTGAGGCCCGACCGCACCAGGAGCGGCCCCTGCTGGCGGCCGGCCCCGGGAGGGGGGGATCCTCAGACCCCCGACCTCGGGCGCTCGTGCGTGGCAGCCTGTGGACTCCGGAGCACGTCCAAGACACTCGTGGCTTCTGGACGGGACCCAGCGCCAGGAGTGCCCGACACACGCGTGCACTCGCGTGTGCAGAGCTCAGGGGGGGCGCGTGAGGGCCGTTGAGACAAACCCGCCCGCGCCCACCCCTCGGGGCCGCCGACCAGCTCCCAGCACGCCCCCCGGGGGCCAGGGCTCTGAGGGCCGGCAGCACAGGCAGCGTCGCCCCAGCCGCCCCGCCCACTGGAAGCGCTCCCTGCGAGGGTCCCAGGCCTGCACCCTGGACAGCTCAGCCCCCAGCCTGGGGTGGACCCCGGGTCACGGGACGGTGCCTGCTCCGCCGGCAGAGCCCGGCCACCCTGCACCTCCAAGCGCCCCCCTCCGCGACGCCTGCACCCCGCCCCCACACAGGGCAGCTGCGCGGACCACCCTGAGTGCTCGGGAGCAGCAGGGACCATCGGGGCCTGAGCGGGCGAGGAGGACAGCCACGAGGGCCTGCGGCGGGGACGCCCCCTCACCTCTCCGCGCCGCAGGCCCAGGCTCACGTCGTGCACGGCCGTGCGCCGCCCGGAGAGGCCGCGGTAGGTCTTGCCGAGGTTGCACAGCACCAGCAGGTCCCCGGCGGTGCCGCCCTTCAGCACCCGCGTCTGCTCCTTCTGCACGTCCGGGTCCTCGCAGGGCGTCACCGTGCCCTGAACGCTGGCGGCGCGGCTCCTGGGGTTGGACAGGGTCGGTTCACTGCCAGGAGTAGGGGGGCTGGAGGCCTCCAGACAGCGGGCGGGGTCGGAGGCCAGATGGGGGCCGGGTCTGCAGACGCTGCGGGGCCGGCTCCACGCCCCGTCCCCCTGGCGTCCCGGGTCCCCGTCCCGCCTTCAGCCCTGCGCAGAGTCAGACTGTGCCGGACGCATGCTCAACGGAGAGAGGGCTGACCACGCGGGCATCACAAGCAATCGCTCCGCCTGAGCGACTCCAGCAAACGGGCCAGTGAGCGAGTGGTCCTCGGGCAGGAGCACCCACGTCACAGCCACGGCACAGGCCCCCACCCTAACCCCACACCCCACACTGCGCGGGCGCAGACCACACGCAGGGCGGCGCGGCCCCAGCAGCAGCACCCAGGCTCTGGACCCATCGCCTGGCTGTCCGCGGTCCCGGGGAGACGCCGGGGGAGGCGTCCGCGGGGACTCTGTGCTCACCTGGCAGCTTCGTGTGCCCTGACCTGCTTTTCACCTGGCAGGAAGGCACGTGCCCCCTTCCCGGCCCCTCTCTGGCGGCCGCCCGTCCGCGGGCCGAGGAGCCTTGGGCGCCCCCCCCCCCGGGGGCCCAGCACCGCAGCGAACGTGCCGGGAAGTGCCGGAGGGGCCCTCCCTCGAGGGTTCGGAGCCTGTGGCCCCTCAGCAAGGTCCCCGGGACGTGGCCCCGGCGAGGACCTGCCCCCTGGGACCTCGCTGGGAGAGAATGAGGCCGGGGCACAGGCCGCGTGCCCTGGAGCGAGGGGGCGCAGCCACACACTCCTGCCGTGCCCACCGCAGCGCGCCAGCCGGCGGCGAACACTCGGACGCCCTGGCAGAGCCTCACGGAACCTACGCGTGTGGCAGGGACGTGTGGGCGTGCACCTGCACACACAGGCACACACCCCCCCACGTGGGGGACCACCCTCCAGGCTGGTGGGGGCTCCCCCGTGCCGTGGGCCACTGACACTGTCCCCCCCACGCCGATGCACCGCCCCCCCGCCGGACAAGGAGAAGAGACGGCGTGCGAGGTGACAGGAGCTGGCGGGGCAGAGGGCCCGCGGGCGTCAGCCCCGAGTCCCCGCCCTCCCTGCTCCCGGGAGCGAGCCGCCTCGCCCCGGAGGTCCGTCCGGCCGCCGCCCGCGCACCCGGGAGGTGCTGCAGCCGGGCATGGGCCCAGCACAACCGCAGCAGGAACGCTCCCCAAGACCGTGAGACAGCCACGCGCTCCCCCACAGGGCGGCCCCGGGCGGGGGGGCGCTGACGCCAGCCTCCCTGGAGCCCAGGACTCCCGCCGCCCCAGCGGGAGGAACCCAGCGCCCGCTCCCAAGGGCTGCACGTGGCGCCCAGCGCACTCGCCCGCGGGCTGCGGGCTGCAGGGGACGTCCCGCCCCCCACCCCCGGACGCAGGCGGCCGCAGCCCACACCTGGGCCACTGCAGGAGGTCCCCGTGCAGCAGCAGCCTCAGCAGCAGCAGGGCCGAGCCCTGGCAGGCCAGCTGCAGGAAGGTCCAGCCCAGGAAGCTCATCGCGAAGGGGCTGGCGTAGGAGTCGAGGCCGAAGCCGCGCGCCAGGTCGTACTTGATCTGGTTGTAGCAGAGCTCCACCAGCCCCTGGCCCAGGCAGAACTGCGGGAACAGCGCGAAGGCCCACCGGAGCGCGTCCGAGATGTCCTGTAAGTTCTGCGCGGGGACAGGAGGAGAAGGGGAGTCAGCTCACGAGCCCGTCACGGCGTCCAGTTCTCCGCGTCGGCCCCGAGTCCCAGGCGGCCGGCGAGCCACAGGGACTGCCCAGCTGGCTCCACAGTGCCAGGGCGGCCTCCCTGAGGGAGAGACACACACACACACACACACACACACACACACACACACACACGGCTGCCACTGGCCGGGCCACACCTTCGGGCAGGGCCCGAGCCACCCTCCCCCCCCCCCGGGGGGCTGCAGGCGCAGGTACCGGCTCACACACACTCAGTTCTGGTGGGAAAAGCAGCCGGGCCGGCTCGGGCCGGCCTCCCGTGCCGGTGCAGGCCCAGGGCCCGCGGCGCTCACCGACCTGGGCCCCGGAGACGATGGCCAGCAGCCGCGGCATGGTGGTCATCAGCAGGGTGCAGAGGCCGAAGACGAAGTTCAGCGAGACGTAGGCGATGAAGGCCACGTCGGCGCTGGGGAAGACCCTGGAGGCCAGGTACATCCACGGGAGGGTGGCGTACCTGCGTGCGGGGCCCGGGAGAGGCCTGCTTGTTCTCGGTCGTCTCCCTGGCGGCGGCGGACCGAGGGGTGCACTCTCCCCGCCCGGCCAGGCCTCCTCATGCGGCGAGCGGTCTGCGGGGCTGCGGAGGCCCGACAGCACGGAGCAGGCCCGAGCCCGGAGGCCTGTGGGCCTGGACCCGCAACCCCGCCACCCCAAGGAAGGCCGCGGGGTCCCCCGAGTCCCCCCGGAACAGGCCCGCCGCCGGGAAAGCAGCAATGACGCCTGCTGGTGGCGGTGGGCACCGAGCGGCGAGCGCGCGGGAAGCTGGGGCTCCGTGCGCACACCAGGCGCGAGGACGGACCCGGGGGCTCACCTCCGCCCCGCAGCCCGCGCCGGCAGGCAGCACGCCCTGGGCCTCCCCGCATGCCCGGCCCTCTCGTGTCCCGAGGCCATGGAGCGGCAGAGGGCTGCGCCCACGTTCCCGAAAACGGTCTGTGGGTCTCGTCCTCCCTCCCCACCCACCCGCCGCCGCATCCAGTCACCCGGCGACGACCGGGGGTGCCAGGTTCACCTAAACTCTGTCCCTGACTGTCTGGAGTGGGCCTGGGCCACTGGCATGGCTGCAGTTTATGTGAAACTCTTTTTATTTTTCACCTGTGGCTTAGACAAAAGGGGACAGCTTTGCTTTAAAAAGCCTCAGATTATGACAGACGGGCAGGTTAATTCCGTCCTCGCCACGAGCAAATCCCCGGAACGACGGGGCGGCGCGTGCAGCTCACGGGAGAAGCCGGTTCGGGGCCCTGGGGGTGAGCCCGGTTGGTGCCCACCACGGAGACACACGTGGGACGGCTTCTCTGCTCTTGCGTTGCCTCCGAGACCAACAGAGGTCCAGGTCAGAGGGACCGTCTCCCAACGACTAACCCCGAGGGGGTGGGGGGGACGCGGGCCAGACCAGGGGCCGGGGACCCCTGGGCGGCCACCCCGGAGCGCCCTGCCGCCGCACTCGGCCCCGATCTACGTCCCCCCTCCCGAGTCGGCCGGAGCGACCCTCTCGAAGGCAACGTAGCTGCCGGCTCGGAGCCACCCCGGGGCGCGCCGTCTCCAACAACGAGCCCTGACCCCCGGCCGCGCGGCCCCTCACGCACCCGAACAGCAGCAGCAGGAGGGCCGTGGCGGCCAGGTTCTGGCGGAAGGTGAAGGCCGGCAGCCCGAAGGCCAGGACGACGGCGACGCACAGGCAGACGGAGGCCGTGTAGACGAGCTGGGGGCGGGGAGGGGGGGCGAGGAGAGGGGCCCTGTGACCTCGGGGGCGGGGCCGGCCTCTGGGTAAGCGTGCCGGTTCCACACACGGCGAGTTTCGTAGCAGGGGGCTCAGCCCTGGAACGTCACCCACACACCACACCCGTGCACACACCACACACGTGCACATACCACATGCACAAACACAAGCAAACTGCATGCACACGTGTGCACATCTGTGCTAGGTACATACACGTGCCACACACCTGCGCACGCCACGTGCTGCACACGCACCCACCACACGTGTGCATGCACACCGCACACAAACACACACAAAGTGACTCACACGTGCACACACACCATACGTGCACGCACCACACACAAACACACACAAACCGACTCACACGTGCACACGCACCACACACACACTTCGACAGGCCACCGCAGCAGGGTACCCCCCAGGGACAGCCCCCAGTCCTACCATGTCGTACAGGAAGTTGGCGAACCAGTAGGTCCCGTGGCCCAGGCCGCTGATGTGCTGCAGCCTCTTGGCCCCGGTCACGCGGTCCCTGACCACGGCGCTGCCCCTGGAGGCCGTCAGGACGGAGAAGCCCAGCGCGATGCAGAGGGCCACGCCGCACTGGCGGACGCTCTCCAGGCTGCGGGCAAGCGCGGCTGTCAGCCGGAGACAGGGCTGGGCCCCTTCCTGCTGGGGACAGCCGGTGACGGGCCGGCGGGGGGACCAGCTGGCTGGGGGCGGGACCCCGCCCTGCATCCCCTGGGTGACCCCGACAGCATGGACGACTGGTCCCCACTGGCAGGGACAGAGCCGAGGGGCGCAGAGCTGAGGGGCATGGCCGAGTCTGCCGGTGTCCACGTCTCCTCCGGCCGCTGCTGCGCCCGGCCCCCAGTCACAGGGAAAGACGCCCGGGGTGCACTGCAGGGGCGCGGCCCTTGCCCAGGTTGGGTGCCCCACCCCACCCCACAGCGGTCCCACCAGGGGCGGGGGGCTGGCATTGGCCACGGCTCCACACGTCACCAACGTCAGGGACATCGCGCCCTCAGAGCAGCCTCCCCGCGGAGACGCCCTCTGGGTGTCACACCCACTGGCGCCACCTCGGCAGAGCACCGCCTCCCTGAAGGTCGCGGTCCCCGCGCTCGGTGAACACGGCCGGCCGGCACCACTAACCCCAAGTGCCGGAGCCACTCGGGGCGAGCGCAGGGACAGCACCAACCCCCCCGAGTAACCCAGAGACTGCGCTCCCCGGCGGGCCGCCCCCCCCACCCCGCCCCCCCCTCAACTCACATCCTGTCCTCGTTCAGCAGGGCCCCTCCGTGCGGGTGGCTGTGCAGTGTTATTCCTGCGGGAGACAACCCGGGGGTGGCCCGCACGCCCTCTCTCTCAAGGTCAGCCCCCTGCGCCCAGGGGGCTCTCCTGCTGGCTTTGCCCGGGGGCTGCACTGGTGTCCGGGAGCGGGACACCCCCCAGAACCGGCATGTGCCAGCGTGCATCGCCACGGCCCCACGCTGACACGGGACCACGTTCGACTGTCTGACCCTCAGACGCACGCCTGTGGCCTCGGGCAGCTACTGTCAGCCCATGCGCCCCGAGAGCTCCTGCAGCGTGCCACCCCCGGGCATTCCGCCCGTCTCTTCCGGGCGCGCTCCTCCCACGAAGGCTGCCGGTGTCCCCAAACCCCACCCGGGGCGGTCCGGCTCTCCGCGGGGCCGCGGGGCCACGTGAGAATGTGCAAGTCCGCCTCTGCCGGACACGCCCACCTTCACTGCACGACCCCGTGGGCCAGGGCTTCCAGACACAGGAGCCCCGAGAGCAGAGACGCCGTGTCCACGAGGTGCTCACGTCCTCGCCACCACACGGGGCTGGGCACGAGCCGTGACCGAAAGCGCTGACCGCCGCCCGGGCCGGGCTGGTGCATCCTCCTGGAGCAGCCACCCGCGTGAGCCGCCCACGGCGCTCATGGTCCTGGCGCTTGAGGGCGGCCGCGCCTGTCACAGACACCCTCTGCGCGGGACACTCGCCGGCTCTGGTGCAGCCCGGGCACTTCGGGGTGCAGGGGGCTCTCAGGCCACCCACCCCCTCCTTCGCCACGCAGACAAGCCGCCGTTCGGGGGTCCGTTTCAGGACACGGACCACACCAAGGGGCCTGCGTCGCTGCCCCATGAGCCTTCCCCCTCTCTGCTTGGAGAGCACGGCCCCCGAAAGCAGCGGCGCACGGGCACGCGGGGCCTCACCATATCGCCGCCAGTCCTCGGCGGGGGGCAGGAGCCTCCACAGGAGCAGGTTGTTGAGACGGTTCAGGTAGGAGGGCAGGGCGTGGATGCCCTTCTGGTTGTACCACACCTGGCGGAGAGGAGCCCCGCTGAGCCCGCCGGCCCGCCCGCCCCTCGCAGACACGGGCCCCGGGGCCAGGAGCTGCAGGGGCACCTGAGGCCGGGCCTGCCCACCCGGGGTGATGCCCCCGCCAGGCTAACCGGAGCATCGCCCCAGCCTCGGACTTCCTGCACACCACAGCGTGTAATTTACAGCTAAAAATAGACCGGTGCTCCCAGAGCGAGCCGGATGTTCTCTGCAATTACCACCCCCCCACCGCCCCCGCCAGCGAAAGGGACCGAGCCCACCGCTGCTTCCTCTCTCGGCCGGTGAGTGACGACGAGAGACGACACTTGACCTGTGCGGTGACAGTGGGGAGAGCGAGAGAGAGAGGGAGAGGGAGAGAGAGGGAGAGAGAGAGAGAGGGAGAGAGGGGGAGAGAGAGAGAGGGAGAGAGAGGGGAAGGAGAGAGAGGGAGGGAGAGAGAGGGAGAGGGAGAGAGAGGGAGGGAGAGAGGGAGAGAGAGAGAGGGAGGGAGGGAGAGAGGGGAGAGAGAGAGAGGGGGAGAGAGAGAGGGAGGGAGAGAGGGGGAGAGAGAGAGAGGGGGGGAGAGAGAGAGAGAGAGAGAGGGAGAGAGGGAGGGAGAGGGAGGAACTACTCCCAAATCATGGCTGGGTGTGGGCAGCACTTCTCCGACTACACAGACTGGACACGGGCCGGGAGGGGGTAAGGTCGCGGCCGCCAGGGAGCAGGTCGGGCGGAGGAGGGGACGGGAGACGGAGGGGCCCTGGGAGGCGGGACGGTAAGCTGCACGAAGAGGACCGTGAACCGACAGCACCGTATTTCAAAACTCTACCGTTCTAAGGAGAACTTTTAAACGTATTCTCAGCGTGGAAGGCTGACGAGTGTCTTGAAGACGTTAATGAATCAACTGGCAAAGTCTCGTCGTGATTGACAGGCGCATCCAGGGCAGAGCAGCCCCGCAGGGGTCGCCCCCGTGTGCGCAGCGCTCGCACCGGGTCCCAGAGCCCGCGCACCTCTCCCTCCCGAGAGGGGCGACCGGCCCGGAGCGCAGCCCTGCGCAGGCAGCGAGCGCGGGAGCAGCGCCCGCGGCACGTTCCCGGGTCCCTGCGCACCCGCGGCCGCACCCACGGCCCACAAAGTGGTACCACGCCTTGTGAACGAGCCCTGAAGGCCAAGTGCAAGGCCGGTCGGGGGCGAGCGGCAGTGGGGCAACCCGGTGTGCCGCCACAGCCCCCGCCAGGACGCACGGGCCCAGGCTCCGGGAGGGGAAGCCCGGCCACCAGCCGCTCCGGTCTCCGTGCACCCCTGCACCCGGCAAAGTGCATGCCAGGCAGCCCCGAGGACGGGACATGGGCGCCGGAATCGGTGTGACCGAAGTGACCTCACGGGGATCCGGTCACATTCTCTGACCACGCAGGTCATCGTGGACGGCCACGCCCTGGGCACGTGGCCTCTCCACTGAAAGGAGTGGGGCGCCTCAGGCCAGCCCTGCCGGTCCCTCTGGCATCCGGGCCAGCGCCCCCTCGAAAGGCCTCTTTTCCCGAGGCCTGGGAGGAGTGGGCACGCCACCCGGTCTCCCCCGGCCCCTCTGCCACGCCGAGTGCGCGCGGGGCCTGCCGGCCTGTGGAGCGTGGAGCTCGTCGAGATCCTGTGTCCCGCACGTGGTCGGTGTGGCGCAGCCGGGCCCAGGAAAACGCCGTGCAGACCAGGAGAGAGCCCTCCGGGAGAGGCTTTGGACGGCCTCAGGTCAGCGACGTCGGAACGGCGGGAGCCCCCGCGACACCGTCCGCACGGAAGACGGATCAGCACACGGAGGGAAGGGGGTGGGGGGGAGGGCGCGTGGGCCTGGCACGGCCTACCGCGGAGACGCAGCACCCCCCCACCCCGTCCATGCGAGGGCAGGGTGAGTGCAGATGAAAACGCCCCGGGCCCTCCGGAGACCACAGATCGCTCCCACTGACCAGGCGCCTTCTAACCACGGCCACGGCCTGCGTTCAAGCACCAGCCCAGGCTTGCGGGCCGCTCTGGCGTCGAGCTCTGCGTCCCCGTGTTCCCATGTAGAGCCGTGACCCTCCTCGCCGGCACAGCCTGCTCAGGAGGGGCTCTGGGGGTCTGCACCCCTGCACGGATGTTCCCTCGGGGACCACCCTGTGACACGCCTGCCGAGACCCTCCTCCGGGCGCAGTGGGGATGCCGGGATCCTCTGCAGAGCCTGTGCTCCGCTGAGCAAGCCGCCGGCACGCAGTCCCCGCCCGGCCAGCTCTCCAGGCTCCGGGGGGTGGGGGGTGGGGGGTGGAGGCCCCGACAAAGGCGGGGCGGGGTGCCCGCCCTCCGGGCTCACAGGTGCGTTGTGGCGAGTGGCCACACCTGTGCCACGACCTGCCCTTTCCCGATTTCTTCCTCGGCTGGGACACCACCAGACCATCTCCCACGCTGGACTGAGGCGTGGACTCTGCCACCTGTCCCACCCGAAGGCTGGGCGGACACAGAGGCTCTTCCTCCACCCCAGTCCACGTGCCCCTGCATGCACCAGCCCCGGGGAGCCCCAGGCCCCGCCCCCATCACTGGCGGCAGTGCCCGCAGACCCACGGTGGCCCAGTGAGGGGCTGCTGCCCCGTGTGCCACCCTCCTGGGGCCCGGCGGCCTCCCCGAGGAGGAGCGGTCAGGCCCACAGGGAAGCAGGAGCTCTGCCCCCAGGGACCCGGGGCCTCCGGCGAGGCCCTGGCTGGGGTGTCGCTGGAAGCTACCGTCCCCCTGGCTTCAGGCCCGTGAGGTGAGACCAGTGGCCAACTGCCACGCGGTCGGAAGGAAGCCTGCTCTCTCTCCCCGCTCCGGGGCCCGTGGAGCCCTTCCTCTCACAGGGACAGGCCGGGACGTCACTCGCCCCCGAGCCCGCGGGCGAGTCTGGGTGCCGGGACTCCCTGCACGCCGCCGCACCAGCAGCAGCAGCAGGGCGCAGCCGGAGACTCCTACCTTGGCCAGGCTCCTCGGCGTGGCCGCCGCCGCCGCCGCGTGGGCCTCTGGACCGGGACCTGGGGCTCGCACGCCGAAGGACCAGCCGCCCAGCCTGGGAACGGCGACCCCAGTCAGCGCTCTGCTCCGGTGGGGGGGGGCGGGGGGGGCGCCTGAAGGGGGGACGGCGCTCCGCCGCCCTGAGGCCCTGGGCAGTCAGGGCCCAGTCTCCCCTCCCCCGGGGCACTCGCTGGAATTTCCCGGAGCAAACTAGACCTTCCGTGGCCTGAAACGTGGCATTTGCCACGAGAGGCTCCCCACGGCGCTGCGGCCTGGCACCCACCGGGGCTGGTCGCTGGGCAGCAGCAGGAACTCCTCCAGGCGGGCGGCCGAGAGGTTCAGCAGCGAGTGGCCCAGGCGGCTGGTCAGCGTGGGGGCGCCGGCGCCGGTGCTGGCGTTGGGGCAGGCCTGCGGTCGTGTCCAAGGGGACCGGGGGGGCTGGGTCAGGGCCCGCCGACACGCAGGGTCCCGGGGCTGCCACACCTGAGGGTGACTCTCCACAGCGTGCAAGCGTCACCGAGTCGCCCGGGCCTCTTACACACCTATTTTCCCACCTACAGTGCACGCTTTTTTGCCCGAATTTTTTGAGACAAAAACGAGGATGCACATCATACATGGGTAGTAACAATTCTGCATCCACATACATGTTTTAAATTCTTTCACGCGTATGCGTTGGAAGTGTGACTCTAGAAAGCAATAACGATATCCGTGTGTTCTCAAATGAACGCTAAAATTCCTTTACAATACAAAACACAGGCATCTCAGTGTGAACAAATGACTGAACTAAAAAATTAAATGATGTTTTCCCTGCAAGTTTGGGCCAAAGCGTGGGTGTGCATTGATCACAGCCAAGCACCGCACGTCCCGACGTCTCAAACCTCCCTGGGCGCCGCCGACCCCTGGGAGTCGCCCAGCACCCCTCTGGGGACCCCGCTGGGACCTCAGGGGCCCGGCTGCCCGCACCTGCGGGCGGAGCTGTGAGGACCCAGGGGGAAACCCTCTCCGCGGGGCCGTCCTACGTCCGGGGACGACCAGCGCCGGCGGAGGGGCCGACTCAGGCAGAGGCCGGTGAGCAGGGGAGCCCCGCGGAGGGGAGCGCGCACTGTCCCGTGTGCTGTCCCGTGTGCTCCTCCCGTCAGGACACGGGCCCTGTGCCCGCCCCGCTCTCGCCCGCTCCCGGAAGGTGCGGGGGAGGCGCTGCACCGGGCACAGCCGAGACCCCGGGGCCGTGACACCTCCCCCGTCTGTCGGCTGGGGCGGCCCCGCGGGCCGCTGATGGGGGACGGACGGGCCTGCGGCTCCGGCTGGTGCCCTCGGAGTCCCCTCGGAGGTGCCTCCCAAGCGGGTCTTAGAGCCAGACCCCAGCGGGCGCCCCCCAGACAGGCAGCCCAGCGGCCGGGCGACAGGGGCCCGCCCTCACCTGCGCTCCCTGGGGGCCCGGCACCGCCAGAAAGCTCAGTGGCCTCTTGGCGCTCAGGCTGCAGCTCTGGGGACGCACACGGGAGGTCACGTGACAAGAGCCTCGTGGGCCTGCCCTGAACCCTGAAACGCTGCGGAGTCCCCCCCCCCGAGGGCGAGTCCCGCGTGCCCGTCCCTAAGGGAAGGTCAGGGCGGGGGGGCGGGGGGCTGCAGGCCCGCAGACCGCCTGCGCCGTCTGGCGCCCCCTCTGGCGGCGGAGCTCTTCCAGCCGCGCCCCACCACGCGTGCTGGGACCCCGCCGCTCCGGCAGTGCACGTGGTGTCGGCATCGCCGCCCCTCGAGGCTCAGCCTCACACGCAGCCGGGCTGCCGCAGAACCCACCGGACAGCCACAGGAAGCCGGGGCGTGGGGGCGGAGAGGCGGGTCCGAGCGCCAACAGGAAGGGTCCTTCCTGCAGAGAGGACACAGGGGCGGAGACGGCTCAGGCGACAGGGCCGCCGGGGCGGGCCCCGCGGGTGAGCACCGACCGGGCACCCCGCAGCGCCCGGCTCCCATGTGCGCCTTCCCGGCGGGCTGCCGGCCCGACAGCCGTGTCCCCGACGAGACAGGAGTCCCTGCTGGGTGGGTGGCGCTCTGCTGCCGGGGAAGGGGGGGCCGGGCCCCCCGGGACCTCGCTGGGGCCCTGAGGCTGCCTGTCCCCAACCCGAGCACCTTCCGCAGCGACACGGCCGCGAGTGAGCTCGGGGACTGCTCGTTCCTCCCCAGACACAGCGCCAGGGTGACCAGCTTTCAACGAGAGGCAACGGTTCCGCTCCTGCGCGAGGAGCGGCCGCACCCCGGCAGGGTCGTGAGGACAGCCCGCGGGCGCAGCTCACACCCTCGGGGACCCTGTCCACCCTCATGCGGAGGCCGGGCGTTAGCAGCGGCGGCTGTGCAAACAGAACTCTGGGTGTGCTCTGCTGTCCTGGGCATCCACTCTCCTGCTTTTCCTCTCGGGAGACCAGGGGACGGCCCGTCTCTTTCTGCCAGCGGCTCTGTCGCTGCGCCCACGCTGGGCCGGGCCCCCCGCTCGGGGTCGGGACCACCGTGCCGTCTCCCAGCGTCACCACGCCCTCGCCCCGCTCGCCCCAGTCGGGGCGAGAGGAAAGCACCGCCAGAGAAGCTCTCGCGCAGCTCCAGAAACCACTTTGCGTTCCAGGAGGACGCCAGAGGGAAACGGCGTAATCGATCTGCTGCCGACTCTTCCGCCCCGAGACCGTCAGCCACAGTCCAGCCCGGGGCTGAGGGCCCCGCGGCCGCAGGGCGGAACGGCAGCCACGGATCGGAGAGGCCCCGACACCGCAGCGCGGCCGGGCGTTTGCGTCCGTCACCGGGAGACGCGCGCTGCTGCTGCCCTTCCCGCACCGCCGCCGCGTCTTCCTCGCGCCCGGGTGCGCGGCACCCCCCCCCTCGGGCGGGCCTGAGGCCGGGCCCCCGTTCTGGCCGGCCCCCCACCCCAATAGCCCCGCAGCGCCCGTGACCCCGCAAAGCACGGCCGAGCAGAGCGAGAGGGGGAGTCCGTGAAGGAAGACGCGCCGTGTGGAGTTTTCGTTGAAAGGTCGTCTCTACTCGATCCTGGTCGTCCGGGAGAAAACATCCGGAGGAGCTCGCTCCCAGGCCGAACCTGCCCAACCCAACCTGCCCACTGGAGCCCCTTCAGTTAAAAACAGACGTTGCCGCCGGCTCCTCACACGCTCAAGCTCCCCCTGCAGGTGGGCCGCGGCCCGCACACGCCCCGGGTCCGACTGCACCCGGCGTCCGGCTCTGGGCTCTATCTCAGCACCTGGGCGCTGCCGACCACCGACCACTGACTACCGTGCGTGGTGATGACACAGACCCCGCGTGCACCGAGGGCGGGAGGGGACCCCGCGCGGCGAGCCCGCCCCCACGCGGAGGGCCCCTGCGGGAGCCTGAACCAGCACAGACGGCGGCGCCCGCCCAGCAAGGGCGACGGCACTTACGGGTCCGGGTCTGGGTCTCCGCCGGCGCAGAGCAGCCCCTCGGCCCCGAACGCCCGCAGCAGCACCTGGGCCAGCTCCCCGTCCTCGCTCCCGCCGCCGCCGCCGCTGCCACCGCTGCTGCCAGGAGACAAAGGACAGGCCGTGGGGCTGCAGGCACCGGCCGAGAGCACAGCCCGTGTGCGTGGGGGACCCGGACTGGCAGGGACGCCGAGACGCCCCTCAGAGGCGCGGTCCTGCCCCGCAGACGTGTGCTGGGTACACACACACGTGCACATGCGCCCGCACACACACACACACACACACGCCTTCGCAGCGAGCTGCTCTCCTCCTCTTCCCGCTTCCCGCTCCGATGCCGCCGGCCTCGGGCTCCCGCGCGGCTCTGACCGTGGGCTTCAGAGGCCGCACAGCGTCGCAACGAGCCGCCGCCCCGAGCTCTGTGCGGACACCCTGCTGGCGCCCGTGCTCCGGCCGGGTCGGGCTCTGGGTTCTGTGGCGCCCTCCCCCAGCGCCCCGCTCCCACGTCAGAGGAGCGAGACCCCAGCAGCAGCGTGAGGGCGTCCTGTGCGGGTCCCTCCGGTGGCGGGACTCGCACTGCTCTGAGCTCTGGCCCGGAGCCCGCAGGGGCCGGCCTCGCGCGGGGACAGGAAAGCCGGACGTCTCTCTGCAGGGGGCGTGCAGGCGCAGGCTGTGGCCCCGAGCAGCCGCGGGTGGGTGGCTCTGTGGAATGCACCGCCTACCTGCTTCTCTAAACCCCAAGAGTCTGGAGCAGACCCAGGCCCCTCCCCCCCGCCGCTCCAGCCGCGGGCCAGTGGGGGCCGGGCCCACTGCCCCTCAGCCAGTGTCACCACGTTCTCCCTCCCCCAGGGACCGGGTGGCCCTGGGGGCGGGAGTGGAGGCCAGGCCCGCCACGTTGGCCCTGAGCACCGGCCTGGCGGAGCCCGAGCTCCCCAGGGGCCCCCGTGCACGCAGATGTGCGGGTGACGAGAACACGCGTGTGCGGGGAGCTCTTACAAGCACCCATGCTGGGGTGGCACGTCCTCCATCTGACACGATTTCAAAGAGAAAGCAAAGGCCCCTCCCCAAAACAGTCTCTTACCTGAAAAAGGACGCTTCGGCCCCCTCGTGGTGGCCAGGGCTCAGCCGGAGGGGCGGGAACGCGACGGCCAGAGGCCGCACCATGAACAAGCCCATGGCCACGGCCACGAAGAGCACGGGCAGCAGCAGGTCCGCGAGCGTGCCGCCCCAGGCCCGGCGCGCGTGGCGCAGCCGCTGGGCCAGCAGGGCGGCCGCCTGGGCGAGGGTGCCGGCCGGGGCGCCGTCTGCGGGCGAGAGGGCCGAGCCCGAGTCACGCAGGAGCCGGCACCCCTGGTCCCGCGACCCCCCACCCACGGTCGGTGGCCCGGGGGCGGCTCCGAGCCCAGAGATGCTCTGCACGCTGGGGGCGGGGGGTCCCTGGAGAGCCCCGCACAGCAGGTCACGCTGGGGCGTCAGCGGCAAGACCGACTTCCAGGGTGGCCGGCGCCCGGGTTCCGAGGGCACGGCCGTGTGTCCCTTCCACGGCCGACAGGAGCCCGCCCCACGCCCGCCCCCACGCAGCGGTGGCCCGGAGCCCAGGCGCAGTGAGGCCCTGCGGCCGCGGGGAGCACATGTCAGGGGGGCTCGGCAAGTCTGCGGGGGGCGGCCCCACTCTCGGGGGGAAGATGAGTCCCCCCCCGCCTCCCCACCCGGGCTGGTCGGGCACGAAGGGGAAAAACAAAGGGCTGAGAGAGTGCACAGCCACGAATCAACACCAATCAAATATTCATGGCCAAACTCATAAACGTATTCACATGAATAATTTAACAGACACAATTAAAATGCTGAACCAAATTGTTATGAATTGTCTCGTTTGACTTACGAGTGCAATTACACTCAGGGATTCTGGTCGCAGCCACCACGAGGCGTCCCCGCGTGCCCCGACCGCGAGACCGCTCAGGGAACGTGGGCAGAGGTTCCCGTGTCGGCTGGGCGGCTCCCGCTGTCAAACACCAGTGCGGGGTGACTCAGCGCCGGCGGGAGGCGGCTCCGAACGCGAGGGCCCAGCGCCAGCCGCCGCACGCCAGCCCCACAGCCCCACAGCCCCCCAGCCCGGGCGCCTTCCAGGCGGAGACCAGCCCGAGCGGGAGACCAGCCAGCGGCGAGCACAGCGCGCACCCGGGAAACCGTCCACAGAACAGCCAGCAGCCCCGCCCACCAGCAGACCCCAGCCCAGCTCGGGCTCCGCCAGAGAGGACGTCCGACGAGACGGCCCGCCCCATCTCCCGGGACGCCACAGCGAGGCAGCGGAGGCGGCGGAGACGCCGCGGCGTCCGACCCGACCAGGGACGCGTGGAGCCAGCGAACACGGCCCGCGGGGAGCTGCGTTGACCTGCCCCGGGAACCAGTGCGGCTACACACGCACTGACGTGGGGACCCTCGCACCGCGTCGCAGGTGGACAGAGCAGCTTGAGACGGGGCGGGTCATCTTTTTAAGGGCGGGGCAGGGGCGACTGGCCGAAGAACACGCCTGGACGACCAAGGCCACGGACGGCCTGTGGGGACAGCTGGGGCGGCTGGGTGGAGGCCGGCAGGGGGGGAAACGGGGGCGACTGTCACAGCGCAGACGATGACACTCAGTAACAGGAAGCGAGGAGCGTCTGCAGGACTGGACACACCGAGTGGGGGAGGGACACTGTGTTTCAGCAGAACAGAAACTCCAGGGTTGACGCGTGCAGTGTGTGAGTGCGGGGACACACGCACACCAGACGAGCGGAGTGTGCCGCACAACCGCACACGCGCAGTGAGCGTGACTCACTGAATGCACTAGCGTTAAACTAGGAAAACTCGCATTTTGGCGTATGTCCTTTCAGGGAAAAGGTGTCTTTTACGCAGCAACTTCTGTGCTCTCGGCCACCTGACCGAGTGAGGGAGACCAGCGGGCCCAGCGGGTGCTGCGGGCCGGCGGGCTGGCCAGGTGCAGGGGCGGGGGTAAGGGGCGCAGCACAGGGGCCGTGCAGAGCGACGCGCCCGCCCCGCTGGACACCCCAGAGCGGAGTGCCCCCATGCACCTGGAGGCCCCCGGCCCCCTGTGCTGACCACCAGGGGTGCTGTAGACTCCAGGGGGTGGCACCGCCAGCCGAGCAGGCCCGTGGGTGGTGACCGCCGCCCCCGCCTGGGTCTGGAGGCGGTGACAGACGAGGGCGGCTGAGTGCGGGAGGGAGGTTCCCTTGTGCGCTTCTCAGCTGAGCCGCGAGCGGGAAAGCGCTTGAAAACAATCACGTCTGCTGTCAAAGGTCAGAAAGGGAACTGAACCGACACTGCTGGGCGGCGCACAGCTGGTCATCAGACCCCTGAGAAGACGGCCCACGTCACCACTTACGAGGAGAGCGTCCGCCGAAGCCACAGGGCCACCCACCCCGACACGCGCGTACGTGGCTGTGACCACAGAGACGGAAGCCCAGTGCGAGAAGCGCAAGACCGGGCGGCCGTCTTCGGCCTCCTGGCGTTGCAGACCGGGAGGCGGCCCGTGTGACAAGCCAAGTCTGGGCCCAGGACAGAGCGGTCGCGCCCGCACACGGTCGTTTGGGCCCGGCAGGGCGACACTCAGGGCCTCGAACCGCCCCGCCCCGCCCCCAGCCCCTTTCCCGCCGGGGGCGTGTCCTCACCGGGCGCGTCCCGCCCGCCCGCCCGCCCACCCGCAGACACGCAGCCAGCCCCCTGCACTCACCGTGGCGCCTGGGGCCCCGCCCCGGAGGCCCGCGGCTGCGCGACTCGGCCTCCGCCCCGGCGGCAGCCTCGGCTTGCTGTCCGGAGCCTTGCGAAAGCGCCAGGAACACCTGTTGGAGAACAAAACGCGAAGACGGTTCCACAGCCCAGGACGCTCCTGTCACGCTGCCCTTCTGGGCCCTGGCTGCCGCGGTCGGGGCGGTGCGCCCTTCCCTTGGGCGTCCGCGGGCTCCGCGGGGCTGCGAGGCCGGTTCCTGGCGGGCGGCGTGGGGCTGCTCACAGGACGTGTGGACCCGACCGTGACCCTGAGCGCGCGGGGGAGACGCGGGGTGCGGGGAGCCGGCGCTCCCCACGGTCTCGGCCCCCGCCCACCCCAAGTCCCCGGGTCCGGGGGATGGCGAGGCTCAGCCGGCCGCGTGCCGCGGGCGCCACCCCGTGGCGGCGGACCCTCACTGCAGGCACGCGCCCCGGAGGCCGCGAGAGGCTGGGGCTGTCCCACCGCGAGGAACCGGGAAGGGCCAGAACAGCAGGGAGGGCCTCCTTTCGCGCCAGCCCCTGCCTCCCGAGGTTGGCTTTTTGGTGGCGGGTGCCCGAGCCTCCGCTTCTGTTGGGGTGCAGCCTGGCAGGCACCTCGTGCCCACTGGGGGCGGGACAGACAGGCTCAGGCCCCAGGGGAGGAGGCGGCGAGACCCACCCCCGCCTGTGACGGGCCGCCGCGTGCCAGCCGGCGCGCCTCGGCGAGGACGCGGCAGGGGCCCCGCCGGGGCTGCGGGCGGGGACACGCGCGCCCAGAAGACAGGCGCTCCCGCGGGCCGACAGCCCCCCGGCCGGAAGGACGCGCGCGACCCGGACACCTGAAGGGCCCGCGAGGTCCGTCCGCACAGCTCCTCGTCCTCGCACCCGGCTCTCCTCTCGCGAGACCGCCAGGCCCTGCCCCCGGCCTGGGCTCGAGCTTCTCCCGTCCGAGACCCGCCCTCGACCCCCGAGTGCATGCGGGGGCGGGGGGGCACCCGAGCCCACACACCACCACCCCCCGCTGTCACCAGGCCCCTCCTGACAGAGACACAGGGGAGCCCACCGAACAGGCAGTGACCGGGGAAGAGGCGGCAGCCGCTGGGGCTGGCGACCAGGAGGAGATCCAGAGTCACTCCCTGGTGAGGACGGGAGGGGCGGGCCGTGGGGATCGCTGGGCCTCCGCTCGGGGGAGCTGTGCACCTGACCCGGCCCTAGGAGGGTCTGTGAGGCCCACCGCGGCCGCACGCCACTGGCAGCCCCACCCGGGGCTCAGACACGGTGCACGAGCGCCCCCACGCCCCAGGCGGCTGGGCTCCTGGCACACCCCCCACACACACACACACCCAGCACCCCCCAGGTCAACACCGGCCCTTGCCCCGGAGGAGACAGCGGAGATCGCGTCCTGAGGCTGGTGACGCCCATGGTCACGCCTCACAGCCACTCCCCGCGCCGGCCCGGCGAGCCCCGGCGAGGCGAGGGCAGAGCCGGCGCGCAGCGACTGCAGCCTCGCTGGCTGTGGTCGATACCAGGCAGGCGGTGGGAAAGTCGATACTCGCCGGGTAGAAAGGACAAAATTGGGTGAGATAGTTATTTTATAGACCACGCCACACAAAAGAAAGCTTTTTAAAGCACTTAATCTCTTTCCAATTTAGGATTTCTCGAACAGACCCAAATAGGCTGCGTTCTGCGCAGCTCAGGGCCCCCCTGGGGGTTGTCCTTCACGGGCCGACCTCTCCGTCAGCCCGTGCGCCTGCGGGGAACAGGGCGCGGGGGACCGCGACCGGCGGGCGTCTGTTCAGCGCCCGCTGCGTGCGTGCAGAGCGTGAGCCCACACGGCGCCGGGAACCCCTGCGAGACCCCGGAGCAGCGCAGGAAGCTCCACGGCGGCCGGGCAGCCGCTGCCGCGGCGGGCGAGGGGCTCCCGGGGGGACTCACGCGGGGACACACGCCGGGGCCAGCGTCTGCGGAGACGCCGGCTGCGCGGAAGGGCCACAGTGTGGACGGCAGGAGCGCCAGACCCCGTGTCTTCCGTGCGGGTGGCTCCCTGGCCCCACGCGCGTGTCGGCACCGACGGGAGTGGATTCCGCCTCGCGCAGCCTCACGAGCGAATGCCCCCCACGGGGCGCAGGGCACGGGGGACGGAGGCCTCTCCGAAAGCCACGTGGACGGGGAAGCAGAGCAGTGACGGACACCACGCCGGAAAGGAGAGGTCTCGGGGCGCAGCGGGAAGAGTTTCAGAGACCACCCCACGACGACGCGGCCCCCGAGACGTGAAAACACGGGGGGTCAGCGGTGCAGGGCGGCCTCGCGGCTGACGCCACAACGCACGCGGGGGGGACGGCGCGGCGACACCAGCAGGCCAGCCCCGGCGAGACCGCGGCTCTGCCGCCCGCACCGGGTCGGTCCCCACGCGGCCCCTCAGCCCCAGTGAGGACAGGCCACCCGCCGGCACCCGCTGCTGACAGCGGTGGCACATTGGGCGATTCCGGATCGGACACCGCCGTTCTCGCCCTTGAGGAGCCCCGGCCACCTGCCAGGTGCGTGAGTCCCGCCTGGTGCCCGTGCCTGACACCCGTCAGGGCCGGAGACGAATGGGAACGCAGGAGTCTGCACCCCTCCCCACGCCGCACCCACAGCCCGGCCCCAGTGGACGGTGACGACGCACCAGCGACAAAGCCGCTGGAGCCCCGGAGCCCCGTACCTCCTCCAGCGTGGGGTCCGAGAGCCCGCAGCCCGTGAGGCCCAGGCGGTGCTGGTGCTGCTCCAGGGCCTGGAAGAGCCCCGTGAGGCCGGCGTGGTTGGCGTCCGGGGGGACGGCGTAGCTCAGCTCGCGCCCACGGCTGTGTCGGAGGCGCGCCCGCGGGACGTAGGTCTGCACCAGGGACGTGGCGCACGCAGTGTGCTCCCGCTCGTCCGCCTCCGGGACGGAGGGCTGTCCAAACAAACCCAAGACCGGCAGCGGGTGTGAGTCCAGGCCACCATCTCCCCGGCCCCCACAGGGAGACACCCCCCGCCGAGGATCACCTGTCTCGTGAGCGTCAGGCGCAGGCCCCTGCCGCAGGCCTGGGCCAGGCAGAGGGGGGGCCCGCAGCCCCGCAGCCGGCCCTGCTGCAGCAGGGCCACGCGGTCGCTGAGGGCCTCCGCCTCGTCCAGGTGGTGGGTCGTGAAGATGATCGTCCGGCCTGTGTCCCGAGAAGGGGGCGTCAGCACTGGCGTGGGGAAGGCCCGGGGGACCCTCCAGCGGTCCTTCAGCGGGCGCCCGGGAGGCGAAGCAAAGGTCGCCGCCGACTTCAGAGCACAGACACCGGAGCCCTGCCCTCGGGGCTGACGCAGCTTCTGCCGCCCCACCTCGCTCGGACCCGGGGTGCCCCGACACGCGCAGAGGGTGAAACCGAGGCACCTGGCTCGAGCCCTGGGTCCTCCACCCGCTCTCTGGGACCCAGTCCACGGAGCAGATGCCCCGGGGGCAGCCCTGTGTGCCCCGACACTTGGGTGCCCTCGCCACCTGCAGGCCACAGCCTCGGGGTCACACGAGGAGGGTCTTCTCCGGGCGCGGCTGTCACACAAGAAGACGGGGCGGTGCTGAGCTACGTGACAGCAGGAGGTGGCGGTGGCACATGGGAGGGCCTTGAGGACCGGGGGGGGGGGGTGCCGCTGTAGGACCCACTCGTCCCGCGTGGTGGGGGGCAGTGGGCGTGGGCGCAGAGCACGCTCTGGGGGGTGGCCAGGGCGGGGCCGCCCCAGGGAGACGCCCCCTGGGCCTGGCAGAAGCCACGTCCCCCTCGAGGGTCCTCTGGGAATTCCGCCACCACGTCAGGTCTCACTGCCTTGGCGGGGGGGGGGGGGGTTGTGGGGGGTGGCGGGACCCGCCTCAGGAGGACAAGGCCGGACGCCGGAGGGTGTTTGCGTGAAGCTCAGGGCCTCTACGCAGAGGGCCTCGTGACGGCGGCCACCGTGATCCCCACTGGCCAGCCGACGGAGAGCCCGGGCCCTCAGACACAGAAGGGACCTCACCTGGAACGGGAATCTCCGCGGGCGGAGCCCGTCTGTGACCCCACTCGAGTTTGTGTGTTTAAGGGAGAGAGAGGCGAGGAGACCAGGCGCGTCTAAACCGAGAGCCCGGGTGGGGCCGGGGGCAGCCGGCGGGGCCCGGGGACCCCCCAGCCCCAGACGCCCCGGAGACCTCGGCCGCCTCTCCTGCACACGCCCTTCCGGGCTGGAGCGGCACGGCCCCGCCCTGGCCCCGGGGCCGCGGGTGTGCACTGCGACCGTGCTGCCCGCTGTCCGGGCGACACCTGCCCAGAGGCACGAGCCGCCAGAAGGGAGGCCCCAGCTGGGGTCTCGACCCCCGAGGAGCGTGGACACTGCTCTCGGGTTCGTCCAGCACGGCTTCCACCAGACGTGGGGGGCGTGGGAGGACGCGGGTCCCCGCGGGCCCCGCCGCCCTGCGCCTCCGCACAGCCCGCGCCCTCTCCCGGAACCACCCGCAGCGGGCAGGGCGCCTGTGCCACCCGCAGGGGGGACCGAAGCCGGAGGAGCTGGTTTCCCTGCGCCCGGCCTGCGCCCTCAGGCGCCCGCCCGCCTGGGAGAGGAAGCTCCACCCACACGGCACCGGCAGAAGCACACCCACGTCTCCGGGCGGGCTGAGCCGTGCACAGGCGGCCCCACGGAGACGCCCCGCCCACGCAGCGGGGACGTGGGCCCCACTTCTCAGAGCAGGTGCGGGCGCCGGTCCCGGGACCGCCACGTGCTCTCACTCTCGACGACCCTCTCCCTCCGCGAGCTGCTTCTCCGAGGGGCTCCCACCGGGGACCCCGCACCTCGGCCGCGCCGGGCGTCTCCAAGGGCGCCTCCAGGCCAGCGTCCGCGCCGACCCGCCCGGACGGCGGGGAAGGGCTCGCCCGCCGCAGCAGCAGGACGCGCACGAAGCCGCCCGCCCACCACCCCTGAAGTCCGGGGACAGGAGGGTGGCCCCTTCCTGTCCCTCCTGCGTCCTCCTCCCCCTCCTGCCCCAGCTCCTGCGCGGCTTCCAGCGACAGACGGGCAGCCTCCCCCAGCCCCGGGAGGGAATCTGAGGAGCCAGTCCTCTGGGAGCCACCAGGGGGCAGGGGCTTCCTTCTGGTCCTCTCTCTTGCCGACCCCGATCCCCCAGCCAGGGCAGCTTCCGGTCGAGTGGGGAGGAGGTTCTGGACCCAAGAGGCAGGAGAGCACCGCACGCCGCCTTACGCGGCTCTGCAGTGCCCCCCGGTGGAGCAGTGCGGAGCTGCGCACCAGGCCCGGCGTGTGTTTCCAGACCGGGGTGTCTGCGTGAGACCTGCACCTCGCGGCCAGCATCCCGCCGGCTGGCCGCTGCCGCCCGAGGCCCGGCGGGAGGACACTGCAGTGCAGTGAGCAGTGACGGCCCCCCGGCCCCCGGCCCCCCGCGCATGAACCCCCGTGGCTGGCGCCCCCTCTGCACCTCGGCCTGCCCCTGGAGGAGAGGAGGGCCTGGCCCAGGGTGGCATCGGAACGCCCCTTGGGACACCCTGGGCTTCCACAGCGACTGACCGGGTGGACGGTCACTGTCGACCGGGCCACGTGCAACAAGCGTGGACACCGCCCCTGCCGGCACCGGGGCAGACGGGCCCCGAGCGGCGAGTCCTCCCGCTGCAGACGCCGCGCCCGACACACCCCCGCCACAGCCCCGGGGAGAACCCCTCTCGGACAAGGTCATGTGTCCGTTCCCACTCGGGCTTCCCCCGCCGCCCCCCGCGGCAGGACGCTGGGCCAGAGCCGTGCCCACCTTGCCGGTGCCTGAGGAGGAAGTCCCAGATGCCGCGCCGGGAGCAGGGGTCCACCCCGCTGGTGGGCTCGTCCAGAACCACGGTCCTCGGCCCGCCGAGCACAGCGGCGCCAATGGAGAGCTTCCGCCTCAGGCCCCCCGAGAGGGCGCGGGCCTGCTGGTGCCGGTGCTGCTCCAGGCCCACGTCCCGCAGGGTTCTGGAACGAGAGCCGGCCCGTGCTCGTCCGGGCCCCTCCGAGTGCCGCGCGGTGGGGGCCTCCCCTCCGTGAGATGGCCGCCCGGGACCAGGGGCTTTGTGAGCCCGGGGGCAGGCGGGAGGCCTGCAGCCACCCCCACCTCGAGGTCTGAGGGGACCCGGCCACCGCTGCGCACCCTGCCGGCGGGGCCACCACACGCTGGGGTTCGGAAAGCCCACAGGCGCGCCCCTCGCTGGAGCCCGCTTGTCGCGGACTCCCCGCTGCCCCAGCCCTGGCGTCCCGGCGGAGGCGGTGGTGGCCCGGGAAGCCCGGAGGGGAAGGCGGGGCCCAGCTGCAGCAGCCGGACCCCGTCAGCCCCGCCCTGACCGCAAAGCTGTGCTCAGTGCAAACGGCCAGCTGCCGAGACCGCCCGGCTCTCCGGCGCCGAGGGCCCCACACCCCAGGCGCCCAGCAGGGAGCAAGCCCCCACCTCAAGCGCCACTCCTCCGCGGTCCCCCCCTTCTCTCACACAGGATGGCCCGCCCCCTCCATGGGGGGGCCGTCCACTCTGCCCCGCCCCGCCCCTGCTCCCCCCCCCCCCCCCAGCTCAGGCCTCCCGCAGGGCTGAGAACGCACTCCCGTGCTGCCTTCCCTGAAGCCGTCTGAGCACGGGACCTGGAGGGCCCCCCCCTGCCCCCCGCTGAGCTCCCGCTTGCCCGCCGGCACTCAACGGGCCGGAACTGGATGCGCGCCCCAGAAAGTTCCAGAAGCCCAGACGAGGACTTGGGCAAAACTCAAAGACTGGCCACATGCGTGCGGAGTCGAGGCCCCACGTCTGTCCCGTGGCGAGCGGGCTCCCGCCCGGGCCCAGGGAGGGCTTCCCCCACCGCCCCGCCCCGGCACTCGGCCACCGGGCAGGTCTCGGCCCGGGCGCCCCACTGCTGACGACACCCCACCTGGGCAGGTGGTCGGGGACCCGGCGTCAGGCCCCGCCACGAGGACCTCGCTGCCCCCAGATGGAAGTGGCTCTGACGGAACGCGGGCCGGGGCCGGGACCGTGTCTGCTGGGGGCGACGCAGGCTGTGCCCCGCCGGTCGCCCCTTGGAGACTGGTGCCGCTTCTCAGAGCGACGGCGCGGCCACCGAGCACAGTCAGCACCCGCCCGGCGACCCGCATGTCTGCCGCCACGGGCACGGGGGAGACGAGGCGGCGGGGGCCGGGGGCCTGGGGGGGCAGGGGCAGCTCTGTGGGGGGGTGACAGGCGGCGGCGGGAATGCACAGCAGAGGGGGCGGAGCGGCTGCGTGGAGGGCAGGGTCTCGCGGTGCAGCACTGTTTGAGAGGCGTCGCTGGGTCTCCGGGAACAGGACCCAGGTGCGCGAAGGGAGTGGCACCTTGAAGACTCGTCCCCGTCCTCACCGTGGGGCTGGCGGCACAGGCGGAGTTCCGCCACTGAGGGCAGAGCGCCCACCACCCGCACACTACCACCCCCCCCCCCCGGGCTCAGGGCAGGCCCGTCCCCACGACAAAACCCACGGGCAGGGTCCAGCGCAGCAAACAGCGGGAGCGGGAGGGCTTGTGCCCCCCACCCCCACCCCAGGGGTGTGCACACCGCTCACGCGCCGCCCTGGGGCGAGGAGAGCAGCAGTGCTGGCACAGGACCCAGGCTCCCCACCCCCACCCCCACCCCCGCCTCCTCTGTGCCACCCCCACCCCCCGGCCCACCCTCCCCGCTCGTCTCCCGGAAACGCCACTTGGCCTCATCACCGGCGACCTCCGCTGCCCCTCGTCCCCCTGCTCTAAGCTCCTTCCTGTCCCCAGTGAGACGGAGACTCGCATCCCCTCCCGCCCCCCCCAGTCAGCTCCTCCTCCCGCCCACGCCCCCCCCACCCCTGCCTCTGGGACACACCCCCAGCCCGGACATCGCCCCCCGCCCCTCGCTCCCAGGGGCAGGTCTGCAGCCGCCCTGGCAGCGGTCTCTGCTCTGGTCACAGGCGCGCGTCCTGGTCCCGGCCAGGTCCCCCTCCTGCAGGACGGCGCCCCCACCCCTCGGCTCCTCACTCCCAGCCCCCGCCCCCCCAACCCCCGCCACACGACTCATTTCAGGGCTCCCACCTGCACCCGCATTCCCAGGCACCCTTCTGCCAGCAGCCCCCGCCTCCTGCCCACCAGAGCGCGCCTGCCCCCACCTCAAGGGCAGGTCGAGGGCCCAGCCCCCGGGGGCCTGTCCGGCGACCCCGGGGTGGCAGGCAGTGTCGCGAGTCCACAGCAGAGACCCATGCGCTCACTTTCCTTCCCACAGTCAAGGCTCTGACAGGCATCCCCTCGTCCAGACGGGCAGGACAGGGCACCGAGGGAGGGGACTGGCACTCACGCGTCCACGTGCCGCTGCCGCTCCGCCGCGGCCCACTGCGGCGACCTGAGGGACGCGAAGAGCAGCAGGTGCTCCCGGACGGTGAGGCGGTCGAGCAGGACGTCCCGCTGAGGACACACCCCCAGCTCCCTCCTGACCGCGGGCAGGTCCGTCTGCAGGTCCCGGCCATCGACGAGGATGGTGCCAGAGGTGGGGGCCTGCAGCCCCGTCAGCATGGACCTGCAGCAGGGGCAGCGGGTCAGCGGGGACAGCGCCGCCACACAGCGCCCTGCTCTCCATCGGGGGTCGGGGCGGGGGGTCGGCGGGGGGCAGGAGCCCAGCGGCGTTGGCCCAACCTCAGCGACGCGGGCTCGGGGCGCGTTCCCACCCCTGGGACACGCGGGGGCCGCAGGGCAGCGCGGCTGCACCGCGGTCTGAGACCGCGAGAATGCCGCGCTCACGGACGCCGGAGCCACCCAGGCCCGAGGGGGGGGGGGGCTGCCGCGTTTCCCCCTCCGTCTGTCCTTCTGTCCTCGCCGCGAGCCTCCCGGCGCTGCGTGTGCGTACAGAAGGGAGGGCCGTTCTCGCTTTCCAGCGCAGCCCGCTGCGGGGCCGCTCAGCCGGGCCGCCGCAGAACAAAGGCAGCAGGCGCTGCCACAGGTGAGCCCCACGGCCACCCGAGGGCCGGCCTTCACAGGCCTGTCTCCCGGGGCAGCGGGGGCTGCCCCCCGGGGGCCCGGGCTCCCTGGTTCCCTGGCATCGCGGGACTGGACTCTCTCACTGAACTGGGAGCCTTTGGGTCCTGAACCAGACACTCAAACCTTAAAGCACAGGCAACCCCACAACACCGGGGCTCGAGGAAAAACCGAGTCAGTGCTCAGAACAGCACAGACGTCGTTCTGAATCTCATCCTCCCGCAGAAATGCGGGCACAACTAAACGTGGGGGGGAAACGGGAAAGGTCGTAAGACTTCCAAAGGTTAAGGCGACAGCAGGTGAGTTATTCGTAGGGATAAAGGAGTTCTGAAGGTTTCTGAAACCCACCTGACTGCCCCCCACCACGCCGGCTCCAGACCCGCAGGGGACGGCCACTGAGGCCGCGAGAGCGTGGCCTGAGCCTGGGTTCCCTCCTGCCTCTGAGCGGCCGGCGCCGGAGCAGAAAGGGATCCCCCCACGGCCCCCCACCCCCACCCCCGGTCTCCGGGGGAAACTGCGCTGAGGGCGGGGCCCCAGGAAGGGGACGCACAGCACGGTGGTCTTCCCGGCGCCGTTGGTGCCCAGCAGGGCCGTGACCTGGTCTCTGTGGAAGGTGAGGGTCAGGTCGCGCACGGCCGCCTGGCGGGGCTGGTACTCCTTGGTCACCGACACCAGGGTGACGCCTGGGGCGCGCTCCTCTCCGGGTGGCGGGGGCGAGCCTGGAGGGAGACACGAGTGCCCGGGAGAGGACGTGCTCACGCCCCGAGTCGTCCTCGGGCGGGAGGACGGGGGAGGGCCCTGACCGCGGTGCACCGGGCCCCCCGCCCGACTTTGTCTGCAGGGGCTCACTCGGGGCAGGAGCCTGGTCGGACTGGCTCTCAGCGACCAGAGCAAACTCCCAGGCGTCCTACCCTGGACAGCGGCCCCGAGATGGCACACGCAGGAGCCGGCGGGTCAGCGGTCGCGGCCACACTGCAGCAGCTGCCGCACCCTTCGGATGGCACCTGACGGCTGCACCCACACCCGGGCAGCGCGTGCAGGCTCTCCAGGAGAACCACCGGCCCCAGACGCCACCGCGCCCCGCCTGAGCGAGGCCTTCCTGGCACCATCCGGCACAGTGCAAAAGTGGCGGGCCCCTTCCTGCAGGCAGGCCGCCTGTCCCAGAACCCTCCCTGCCTCACCCCCCACCCTCCCCCCCCACCCCCCACCCCCGAGCCCCGAGCCCAGACACACTCTTCCCCACGACCTGCCCCCTTTCTCCCCGAGCTCACCGTGGGACGGCCCCGTCGGCCCTGGGAGGGGCCCTGCTGCTGAGGACTGGGCGGGAGCCCCAGCGCCTGGCCCTCCTCTGGCCGCAGGGCTCCACACACCCTTCCTCTCAGGACGACCCTCGGCCTCGAGGTTCCGGGTGTGAGCCGGACCCGCCCACCGCGTGCACGGCCTGCACCGCCCCAGGGGGCTCTCACCACTTGGCCCCGCCCGTCGCCCTGCTCCCGAGCCCACGGTGGCCCGTGCAGGGCCGGGAGACACGCACAAGGTCACGAAGGCGCAGCCAGAGGAAACCCGGGGCCGAGCCCGGCGGAGAGCAGGCCCTGTCCCAGCTGCGGCTCCTCACGAACCTGCAGGGTCCGAGTCCGCGCAGGGCAGGGGCCGGCCAGAACACAGGCCACGCAGCCCCTGGGCCGCCACGCCGCAGGCGCTCCTCCAGTGGGCCGCGGTGAACGGGAAGTACCACGGCTTCCTGACGCCGAAGGTTCCTGGAAAACAGGACAGCGGCCAGCTCAGGCCAGCTTCTCCTCTCCTCTTCTCTTCTTCTTTCTCTTCTCTGCAGCCTCTCCGAGGACATTTTTTCGTTGCTTTTCAAGAGAGAGGAAGAGAGAGAGAGAACCGATGCGAGGGAGGAGCCTTGACGGGCCGCCTCCCATACACGCCCGACCAGGGACCGAGCCCACGACCTAGGCTCCCGCCCTGCGCCGGGATCGAACCCACGACCTTTCGGTGCACACGAGGACACTGCAGCCGCCCGAGCCGCCTGGCCAGGGCGGCCCAGCTTCTTCTCCGCGCAGCAGCGGACCCTGGGGCGGGACGGCCGGCCAACGAGCACGCAGTCTCCGCCGCGTCAGCGGGCTCCACGCACACCCCGCCCACGGCCCAAGGACGGACGGGGACAACCTGGGCCCCCCCACCGCACTCCCAAGGGGGCCTCCGAGCAAGCGCTCAGAGACGGGCAGGGTCGGCTGGCACCGAGAGCAGCCTGGGCAGGCGCCGGGCACTCCCCGAGCGCAGCCCCCCGCCCTGCCCCTGTCCCTGACGTTCGCAGGGACCACCAGGCGCAGGCCGTGGCCAGGAAGGACTTGACCGACCGCAGGCCCATGGAGCAGGGTGGTCTGACCCCTCGTCCGCCTCCTGCCGGCGTCCAGCCCCCTTTATCGCACAGACACACAGACACCACCTCCGCCACTCTGGGCGCAGCCGCAGTGACTTCCCTGCCGCTCCTTCTGCCCCCCAGCGGGACAGAGCCCAGGTCCCTCACGTCTGGTCGGGAGCAGCACTGCCCAGATTGGGTTCTTCAACCAACACCAGGCCAGTCTGCTCCCCAAACACGCCTCCCCCGCTATGTAGCTGTGTGCCCCCCAAACACATGTCTCTTCTTCTTTCATTACATGGGCTAGCATTTTAAAAAAACAAAAATGTAAAATATATAGTCAATTCTTCCAGCTTCATTAAGTTACAGGAAAAGTGCATGATTAAAGCAGAAACGAGAAACAGAGGAAAACGTTGCATAAATCCATAAAAACACAATTTTTTAAACTATTAAGAGATGTGTTCTAAAAATTAGATTTGAGAACTTTGTCATTTTGTTTAGTTTTTATAAGTTTGACTTAAACTCTTATACTGGAAAACACTACCGATTTCTGTTATTCGTGTCTTTGGTTCTAGGAAGGCATTCCCTGTCTTTAAAAATTACACTTGCCCTCCTCACTCCTTACCTGCTGTGACACCTACTTCTGACGAACGTACGAGCAAGTCTAACCCGCTCTCCCTGAGAGACGGTGGACGAGTGCGCCCTCTCCCACTGACCAGAAGTGCACACGGCACCGCGAGGAAACGCCCGTCTACGGGGGGCTGGTCACCGCCCGTCCTCCAGGGGGCCCACCCGTCCCCGCAGGAGGCCCTCAGGGTGCTAACCCCAGCCCGCTCGCAGCACGGCGCCGGCTCAGCAGCAGCCACCACCCGCTGCCGTCACGTCCACTGACTGTCGGACACCATCGCTGACCGGCTCATCTGCCGGGGCCTCTCTCGCTCCCACGGGCACCGCGGTGTGGCGCGACGGCACGCGAGTGTGCGCACCGGTTTTCCAGCCTGTCCTCCCAGCTCGCGAACCGTGGGACTCTCACCGGGAATCAGGCTGCTCAGGTACCACCCACAGAGCAGGTAGAGGCCCGAGTCCAGCAGCAGCACCCAGCACACCGCGCCGAAGGCCATGCCCACCGGCTCCGGGGACTGCTCCACATTGCCCCACTGGACCCCTGCAGGGAGGGAGGGGGGAGGGGGGAGGGGGCCGAGTCAGAGCGAGTGGGGCAGGGGGGCTGGTCAGTCAGCCGACGGCAGCGAGAGCCAGAGGCAGGCCGAGGCCGCGGGCCCGGGTCCTCGGAGGGGCGTCCGCGCGTCAGCCTGGCCCTGGACTCGATGCGGCGGGCAGAGCGACCGTCAGCACCGCAGTATCTCATGCTCAAGTGTTTAGAGCGTGCTTTACTTGGTGTAGAGAAAACAACCGTGTTATAAAAACAAGAAGGCTGGGAAGAAAGAGGAGCTGGGAAAGTGGGCTGAGGTGCTGCAGACGTGTTCCAGTGGGCAATGCCCCGCACACGGGACACGTGTGCACCCGGAGACGGGTTCCAGTGGGCAATGCCCTGCACATGGGACACACGTGTGCACCCGGAGACGGGTTCCAGTGGGCAATGCCCTGCACATGGGACACATGTGCACCCGGAGACAGGTTCCAGTGGGCAATGCCCCGCACACGGGACACACGTGTGCACCCACAGACATGTTCCAGTGGGCAATGCCCCGCACACAGGACACATGTGTACACCAGTTGTGGGACGAGTGTGGAGGGTCACTAAGTCACCGCGGGCGCCGTGGTATCACGAGGACCAGCTGGCGGGCTGACCCAGATGGCGGCTGACCCACGGGCGCACGGCTATTCCTGACTGTGCCCAAAACCAGGGCGACCGGATGCGGGTGGCGGCCCGTCGGCCACGCCCGACACCAGGTCTCGACCCAAAGGCTCGGCTCTGCGAGGAAGACTCTCCACTGCCCCACCTGCCACGGGGCGGCACGTTCCCAAACGCCCGAGCCACCGAGAGTCGCTGCTGGAAGGCGCGCCCCCTCACCTGCCTCCTGCCCTTCCAGGAAGGTGATGAGGAACACGCCCTGCCCAAAGGCCGTGGTGGAGAAGAGGCACTGGGGGGAGGAACAGCAGAGACAGCGGTTAGTGTGCCACGGGCCGCAGGCCCACGGCGCCGCCTCCGAACCTCCCCGCGGAGGAGGGGGCGGTGGCAGCGTCTGCACGGGAGCGCGGCAGCAGCAGCTGGCAGTGCCCCAGGTTAAAAGGAACTCTCTCTCCTTGAGGGGCCCCGAGGGAACCTGTTCCACTTCCAGGGTCGAGGCCCCCACCCCCCTCAGGGAGAAGTCACGGGACGCGTCTCCTGTTGAACGCACAGCGTGCCGGAGCTGGCCGCTGTCCCCCTGGCGCACGAGAAAGGAGAGGAGACCCTGCGGGGTGAGGCCCCAAGGGCGGTCCTCGCCCCTCTCCCTGTGCGGACGCCCGTCTGCGGCCCCAGACGGCCAGGGGCTCCACTTTCCCTGAAATGCAGGACGGGCTCTGGCCCAGAAGCTGGCCACACGAGGGGCACGAATCGCTGGACGAACAGCTGATGGGCCAGGACCGCCCCCCCCCAGCCCCGTGGACCTGAGCGTGCCCACAGTGCCGGTGGGAAGCCTGGGCCGAGGGTGTCCTGGCGCTGGAGGAAAGGACCCGGCTCCCCCAGCGCTGTTTCACCCTATGGCTCCCGACCAGCCGAGAGGGGGCCCGTCCCAACGAGGGAGGGCGCAGCAGCCCCCCCCCCCGCCCCCCAGAAGCTCGCCCGACCCCGGGCAGCAGCGAGCCGGCGCCTGCGGCTCGGCCGGGCTCCTCTCGCCAGCATCCTGCCCCCAACACCCTGGCGCTGCGCCGTTCCTGCTCCGCGGCCAGCATGCACGGCCAGGCCAGGGTCGAACAGGAGCCCCGTCCTCCCCCAGGGTCGAGCGCGGACCTGAGCCGCTCTGACGCTGTCTCGGGAGGTGCTGCACCTTCGATGGGTGAGCGACTCCCACGGACAGGTTTTCCCACTTAAGGTGGCGTGATTCATGGCACTTCAAGCAAAGTGCTTATCTGTCTGCTCCTGGAATAGCCACGGAAACCCGTTTCTCCCCACGCGTGAAGCCAAGAGAAGGAAGTCCTAGGCCCTCCAGTCGACGCCAGCAACTGTCCTGAGAGCCCCCGCCAGACGCACCGCTCACGCGAGCACGGCCCGAGCCCTGGGCCGCCCACCCGCCGGCCCGCTCCTGCGGCAGCGGCAGGGAGGGCCGTGCAGCCCACGCCGCGTGACGGGAGCCGCACGCTGCCAGGGGCGGGCAGCAGCTCTGCCTGCTCTGCCTGCCCTGCCCTGGAGACTCCCGCCCGGCGGCCGCCTACCAGACAGGCCTGTGCCGCGGCGCCCAGCCGGCCACGCAGCACCAGCAGGACGACGTAGGGCAGGAAGCTGGTCACGTAGAGCAGGCTGCTGCAGAGGGCGGCCGTGCTCGCCCGGCGGAAGAGCGCGCTCAGCAGGTAGCTCAGCGCGGTGACCGACACCCCGAAGTCCAGGAGGAAGAGGAAGACCAGGAGGGCGTCGCTGTGCGCGAAGATGCCGCTGGCCTTCAGGGCGACCGCCAGGACGGCGCTGCCGACCGCCGCCACCGCCACGTTCTCCAGGAACCAGGCCAGGAAGTGGGTGCCAGGGTGCACCCCCATCATGCTCAGGTACTGTGGGGGAGGGGCGGGAGCGCCCTGTTAGCCCGGGGGGCAGGGGGGTTGTGCTCCCGGACAAGCGGACAAGCTCCCGGCCCCCACCCCGCACTCCTCGGGGCAGCAAGCCCCACGGGAGCGGATGACCTGAGCCTGCCGCCTCCCGGCCTCACTCTCCCGCAGGCTAAAGGGGGAGGCAGGTTTTTCCAGAAGCTTCCGCAGACTTTCTCTCTGAACGGCAGTGTGGACAGTCTGCGCGTTAACGGTGTCAGGGCGACAGCACACAGGCTGCGCTTGCAGAGCCCCAGCCGAAAGTCGTGACGGCGGCCGCCGTGTGTCTCTGGGGGCTTCCTCCCGTCGCCATCACCGTCTCGTGCGGGAGGACGAGCCTGCTCTCGGCCCAGCGGGTGTCACACCCCCCAGCGACTCCCCCCGCCCCGGACAGCCCAGCAGGGGACGGCAGAGGAGGCCCCGTCCAGGGCGAGCTCCAGGGCTACTCACCCCGTCCAGCTGGATCTCCCTCTCGCGCACCAGCTGCCGGACCGTGCTGGCCACGGACACCACCCAGGCCAGCATCAGGATCAGCGGGAAGAAGAAGCCCACCTTGCTCAGGAACCTGGGGCACAAGCCAGGGCACGCCTGAGGGCCGCCCCGGTGGCCCCGCTCCGAGTCGGCCGCGGTCAGCCTCGCGAGGCCCTCACGGGCGGGGAGCGCTGCCAGGGCCCCGCCACAGCACGGGGCCGCCCCCGCAGGCCGGGGGCTGGGCAGGGCGGGACGCTCTCTGGGCCCAGGTCACCGCCCCTGCAGACGCCCCAGGTCCCTTGGGCACACCGCCCCCGTGGTCTCCGGCACCCCCCTCGGCAGAGCACCCCCATGGGGATGGCCCCTTGCACACACAGGGCGTGCGACGCAGGCAGGGAGCACGCCGGAAGGTCCTGCACTGAGGGGGCGGGGGGGGGACACTAACGACAGAGACAGACAGAGCGTGGCCCGCACAGAAATGGCTTTGCCAGCGGTGGGGACGGATGCTGCTTCCCACGGGGCGGCTGGCCAGGCGCCCGGGGCAGGCAGGGCAGCTCAGGAGAGGGACCACTTCCCTGCCTTTGACACCGGGGGGGCCTGACCGACCGGCACCCGCTCCCCGGCCAGGACGGCGCCCACGGCCTCTGCCGCGCTCGCATGAGCACAGGAAGGGCAGGGACCTTCAACACGAGGTTTCTCCACCCACCCCCAGGCCGTGTCGCCACGGGATTAAGCATGTCAGGCCCCCCCATCAGCGAGCCAGGGCGGGGGCAGGGAGGAGCACCCCGGGGCTCGGAGCTCCGAGGGTAAACAGAAACCTCAGCCGAGAACAAGGCTGTGGCCACACAGAGAGGCAGGGCGTCCCGTGCGACCCCGGAGACAGTCCAGGAAAAGAAGCGACGAAGATGTGCATGTGGGGAGGCCCCCTCGCCGTCCGGTGTGCGTCCTGCCGGGGTGTTTTCAGGGATGGGAGCCTGACCCCTGAGTGTGAGTTCCCGTCGGCCCTCCGCTCTGGGCTCCCCCAGCGCCGACCAGACCCGGGCGCCACGCGCTCAGAGCTGCCCCTCACCCCCGCGCAGCCCCGCCCAACAGCCCCCCCCCCCCCCCGGGCGGACTGATGGCGCCCAGACGCCCTGAGGGAAGCCCCAGGCGACCTGCAGAGAAGCACCCTCTGGAACCTTCCGCGGCGCTGCTGCTGCTGCTTTCTCGGCCTGAAACCCTCCCCTCGACGCCGCCCTGCTCCCCTGAGCGACGTGTGGGCCCTGGAAGGTCTCTGCTTTCGGGAAGGACGCGCCGCCCCACCACCGCGCGGTCCTGCGAGAGCCGCCCATTCGCCCCGCGGCTGGAGGGACGTGAACGGGGAGCTTCACGCGGTCCCGCTGCGCCCAGCCCCGCACCCCTCAGGCGCACTCCCCCGTGTGGGCCCTGCAGACGGCAGCCCCGGGGCCGCCCCACACACCGAGCGAGCAAGGGGCGGCGGAGGGAGACGCAGGCTCGGACGGAGAGGCACGAGGTCCGGCGCGTGGGGCCGGCCTGTGTCCCCAGAGGAGCGGCTCTGCGGCCCCTCCCTGCTCTCCGGCTGGTTGCCAGCCCGACGCCTCCCCGCAGTCTCCCCGACCGGGTCCTCACCCATCTGCAGCCCTCCCTGCCGCCCCCTGCAGGCGGCACCCCCATTCCCCGAGAGTCTGCTCCGAAGAGGACACAGCCGTTTTCCGCTCCCCGCGTCCATCGGGCGGGGGCGGGGCTGGGGTCAGACCGGCAGAGCCCCGGTGGACACCGTGCCCCCAGGCGGCGGGAGGGCCTTTGAAGCCGCCTGCCGTCCAGTGCGCAGCCCCCGGGGCACAGCGTCTCCACACCCGCCCTCCCCGCGGGTGGCTCAGGCGGGGAGACGTGCACCTAGGACACCCCAGCGGGGACCGGCGTCCTCCCGCCCCTGGACCGCGTGCAGGGAAGCCGCAGACGCCCCCCCCCCGCCCCCGAGAGTCTCGCGCTGTGAGTGGGCGGGGCTGGGGGGACGCGGGACTCACAGGTCGCTGTGGTGGCAGGGGTAGGGCATGGCCTGCGCCTGCACGGCCGGGCCCGCGGCCCCCTGCCCAGTCTGCTCCAGGACCAGGGCCCTCTCGATCATGTCTTGCAGCGGGGCGAACACGTAGTTGTACCGGAACCCGTCAGCCGGCAGGCTCTGCGGGTGGAACCTCCAGAAGGGGTTCCTCGCCAGGTCGGTCCTCAGGCTGTACAGCAAGCTGGTGCGGATGGTGTAGGAGACGCGGGGCGGCAGCTGGCGGGGGCCCGCCCCGGAGCTGCTGCCGCCGGCCGCGGGTGTGTTGAAGGTGACGCCTGACGGGGAGGGGAGCAGGCCCGTCACCACCGGAGCCGCGCAGGCCGTCAGCACAGCGGGTCCGGGCTCTGGGCCACGAGACCAGCGCCGCGGGCTGCGCCCCGCCGCCCGCCGCAGCAGAGCCGAGTGGAAGCAGCCCGCCGCGTGGGGCGCACCCGAGTGGCAGAGAGGGTGTGAGGACCCGGGGTCGTTCCCTGAGACCGGCGAGCCGGAGCAGCGGGTGGGTCGGCCGCGGCCCTCCCTCCCGCTCAGCCCGGGACGCACGGCACCGTGGTGCAATGAGAGTGGCTGGCGGCGGGAGCCAGAGGGGGCCTTGAACCAGGAAACGCGTAAGCTGTCCCCGGAGACTGAACCGCGGCACCGCCGGGCACAGCGGTGACACAGACGCGGTGAGCGCACTGGGCCGAGGCCGGCGGCAGCACCGGAGTCCCCACGGTACGAGGCCCTCTTCCCCCCGCCCAGCGGGACGGCTCCGCCTGATTCCACCCTGCGCGGAAAGGACGCCTCCCTCTCCGCGCCACGCGAGGCACGCTCGGGGGGGGGGGGGGCCACGGCCTGCTGGCCCTGGCCCCGGGCACTTACTGGCCAGGAAGCTGTTCTCCCGCATGAGCTCCCGAGCTGCGGCCTCCAGCTCGGCGACGGACTCCAGCCCCCGGAAGCGGTCCAGCGCCACGCAGGAGGACAGGTTGACCAGGACGCGGCCCAGGGCGAGGACGCGGGCAGTGCCCGCGTGGCTCAGCATCCTGCCCAGGGTGCCCCCTGAGGACGTGAACACACAGACGTGGCGACACCCCCGCACAGCAGCTCCCGCCCCCACGGTGGACATGGTGCGAGCGCCCTGGACGCGCGGCTCACTCCCTCCGGGGGGAGCGCACTCCCCAGACGCTGACTCTGTCCACGGGCACCCTGGCTGCTCCCGGCGGAGGGTGCCCGCCCCGTCACGGCCGTCCCCTGACCAGACCCTCTCACGCGGGCGGGAAGGGACGGCTGACGTGCGCGGGGCTGGTCGGCGGGGACAGAGAGGAGCCGAGAGCGGCCTGGGCGGCAGGAAGGGGCTGGCACCCGGAGCGTGGCAAACATGTTCCTCTCCCGGCCGGAACGTCCCTTCCCGGGAGCCTGGCCTGCGCCACGGCCGGTGGCTCGGTGGCACGTCCGTCGCACCGGCAGCCGTGCTGGGAGGCGTGTCGCCACGGAGGGAGCCCCTCCCACCGGGCTCGTGCGCTTGCAGCAGGGCGGAGCTGGGGCCACGTGAAAACTCGCCCAGGAGGGGACGCCAGGGAGGGCTCTGGTGTCCGGAGGAGCCGGGACAGAGACTCGGAGGAGCCAACGATCCCCGGAAGGTCGGTGCGGGGAGAACCCCCGGACGCCCAGAGCAGGAGAGCAGTGACCAAAGGTCACCAAGAGCGTGGTGCCAGGGCCTGTGGAGGAATCGCGTCCCCAGGCTTGCTCCGGCCAGGGCCGCCCACGGGCCCGTCACAGCATCAGCAAAATTGTGTGTGAGCGGAGGCGGGGGGCCCCTCGCCCGGCCGGGACACGGCTCGCAGCCCCGGGACTCCTGCCACCCCTCCCCCAGGCCCCGACCTCTGACAAGACCTGCGGAGACTCTTGCTCAGGACCTCACGGGAAAGGGAGAGAGTCCATCAAGACGGGACCACGCACGAAAACACACCCACACCCACACTCACACACACGCTCACACCCACACACATGCACACATACACTCACACACTCACACACACACACACACACACACACCACAAAGCTGTGCAGACAGAGCCCGCGCGGGCCCCTCTCCGGCCTGGGGACTGGCCTTTCCTAGCTTCTGAGGCTGGTGGGCGTCAGCTCCCGGCCACGGCTTCCTCTCAGAAAGCACGCACGGGACAGAGGGGTGCCCCCACCCAGCCCCAGGTCTGTCAGACGGAGCAGAACCGTCGACCGGGAGACAGCGGGACAGAAACAGACGGAGCCCTGGGGGGTGGCCGAGCGCCTGCCAGACGACACCCTGTGCAGACGCGCCCGCCGGCCCCAGGCTCCCCGGTGTGCGGAAGGCAGAGCTGAGCCCCGGACGGACCCGCGGGTTCACGGCCTGCACACGCGGAAGAGCCGTGTGCCCCGTGGCCCTTTCTAAACCTGAACTCCGAGTTTTCACATCAGTGTAACTGCTCTCAGTTGACTGCCAACTCCGAACTACTAACTCGCTTTGTAGAGTGACTTCACACCTCGCCAGTCTCGCGTTCAGATCAGAAGCCTTCCTTTCCGACTACCTTCCTTCCTAATCGAGCCGGAGTCAGCCGGTCAGAGGCCCAAGCGGGAGCGCCTGTGCGGGGCGGGAGGCGGGGCCTGTCGCCTGCAGACGGCAGGCGGGACCGCACGGGACGTGGCTTGTCAGCGGCCCCAGACACCCGGTGGCCAAAGGGCGAGCCACCCACTTACGCCCGCATTTTACTCTCACACACCCACACACATGCACACACCACACCCACACTGACTCTTACACTCACACGTGTGTGGGCACAGGCACACTCTTACACACTCACACTTGCACGCACAAGTGCACACACCTGGTCACACACGTACACCCACACTCCCATACACACAGACTCGGATGCTCACACATGTGTAGGCACAGACACGCTCTTACACACACACACTTGCATGCACAAGTACACGCACCCACTCACACACCCACACACATGCACACACAGACTCTTACACTCACACGTGTAGACAGACACACTCTTACTCACACTTGCATGCCAAGTACACACACCTGCTTACACACCCACACACGTGCACACACCCACACACACTGACTCTTACACTCACACGTGTGTAGGCACAGGTGCACATGCTCACACTTGCACACACAAGTGCACACACCTGGTCACACATGTACACCCACACTCCCATACACACAGACTCGAATGCTCACACATGTGTAGGCACAGACACACTCTTACACACTCACACTTGTGTGCCCAAGCACACACACCCACTTACAGACCCACACACCCACACTGGCACGCTGACATGCCCCCACTGGCACACTCACACACACACACACACGTGCAAGCACACACCCACGCTCACTCACCGTACGTCTGGAGCCGTTCCATCAGCTGGTCCATGTCGATGCGCAGCTGGGTGCCCACAAAGTTTCTCACGAACCTGTTCCTCAGGGCCTCCTGCAGGGAGACCGGGCGGCTGAGGGACGGCGGCACCCCCGGCCCCGCGGCAGCCCTGCCTGGTGCGTCCATGGTTCCCTCGTGTGCGCGTGAGTCGCCCGAACAGAGGCGCGGAAACCCGGCCCACGGACACCGAGGGCCCCTGCCCACCTGCAGCTGGCCGAGCAGCTGGCTGTCCCCGCCACTCTGAAAAACGCCGGACGCCTTCAGCAACGCTTCTGCGACGGCCCGCAGCTTGTCCACAAACAGGAAGGTGTGATTGGCCTGCAGAACGAGGCCCACTGGTCACACCGGCAGGCCGGCGAGGAGCGCCCACAGTGCCGCGGCATGGAGACCCCCGTGGGAGGGCCCGGCCAGCAGGGCAGAGTGGTCTGCCGCGGCCACCTGCAGGCCGGCCCACACTCCCCGGGCCAGGTGGCCTGTGCCGACGCCCTCCCAGCCCAGCTGCGGCCCCGAGACCTCTCGTCCCCGTTCCTCCCATCAGGTGCCACCCCGTCCACTAAAGAGCCCCCTTCCTCCCTGTCCTGACGCCCCCATTCCCCTCGGTGTCCTCATGGTGTCCCCAGCGTTCCCCTCATTGTCCACACGGACGCCCCCAACACACACCGGCTGACTGAAACGATGTTTGTGGGGCGGAGAGCGGAGCCCAGGCACCAGGGGCCGGCACAGCCTTCGGCGCCACGGACACAGGCCCCGACCCCCCAGCACAGTGGCCACGCCTCCCTCTCGAGGCAGAGCTCTGTCCTCGGGAAGCAGGTGAGACGTGCGGCCACACCCACAAAGCGCCCATTGCAGCGTTATGTCAGTGCCAAAGAGAGGAGGGTGAGGAGGGCTGGGGCCCCGGGGAGCCCCGATAATGGCGCCGGTCACCCCCGGTCGGTGGGGGGGAGGCGGCCGCCACCCTAAGGGCTGCACTCCTGCTGGGCACCGAGCTGTGCGCCCCGCGTCCCTGGCCCCGCCACCACCCCCCCGGTCCTGCGTCTGTCCCCACGCTGCTGAAGCCCAGCGGGCCCCACGCGTCTGCCCCCACACAGACCTGAGATGCGGGCCCCCCTGGGGGAGCGCAGCGCCTACTTCCAGGGGCGAACACCCGTGGGCCTGTGCAAAGGCCCCCCTTGTAAAGGAGGGGCCGACGCAGGAGTCGAAGTCCTCGTCTGAGACTGACTTTAAGGAGACGGGGGAAACGGAGGAAATATTTCCTTCGTGTTTTCAAGCAAAGTGAAACGGGGGAGGAGGCCACGAGGAAGGGCCCTCGGCCCCGAGGAGGCGCCGCCCGCACACCAGGCGCCAGGCGGTTGGGGGCTGGACTCCGCGAGAGCAGGACAGCAGGAGGGCCCCTCACTGTGAGGGGGCCGAGGCCGCTTCTCACCGACCGCGCCCTCCTGCTGCAGAGGCGAAACCAGCAAAGGCAGCTGCACTCTTTATTAGACCCAAACAGTGACTTCAGGAGTCAAGCAAAAACAAAAAAGCTAGAAATGTTAATGGCAAACAAACCCCAGCAAAAAGGGTACACGATGCAAACACTGTTTTGTTCTGAAAAAAGCTCACAGTTCACGACGGTCACTCGTCAGGCCCTCGTCGCCCCCGCACGGGAAGACGAGGACACGGCTGCCACCAGGGGAGGGCCTGACAGGCGCCGAACGGCAGGACCTGCCGGGGAGGACTCGAGCCCGAGCCGCGGGCAAGACTCCGTCTGCGGCTGGAGTCCCGGCCCCACTACCCCCTCGCTGCGGCTGTGCGGTCGCAGCCCAGTCACTGAGAACCTCAGCCCGGCTTCCAAATGGGCGGGGGGGGGCTGCTGCTGCGGGGGCTGAGAACACTGATGCTCCCCCTCCCCCCGCACCAGCACCGGGCCAGGCCCGCCCGGGGCGACCGTGCAGCGAGGCCGCCTGCGCGGTCAAACTGCAGAGAGACGGGGAGGGGGAGGGAGCGTGTTACCGCAGCCGGCAGGTTGGTAAACACGTTTGTCTTCTTTTCTGCAGACACAGAATGCCCACACTTCCTTCTCAGCGGGGCAAAAGCAGGCTCTCCGCTGTTCGTGTGCAAAACAGCACAGCCAGTAAATAACAACACACCGATGGGTTCTGGTTCACGTGCTTGCGACTGTAAACCTCCCTGCGCCCCGACCTGTGTGTACGATGCGGTTTCTGCGTTTGTAAGCGTGTTCACACACAGCCGGTCACTGCCCCTTGACGAGGTGGGGAGCCCCGGCCTAGCCCGTGCCCGCGCACCCTCCCTCTCCTCGGGCCCGGGAAGCACCCCTGAAATCAGCGTCGTGCTCGGGCACAGAGCAGCTGCTCATATAATAACTGCTAATACGGAGCAACTGCTAATAAAACCCAAAACATGTACATGATTCAGGTGTTTATTGTGAGATGAGAAATTCTTAGCAAAAACTTGTGTAAGCACTTTTAAAATGAACAAGTTAAAACATTTTAGGTATTATCGTGAACATCTCCCATTTAAGGACATTCTTTCGAAATGGTTATATGGGAAATTATAATAATAAAGATATCGGCTGTAGAAGATACTGAATGTAACCAGCATTCAGACTCAATGCGTTTGTTATGAAACTAGGAAATGGAAACCGACCACCGAGGCGTCCCCCGACCACGCCGACAGAGCGCGGGAGCTGCCTCCGAGGCCAGCGGATGCAGGGACCGGGTACGCCGGCGGCGAACGACGGGCGAGCGGGAGAGACGGCACCTGCCCGCCCGATCAGATGCAGGCATGCACCTCTGCGGAGCCTCCTTCCAAGTTACTTCAGGTTGCTCAAGCGTGAGGCGGCATCTAAGTCACAGTATCTAACTCCAACTTAAATATTCAAGCCGCTGAAAAACGCTGACACCTAACTAACACGCCAGAGGCCTCGGCACGACCAGGAGACACCTGCCGGCGCACACCGGGCGTCAGGGGTCTCGGCAGAGGCGGACCCCGCCCTGCTGGCCACCGCGGCACACACGGGGCAGAGCCCAGCGCCTGCGCGGGGGCCGCGGGCGCTCTTGACAGTGGGGACACTCAGTCACTCGCGATGTCAGCGACCACAAAGCTCACGGCCTGGCTCTAAAATCCGCCTAAAAAGGAAGCGCAGACGGAGCCATTTCCTTGGATGGGGGGGTGGGGAGGTGGTCTCCCCGCGGCCCCGAGGGCTCCTTGCTCCCGCACGCGCGGGTCCACGCCCCTTCACTGTGAGCTGCAGACACACTCAGGGCAGCGGCGGCCAGCGCAGCCCCCGAGCCGCGTCCCCTCTGCAGTGTGGGAGCCCACCGTGAACGGACATGGCCGCTGCCCTCTGGGTCCGGTCTGAGGTCACATCGTCCCCGGTCCTCTGTGGGGACCTGCAGGCCCACGGGCTCACTCCCCGCCGTCAGACGGGAAACAAGACCCCAGGGAAAGACGGCGCGACCATTCCTAAGGACGGCGCGAGGGCGAACAGGAGCGAGTCCTGGCGTGAGCGGCGGGGAGAACTCAGCCATGTGAGACGGGGACACAAGTGTCCAACAGCGACGCTGAACCCCCGGCAGACACCGTCTGGGGCTCCCCTCCAGAGCTCACCCGCCCCGGGGCGCGGCCCACCCCTGCCAGGTAACTCCGGGCACCCGGGTACCCGCCCGCAGGTGCCGCAGGGGGCTCCCCGTCAGCCCCCAGGCGCACCCAGCGCCTGCGCCCCCAGCTCCCCTGCACCTGCCCGCGCCGGCCCTCCTGCCTGTCTCTCCGTCCTCGCGGGGCGGCTGCTCCGAGGCCACCCGCCGCCAGGACGTCCACCTCGGGGAGCCGGGCTCTGGGAGCCTGGCACCAAGGGCAGGGACAGGGACACAGGCCACAGCGGACTGGACTCAACCTGTGGGACCCCGCGGGGAGCCAGCCCACGGGACGATCACGGGGACTGCGTTAAAAGACCCGCCCTGCCATGCGGGCCGCTCGGCCGTCACGCCCTAGCTCGCTCGCTGGCCGGAGCCTACCTTCCGAATGACCCTGCTGACCTCCGGGGTGTTCGGGGCGTACAGGATCCGCCCGAGCAGCACGGGTTCCAGGAAGGACCACACCAGGGCGCCGTCCGGGGACCGCAGGATCTCCTGGTAGAGCTCCAGGCAGAACGGAGCTGAGCAGTGTTAGAGGAAAATACAAAAGGCGTCATTGGAGACACAGGGAGCCCTGAGAGCGGGGACCCTCACCCCCGAATCCACACACCCCCACTCGGCGAGCGGCCAGCGCGGCTCTCACTGGGGCAGGCCCTCGGCAGTGCGGTTCCCGACGCCACACTCGGGGCTCTGTCTCCTGAGAGACGTCAGGACCCCGTGCGCGCCCACCCTCGGGAGGGAGGGAGGGGGAGCGTGGCCTGCGCGGTTCCCACCGCGCGGCTGTGACGGCGCAGTCACCGGTGGCAGCGCTGAGCAGCGGCCAGGCCCTGAACGCTGTGGTGGAAAAGGGACACCCTGGCTTTCACTCCAGGAGACACTCCGCACAACCACACGGCTCTGGGCCCAGAACGAGGGAATACAGTCTTAGCTCTATCATCAGTGGCCCCTGCACGGTCTTCGCTGCGCCGCACAGGGCTGGCGAACTTCCTGCTTTGATGCACGGTCCACCCAGATCCCCCACGGCGGCTCCGGCCTTGGCCGCCCCACAGTGGGAGCGGACTTGACTCCACCCACGGAGGCCTCGTGAGGGCGGAGCCTCCGCCGCCCCGAGACTCGGGACCCCCCAGTACGGGCTCTGAGTAAGGGGGCAGTGGGAGCTTCCGGGTCGCTAGTCCCCTGTCCCCCGCAGAGAACGTTCAGGGCAGAGATATTATCTTGGCTCTAAAGTCCTGACCCCCAGCGTCCAGGACGTGAAGAGTACTGCTGTGAATGTTTCCAGTACTCACTTCGCCTTCCAAAGTCACCATTTCAAAAGAAAGACAAGTTCTTTTTATTCAAAAAGCACTGTAAAATTGATAGAGGCAATCCCACAAAATATAAATTTAAAGAGCATGACTCCACGATGAGTTTTAAAGCATGAGCTCCGGAGCTCGCCCTCACTGGTATTTTACCAACGTACACGTCAGGCTGTGACGACTCCGACTGCAGAAACGACACACTCGCACGTGTGCGCCGGCAGCGTGCCGGCGCCCGGCAGCCTCCCGCCCAGGAAGGCCACTCAGCCGAGAGTCTCCGCCACCCGAGGGTGCTGCGTTGTGTCAGTCGCCCTTTCTGCGCCTGTGGGTGCGCCCGTGTGCCTCTCGCCTCTCCCCTGGTTCACGCGGTGTATCGTGCCCGTCGTCTGGCAGGCGCTGGACCAGCCGTGCGCGCCGGGGGCGAATCCCACCGAGCGTGGCGCTGCTCTCTTCAGCGCAGCGCCGAGTCCGGCCTGTTAACACTCCGCTGGGGGGCGCTAACATCCGCACCTTCGCTGCCGGAGGCACACGAGGCTCCCAGGGCCGGGGGAGACCACCTCCCACGTCACACAAGCGTCCCCCGCTGTGTTGCCCACCGGAACTAACGTGGCGTCGAGTGTCGACGTGCCTGAGACTGCAAACCCCACGGACACACGGGACACGGGCAGAGGGCCCGGCAGGGGCCCCCGGCCCCTCCCCCCAGAGGGCCCCGCGCAGAGCAGAGCAGAGCGAGCCACCGGCGTGCGCACCGCTCTGAAGGGGCGTGGCTTGCTGCCCGCTTACTGGCGTCCTCAGGAACGTGGAACTTCTCCTTGTCCGCGCCCAGGAGCTCGTCGACTCTGGGCAAGTGCAGGAGCGGGCGCGAGCCGCCGAGGAAGGACGCTTCCTCCTTGCAAACCGTCTTCATCAGCTCCTGGAAGGAGCCGAAGGCGGACCTCTGGGCCTGCTCCCCGGGCGGCGCCTGGGGGGGACGAGTGGGAGACGCACTTCAGTGCCGCAGGGACGCGGGCCACGCCCCCTCCCAGAGCACGGTGCCCCCTCCCATGGAAACACACTCGGGCCCGGCAGGCCGGGGGACGCGGCTGCAAGGGGCCCTGCTGTCCCCGCCGGCCCAGCTGCCCGGAGAGCAGGCAGGCGTCACCCCACACCAGCAAAGCCTTGTCCGGCGGCGAGGCGCTGACCCGTAGACGGGCACTGACTCGGACGGCAGTCCTGCACCGTCCACGACACGGGCTGCGTGTCGCTGCTGCCGAACCACGGGACCCGGGGCGCCTCCCCAAACCGCCCCTCATGGACGGGCACACGGAGCCCCCGCCCCCGAGGCAGCCCGAGGGCGCCACTGTCCGCCACATCCGCACCCCGAGTCCGCACGCTCCCACACCGCCCCCGCCGCCGGTTCCGAGCCCGCAGAGCGTTCAAGCAAAGGCGAGTATCCCGCCACCGACCCCGCTCCAGTGAGTGTGTATTCGCAGAAGCGGGCTGCAATTTGTAAGCCAACCATTTGGGTGCAAATACATGTTCCAAGGTTTCTGAAGGCAGTTTACTCTCCGAATTAGTTGCGGTGGCCCCTGGAATCTCGTCGGTGCTGACAATGGGTCCAGGGACCTCCAGCCTCCCCGACCACGCGGGACCTGCCCCGTGGCGGGGGGGGGCGAGTGGGCCCACAGGCCTCCCGCGCCGGCGCTCAGGACCCGCCGGACCTTGCTCTCTGTCGGGCAGGCGTTGCCTCCAAGCCCTCACGAGGCGCTCCTGCCCCGGCCTGCCGCTGTCTCCTCTCGGGCAGCAGGCGGGGGTCGGAGGAGACGTGTGGGCGGGAGGGACCGGGCCTGGCACGCCGGGCTGTGTCCCGAGGCCCAGAGCGCAGGCGCACCTGGTGGAAGCCGGACACGTCCAGCAAGGCTGAGATCCCCGACGCGCGGAGGAACTCGGGGAGGTGCTCCAGGACGCGGCCGGCTCTGGGGAGCAGGCGGCTGAGCCGGGAGACCACGTCCAGCAGGGAGCGGAGCACGCGGTTGGCTCCCGCCGGTATCAGCGTCTGGAAGGAAAAACACCACGGAGTGACCCAGGCCACAGGGCTAGCGCTCACGCGCCCCTCTGAGCGGGGACGGCTCACCGGTGACGCGTCACCCGGGGCCCGCGTGCCCCGCTGCTGCAGCTGAGATCGTTTCAGAGCGTCGTCCCGCGTCTCCGCGGCACCGAAGGGCACGTCTCAGGAGAGGACCAGGGCGGGACAATCCCCGAGAGTGAGACAAGGTCAGCCCTGCCGCTTCCCGGGGTCCCGGCGGGCCCACGGGCTTGGGGACAGGGCTCATTATGCGGGCTGTCGGCTGAGGACACTGAGGCCTGGGAGGTCCCCTCGCCACGCGAAAGGGCAGAGCGGGGGCGGGGCTTAACCTCAGACGTCAGTGCACTCTGACACCCTCACCCCGCCCCCTGGGGTCACTTATTGTCTGCGGCTGCTCTGGAGAACGAGCCCCCCCAGCAGGCGGGGGTCTCCCTGCCCGCCGCGGTTGTTCCCGCGGCCACAGGGACAGACGGGAAGGGCCGGCGGTGCCAGCTGCTCACTAAGTGTGCGCTGGACGGGTGGACAGGCGGGCGAGGACATGCAGCCTCCTCCTCCTCCTCCTCATGGGAAGCAGGAACCCCAGCCCGCACCCTCCCCCAGCACAGCCCGCGCCCTCCCCCAGCGCCAGCGGCGCCCGGGCGTTTCCAGTCCTCGGACCGGCCGCAGCCCCGCCCTCACCGCTCCACTCCGGCCCCTCAGCTCGGCGGCCACGGCTGGCCGCTGCCCTTTGCTGTCCCACCTGCTGCCCTTTGCTGCCCCGCCTGCGGCAGAGGCCACGGCCCACCTCCCACAGCCGAGCTCGTCCAGCAATGCCGGGCTCCCGCAGCGGGGAGATGGCAGAGATGGCTCGGCAGGAGCGACGCCCTGACCCCCTCCGGTCACCCGCACCACTGGCCTTTCCAAGGCGGCGGCTCCGGAGAAGTGGTGCCCGGCAACCCGATTCCTGGTGGGCGGGCGGGGGCTGTCACCGCGCTGGAGCCCAGGTGAGCGCACCCACCGACGTGGCCCACGGCGCTCTGCAGGGGCTCAGCAGCACCCGTGCGGTCTCGGGGCAGGCCGGGCCGCGCCGGCATCTGCTGGGCTGACACCTCCCACCGAGGGCCGAGGGCAGCTCCAGCAGCACCCAGCAGCGCAGAGAACTAGCCAGCCACCCAGGGCCTGTGCCTGGAAGCTTCCTGATGGTGCCCGGGAGCTGCTGCGGATGAACGGCTGCGTCGTTTCCCGTGTCTGGGAGACGGGCCCCCACCCTGTGTTGGCACCCTCAGGGTGCTGGGCCTCGGAGAGAAGGGGCCTGGCAGTGAGCCTGGGGGTGTTTTCCGCTGCTGACCTTCTGTACTGACGACCATCGGTGGGTGGGCCGCCCCCACTGCTGCCAGATGTCCTGAGGGGCCGACACCCCTTGGTCCCGGGCCCCACCCCAGAGTCTGCACACAGGAGACGGCGAGGGTGGCTGAGGGCCCCGCAGCCCTCGCTGCTGTCTACTCGTCTCCGCACCAGGAGCGAGGCCCCGACAGACACCCACGGGGCGTCCCCCGGCCGTCACCCCCGTACCTTGTAAACGAAGCGGCGCGGGTCCAGGTGCCGACCCACGGACACCAGCAGGGAGTAGGTGGCGGCCCCGGGCAGGCTGCACAGCTCCCTCGCGGCCGGCGCGGGCCGCTCGCCCCCCGGGAAGGCCAGCAGGAGGCGCAGCACGGCCTCGTCGCACCTCCCGGACAGAGCCGCCGCCAGGGCGCCCGGCAGGACCTGCCCAGGGCACGAGGGTCAGAGGGACACACGGAGCGCTGCGGCCCGACTCCCCGACTCCCCGACCCCCGAGGAGCCCCGACGCCGGTCTCCCAGAACGCCAAGGGCCTCCCGGAGCCGCCCCAGCCTGGCCCCTGCCCTGGTTCCCGCCTTCGGAAGGAGCCGTCTCAGAAGCGGCTCGGGGCTCAGGCCGTCTGCCCTTCTGGCGACTGGGAGCTCAACCCCCGGCGCCCCCCTCCCCCGGGGCAGCCCCCAGGAGGGGGGACCCTGTCTCTGCTCCGCGCTGAGTCTCAGCCTTCGCTCCGTCCTCACTGTCGCCCGAGTGAGACTGTCTGCCCCACTCCGCTTCCAAACTGGAGCCGCCCCCCGCACTCGCTGCCACTGCTTGGGGAGGGAAGGCGCCCGGAGCCCGAGGAGGGGCCGGGGACGCCGTGTCCACTGTGCTTCGTCCGTGTCTCTGCGCCCGTCGTGGGGCGGAGCTGCGCCCCCGGGTGGGCATGCTGTCGGCGAACGACCTTCGTGACGCGACAAGCCACGAGCTTCCTGCCCGCGTCCACCCTGACGGGCGTGGCTGCCGGGGGAGACCCTCGGAGACCAGGAGCCTAGAGAGCGGCAGGGCTCACGGGGCGCCGTCACCGCCCCCACCCCGCACCTGTGAGTGGGGAACGTGCGCCTCCAGAACACTGCTGACGGTCCCCTCCGAGAGGGGGACAGCTCGAAGTGCCTCGGCGGCCTCGGTGGCGTTCCTCATCAGCTCTCTCACCGTCACGCCTAGAAGACAGCAAGAGACACAATGAGACAGCCCGTGCCCGGGCTGCTGCTGCGGAAGCAGACTTCCATGGTCACCCCGCAGGGACCACTTCCTGCAGACCCCAGCTCCGGTCTCAGGGACCTGCCCCAGGCAGGAGCTCCACCGCGCACCGTCGGGGGCAGAGACGCCCCTCTCCGGGGTGGGGCTGCCCCCCTGCTCACGCCCGTGCATCTAGCATCTGCTCCAGGAAGCGGTCTGCCCCGGGAGCAGCAACCGCGGGCCACCAGACCCCCACCTCCCCCTGCATCTACTTGAGTCCCTTCTCACCCCAGAGGAGGGCCAGGCAGGACTTGCAGCAGCCTTCGGACGCAGCCTGTCGAGGCCGCCAGGCCTGGAGGGCCCGGGCGCCAGGCCGGAGACCGGGTCAGGGGCGGCCACACCACCGGAGGCCCCTCCCCTCCCCCGGCTGTGGTGCCCGGCCTCGGGGCTCGCCTGCTCAGCCCCCGTGCGTCAGGAGAGCCGCGCTCTACATCGTCACCGACCTCGACGGCACGGCTTTCCCTTCGCGGGTTTACTCGTGGTCGTGCTTCTGCGTGAGGGACTGAATTTCATCTTGAATCGCGCGACTGTGGAGGAGGAAGCACACACTCACCCGGGGTCACCGAGAAGTTGCCGAGAAGCGCCATGACCGGCGTCCCAGAGAACAGAGTCTCCCCGAGTCTTCGGGCCAGCCTAGAACGGCACAAAAAGGAGGCGCGTCTCCACGGGCGGAACGGCAGACACCGCGCCGGGTGAGTGGCACCGCCTGGCGCCCAGGGGCGCGCGAGGCCACCCGGTGGCGTCTCACAAGGCCTGCGGGCAGCCCCGCACCGTGTCCCCGGCGCCGTGTGTGCGCACCCCCAGACACCACGGCCCCCAGCCCCGCCCCCTGGGGCCCGCCGGGCGGGGGAGTCCGGGGAAGGCGGGAGCATCAGGAGCAGCTGTCCGCAGGCGTGGACGGAGTGGACCGGGCAGACCACGGGCGCCCGGGGCCTCAGACCCCAGGAAGTCAGAACCCCGGTGAGCGGGCCGCCGGCACAGCACCGAGTGCCGACGTCCCCGCCCCCGGGGGGCTCATGCTTGGGGAACAGGGACAGAGCCAGCCCCGCACGAGGCAGCGACTGGAAGACCCTGTGTGAGCCCAGACGCACTGCATGCGGCTGCGTCGTCTCGGTCCGACGCCCTGATCTGAGGCCCCGACGCCCGCCAGCCTCAGAGCTGACGCTGCTCGCACACCTCACAGCCAAAACGTGAGGTCCTGCCGCACGCGGGCGCGGCTCAGAAACCGTGCGCATCGACACGCGTGTTGCAGGGGCGGCGCACAGAGCCGTCTGCGGTGTGTCCCTGAAGGGTGCGAGCCAGCCCGCCCCGAGGGAGACCCGGGAGCGGCGGCCCGGATGTACCTGAGCAGGTGCTGCGGGGCCCAGTCCGGCGCGGATGCGCGCGCACAGCCCTGGGCGCTGGCGTGCCGCAAGCGGCTCCTGAAGAGCTCCCAGGCGCGGGAGAGGTTCCCGCTGAGACCCTCGCAGCTGAGCACCTCGTGGGGCGAGGACCACCCCTCCTCCAGCTCCTGGAAGACACCGCAGCGCCGCGGTCAGGAGGAGGCCCCCGGCTGCTCCCCCGGGCAGCGCGCCTGGAGGCCCGGCCAGGAGCTCCAACCAGCCCCCCCCCCCCCGAAGTGCGGGGCCTGGCCGGGCGTCTGCCGGCTGCGCAAGCGGCGTCTGGTCCTCGTGCAGCTCCGCACTGTGACTCCCGGCTGCCTGGGCAGGGAGGGGGGGGTTCGAAGCGAACTTGCCTCACGGCCATCCCATCAGCCGAGACCCTCCCTCCGAGGGGAGTCCGTGCCGACAGTGGGAAAGCCCGGCGGACGCAGAGACTGGGAGACTGAGCGTGGCCCTGAGCCTGCGGCTCCCCGGGGACAGGAGTCTTCTGTGCACAAGGCGTCGCTGGCGTGAGTGCTGCCCCGGTGGCCTCGCTCCTGCCCCGCCGGTAGCCCCTGAGCGCAGGCCTGGGAAGGGCGTGCGGCAGCACGCACCACGGCACTGTGCACGCCCAGCGGGCGTGAGCCGGCACGGGGCGGAGCCCGGCGGGCAACAGGCTGAAGTGACGAGGGCTGCGAGTCCGGAGTCTGGGTCACCTTTTGAGCACCACTCAACCACACGGTCACAGGACTTGATTGTAACGGAGTGGCTGTGTAACAGCCAGCTTGCAAACTTCCTGAAAACTGCGCAGCCCGCTCCCGGAGTCTGGGCAGCCCCCGGCGCACCCCGGGGAGAACCCGAGAGGGGAGGGCGCCCCTCGTTCTGCAGCCCTGACCGCCTGCGGCCCCCAGCCGGGCTGGCACGGCCCCGTCAGCACGCGAGAGGCGGCCTACCTGGTAGAGGTCGCACAGCACAGCGGCCGCCTGCAGAGCAGCAGCGACCAGCCGCCGCCCCCAGCCTGGCCCGCGGGTCCGGGCGGCGCACAGCAGGGCCTCGGCCGTGGAGGGGTGCTCTGCCGGAGGAAGTGGGCAGACGGGGGTCAGCGTCAGCGACGACTCGCTCCTCAGCCAGCTGCGCTCGCAGCGGCGGTCGTGCAGGTGCACAGTGACAGGGATCCGCAGACACTCCCTGAATCACCCAAACGAACCTTCGGGACGCGAGGGGAACACCGCACCTGCGCCTGCGCCTGTGCGTCCCGACTGTAGCCCCCCACCTCCTTTCTCCTGGGCCTCCCTGCGTGTGCAGGGGCTCGTTTCCCTCCGGCACGTTCCCTATCGGCCCCCCTTCTGCACCTCGGGTGCCTCCCACCACCACCGCCCCCCCCACCTGGGCCTGCCCTGGGCCGTCCTGTGAGCAGAGGCAGGTGCTGACCCACAGGGCGAGAGGAGGGCTCCCATCCGGCCTGTCTCTTGGGTCTGGGGGACAGCGCCCCCTCACAGCCCCATCCCTCTCCCCAGCCCCGCCCCCCCGCCCCCCGCCCCGGCCTCCGAAGCCTTCCTCTCTGAGCCTGGCTCCTCCTGAGGGCAGACGGCCGTTAGGGGGCCAACCACAGCCCCCGGCCGCCGCCTCCTCCCGTGTTCTCCTGTCTCCCCACAGCCCCTGCGCCTCCTGCCCTGCAGCCACCCCCCTCCAACCTGCCTGTCAGGGCCCGGCCTCAGACGCCTGCGTCCCCAGCCACGTGGACACTGCAGCACACGCGTGCTGGGCCGGGCGGGGAAGGGCTGCGCACGCTCCCCGTCCCAGGTCACTGCGAGAGCCCGGGACACGGCTCTGCGCCCGCTCGGGGCTTGGCAAACACTCTCCCGTTGCTCGGTACGGGAGATTCACTGGGTTTTGTGAGTAACAAAACCCTCCATTTTCCCGACCGGAGGGAAAACTCGGGCCTGCCTCCCACAGCATCTGAAACACCGCGCTTCTCAAGGGCACTCTGCAAAGCCGACACAACTCCGCACGGCGTGGAGCGCCTGAAACACGCCCCAGGTCTTCTCGTCAATCTCGCTGCCCCTCGGACTTCGAAAGCCGAGCTCCTGGTTGAGCCAAACTTAGTTCCTCTCTTAGGAAAACGCCACTGGGGCGACTGACGCAGCACGTGTCCCGGGGCGGCGGCCCTCTGCCCGGGGAAGACGAAGCCAGCCCGCCCCACACACTCCGTTTTCACTCGCGAACAGCTCTCCGGGAGCTGGGAAGGGAGCAGCAACACCGCGGCGGAGCGCACCCTGCAACCCTGCACGAGCAGCCCACCCCCACGCGCAGCCCACCCGCACGCGCAGCCCACCCGCACGCGCAGCCCACCTGCGAGCCTGAGGAGCGCACGCAAGAGCAGCATCTTCACCCTCCGCAGGGCGGCCGCGGCCGCCGGGGGCTGCGCGGGCGGCTGGGGGTCCTCACACAGTCCAGCAGTGCTGCGCGGAGAGAAGGGCCAGGTCTCCCGTGAGCCCCGCGGGGGTGGGCACACTTCCCGGCTCCTGCGCGACCACCCACTGCACGCGTGAGGGAGCGAACCTCCAGAGCCGGGGGGCCCCCCCCGCCGCGCACCCGAGCCCCCCTTCAGCCCGAGGGTGCGGCGCACGCGCGCGCGCACGGAAGTGAGCGGGACGGGGACGCGCGCTGCGGACGGGCGCTGACGTCCTCGAGCTGCAGGGGACACTCCCGCACGGTCCCACGAGCTCCCACCAGCTCCCACGAGCTCCCGGCAGGCTGGGGACTCTGCGGTCACCTGACGCCTCTGAAGGTCGGGGGATGGTGCGGGAGCCAGACGCAGGGCCGCGCACTGCTCTGGACGGTGAGCGCGCAGGCCCGTGCTCGGCGGGGAGACACGGCGTTGGGCCCGGAACCACGCCGGCGGAGTCCAGTCGCCCCTGCCCCGTGGTTCAGAGCGCAGACAGACAGACACACGCCCGCACTCCAGCCTTCCCTGGCCGGGAGGACGACAGGGTCGTGTGCAGGGCCGTCCCTTGGTCACCGTCTGGGAGAGCACGTTCTGGCGCGCTGTGGGCTCCAACTGTGCACCCCGGGTGGGCCAGCGTCGCCGTCGGCCCACCGCCTCAGCCCCCGCACGGCCGCCCAGGCGGCCTCCCCCTCGCGCAGGACACCTTGTCCCGAGCGGGACGGGGAACTGCCCGCGAGGACCCCGTCTGACCGCCGTCCCCACTGACGCGGGGCTTGCCTCGCCGGCCGAACTGTGGAGCCAGCCCCTTGTCCCGGCCCCACCCCCGGGGCCGGGCCCTCACTGAAACGGCGTCCTACGGCCCCTGGACCCCTCCCGCCTTCTCTCCAGCGAGCTCAGGGGCGTGAAAAGCGTATCGGGGGGAAAAAACAGAATGTGACTCTTAGCTTTAAGTTTTTGGAATTTTATCAATTCCAAATATGAATAAACACCACAGTAGGTAAATTGAAAATATTTAAAGCCCTTAGTTACGATTAGGCGGTCAAGAATTACGCGGTGATATTCTATACACATACATTTTTAAAACCTAATCTGCACTTTTTATAAAGTAGAATTTCATAGTTACTTTCATCACCGGAAAACATTCCAAAGTGTGGTAAGCGCTGACCTTTGCCAGGGGCTGGGTTTCCATAGTTCCCTAGTTCCACGACGATCGTCAGCATGACTCACCTCGACCTCTTCACAAGAGGGGCCCCCGAGACACAGCCACTCCGAGAGCGCCCCGAGGTGCCGGGCTGCGTGCCGCCGCCGGTGCACGTGCACCCCAGGGAGCCCCACACGGGACACTCACCTCCCCTCCGCGGCGGCGGCGGCCCTGCGGAAACCTCTCGGCAGGACGGACGCTCTCTTCTCGGGGCCTTCCTTGTCCAGGAGGGGGAAGAACGCTTCCAGAAGCTGTCCCGCGAACTCCACTACGCTTCCTGGAGGCGGAGTCATCCTCTCACCCTCTCCTGACTGTGCTGGGGTCAAGGTGAGGTTCAAGAGATCCGTGATGGGAAGGTCGCGGCCACCGACACTCCAGGCCGCTTCTGGAGGACTCGCAGCCAAGTTACTGACTGAGTTAATCAGGAAGCTTTCCAAAAGCAACCGGACAACGGAGACATTCGATGGCTGCTCCCGGTCCACCGGTTGAGTGAGAAGGCCAGCACCAAAATCACCTTCTCTAGCAACGCTCTTGAGGTAACCCAGAAAGGTAGTGACGCCTGCAGTCAGCAAAGCGGTGTGGTCAGGTGAACTCCCATTGGCTGTAAGAGGAGATAATGCTTGTATCATTCTGGAGTATTCCTCATTTGCATATTTATGAAGCCAGTTTTTCATGACCGATGGAAAATCTTCAGTAATTTCTAATGCCTGCGATGAAGTCAGGTTTTCCAAAAAATGGGCAAGTTGCAAGGTTACATTTAGAAGAGCCACTGAGTTAATGGTTTGAATTTCTTTGTTACTGTCAGAGAACAGGGGTCTGCTATTTAACTCACGGTTTAGGTCTTTCACGATTTGCTCAGACTTAAGCCACAGATCCTCAAAACTGTAAGCTGCTTCACGTTTTTTAAGAAAACTCGATAGCGCTTTGAAACCCCTTCCCGTTAGGTTTGCGTTCAGAAACGTCATGAACAGAGAGGCGAGAGAGCGGGTGCCATTCCCCAGGCTCTGGTCGCCGGAAAGCGACTTCATCATCCTTCCCAAGAACACGGAAATGTTCCTAAGAGACGCCTGCGTGCCTTCGTTGCTAAGGACCTTGTTTAAAGCAGCTAGCTTACCCAGAATGTCTTCATCCGGTGTGGCTTCTGTAAAATTAACGTTTTTCAGTGTTTCTATGATCTGTAAAGCAGCCTGCTTTATGGGGCCACTGGGACAAAGTCCGGAGATGCTGCCGTCGCTCTGATTTCCAAAAGAGGGGACAAACGGCAACACCTTCTGCCAAACTCCCTGCACCGCCCTCACGTGCTTTAACGTGGAAGTCTTCACGTGGAGGACTTCGGACAGCACCGGGAGGAGGGAGGCCCAGTCCACTAGTCCCTGAATCGCGCAGACCGCTCTCCCAGTCACCTCCAGCTGTGCACTCTCGTCTGAACACCACGAAGCTTCCCCCGGGGGAGACAGGTGGAGGCTGTCCAGAACACTGGCCACTCTGCTGTGGATGTGGCCGTGGCAGGCTGCGAACTTTGGATTCTGCTGAGATCCGGAACTTGTGCGGTTCCGGCACCAAACCACAGGGAGGCAAGTTAAGGCCTCCCCAAGGAGGCTCGGTTTGTCTGATGCCAGCGCAACGGTGTCCAGAAGGGTTTTTATCGCATCAGCCAAGTCTTCCTTGGTGACACTGGAAATGCTTGTGCCGTGAAGGACCGTGAAGTTGTAGAGGTCCCGAAGGACCTCCGTGACGTTGCGGCCCGCCGCTCTCTGCAGGAGCCTGGCGGCGTGAGGGAGGGCGTAGTATAGGCCCAACATGACATCCACGTCCTGTCGGGGGAACAGGCGGGACAGCCTCAGCAGCTGGTTGGCGTTCCAAGCACGGGAGCTGTCTACCAGCTTTTCCATCAGGCCGACAAGCAGGTCGACCCCCACGTTATCAGCGCCTGGCCTACTTATGTTCTTAAAAAATTCCATTAGGCTTTCGCCAACTTGTTCAAGTTGGTCCACCAGAAGGTCTATGTCGGTGTTCCTCAGGGCACGCAGAAGAGAAGCCACCTTCTTCATAACTTTATGATTGCCTGGACCTTCCGGAACATTGTGAAGGACAGAGGGCGTCAGGGAGTTGAACAGATCCCTAATCAACTGAATACCAAGACCCACAGCTTTCACTACTTCACGTGGAATTATTTTGGGTGAATTTCGGAGCTCATGTGATAAGTTGAATGCAAGGTAACTAGCTAAATGAAAAAGTGAATGGCCTAGATGATTTATATACTTTTCCTTTGGACTGGTAGTAAATATACTTAAAAACATTTCAGCTTTGGAAGAGAGGTTATTTTCCAGAATGGTAGGGGAAATATCTCTCACAAGTTCTTGAATTTCTTTCCCCAGAGCTACTAAATGCAGCCAAATATTTTGAAATTGGCTAGGAATTTCATCGGACACTTCTATGGGTTGTAGAATTAACTCAGTAAACCGTTTCCAGGTGGGTGGAGATGCAAACTCAAAGTCCCTGGTTAGGTTGCTGACAATCATCCTTACTTGGTTTGTGGAATCATTTAAAAGAGTTAATAACATCTCGAATTTGGGTACCTTTTCTTTTTCAAAGACTGTAGTGAGAATAACATGTAGAAAGTCAGTTATGTTTTTTAAGTAAATATTCACACAATTTATATTTGACATATTCAATGGACAGCCAGGTTCTACTGTATTCAACAGCCAAGTAATGAGGGTCAACGTAGAGTTAATTTTGTTTTCCACGTCTCCGAAACTCCTCAGAACGCCCTGAAGATGGTCTTGTGAAGAACTAGGGTTGCCTCTCCCACAGAGATGGTTTATGCCGTGCGCCCGTTCGATGCACCCTTTCAGTCTGCTGATGGAGCCCTCAGAGTCAAACGAGGAGTTTAACAGGGCCAGGATATGCAATGTCCTTCGTGAAGTGTTTACATGTGACAAGCCGTCTTCCAAAATAAACTCAGTAATATTTTGGAAAATATCAGCACAGGACAGTAAGTCTCGGTCATGTGACACGTTTCTAAGAAATAATATTGTTTCTCTAAGGTCAGCGATGACACTTTCAAGCTGTGCCTCATAATCCGTGAGGTTACTGGAAAGCAAGCGACCTATCAAACGGGCATGTCTGTCTCTGGGTTCTGAGGCGTCGCCTAGCTCCATGAAGACACCCAGCAGGGATCGGAAAAACTCCCTGCCGGCACTCGTGTTCAGCGGGAACGCCCCCAGCCGACGCAGGGCAGTTTCCACGGCGAAGAGGGACCGCTCGACTTGGTCCCAGGGCAGCGACTCGACTCTGACTAACGCACCACGGAGCGCCGCCCAGAGATGCCGGAGAGCCAGAAGCCCCTCCCGGTCACAGGAGCCACCCCCTGGAGGCAGGCTTTTAAGTAGACGTAACAGAAGCCTCGCAGGGCGATGGGTAGGAAACAGCCCCCGGCAGCTTTCGGAAATCTTCACATCACTTTCCAGTTCCTCCGCAAGCTGAGAGAGGCCAGCATGCAGAGGGGCGAAGACGCTCGCATCCCACTGCAGCACCTGCGCCGCCGTGCCTGCCCAGACCTCAGCCCACATCCGCAGCCATGGGACGAAGCAGTGCAGAGCCTGCAGCTCGCCGAACACGCCATCGCGGGTGGAGCGGTGTGAAAAGACCTGCCCCTGGGGAGACCCCCCGTCTGCGGAACGGCTCACAGGAGGAGCGCTTTTGTTACCCCACGCAAAGCACTCGCTGCCCAGCGAGGCTGCTGCTGAACCCTCGAAGAGCTGGTTCACATACTGGAATAAAGAAACACGAAAATCTTCGTCCTCCGTGAAGAGCTGCTTGAGGCCCATCAAGGTCGCGTGGGTCGCTTCCCACGCTGGGCCCTCCGTAGACACCAGGGAGTGCACTTGATGCTCCAGAAAGTTGAAAACAGAAAGTAATTGTTGACAGTAGGGTAATTCAGAAATCCCTCCAAGAAATTCTGTTGTCTCATATAAAAATGCAAATGCTGCACTGATGTTTTGAAAATTAAATTGTTTTATGATTTCCAAAATGTGTTTTGAGGTTTGTGTAAGGGAAGATAGCAAAGACTCTCTACTCTGAATGCCCGAGAATTTATAAATATACTGGTGAAATGAAGAATACACCTGCAGAAGAAAAGCTGTATCTTCATCCTTAAAGACATTTAGATACAAGTGAGTCAATATTTTACCCACTTCTTGTTTCTGGGGTTCAGAAAGGGCTGAGAGGAGGTCAGAGGCGTTCCTGACAGCACGCACTGTGCCCAGAGCTTCTGAAACTTGTTCCGGCCCCAGAAACCCAAACTCACAGAGAATGTCTAGTATAGTTTCGCTCAGATGAACAAAATCCACTTTCACAGCTGCCGACTTAGGCCAATCCAACCACAACAACTGGGAAACGTTAAAGCTTTTGCTAAGAATCCTCTCATTTCTTAGAACAGAAAAATTTAAAAGTGCAGACAGGGTTTCCAGCTTAGCTCTGTCTCCTTCTGGAATGCCATACATCCACAATTCCAGTAGCTTGGGATTAATCTCAAAAAGTATTGTTTCTATAAGTCTCAAGATATAGCCTGATTCCTTCTTTTCAACAGTTTGTGTTTTTTCAATCATCTCTTGGCCAAATTCCCAAAGTTTCTTCTGAGTGTCAATACCAGATGGCTTTCTTTCTAAACCCTTGAAATGATTCACCAAAAAATGACTCGTATTCAGAACAGTCTCAGTGGGCCCACTGGGTGAGTTGAAAGGGTTGGGCAATAACAATTTCTCCAAAAATTCCACAAACGACAAGAGAAAGTTCATTTGCTCATCTTCAAGGGTATGCAACTTCTTATCCATCATTAGAAGCTCCTTGGTAGAATTTAAGATCCTATAATGTTAATAGAACCATATTAATATCAGAAAAAAATAAGTTAAAGACAAATTCAACTTACCAACTTTTTCACGATAATACTCAAGACTTATTTACAGTAAAAGATACATGAAATATTTTTGGACAACATGTTTTCCCAACAGGAATTAGTGTGAGCATTTGAGAGTGTTTTAGGACTACCATAGTTAGCTTCAGACTTGATTGCTGCACCAAAAACAATGCATTTTATTTTATTCCACGAGTTGATATGTATGGTTGTTGACAATAAATTTGCTACTCCTGCCAGAGCCACCTTAGGATTCGATCCCTATGAAATCTCAGAGCGTCCTGGCTGCCGAGGTTGCCCGAATAGCAGGGTGCGTGAGAACCTGCCCACATGGTTTAGGGACCTGTTGGGTGTGCCTGTGCCAGAAGGCGATTCCTGTGCGTTTGAACAATCCTGTGCCTCCCACCGTGAGAAACTCACTATTGCAGATGGCGCGCTTTCCCTCCGCGTGTTTGTTTTTTAAAATACACGCCTTGAAAGTAGGAGTCCTCACAGCAGGAACTCCGGGCGGGGACAAGCCCACACTTGGTGACAGGAGACCCCAGCGGGGGAAGACTTGGGGCCCGCACGTCCACCCAGACACCCCTGGGCCCTCTGCGTCCAGACCTGAGGAAGACAGCGTGGTGCATCTCTCAGATGTGCGCCGGTGCCCCCTCACCCACGGGCACTGGGGCAGCCCCTTCTCAACCCACCGACACGCCGGTCCACGGCGAAACCTGCGGGTGGACTCGGCGTGGGGTCCGCAGACTCAGTAACACTCAGGCCGCTGTGCAGTGAGTCTGACCCAACCGACAGAGGTTCTGAGACTCCAGAAACGCAGGAAACCCCCACTCTTATAATTGGTCATTTCTCTGTCTCTTACTTCAGGACTGCCTGGAGAAGGGGCACTCCACCGCCGAGACCGTCGTCAGCATGGTCGGTGTTTGCGAACAGTCTGGGCAGTGAAAGTAGGAAATCCCAGATTTGGGGCTGCTGGTGAAGGCTTTCCAATTTCGATATCACCTCCTCTGTCTTATTGAGATCTATCTAACAGAAGAAAGAAAAAAAAAAAAAAACACCAAGAGTTTGCCTCTTTAGTTTGGATGAATTAAATGACCGAGGGTGGGGGAGGGGGCCGCAAAGGTGTAAAAGAAACCAGAACCTCAGGCAGCAGAGACTAGGCTGGATACGTCAGTAGTTTGAACAGGTAAGACCTAAAACTGATTCGGTGAGGGTGGGTTTTTAAACGCTGTGAAAGCGTGAACAGGGAAACAGAGAGGTCTGTTTTTGGAACAAGCTGCCCCGCTCCCAGCGGAACCCAGCGGCCCTCGCTGCAGCGCGTCAGTAACTGGTCACTCCCCCGCACAGACGTCCCCGACCCCCGGCCCCGCCCCCGGAAGGGCTGACTTTGGCGGCCCAACCAACAGAATTCCAGTCTGCAGAGAGGCACACACAAGATCACGGCTGAAAGAGCATGGTGCCAACACGCCCAGATGTTTTCCCTGGGGGCCGGGGGGCGACTCTCGGGGAAGGAGGTAAAGACGGTCATTCTGTGGGACGCAGAGCGCTTTGTCCCAGGCCACGGCGTGGGGAAGGGGCGGCCGCGGGCCACCGCTCTACCGGCAGCCGCCGGACGGGACAGGAGGGGGCAGCCAGGCGGGGCCGAAGGGCGCAGCGGTGGCCCCAGCTCTCGGGAAACGTGCACGGCGTGGCCGGGGACCCCTCTGCGTGCGGCCCGGGGGACAAAGAGGAGGACATCCTGTGCGCCCGGGCATCTTGCCCCCCGCGCCCCAGGCTGGGTGGGGGTGACCCCGGGCCCCGCGTGTCTGTGCAGCCCCACGCATCACTGCCTTCCTGCTCTCGGCCCCGGGTCTCTTCAGCTGCGTTTGTTCCCGCAGGGCCGTGGCGCCCAAGCTGCCTCCCGTGCGCATCTCCGACCCGCGGCCACGTGCCGCCTCGTCTGCAGGATCCGGACTTCCGGCCCGCAGGCACTACTTCCGGCCCGCAGACACTGCCTCCGGCTCGACCCCCGCGAGGCCAGGCTTCCGCGCACCCCGCTCGGTCGTCACGCCGCCTGGTGCTTGAGCCTCTTGGCACCGGCATCGCGAGTGCCACGCTCGAGCGCGCGGCCGCGCACGTGAGTGTACCATCCACGTGAGCCGCCTGAGGGACAGGCGCCGACGGCCTCGCTGCGGCCCGGTTCATGCCTCGCTGGGTGTTCGCGGGGACACTGCCAACTGTCCCCACGTCGTCCCACGTCCCACAGGGACAAAATGTCCGCTGCTGACCACCGGCCCACTCACGGGAACCGGGCCCTGGCGGCCTTCCCTCCAGTGTTGCCGTGTCTTTCAGGAGTCACAGTCCCCTCACAGCTCTGGGACTGCCCACCAGGGAGCCAAAGGCGGCGGCGCGGCCAGGCTGACACGGGGACCTCGCGGTCCTCTTGGTCCTCAGGGACCCATTCCCAGAAGTCGCAGTGCCTGGAAGTGTTGGCCGGCCGGAAGGAAAACCCAAGGGCACAAGGAGTGTGTGCCTTCAACCAATCAGATCCCTCCGGGACAGGCCACGGCACTTCCTTCCGGTTTCCTACTTCCTTCCGGTTCCCGCTTCTGTCCCGATTCCCTCACTTAAATGACTCAAAGCCAACGCTTTCCAGTCAGGACCGCATCGGAATGAACAGATATGGACGACCCCTTATCATCCCCACCCTTTCAACGTGCGGGACCCTTCTCTGAGCCCATCTGAGGTCCCCTCCCGGCCTTTCTGGGGTTCTGGCCCGTCCCGGGCGCCGCAGAGACCCGTCTGCGGCTGCGCAAGTGTCCTGGGCGAGGCACAGGGACCGCCAGACGCAGGATGCAGCGTCGGCCTCACGTCCGTGACGTCAGGGCCACGCCCCCGGCCTCCCCGCACCACCACCCCCCCCCCCCACCCCCGTCCCCGGACCCAGGGCCTCTTTCCGCGCACGTGCTCGGGGAGTGCGTCCCCGAACGGAGGAGGTGAAACCCATGTTTCAGCCCCACCGTCGTGTCCTGGAGGCCGGGGGTCACGCTCGCGCCACGGTACTTACTGTGAAAAAACCGGAGCCGTGAGGGGAACCTGCGATAAAGAAGATTTCGGACGCGTTAGTTCCATCGGGGCGCGTCTGCTGGGCGGGCGCCTGTTTTAGGTCCCCGATCCGACGGCTCGACCCTGACCCCGGGCCCCGAACGGGCCCACACCCCGGACTCGGGAGTCAGCAGCCACTGCCGCGTTCCGGAGCACACCGACAGTGAATGAATGCCTGGAAAATGGCTGGCACACCGGATTCCAGCGGTTTGCGGGAAACGCACACTGTTACCAATGTCTGGCTCCACGGGCGTCGGGAGCGTTGAGGTCGGGACAGAGATAGCCAAGGGAGAAGGAAGAAAAGGGGAGAAATAAGGTCGAAGAGGAAAAGTGAAACTGATCTCTCAGGCCCCGTGGGCATCCACGGAGAATTGGAAACTCAGTGGGCAGAGAAAACCACACTCCGTTGTGAGTGGAGGAGGTTCCCTTGTGCACAGATATCGTGGGGAGTGGCTCCAGCCGTAGGAAATTGAAAATCCACTGAAGGTCCATTTCCTCCAAAACAGTTAGTTTTCCTTTAATAGCCTGTTGAAATCTTACTTGGAAAACGTGTCATAAAAGTGGGATTGTTGGGCAGCGGTCAGCAGTGAGCGGCCAGAGGGGAAGCAGAGGCAGGCCCTCAGCGTCCCAGTCTAAGGAAGAACGTGACACAGGAGGCTAGACGCAGAAGGGACGCCTGTCCCGTCCACCAGGTCAGCAGTCCCCAGCTCGGCCTCACACGGTTGCCAGTGTCCCGGGCATCACAAGCAAAACAGCACAGGAGGAGCGGCGGGTCCTTGAGACCCTGCTGAGGACAGGGGCTTCTGTAGCAACCTCACGGAGACAAGGAGCCTTGGCCGGCTGAGAAAGCAAGCCTTCACAGCTGCACATTGCCCCGGGGTTTCGAAGGGGGAGAAGGAGGGAACCTAGACGCTGACTGAGGAATGGAACCCCTGAACCCCAGTAGCCGGTGTGCTTGGGTTAGCTGAGTGCCCACTCGTAGCCTCGGCTCAGGTCCGTGGAACAAACTTCCTGAGGAGCTTGCGAGCAATGCTATTTCCTCTATGTGTGGGGCGTTTGGACTAGCCCGGCGCCTGCTGGCAGCTCTGTGCTCATGTGTGTATCAGAACTAAACTTGCCATCTCGTTGCCACTGTCAGTGTTTGTCTCTCACTTGCAGTGCTCTCTTGTGAGCGAGACAAGAACTGGGAGGGGCGGGGCAGGTGGCAGGGGGTTCTCCGGACTCAGGTCTGTCTCTCCCCATCTGTTACAGAATGACCCCATGACAGCACCCAATGTGAGAGCTCCATCATTTGGTCTTTGCAGCTGTCCTGGTCTCTGGGTAAGGCCTTTGATCCATTGTGAAATCCGCCCCACCTTGCTCCATCCTGGACAGAGGTGTTGGTTCCTGTCTTAGGAATAATATATAATATCCCCTTCTTCATTCTGCTGTCAAACTTGTTGTTCCACTTCCTCATATTACTCCGTAAAGAGAAAAATATATATAAAAAGAAAAATTGGAAGTGAGCACTTAGGGATGCCAGATTTAGCAAGTAAAAACAAACAATACTAACAAAATTATTCGTTGTTTACATGAAATTCAAATTTAATTGAATGTCCTGCATTTTATTTGGCGACTCTGGATGGGGTTGTGTTTAAAAAGGGAGGGGCAGGATCACTGTGACCCCAACATATTGATGAAACATGTCGGCAATAACTGAGCTATGTAATGATGGGCAATTACCGGCCCCACACCCTTGAGGTCCGAACATCCAAGACCAGCATTAAAGTGTTACTAACACAGAAATACCTACCAGACGGAGGAACCAAGTGATCAAGGGGTGTGTCTGTGTGTGTGTGTGTGTGTGTGTGTGTGGTGGGGTCAGATCTAAGAACAGCGGAAGAGGGGGTGAGAAAGGAAGCTCACCACCGAAGGAGGAGAAGGGAGGATGGGGAGAGGGCACCTGCATGCAGAGCGGAGACGAGGCTGGGCTGCAGCCTCTCCCAGGGCTGTGCCCAAGGCACCGTCCCGGGGGAAGGGGTGGAAACCGAGCTTCGCCCTCCACAAGCCCCTGTGGGCGCTGGGCCTCCCACCTGGCGGCTGTGCCTCTTCTAAGACCTCCAACGATAGCCAGGTGGGGCGAGGGGCCGTTACCTGAACTGGACTTCAAGGGCATTGCGGGTGCCCACAGCCTCACCGGCCCCGCCTAAGCCTGAGTCCAGGTCGGGGCTGACAGCGGGAGAGAGTTACTTGCCTGGTGTCTCGGATCTTTCTACCCAAAGCTTCTTTAAGTTGGCGGCCTCATCCATCACTTCGCAAACTTCAGTGGCCAGGTCCTGCATGTCTTGTAGGAAGACCAGGTCATCGATCGCCTCGTGACGGCCGGCCGAGGCTTGGAACGCAGGCGAACTGAAAGCAAGGAGAAGAGAAGCTGCCAGTGTAACTCTTCACAGGAAGGGGTGTCCGCAGCGTTTTTAAGATTCTTGACACCAAATAGCAATTCGTTTCCAACCAAACTTGCCCCCATTTCATCCCCACCGACCGCCCTCAGGAGCCCGTTTTGCTGCACTATGGTCCAGAACGGAAGCCGCCCTTCCAACCCTTGACCTGTTTGAACGAGAGAGTCGCTCTCCATGCCCTCATCGCCGTCTGTGAAGTTTAAGCGCTTGACAGGCTCGCCAGCCACGCCCTGCTTCCTCGCTCCCCTCCCACACGGCCGCGGCCCGCCCTGCGGCGCCAGGTGCCCGGAGGAAGCACCCGGCAGCCAGAGCAGGCACCTCTGTCCCTGCCCGCTTGGGAGGCAGGAGAGGAGGACGCAGATGTGCCTGACAAGTGTGGGCCGAAGTGGACGCCAGGAAGAAAATCGGTGAGATCGATGGGACGGGACGTGCGTGGAAAAGCCCGTTGCAGAGATGGTGCCGTCGGGCTGGAACCCGAAAACACCACCCGGGCGGCCAGTGGGAAGAAGGGGGTGGCGGGCTGGTCGGGGGAGACAGTCCCAATGCCCAGAGGTGGGGGTGGCTGAGGACGGAGAGGGGTGTGAGGAGTGCCCACCGGACACAGCCCCAGTCGTGGGGAAGACCCTGCCCAGAGGTGGGGAGCTGGGGTGGGTCCCACGGGGCCACCTGGTCTGGCTGCAGGGGGGAGCTGAGTCAGAAGAACAGGGTAGGAGGGGGGACCAGTGATGGGGTCGGGCCTGCCCTGAAAGGGGACAGAGAGGACCTTAATGGCCTGGACGTAGGGGTGTGAGCCAGTCTTTGATTTCCTGCAGCCCTGAGATGTGCTGACCACTGGGCCTGCAGGGGGAGGGGCCCAGGGCCAGTCTCCTCCTGAGCCTGGCCCCACGGTGGTTCTGGCAGAGGCCCCGTGGACCAACCAACCTCAGGGTGCAGGGAGAGTGTATCCCGTGTGACTCTGATTGGAAAATGATGATACCGTTGCTAGGATAAGGGGAAATACTTTTTTTACTAGTAAACAAGAGAAAATGTTCTCACAGCCTCTGAAATCAGCTGCCCACCCTGTCTACGTCCAATCTCAAATGCGGTGGGAATCTGTGCTTAACCAGTAAGAAGCAACGGATTCAAAGTAAACTAGAAAGTCCTTTCGCAAGACGCTGTGAGTTTGTTAAAGTAAGTAGGTGGTCGATTACATTTAGCATAACCAGGAAGAAAAAAGGGAAAAATTGGGAAATTTTCTTGATTAGAAAGTTATAGAACCTATTGGGTTTTTTACATCCCAGTCCTTTATCTCACAGGCTAGAGAGCACTGAGCAAACGAAGCGCCAGCCGTCAGCGGGAGACTCCACCATGAGACGGAATAACAAAGCCCGCACCGCCCCTCCCACGGACGTGAATTTGCGCCACCTGTAAGGAAGAAGCCGGCGCAGGCTCCACAAACACTGCTGACGAATAAAATCAGCTCAGTGGCTCTCGGAGCACAGTCCACTCAGAGACGCCGCGATGAACCCCAGAGAATCCAAGAGTTTCCCAAAACCAACGAGACAGGCACGACGCAGCCAGGTCCAGGCCGAGCCGGCCGAGCACTGGGCCCGTCCCCTGTCTCACGCCGCACCCAACGCCCACCTCTGCAGGCACCTGGCCTTCACCTTGAGTGGGTCAGAGTTCCAAAAGCACGACAAAAAGTCAGTCATTGCCCTGTCACGACCTCATGTTGAACAACCACAGTGACCATCTCGTAAAGGACCCCTGGAAGGGGTGGACCAGGATGCAAGTTCTCCTGGCTCCGTCTCCATGGGACTCTGGGCCGGGGGCACAGAATTGTCGGGTGACAGGTCTGAGGCCACTCGCAGTGACATCCCCTGTGAGAGGCATTGGTGTTGTGTCCTTTCTCTCTCGTACTTCCAAAGTGCCTTCATGTGCTCCCCAGGCAGGATTGAGAGCCGAGCTGAAGTGAAGATGTTCACGGCAGAAAAATACGCGGGAAACCCTGGACTAAACATTGAGGAGAGAGAGACCGCGGCCAGGCCTGCGGAGCCCCAGGGAGCTCGCGCACACAGCGGGGTGTGGGCGGGGAGCACTTTCCTCCTCCCCAGTCCGGCTCGCCCCTTGGCCTTGTGTGGGTAACAAGAGGACTTGTAAGGAGGAGGCGGAACAAAGAAGATTAGGACGGACGGGAACGAGAAAAGGCCACTTGGCAGGTGACGGAACTTCCCTCTCAGCCCTCAGACTAGTGACGAAGCCACTTTCCCACACGGCCGGGCCCAGACACAGAAGAGCGCCGGCACTGTGAACGACGGAGAGACGGCGCGTCCAGGCAGGAGAGCAGGAAGCGCAGCTGTGTCTGCGGAACGCACAGTCGCGTACGTAGAAGATCCCAAAGGACAGGATAGAAAGGTGCTAGAACTGGTTGCCCGTATTTTTAAAAATTTAAAACAATACCAGAAAACATGAACTTAGGAACAGATTAGTACAAAAAAACCCTGACATTTTTTTAAAAAACAGTTAAAGGGAGAACTATATCATGCCCGTTAAAAGATTCAATGTTGTTAAAATATCAGTTCTTTCCCAGCTCATCTACAAGCTAACTGTAACCCCCTGGGACAGCTGGACACCCAAGCACAAAAGAAGGGACCCCTTCCTCACTCCACACACAAAAGTCAGCCCAAAGGGATCCCAGACCCAAACGTAGGATCTAAAATGATAAAATTCTTGGAAGAAAACACAGGAGGAAATCTTCACCGTCATGAGGTAGGCAGAGCCTTTTCAATACGACAGCTAAAACACAAGCAACAAAAGAAAAAATAAGTGAGACTTCATCAAAATTAAAAATTTTGCATCAAAAGATACGATCCAAAAGCAGAAAGACAACCCAAAAATGGAGGGTTGGGAATGTACAAATCATATTTTTGAACAAAACTGGTATAAACATGAAACAAATTTTGTTGGGGAGAAATGTACAGAAAAAAAATAACACACCCAATGTCCCACGTCCCGATAACGCACAAAGAGGGAGGCAGCTCAGACTGGGCCCCGGGGAGAGGCCAGCCCCGCGGAGCTGAGCGCCGGCGGGGGGACGTCTGGGCGACCTGTGGTGCGTCACTCACACCTGCGGTCCTCCTTCATTCTGCCTCAAGTGCCATCCTCCTCCTCGGTGTCAGAGCAGCCTTGCAGCACACAAGGATCGACTTCTTAGCTGCTTGGGGTGGAGAAAGAGGATTCTGCTACTTATAAAGAAGCAGGGCCCTGGAATAGGGAAAATTACAGACACTGGGAAATAGTAGAGTGAGAAGTAGAACGCAACACCACCGTCACGCTGCCAGATCACTGAGATCGAGCGGGCTGGGGCGGGAGGAGACCATTCTGCTCCCAGAACTTGAACATCAGAGCGCTGCAGTCCTGGACCGATGCCTGCATGTCCGCCAGACCTCCAGATAGCCCTCTGGCTGCCCCTGGAGGGCTAGGAAAAGAGCATTTCTGTGTCCAGAGCTCCGGCCACCCAGGTGCCCTCTGGAACCAGCCTGGAGGCGAAGAAGGCAGAGCTGATGCACCTCGAGCACCAGCTCCTTCCGGACGATGCCCTCAGACTCTCTCTCTCGTTCGGAAAACTCTGGGCACCGCCTCGCTGTGTTCCCGGTGTGCAAGCCCTGAGACCCTTGAGTGAGTGTTTATCGTTTCCTTCCAGCCTGACTCTTCTTGAGCTTGCTCGACGCAGATTGTAGGGTTCGGAAGACACGCTAAATAGAGTCCAAAGTTAAAAGCCAACCAAGAAACCGAGAGGCGAGGCGGCCGCAGGCCCTGAGCGAACGAGATGGGGAAGCAGGAGTTGACGTGGCAAGGAGGTGGAGACCGGGACGCACTCGGGGCCTGAGTGCACCGAGAATAAAACAGGGCAGAAGCACTCCTGACGGTGGAGTGGTGATCGTAGGGCACAACTGGGAGTGGTTATAAGGAGAACATCTGGAGGGGGTGGGGCGAAGACGACTCGGCCAAGGCTGGAGGGAGCGCAGCGGCCGTGAGAACAAGGGGAGTTCCGGGCGGGGGTCCTGCGGCCCCCTGCAGGTCACCGACGTGCGCAGTCACACCGTAAGGCGTCTCCGGTGTGCGCGTGCGCGTCAGCTTCCCCTCGGACGAACCAGGCGTGCTCCGCGGTGCTGCGTGAGACCACCCTCTTCACCTGCGGTCAGTGACGGTCTGCGTGTTTGCTCGGAAGCCCTCTGGTAAGAGGCAACAGCAAGGTCCGTACCCACACCAGGAAGGGGAACTGGATTTCCAGAACCGTAACCCTGGTCCAATGAAGTTTGGGATCTCGGCCCGGAGTGAAGTTTCCCAGGGCAGTCACAAAGGGCGTGGAAATCCGCAGGCTCAATTAGCCATGCGAGTGCGTCAGTGGACTTGAAATGGAAACTGGCTTTCAGACACTGGCACGCTGAGACAAAGGAGTCAGAGGGGGCGTGTACCTGTGGCGTTGGGGACCCCTGAATGCGAGCCCAGTGAGACAGGCTCGGTCACGTGGCCAGGTCTGGAGCCAGAGGCGAGCCTGGCCGTGTGGGGCTCCTTCCTGGCGCCCTTTCTCACGGTCCCTCTTCCTCCTCGCCCCTCCGGATTTCTGCGCTTCCTCCCGCATTCCCCACACCCCGGCCTCGGGCACGGCCAGGCAGGAGCTGTCTCCTCCTCGTCCCGGTCAAACAGAGCAGGCCCCCGGCAGTGGGGGCGGGGTGAAGCACTGTCACCGGGCTGGTGTCACGATCCCCGTGTTTCAGCAAACCGAAGCGAGGGTGTTGAAGTGGAGGCACCGGGTGAAAAGGGACGGCTACTCCCTGGTGTGCAAAAGCTATTTTCACTGCGGCCAGAGTAATAAGAACTTGCTGTCGTTAGCACCCATTGGCGGCGTGCTCTGCCGCAGGCCGGATGCCGTCGGTGTCGCCTGTGGCACTCACAACTGTGTCGTTTGGGTGCGAAGCCCCGCTTTCCCCACCAGAGCAGCACAAGGAGGGGGACGAGAAAGGCCCCCACTTCCCCCCCCGGAGCAGCACAAGGGGGGGGACCAGAGAAGCCCCACTTCCCCCCCCGGAGCAGCACAAGGAGGGGGACCAGAGAGGCCTGAAGTGGGAAGGCCGATCTGCCTTGAACCCTTGTAACCTCCTCAGAAAGAGTTTCGTGTGCTTTCTTTTCCCTCCTCACTCTACGTCCTGCATTTTTCATGACCTCTGACCTGTTCCAAATTACTGAGGCTTTGCTAAAAGCTTCTCGCCCCGGCGTCCCGTGACCTCTGAAAAGGATGCTTGTATTTCTCACCGGAACTGGTGCTCCGAGGACTCGGCATAGCTTCGGTTCCTGCAGGTCGCCCCGGTGTTGCAGAGGAGGCTTCGCAGGAAGGGGAAGACGCCCCGGCTGGGCAGATCCCGGGGCTGCAGGTAACCTGGGCGCGGGCACAGGGGGCAGATGAGTCCAGACGACTAACGAGGCAGCGGCGGAATCCCCACCAGTCGGAGCAAGAGCAGTAGCGCTTCGTGTCATGCTGTTGTGTGGTCAGTCCTGCTCTCCCCATGGTGGCGATCTGCACACACACCAAACAGGGAAAGAACACAAAAGAACGGGAAAAGAAGGGGGGGGGGAGAGAGAGAGAGAGAGAAGGACGGAAGAAAGAAAGGAAAGGAAAGGAGGGAAAGAAGAAAAGGAAGGAAGGAAGGAAGGAAGGAAGGAAGAGAGAGAAAGAAGAAAGAAAGAAAAAAGAAAGAAAGAAAGAAAGAAAAAGAAAGAGGAAAGAAAAGGGAGGGAGGGAAAGAAAAAGAAAGAAAGAGAAAGAAAGGAGGGAGGGAGGGAGGGAAAGAAAGAAAAAGGAAGAAAGAAAGACCTTTCCCTACATCTGACACCTCCCCCAGGCTCTGCGAGGCCACAGCTGTGCGACCAGAGTGGCCGTGACCCCAGACACAGTCCTCTCTGTGCGCAAACCGGGGGCAGGAAGGAGAACAAGATGTACTTCTTCTCATCTCATATAAAAATGTAGCGGTTTTGAGTGTGCTCCAGATTTTGAAGTCTAATATATCTTGGATTCTTCAATGTTTAAGGGCAGTTGCCAAAGGTCATATAAAATGAAGTTTAGAAAAACTGGGCTGGACCCTAGGTTTTCAGGTCAAATGTGGTCAACGAGACACTCCCCTTAGTAAAGTGCTCGGGTCCCTCCCCCCTCACGCACACCCCGGCCCTGCACAGCTACGGTGACCCTCCAGTGGAGCCCGACCCATGCACGCCACTCGGACTCAGAGATTCTGTAAAGACGGAGGAAAGGGCGCACGGCTTTGCTCTGGAGACCGGCAGCGGGAGCAGGACTTACAGTTGTCTCTGTGCCGGGGAGGCTCCTGGAACCGAAGCACCATCAGGATCAGGAACAGGATGCACGGCCAGAAGAATTCGGCGAGGGAAAGGACCTGGGGACATTACCAGAAAATGAAATCAGTGCTTGAGTAAATTGGGGAGCATTAGGGTATCTCCATTTCCCGGATGTGGCGCACTGGCCGGGGCGCTCCTCCTCTCGGGGAGCCCACTGTCACCCCTCCCGGGGGTCTCCACCCACAGAGAAGGTCACCTGTCTTCACACCCAGCTGCTGGACCGGGTCACTCCTTGCCCTTCTGCCCCGGGGCCGCTTGCTCCGTCTATTTATTTATTTATTGTGGACTTTATGACACTGAACGTTCGATAAATAAATGACTTCATTCCAACAAATGAACTATTTTTATTTTTCTAATCTCTTAGACATTCCTGACTTTTCCATCCAAACAGCCATTTTGCCCGAGCTGGTGGGGAGGACGGTCACTGGCGTGTTACGGATATTTCTCACATCGCCACGGTAGGCTCATGGCTGGCGTCCTACCCACCACACGACATTCCTACCAGGCGGACTTTCCACTTCACACTGCTCTGCCGGTGAGGATTTCACACGCAAACAGTGTTCCCACTGAACTGTCTTGAGATTGAAACAAGCCCCTAAAACTCGGACTGTTGGAGTCAGACCTCTTGACACAAACCACAAAAGTGCAGCCCATAAAAATCGTCATCGTTTGCATAATTCTGAATTTTCAAAGTCAAAAGAATGGGAACTGCCATTGATACATGAAATGTAACTACTGGGGAGAGAAATACTGTTGTCAGGAACAGCCCGGCGAAAACTGCATTTGTGGGAGATCCTGTCATCCTGTGCCCCACGTCTGTGCCCCCGAGTCTGTGTCCCATGTCTGTCTCCCGGAGTCTGTGTCCCACGTTTTTAGAGCAGACAACCTGCTCCCGCGGATTCCTGCCCCCGTCACTTTATAAACACGTGAGCATCGAGCAAGGCACAAACAGGCCCGAGGGCCGCAGCGCGGTGTTAAGCCTGCTCGTCCCGCGAGGAGGAGGGAGCCCCGCTCTCCCGGCTCCCTGCTGCAGCACTCTGGGGTCCGGTGGGGTCCAGCTGCTGCAGCCCCTTCGCTCCTGACCTGCCGCGTCCCCCCGTCCCAGTGCTTCCCGGAAAAGTCTGGCAAACCCACCCAATGTGGCCAGGGGAGGGCACGTGGCTGGGACCATGAAGACAGAACACAGACAGAAAAGAATATTTGCTCCTGTTCTCGTGGAAGCAGAAAGCACCCACAGTGAATTGTTTGTGAGGGTGTCATTTCTTGTGCACAGAGCGCACCATTAGGAGCAGTTCTCTGAGAGAGCGCTGGAATCGGGTACCGTTGGTCCTGGTGACCGAGGGGACGCCTGCGCGAGGCCACCCTCTGGTGCCCAAGGCCGTAATTAAACCAGAAGGGAAGGCCGGGACCCCTCACTCAGATCCCAGTTCATTTAAGTCATTCTGGTCATTTTCTGCAGCAAATGACTCATTGCGGGGGGCCACGGCAGTCGGAGCGGGAAGGGTAGGGTTCCAGGATTAATTCTGGTGAGTATAAACGTGCAAAATAGGAATTGTGACTGTGCCTTGATACCGTGAAGGAGAACAATACATTTCTTTTGTTTTTTAGACTTTAATGAAGTATGACTACTTTTAAGATGAAGAGGTATGCAGAAAACAGAAAATAGGGACTCTAAATAAGTAATATGTGGATGGTTAGGAAACACAGAAAGAACAGAAGAAGTACAATCACTTCCCCCAAAATTAACTATCTGAACAGGTTTCTGAATCCCTTTCTAAAAGCACACGAATTCACAAAGCTAATGTTGCTGGATCGGTTTCCCACGGCAGCACCTACAGTTGTGCCTCCTGTTCTTGGGGACCGAGTACCGACCTGCCGCACGGGAGATGCAGCGAACCGGCCACCGGGGCACGGGAGCCTGCGAGGCTTCCTGCCCACGCCCAGCGGCCACCCCGACTGTCCCATCCGGCTGACGGCCGCAGGGCAGGCGGGTCTGTGGGTGGCCTTGCTGATGGGGACGGCCGCGTCAAACAGGACGTGATTGTTAACTTGGGGTTTTAGTTTGGGTTCATGCAACAAAAATGCCCGCACTGACGGCTAAACCAGCCATCGTCACCCCGATCACACCCGACATTAGTGAGCTTTTAAGTGAATCTCTGTCAAAGTTTTGCCAAACCGATATGCAAAATGAGTAATAATAATATTTCTTTAATTACGAAGATCAAGCGTTTCTGTAAGTGAAGCCTGTAATAACTCAGGTCTGTTCGCCCCTTGGTCCGCCCTGGGCCCCGTTTTCTGTTACGTTGTCAATCATCATTTCCCGTCCTTCTCTTTCTTTAAAAAAGAACCCAGCTCTTCCTGGACTGCAAATGTTTCCCCCTGTTCCTTATTTGCCTTTGGATTGCCCAAGTCTCTTTGGCAATCATTTCCCAGTCTTTCGTGTGTCTCATCGGCCTGGTATTTCCTGCCCCCACCCCCAGATGGAGACTTCAAAGACCTTGGGGGGCCACAAGGAAACAGTCGCAATCCTAACATCACAACCAGTTACCCGTCCGGTCGTAAAACCAAGGGCAGGCCTCCAGTTCCAAACGGAAAAACGTCGTCCGAAATCTTTAGCTCTGCATCTCCCCACGGAGACGTTTCTCGGGAGACGCTGGAGGGAACGCAGAGCCCGCAGCCCCCACCGCTGAGCTCCCCGCAAGCCCATCGCTGACGCCTCCGGAAGGCGGAAGGCCGGCAGGGGAGGAAGGTCTCCACGCAGGAGAGCGGGTCCCGCGGTCCCGCCGGGCCCCTGTCCTTGGCCAGCGAGGAATCGCCACCTTCCAGGAGCCTCCGAAACAGCTTATCTTTCTCCCCACATTTTTGTGTCACGTTCTTCTTCCCCTGTGTCACGGTCACCCTTAAATCTTTAACAGTTTTGATCTTACCCTCGTTACATGGGAATGAATTTTAGATTCGGGGCTTCCCGCGCCTCCCACACCTCGCTGGCCCCACCCGGGAGTGGCTTCTCGGCCGGGGGACAGGGCCCTGGACAGCGGGGCGGCGCTGTCCGGAGACGGCCGGACAAGTGGCCATCAGGAGACCCGTCTGCGCTCACGAAACGCCACCACCACCCAAAGGACCGGAAGCCCTGTCCTTCAGGCAGAGGGTCCCCGGACAGGAGATGGCGGAGTGCCCAGGGCTACCCCCACCCGTCACCTCGGGTGACAGTGCCCCTCACCGTGACTTTCGTGGGCACAATACACACGTGCCAGCAGGGACACACGGAGGAGCCCAGGTAGGGTGGCATGGTGGACCCTCCTCACAGGCGTCTTTTCCCAGACAAAATGGGGAGGGAGGAGAAAAAACTTAGGGGAGAGAGAAAGCTTGTCCTTAAAAAAATGTCAGAAACTAAGTTTCTGGAGCAGATCAGACAGAGGCACTGTGGCCCAGTCCTAACCCGGCCCCCAACCAGCAGAGCTGTCACGACCCACCCCCACCACCCCAGGGCTGTCCTGGTCCCCGAGTCTGGGGCTACGAGAACCCCCGAGGCCCTGGCCGCCTTCTGCAGGCAGAGGGGCTGGGAAAGTCACGCCTGTGACTGACCGAAACGCAGACCGTGGGCAAGAAGGCCGATGCTGGCAGAGGCACTGGTGGGGCCTCACGTAAAAACGGGGGAAAAATGCCAACTTGGGAGAATGATTTCCCCAACTCGGTGGCATGAACATGGTGTGAGACACGCAACAGAATCTGAGAGGACGTCACAGAGTCTGGCGCGTGTCATAACGATGGCTTCTCACCTCCGCTGGGTCCCCCCACCTCCACTGTCGTCCCAACCTCCCCCCCCCGCGACAGAAAGGGGGTCCCTGCAGAATACGCTCAGGGGTCACTGGAGTTCGGAGCAGAAACGAAACTGCTCGATTGCTGAAAATACAGTGCAGAGCAAACATAACGCCTGGGCTGTGCTGGCCACGGGTGAACCCGGTCAAAAGGAAAAGCCAACCAGCTATCTAGACATTCTGGAGAGAAACACACTACAAGGCCAGCAAAAGAAAGTGACAGAGCGTGAGTGGGGAAAAAACTCCAGTAAAGAGGTTTTTTTGTTTTCTCAGCTGTTTCATGAAGAAGGACAATTTAGTAAGAACGAATACTCGGGAAACAAGGGCTCAAAAAAGATGATAAAGGGATGAAAAGAGAGGCTGCAGATCTAAGGGAACGACCTGAAAAATCGCCAGGACTCCCAGTGGCCGAGGAGCCCCAGGAAGAGAAGACACACGGGTGAAAGCTGAACTTCCGCAGGAGAGAAACAGTTTGCCATAACAACGGTGACTTCAAAGAACAGTTTTAAAAGCAAGAATAACTGACAGAGAACAGCTAATATCTTTCCAGCACGAAGGCTGTGCAACGTAAGGACTGCCCCTGAGTAGAAACACAACACGCCATCGAAGACAGAACCCAGGAGAGTTTCCCTGAGGGAGGAAAGACTCTGTCCGCAGACTGGAAGCGTAGTCCGCATCTCAGGAAAATTCCGTTGCAGTTGAACGACAGCCACGGAACTTCAAAGGTACAGGAAGGCTGGACACCACAGGCGTCCGGGCGAGGAGAGCCGTGCGCTAACGAGGGGCTACATCGGTCTGGCTTCCAACACAGCCTCGAATGTTTGGTGCCAGATGCCAACACGCCAGTATTTACAAAGGTCTGAGATAAAGAGAGTGTGATGAATACAATCCCCAGGCAAGACGGCCCTGGAGTGAAAACCCAACATCCACGTAGTCTCAATCATAAGAGAATACAGACACTTTATTAACCACGAACCCTGAGATGGAAAGCGCCTGGTGATGACATCCAGCCAAAATGAAAGGGGCAGGACCTGAAACCCAGGAAGGCCAGTCCCAGGACCAGGCCAACAGAAACGGAAGGGAAGTCCCTGCTGGAAGGAAGCGTGCAGCGTCGTCGCTGTGCGGGTGGTGGAACTCCGAAGGGCTGGGGCAGGGGAGTGACGGAAAAAAAAAACTCATCAAAAAGAAGGAAGGAGAATGTGTCCCTGAAGCGGAATGGAGAGAGAGCAGGCAAGAGGACATTTAAATAACTAATGGCTGAGACTTTTCCAGAACATAAAAAAGACACAATGTCATAGGCGAATAGAATATTTACCAAGAAACCCAGATCCACGTTGAAAACGTCAGCACAACTGAGTCAGAGAGAAGACCTCGGCAGCAATTCAAGACGCACAGACACACGACCTCAAAGGAAGAACTAGACTTACCCAGGACTCGTCAATAGAAAAGACCCAGAAGATGATTAACTATCTTTAGACTACTTGGAAAATTCCGTCAGTCTAGAACTGTGCACCGAGAAAACTTCCCTCTCAAGAATGAAGGTAGAAGAAAACTTTTCAACAACCAGAACCAACATAAGGGCACAGACTGGTCGAAAGTGAAAAGAAGGAGACACACCAGGTAAACAGTGTACGAATTAGCTGTGATAACATCAGACAACAGCGTCCATGACGAAGAAAATTACCAGATTTGACAGGATCACAACATAATACAAAGAGTGAGGCAATAGGAAGGTATGATCATTTATGCGCTTAAATCCGTAATGAACATCCTCAAAATGCATGAAGCGATGGCTGATAGAACTACACAAAGTAAATTCCAAATTCACTCTCATCAGAGAAGAATCCAATACCTGTCACACAGTAATTTCCTACACCAACCAGAATCGGTAAGAACATGTGTTTTTTAAAGAAAAACACCATTTATATGGTCAACAACAAGTATAAAGCACCTGACAGGAGTGGGAATCTAACCAGCACATGTGCCATTATGAGAAAATTATGAAGCTTCGTTGAAAAGCACCAATATAAACACCTAAATCAATGAGTGGACAAATACTTAATGCATAAGAAACTGATCTATCATATTCAATGCAACTCCAATGGAATGCCAAAAGGTTCTCATTAGTTCTGTTTTGATTTTGCTGTGGTGGCCGTCATATTTAATGAGCTGGTCCTAGGCTGTATTTGGGAGGACACACGTCAAAAGAAGACACACGAGACGGCCTGCACAAACTGTTGTTGGAAGAGTCCGCCCTTGTGCACATCAGAGCTTTCTACCCCATCATCACACGCAGGACAGTGTGCGTGCGGTTAGTTCACAACGTGGACCCTGGCCCGCGGGCTGGCAGAGGGGCCCAGAGCAGAGGTCTGCATGTTTGGAATCTCGGTGTAGGAAAAGGCGGGGTCCACGGATCCAGGGAGAAACCTGCCATTCCACGAGTGCGCCACGCAATCGGTTATCCTCAGAGTGGGAGGGGTCGGGGGAGGCACGGGGGTATGGGGCCCTTACCGCCGATCACCAGACATGGAACTCCAAATGTGAAAAAAGAAAACCTTAGAATAATGTTTTGAAGGAAACAGAGCATGTTTTGTTTGTCTTAAATAAGACACAAAAAAACATAAACCACAAAAAAATTAAGCCATATGAAGCTCTCTGGTCTTCGGAAAAGCTATTTTAAAAGTGGGAAAGCCAGAAGCAAAAAATAACACTAGACCACAATTTGTCCCCACACACAAAAATTAATTCAAAATGGATCAAAGATTTAAATACAAGATCTGAAGCAACAAATTTCATAATTACAAAGTTACGGCCCTTGTGTTAGAGAAGATTTAATGAATTGGACCCCAAGGGCAAGGGGAGTAGAGGCAAAAACAAATGAATGGGACTATATCCAACTAAAAAGTTTCCACACAGCAAAAGGAAGTGCCAACAAAACAAAACTTCGACCAACCATATGGGAGGAGATATTTGCAAACAACATCTCTGGCAAGAGGTTAACTGTTGGAAACTGCCCTGCCTGGTTCCAGAAGCTATAACCTCCCAAGACTAAGGCTGAGTGAGAGACCTTGGGACCATAAGCCACTAAGGAGACAAAGCTTATCTCCCTGGCAGGGGTGCTGCCTCTGCCCCTTTCACTTCACCCCGCCTGGCCCCCAGTGCATGACCAGTTAGCCAATGAAGGGTATGATTCCTCAAGGGAGGGATGACCTAAGACAGGCCCGATCACGGGTGGCCCTCAGGGAAGGAAGGACTTGGGGGGCTGTGAAGAAAGGGGGTGATAGACCCTCACCCCTCGGCTTTGACATAGCCTGAGTCCTCATCCTATCTGTAAGAAGTCCCCTAATCTCTTGGCTGCCTTACCTCTCCTGCCTGACTTAGTCCTGAAACAATGACGGAGGGCGGTGCAGCCCTGTGCTGGAAAGGGTGGGTTCCCCAGGGTGATCAGGCCTGAGAAAGCATGCAAAAAATCCTGTGAAACCTGCTTTGCTAAGAATGTCCTCAATTAAATGATAAGAATCCAAGCAGGAAATGAATTTGTTTCCCAAAGTTTTATAGCCCTTTAGCTATCTGACCCTGGCTGAGAATAAGCCCTAGCAGTTCTTTGTATGCTATCCATTGTTTGACCCTCACTGCCTGACAATGACTGATGAGCTTCACCTGAATTCCTGTGTAAAATGAACTCAATAAAAGCCCATGGAGGAAGAGGCCCTTGGCCCTTCTCCTCTGAGAGATTGGCCACCTTTCCTCCCCAAGCAGATCATGTCTTGGTAGACTTATTCTCATCCGTGGCAGCCGGGCGGCGGGGGCGGGGGGGGCCTGCAGGCAGAGCCCCCAACACAGTTAACATCCAAAATATTTAAAGAACTCATACAACTCAACACCAAACAATCCAATTTAAAAGTGGACAGAGGACCTGAACAGACACCTCTCCCAAGAAGACATACAAATGGCCGACAGATTTATGAAAAGACGCTCAACTTCACTAGCTATTGGGGAAAAGCAAATCAAAACTCCAGTGAGCTAGCACCTCACAGCAGTCAGAGTGACCAGCAGCAACAGCACAGGAAGTAGCAAGCGGTGGAGAGGAGGTGGGGAAAAGGAGCTCGTTCGGTGCTGGGGGGGATGCAGACCGGTGCAGCCGCTGTGGAAACCAGTATGAGGGTCCTCAAAAAGTTAAGAATAGATTTGCCCTACGACCCATCAGTGCCTCTCGTGGGGCTCTACCTGAAAACAACCGAAAACATTTATTCACAAAGACATGTGCACCCCTATGCTCACTGCATGATTACTCACAGTAGCCAAGAGGTAGAAATAATGGAAGTGCCCTCACATAGAGGACTGGGTACAGGAGGTGTGGTCCATGAATCCTGTGGAACACCACTCGGCCGTCAGAAGAGATGAAACACTGTCATTCGTGACGACACGGATGGACCTCAAGAATATCGTGCTCAGTGAGATGAGTCAGTCGGAAAAAGCTAAGAACCACAGGATTTCACTCACAGTCACAGACCACAGGGTGGTGGTTGCCAGAGAGAAGGGGGCTGGGCTGGGGGCAGTGGCGGGTAGAGGGGAAAGGGGTCGAATGTACGGCGACAGAAGATGACTTGACTTTGGACGATGGACACACTGCAACAGACAGACCAGATACCGCAGAAATGCACCCCTGAAACCTATAGCATCGTGTCAACCAATGTCACCCCATAAACTTAATTTAAAATCATAATTTAAAATAATAAAATGTCAACTTAAAAAATGGGGAAGATCAGCCACAGACCTGAAGAACGCATTTCAACCCACGGAACCGCCAGCGCAGTGTCTGGGACACACACCCCGGCACACTGGTCAGCGGCGGGGATCACCCTTCGGAAACAAAGACAGGAGCAGGCAGGAGCCGGTGGGGGGCCCTCGCGAGCATGTGCGCAGGTGCTCCAGCTCAGCCGCCCTCGGGAAGAAACAAGACGGACCCCAGCGAGACGCCAGTTCACACCCACCCGCGTGGGGGAGAGTGGGAAGTCCGACGACAGCAGCAAGTGCCGGCGAGGCTGCGGGTCATCGGGACATTGGGAGAGCAGCCCGGTGGTGCCAGCAGAGCTGGCGGTTACCGATTCTGCGCCTCGGCCGTTCACCCACCATGGAACAAGTGAGCCATGTGGATTCACTGTGTAGACTCGTTTTACGCTACAAAAAATATTCCACCAACTATGTACTTGTTGAGAAGGTGAACCCCTAAAAGGTCTGCTCAAGACGGCTTGCAATGGTATTACTTGTGAATGAAAAAAAACTTGCAAGTCATGCAAAAAGAAAAGGTAGGGGTGGCGGAGAATGGTGGTGTACTGGAGCGAGAAATATAAGGGTGCTCGCTCAGTTACTCATCATAAGCGTGCAGCGAGTGTCAGGTGCTGGGGGGGGGGCTGCTGCTGGTGAAAGGAGAGGGTGCAGGGCCCCCGTCAGGCCCTTCTCACGACGCAGACCTGAGAGCGCCCAGAGCCGTCCTCAGCCGCGCCCGCACAGCTCTGCGTGCTGCGTTTGCAGGACCCCGCTCATCCGTCCCTCCGTCCCTTCATCCCTCCACCCCCAACGACCGGTGAGGAGCCGCTCACACACTGGAGACTGGGGACACGGGGTGTCCCGCACCCTTGAATGAGCTTGTGCTGGAACATGGGCTGAATCTCAGGTGTCCAGATTAGGTACGCAAATTCCCATCGGCTTGAACAAAGCATCACCCAGGGTTTAAACCCATCTCTTAATTCTCCGAGTTGCTCAGGGAACAAGTGGTTTTGGTTACAGCTGAAAACTGCAAAGAATAGAACGTTCGGTGCAAGAAAACAAGACTGTAAATGGAGGGAGGAGCTGCCCGGGAGGCCTCGCCGTCTGGGAGAGAAGGAGGAGCCGGGTGCGGCTGGAGCCTCCGGGAAGCAGGAGGAAACCCTGTAATTAGGCCGAGGCCCCGGACCCTGGGGACAAAGGGCTTCGCGGGGCGCGTGAAATGCCATTGTGTCCTTTGGGGCACCATGGGCACCGGCCTCCCGGAAGAGGGGACTTTCCCAGCGTATCATGAGGTCTGTGCCATGAGACGCTGCAGGGAAAGTGGGAAGGGGTCAAACAAACAGGAGTCGGAACCCAACCCCAGCCATCGGCGCAGTCGACGACACCACGGGGCTCCGGGGGGGGGGGGGCGCATCGCAGTCCTCGTCCCCCTCCCCAGCGGGACCGTGCGCAGACCCTTAGGTGGGCTGCGGAGTAGCTCTGGTACCGAGAGGAAGACCTGGATAAACGCTCCCTCCTAACTTTCGTTCTTTTTTTAACCTTGTGTTGAACAACGATTGTTTTTCTTTCAACATGCACTCGGTAAACTCTCACTGCACACCGACCCTTTCCAGGCCCGGGCAGGAGACTCGGAAGTGAGTTATGAAGATGAGTGAGGGGTAACTGTTCCTCCGAAGGACCCACAGGAGACGAGCAGGCAAGGTCCGGGGGACTCTGGTAGGGAACGCACGCAGGCCGGCGCGGCCTCTCTGGACGTCGGGGAGCGGTGCGTCTGACGTTGTGCACGCGCAGACTCGTCCACCCAGAGATTCCAACCCGACGGACTTCCCCGAAGAGACAGCTGGGGAGGCGCCTGAAGTGCGTCCAAGAACAGAGACTGCCGCTGTCTCCTGCTGTAGCGAAGCCCAGTGCACGCAGGAGGCGCCAGCGGGAAGGAGGCCGAGGTCCCCAAAGGTGAGAAGGCGAGGACACACGCGTCCAGGGACGGAACTCGCGGTCCACGGGGACGAGAGGCCACTCGCGGTGACTGCTGGTGAGCGCCCCATTCTCGGCAAGAACCGTCCTAACCCGAACGCCACCGGGAATAATGTTTTCATTCGAAATGATACTAAAACATAGTTGGTGAGCAAATGCATCCTGAAAACAGAGAAAACCGTGAAGAAAAAAGAAGAGCTATGAACACCTATAACCCTGCGAAGAACCAGAATGTGTTGTAAAAGGACAGCGCTTGAGAAACTCGAAGCCGGGGCAGACCAGAAGCTCAGACCGATCGATGAGACCGCATGCAGGGTCCGAACACGGGCTCAGCGGGGCGCCAGCACGTGCGACGGGAGAGCTGGCGCACAATGGGGCCAGGCCACCTGAACTCAGGCTTCTGCAGAAGGTAAAGAGGCACAGGTCCTCCAGACTGTGGTCTGCGCAGGTGGGGGTCCACAACAGATTACATTAATTCTTGAGAAACTAGGAGAGAGTGCAATATTTTCAAGCCTATGGATGAACGCAGTATAATTTCTGCAGTTCTGAAATTATAAAAGCTATAGTTCAAAGAAAAGGCAAAGGTGATATTATAAGATTATTCTTCACCCATCTTTACAATTCATAAATCAAATTGGAATAAAAATAAGGAAACAAAAAAATCAGCTAACCGGGGGAATGCGTCCAATACATGGAGCAAGATCCTCATCACCAAACAGCAAGCAAAAAACCAGCAGGCCTCTAACTATGAACTTGGAAAAGAATTTGATGGCCCACTTATACAAGAGACAATGCATATTTCTAAAGTATTCTCACACTAGCCCCTCAAAATATAAAATTAAAGGAAACTGCCCTGGCTGGCGTAGCTCAGTGGATTGAGCACAGGCTGTGAACCAAAGTGTCGCAGGTCCGATTCCCAGTCAGGGCACATGCCTGGGTTGCAGGCCACGGCCCCCAGCAACTGCAACTGTCTCTCTCTCTTTCTCCCTCTCTAAAATAATAATAATAATAATAATAATAATAATAAATTTTTAAAAACTAAAGGAAACTTCCTATGCCATTGCACACGCACTGAATGTGCAAAACACAACCACAGAGTCAGGGAGAACGGAGCACTAGACACACCGGGTGACTTCAGGGGACTTGTCCCTGACTTCTGGAAAGAAGCTGGGTGGGGAAGCATGACGGATAGAGACAAAGAACGATTCGCGTTGCCTCCAGGCTCAGCCCTGTTACTATTTAGAAACAATTCCACGACTGTGGCGCTCCCAGCCTGCCCAGCATTACACAGTGTGTCACACAACATGTCCACCAATAGGCACTGGCGCCAACTCAGTGCCAACCGGCATCCCTAGTTTGGGGTGCGGTGAAGAAGGAAACTGCCGTAAACAGCTCAGCGGTGATGCAGCGCGGCTGCAGACCGGCCGGCAGTGAGGGAGGACCCTCGGGCGGTGCGGCTCTGCAGAGCTCAGCTCCACTCCCGCGAGAATTTTCAACAGCTCCCGCGGGGAAACGCCACGCTCCACCTTCACAGGAAGGGCACCTGCGCTCCCCGAGCCAATGGGGAGCTGACTTTATAGAGATGGCTCCACCCCTGGCCCTGATTGGTCTGCTCTCATGCAAATGAGGACTCCAAATCCTCAGTTTGATTGGTCAAAAAGCACACGTTACTAATTAGTCACAATGGAGCTGCTCTGATTGGTCAATGAAGATGCTGAGGTTATGGCTGCACAGCTGTGATTGGATGAGAAGTCTAAGTCCCACTGGTTGAGATGCAATTCCAGGAACTTGGTGACCAAGTCCCGGTCACCCCTTTTAGCCTGAGATTCCATGTCGGTGGCTTTATTTTTAACCTTTTTCATCCATAAAACCAGTTACAGGTCATTATTCCCGTAACCCCTGTGCCAACACCCTCAATGTCCGGTGCGAGGCAGGCACGAAGCGTGAGATGCATCCTGAGTGGGGCGGGTTTCCTGGGGGCTCGCTAATAGGAGGGGGTGGGGTTTGAACTTGACTTTGTGTGAGTGGAGAGCCCAGCAGAGTGGAGCTCAGATGGCCTTGGGGGCTTCCTGGGAGCCCTTGGAAGGGGAAGCCCTGGTGAAGACCTGGCCGGCTGTGTCTGTGTCTGTCTGGGAGCAGGCGCGCCCGGCGCCACGCGTGGGGTGCCTCAGCACGAGAAGGCAGTGGTTCATGCGTGGGGAACAAGATGGCGTCCATGGAAGTCTGTTTCTAGGATGATGGTGCCCAGGAGCGGTTTCCTGTTTCCATCAGCCCCCTCCAACCCACGGCTGCGAGAGGGCCTCGCGGTTTTTGGACAATGACCTTAAACTCAGCCCCAACCCCCTTCACTAGCCCAGGTCCTCAGTAAAACTCCACCAGACCCAAAACGCCGGCCTCAGCCTTCGTCGGTGGAGGAAGGAATCAGAGCCCCGTCCGACTGGGGGTGGGGACCAGCCACAGGGCCCAGGGGCAGGCAAGGGGGCAGGTAGGTAGGAGACTGCAGGCACCGGGCAGAGAGCGGTCACTGCTCCGAGGTGGGAGAGGGGCAGGTGGGGGCCAGGGCCCTCCCCCGGGGTCCAGGCCGTGAGCCGGCCTCTCTCCGATGTCAAACCCAGAACACCGCCGCAGAACCGGGAGAACTCTGAGCGCCAGGTGCTGTGCTGTAGCTTTCCTCTCCGTTACTTTTTCTTTTCGTTATTAATTTGTTAAATTAAAGAATCCACTTTTTTTCTCTTACAATATTTTCTCCTTTGTTGTCGTTATGAGATTGTCCAAAGGAGAAAGGACAAATCAGGCTGATTTACTCTCGTGCAGTTAGAACGGACGCCAAGTGAACACACTAGGAAGTCCCGCGGGAGCAGGGCTCAGGGCCGGCGCGGGCGAGGTTGCTCCGACACTGCCCTCGGGACGCTCCAGGGGGCGCTGTCAGCAGGCACCGACCTGCCCCAGCTCTGCCCCCCGCAGGTGTCCTGACCCGCGACCAGAGGCCCACCCCCTGGAAATGCATCCCACAGCAACCACGCAGGGGAAGGGGCAGTCTCCCGCCTGAACACGCTCTTCACCGCAGGGAGACATGGGAAGGGCCCCGTGCGCGCGCGACCTCGGGGGCTGGCCCCCTAGTCCATGCACGCGCCCCGATGCACCAGGCAACCGAACCGACGCAGGATGGCCATGCGCACCTTCCCAATGCTGGGCTTCAGCGTTCAGTGAAAAAGGAGCAAAGAGCTAGGGTTTTATCTACGTAAAAACAGTGCATTCCACATGTCTGATGACAAGGAGCATTGCTGTAACAGACGCACGGGGAAGATGGCATTTCTGACAGTCTTCGAGGCTTCCCTTCCTGTTCCAGTGCTGTGTGTGCAACAAACAAAAATCGAGACGCAAAAATGATGTATTAAAAGGGCTGGGGAAAGATTCTTCTCCCCACACTAATTGTTTCCAAGGAGAGTGGCACTTAAACAACTTGTAAAGCTGAGCGTGAAGGCAATGGGATGGATACTCTCCATCCATCCTGTGCTGTTCTATTGTGCTGGCTGAGATTTCCATCATACCATGTTTTTAAGGGTACTGTCAGGATAAAACATAGCCCTGGCTGGTGTGGCTCAGTTGAGCACTGGCCTGTGAACCAAAGAGTCACAGGTTCAATTCCCAGTCAGGGCACAGGCCTGGTTTGTGGGCCAGGTCCCCAGTAGGGAGTGTGTGAGAGGCAACCAACACATTAATGTTTCTCTCCCTCTCTTTCTGCTTCCTTTCCCCTCTCTCAAAAAATAAATAAAATCTCTTTTTAAAAAAATAAAATATAATAAAGCAAAGAAGTTTTTAGAATATAAAACTGACGAGTTTTTTTTTTCAACAGTGTACTTCTCTTACTAAGAGTGCCCATTTCTCAGTCACTACATAAACATTGATTTGGGGCCATTCCAGCACTGGGTCAGGTTGCTTACCCCAGTCTGTGCCCCACTGCCACAGCCAGGAAGCTCCTGTGCCAGACAAAGAATCCGGGAATTATCACTGGAGAACCGAAGGAAGCTGGAAAAATAGGTCAGCTCAAGGACGGTGGGCCAGAGGGGCCTGGCCTCAGTGCTGCCTGTCCACAGGGTGTCCCGCACCCCCTGCCCGCCCAGCAGAGGGAGCACGACCAGAGGCGCCCTGCTGGGGGCGCTGCCCTCACACTCGGGGGCGCTGTCTCCCACCCGAGTCAGAGGCCACTGTCCCCACCGTCTCCAGAAAATGGGCCCCATGCACGTGCAGGCACTGCAGCCAGAACGGGACAGGCACTCACTCAGTCCTCACACACAATCTCATTTTCCCGGGAGGAAGACCAGGGGAAAGGGATTCGCAGGCACGCACTGCCGGTCGCACAACTGGTCACAGGGTGCGAAGTCCAGCACGGGGAACAGACCCCGTACCGGTGTGATGACCATGTGCAGGGCCAGGTGGGCGCCGGGCCTGCCCGGGCATCCCTGCGTGAGGCACGTATCTGTCCAACCGCCAACTGTACACCTGAAACTAACAGGTCGGCTGCGGCTGAAGAAACGAATGTTTCAGAGAGAAACCTGCTGCCCCGAGAACCAGCAGGGGCAGAGCCAGGGCGGGGGGCCCTCAGGGCCGGCTGCCACTCTGCCCACTGAACCCCACCAGTCCGCTCCTTGCTGCTCTGGGCAGTGCTGCAGCGAACCCCCTTGTGCGAATGCCACCGCCCACGGTGTGTGGACACCTGCAGACGTGTCCCCCGTGGGCTCCTGGATTGCGCCCCTGTCCCCAGCCGCAGCTCCTGGAGGGCAGAGGTCGGGGCACACCCGGCACCTGGCACACAGCCGAGACGCCACGAAGCTCGCCTCCCCTCCTCCGCTCGTCCACACGCACTTGTTGAACAGCCATTAGGTGCCAGGCTGGGGGCTGGGGGCTGGGGGCTGGAGATGACGTGGGCGGACGGATGGGAACGAGCGCCCCGCTCTCCCGGACCTGACAACGTCGCGGGAGCTCCGGAGGGAACGGACAAGCCCGTCGGCCTGCAGCGCGAGGTGATACATGGGAAAGACACGGTCAGGCCAAGGGGGGCGGGGGGCGGGGGCGGGGGCGGGGTCGCCCCACAGATGCGTGGTGAGCAAAGAGGCGATGGATGGAACACTTCCGGTGCGCACGCTTACCTTCGCAGCACGAATGATTGTGCAAATGCTGACACCGCTCCCCTCCGTGAAGGGGAGGCTGGGCTGCTCTGAGCTTTGAGTGTGCGGATGAACAAGAGCAGTGAGCGCCGTCCCTGGGGAGCTGGGCCTGACCCCACCTGCAGCTGCCTCTCAGGGGAAAGGGGGTGAGCTCCCCGCCACGCGCCCCAGACACCAGTGTCCCCGGACCAGAGCAATGGTCTCACTCCTCAGCTCCTGGCCTGGAAACTGGGAGGTTTCCCCCTGCCCTCATGTGAAGCCAGACCCCTCCCGTGAAAAGGTGAACATCTTTAACGTGGGCCTTGTCTGGAGGAGGGAAGAAGACTTTGGATGTGAGCATTCAGCTGAACGGAATTCAGTGCGGGTCACGGAAGTTCTTCACACGGAGGAACGGGGCAGGCAGCCCCGGCCCAGGGTGCTGAGTGCGGGCCTTGGGTCAGACACTGGGAACACACTGTGCAGACCTCTTTCTGCTCAAAGTGGCCTTTTCAGGGGCTCATCTCAAGGCCGCGGCCTCGGAAACAGAGGCTGGGCCGTCCCGTGCGAGCCATCGACTCCTGCGTGGTCGGAACGCAGGCTCACGGGGTCCTCGGGCAGCGCTGGCCCGCGACCGGTCTGAGCCGTCCCCGCCCACCTGGGACAGCCAGCCTTGCCCGCCGCTTGGACAGAGCTCCGGAAGGAGGCGAATTAGCCCGGAGGATCTGACGTGAAAGAGGGACGCTGAGCCCCAGGCCACGCCACCTCCGGGGCCGGCCCTGCAGCCTCCAGCGTTGGGGCGGACCCCGGGGCCGGCCGGCCGTGCGTCCACTCCACAGCTCGTCCCTTCGACCAGCGGACTCAACGGCTTAGTTTTCACCAGAGGCCGGACACGCCGGCCACATCCGAAATCCCACCTTCCGCGGCAGTTTTCCTAAATCAGCCCTTTTCCGACAAGACGCCGCACCGCTGGCCCCGTGGCTCAGCCACCTCGGCCCCGAGGGCAGGTCCTCACTTGCTCTGACGCGGCCTCCCCTTCCCTGCAGGGTGGGGTCGGCCCGACAGCTCTGAGGTCCCACCCTGAGGACCCCGGGAAGCGGCGGCCGTCACTCACCGGGTTCCTGAGTCTGCACAGCCAGTTCTTCCAGAGCAGGGCTCCGAGCTGGCGCCCGGCTGGCCACATGCCCCTCTCTCTGGCTGGGGAAACAGGAGCCCAGGTTTATATCCGCGCGCCCAGGCCGGCCGTGCCCTTCAGTCAATCCCAGCGACAGGGAGTGGCTGCAAGACGGATTACCCGCGCCGCGGGAGGCGGCATCGGGTGTCCCCCCTGCTGCGCCCTCTGCTGAGAAGTCTCACCTTTCACGCTGTGCGGGGTTGGGAGGGTGGGTCGTGGGAAGCAGCCCCCGCCGGCCTCTCCCGCAGCACAGGGGCACGCCTGGCTGAGGCTGGCGCGTGCACGGGGTGCGAGCTCACCCTCCCGCGGCCCTGAGCCCCGCTCCCTTGATGCTAATTGGGTGGGATTCCTCCTCCCTCTCCCGGACCCTCAGCGCTGGGAGACCGTGCGTGGGCAGACTGATGGAAAGGAGATAGACAATGTTGGTCGGAGTGGATGGGGGCAGGGGCTCAAGCTCAAGGTCGCTGTGCTGTCTCACCACCCCCGCCCATACCCCCTCTTCACCCATCTCCCCCAAAGGGCTGGGACCCGTGCGCAGAGAGCGGAAGGGCACATCCGGCGCAGCCGCATCGCGCGGAGGAGCCCCGGGCTGGAGAGGTGGGCGGGGAAGAGGGTCGTGCTGTCGGCCCCTCCCGACCGTCCGAGGCTGGAATCCCGCCCTCGCGCCCCCTGTGAGTTGATTGTGTTCCTCCAGGTGAGACATAACGTGTGATTTCTCTTTACTCCGACGCCGGGAGCCTGCTCCTCGCGGGGGAGCAGCCGGCGGCAGAACCAGAGGCACAGGCGCAAAGCCACGTGGGCGGCGGGACTCAGGGCTGCCCCTCCGGGTGCACGCCCAGCTCTGGGGACGCAACTGTTGACCAGCCGCCCGCAGTGGGCCCCAGCTCCGGTGTCGGCTGCACAGCTGGAAAGGCCCAGTGAGTTCCGAGTGCAGATCCCGTTCGAGCGTGTGTGCGTTTCCCAACAGCAGCCGTCCCGGGCGCTGCTGGGGGCCGACGGCCAGCCCAGGCTCCTGCAAGGGCCGGGCGGGGCGGCCCTTCCCTCGCTTCCCCCGGGGTCCAGGCCACACTGCACCTGGGATGGCATCCGCTTGGCGGGCGCGGGAGAGGCCCAGGGAAACATACGTTTGCGCGGGCATGTTTTCATTTTATTTTTTATTATTGTTATTTTTTATATTTTAATCTTATTTTATTTTTTATTTTTATTTTTATTTTATTTTATTTTTCTTTATATTTTATTTGCCTTCACTTTGGGCCTATTGGTCTTTTAGAACAAAGAACCGGAAACACGGGCTGATATGAATCCCAGTATAAGATAATCAGCAGGTGCAAATGGCAAGATGACGAAGATCCTAAAACTAATAGAGCAGGAGGTTGAAGCGACTTTTCAACGGCAGTCTCTGACGGAAAAGGGAGGCTCACTCAGAAGCCCACGGGCGTTTGTAAAAGTGGCAGTGCTTCCGACCCCCGGGAGCCATGACCGAACAGCAACTTTCAGGGGCTGCGCTGGGAGAGTGCCTCCCCGCTGCCCGCCCCCCGCCGCGCAGGCAGGGATGCAGGGCCTCCTAGAACGGCCTGCATGCAGATGAGGTGCAGGCCAGACCCTGGGGGAGCCCAGACCCTGGGGGCGCCAGGCCTTCCCCGCAGCTGGCCTGCAGCTCCAAGTTCCTGCAGAGGCTGCTCCGGGCCATCAGGGGGGGCCCCGGTTCCCCCTCAGCTGCCCAAGCCCCATCAATGGCCGCTTTCAGAGACTGCATCCACCAGGTCCCCTCGCAACGTGCCCACTCCACGCCAGCGGCAGCTCTCGGACCCCAGATTTAACCCACGTTCCAGCCGGCAGGAGGTGCTGTGACGACAGGTAAGCAGACAGGATGCAGCCCTCGGCCCCCACCTTCCCCAGGACCCTTTGCTCCCAGCAGCCGGTGACAGTCCGCAGTGGAGGCTACAGCGTCCAGCCCCCACGGAGCCACGGGAGCTGCAGGAGGGCCATGTCCCTCGCCGACGTGGACACCACACGCCAGAACTGCATCTTTCAAACGCCCTTTCTTAGGGACGGGTGAAGGCATTGCCCCCGGCGGGTGCCCCCGCCCCGCTCCCGAGGGCCAGGTGTGAGCACGTGTCTACGGCAATCTCGCTCCCCGGTCTGCGGCCGGTGGGCGGGGGACTGACTGGACATTCCCACACAAAGACCCAGCCCTCACCTGCCCTGTAACCAGGGCAACTCCCAGCGTGGGGCTCAGCGGCCTCACCGGCACCACAAGGTGAGAGGTCAGCACAGCGAAGGGACCATTGGCCATTTGGAAAGTGGCACCTGACGCTCACTGGACCCAGGTCAACACAGGAACATGGTTTCCTCGTGTCAGGGTCGCAGGTGACGCGGCCCTGACTTCCTGTCCCGGGCAGTGCTGTCACCGGCGATGACAGTGTGAGAGACACGGGCTGGATCTCCCCGAATCTCGTTATTTCTGCCTCCGGGTACTGAAACGGGTCGTTGGTCCCTCTGCCCGGTCAGGTGGCAGGTGGCGTCGGGACTGGTGGGCGGGGCGGGAATGGGGGCAAGCGCAGGCGGGAAGCGGCACACGCCCACCCTGAACCCTGTCCGAGCCGGCTTCTCCCGCAGCAGCTGCGCCTGCAGCAGCTGCACCTGTGACGTGGGGCACTTCACCTGGGACTTCCCCCCAATTCCAAAGTGCTGGACGATGGTCAGCCGGGGGCCGCTCCCGCACTGGCCTCGTGCAGGGCGTCACCGGAAGGAAAGGCGCGGTGACACAGCTGACCCCGCCCCCCCAGATCCAGCGAGATTCGTCCAGCAGAGCAAACCCAACCCTGTCCCTAATTCTCCCCACTCGCTCAGACAGTGTGGGGGGGGGGGGAGCGAGCTGACATCACGTGGTCCTGCTCAGGGGGTGGCTGTCGGGCGTGGAGGGAGACTCGGGGTGGGGCGGCCAGGCAGGGTGCGGGACGGCAGCCTCCAGGAACCCAGGGAGCGTGTTTGGGGACTTTCCCCGGTCACCTCCAGTCACCCTGGTCACCAGACTAAACTCAGCTGAGCTCAGTGCTCAGGACAGAGGTCTCATGACAGATGAGTGATTGTTGTTATTATCCCATCAGAACGAGCAGCTTTGTCCAGGGGTGCTGCCTGGGTGGGGTGCTGTCCGGCCCCCACGAAGTCCTCACGCAGCCCGCCTCAGTGACACCAGAGGGGCCGGGGACTCAGGAGCAGCCCCAGTGGGACGTGGAGTGCCTTTCCACGCGTGGCCAGCAGGGGGCAGCACAGCCCCACCTGAGAGCCCCCGCATCCGGGAAGCCAGCAGAGCAGTCTGCCCCCAGCACCCTGCACCCCGCACCCCGCCCAGGAGGAGTCCGGCACAGGATGGAGAAGGCACCCGAGGGACCCAGCCCGTCTCCGGATGGGAGCAGCCTCCTCTTCAGCTTAAGGGCCGTCAGGGTCCACGGTCTGTGTCCTCTCTGCCTCGCCAGGGTCCTCTCAAGAAGTGGCGGGGACCCCAGGGCCACACTTGCCTGGGAGGGGTGTGAGGGGCTCCCCCAGGTCAGCTGGGTCCTGGCGGCCCCGCACACGGACCCCACCCTCCAGGGCTGCTCCTCCCGGTCAGCCTCCTGTTGGGGCGCAGCAGGGGGTGCTGAGACCCCCTCCCCCCGACAGCCTCCGGCCCGAGGAGAGGTGGAGCTCTTCAGCACCCAGAGGGACGGTGGTCCCTGCTGTGCTCGGGCTCAGCACACCCTGACCCGCCTGCGTCTGACCCTCGGCTGCCGGTGAGTGTCGGAATCCAGGGACCACACCTGCCACACCAGGGTCCCGACCCTTCCCTGCCACCGGGTCACGCAGCTCACTGCCCGGGCTGAGCGGCAGGACGCGGCCCCAGCACCCACCCAGGGCACACAGGACCGAGTACCCGAGAAAGGCCTCCGGCGGGCGTGCCGAAGGTGGAGCGTTCGAATCCACCGTCCCGGGGCCTGCCCCAGACCCGTCCAGCCGCAGGGTGGAGGGTAGGCGGGGATCACGGCAGTTCCAGGGCTGACGCAGAAGGTTCCGGGGACGTGGCTGTTTGTGACTCAGGAACTGTGCAAGACACTTGACCCTGGACCCCCGCCACGACCACCTGCACTGCTGGGAACCCGCCTGCAGCCCCCCTGCCTCGCCGGCTCCCAACACCAGGGGCCCCTGAGCAGCGTGGGCCTGAGCGGCACAGGGAGTCACTGGGAAACCCCGCATCTGCGTGGACCTCACAGTGCGAGCCGGCACGCTTGGCCGTCTCCCCTCCCCCCTCGAACAGAGTGTGCAGGGTCACAGCAAGGATCTGGGCGGGACTTTATTTGCAGCACCAAGGACGCTCATTGTCGAGACGTGAGGACTTCAGGCCATCCCCAGCCGCTTCTTGATGAAGTGGGTGACCAGCTTCTGCGGCCGCTGCTGGTACTCCACCAGCACCTCGTGGGGGCTGCTGACCTGGTCCCCCTGCAGGCGGTCGAGTAAGGTGACGCACACCACGGCCGCTGCGGAGAGTGAAGGCCAAGTCAACCCAGAGCGCTGGGCTCCTCCCTCGGCCCACTGGACGGGGACGAGGCCCCCACAGTGACCAGCAGGCGGTGGGGGGGAGGGGCGAATGGGGATCACAGCAAGTTCCAGGCCCTGCTCCTCCGGCTGCCCTGCCCTGCCCTGCCCTGCCCACTCCTCATTCTCTGTCCCTTTGCTTCCAAGAGGCCCAGGCATGTCCCAGGGCCAGCCCAGGGTCTGCACCGCCTTGAAAGGCAAGTGACAGTAACGAGGAAGCAGGAATCCTGGACGGCAGAGCTGGCCCTTCCTTGCAGGGTGGCTAGGAAGGGCCTCGAGGTGGACAAGCCCCAGCCCAAGTCCAGATTGGGAAGCCAGGCCCATCTCGGGGCCTTGGGTGGCCTTATCGCCTCAAAACCTGAGTGGAGTCTGGGGGCCTTCCGGTCACCTTCCTCAGTGCACTGGGTGGCACATGAGTCCTTGCAGAGACACTGAGATTCGGCAATTGGCCATGTGACAATCAAAGGCGGTCTGAGCACAGGGGTGCACCGTACCACCCCGTCCCGGGCAGGCCCTGGGCACAGGGTGGGCTCTTGGGAGGACCAGGAGAGGGTGCCGAGGCTGGCCAGTGGGGCGGCGGCCCAGCGCCCACCGCCCACCTACCTGGGACGCCGCAGGCACTGCACATGGCACCGAGGACGGTCGACTCCATCTCAATGTTGCGGACGCCGGCCGCGTGGGCCGCCCGCAGATACTCCTGCTTCTCTTTATCCGTGTAGGAGCACAGAGCACCGTCCAGGCGGCCTTGGCCTGGGGACACAAGGAGGGGTCCACACTGACACGGCTGCGCTGCCCACAGGGATGCTCTCAGCCCCTCCGGCCCACCTCCGCGGGAGCCCGGACCACCCGCACACACGCGGGCATTACAACCAATGCAGGAACACTGGTGCGGCAGGAGGCGGGGAAGCCCCAGCCCGCAGGGGACCGGCTGCCCCATCGTCACCTTCGTAGAAGTCCGAGGTGCACATGGTGTTGCCCAGGACCGTCGGGATGTCCTTCAGGTCCTTGGAGCACTGCAGCAGCTCCTGCGCCAGCTGCGCATCCAGGACGGGGCTGCGCACGACCCGCTTCCCCAGCACCATCTGCTCGAACTCCGGCTTGAAGCAGGCGTCCACCGCCTGCTGGGTGATGACCACGGAGCCGGGCTCCAGGCCTGAAGGAGGAAGAGGCGTCACGGCCACGCGGGGTGGACAGAGGGTGCAGCCAGCACACAAAGGAGGACGACCCACGTGTGCGGCGAAATGCAGCGGCAGCAGTCCCGTGCTCAAAAGGAGGGGTGAGGGTCTATCTCCCCCTCAAATCCCTGACACTGCGGGAAGGCCGGCCCACGCCTTGCGGAAAACAGAGGAGAAAGGTGCCAAGCAGTAGGAAGGACCAGAAACCTCCCCTCCTGAGCTACCTGTCCTCACTCAGCTCTACTTTCACCTGCCGGGCACGCCGGGACCGCAGTGCGTTTCACCGGCCCCTGTTTTTTGTGCCTTTCTGTTTTGGGAAGATTCCAAGCAAATACAAAAGTGGGCGAGAATCACACAGTGAGCTGTGTGCACCCCAGCCGGGCGGCACCTGGACCGACTCCTGGCCATTGTGTGTTCCTTCAGGGCCGATGCCTTCTTACCTAGATTTGCATTCTCTCCCCCTCCCCCCACCCCCACTGCCCTTGACTTTCCTGCAGGGCTTCCTGTGAGGTGCGTCAGACCCTCGCGGGAGGCAGGTGGGGGAGTGGCGGGAAGGGTCAGTGCAGCAGCGCAGGGGGTGGCGAAGGGCAGAGAGGAAGCCAGCGCACAAGCCGCTCCCCGTGCGCGAGCAGCTGCGTGGCCCAGGGCCGGCCACTGTGGGCTGGACGTGTGTGGGTGGGCGGCCGCTTCCCATGCCTCCTGCTGCGGGGTCCGGGACAGGAGCTCCGGTGCCCGCGCCCACCCTCTGTGGGGGACTGAGTGCGTGCCCCCTCACCACACCCCACGCAGAGGCCACCTGCCCCTCACCTATGCCGCCGGACGTGCCGATGCGGATGATGGCAACGCCGGAGCAGCGCGCGTGGTACAGCAGCTTGAGGAGTTCGTGCAGCATGATGGACGTGGAGGGGATGCCCATCCCGTGCTGGCCCGGGAGAGACGCAGCGTTACAGCCCGCAGCCCCCACGCATGTTCTGTGGGCGCTCCCGCCCGTGGTCCCCGAGGATGCACCTCAACACAAAGGCTTAGAAGAGAGGACACTTCCAGCCCCAGCTGGTGTGGCTCAGTGGGCTGAGCACTGTCCTGAGAACCAAAGCATCGCCGGTTCGATTCCCAGTCAGGGCACAGGCCTGCGTTGCGGGCCAGGTCCCCAGTAGGGGGCGCTCAAAAGGGAACCACACACTGATGCTTCTCTCCCTCTTTCTCCCTCCCTTCCCCTCTCTAAAACTAGAACACTTTGGGAAGCAGGAGAGCTCGCACTGTCCCCATGCAGGGTGAATGCAAGGTGACAGCCAGCCCCACCAGCCCCCCCCCAGGTGCCGACCCCAGGCGCACCAGGCTGGCTTTTCTCTCTCAGCCATGCTGAGTGCTGATCACCCCGTGATGGGCCCCAGGGCGAGGCTCGGTTGGCGGGGTTCTGTCTCGTCCCTTCTGTGCCTCATCCTGTGTTCCCAAGCCCCGCCTCCTGCCCTTCCAGGGCCACCTCCTCCAGGGTGCACCCGGGGCTGCTGCACAAGCAGGTGCTGCTCCTGAGGCAGGGACTCCCGGCCCCACGGGTGCACAGGAAGTGAGGGGGCCTGGACCCTGCCTGAGGGACTGGGGCGGGGGAAGGGCCTGCAGAGCCCAGGGCGGCCACCGGGGGCAGTACTCACGCTGACGGACAGCACAGGGCCCGCTTTGTACATGACGTAGCGGTCGGTCCCCGAGCAGATGTTGGGGTAGTCCTCGCCCGGGCGGCTGAGGCCGAGCTCCGAGCCCACGTACTGGATGAAGGCCTTCATCCGGGAGGCGCTGCCGCCCACACACACGAACTGTGGACACGGACAGACAGACAGCAGGACCGTCAGCCCGGGGGCGGCCCACACCTGCACAGCAGGGCCCCAACCAGCAGCACATGCCCCTCCCGGAACGTGCTAGAAACGCCAGTCCCCTGGCCCTCACCAGACGGATCACACCCAGGGAGGCCTCCTGCCAACTGGGCACTCCCTGGAGTTTGGGGGTCCTGGCCCCCGAGATTCCCGTGTGGGGTAGGAGGCCCTGGCACGGCGCGGCCGCCGGCCACGGCTCCCAGGGACACAGACGCAGGAGCTGCAGGACATGCAGCGGGTTTGCCCCCCGCCCACCAGCCTGCACCCAGCAGGGGGCCGGCGGCTCAGTGTCCTGGCGGCAGCCAGGTGCGGAGCAAGGCGGCGTGGGCTTCTCACCTGTGCGACCAGGGCCCCGCAGCCCAGCTACACAACGGGCTCCTGCCCCCACCTCTCGCCCGGCCGCCCGAGCGCCCAAGGGCCAAGGTGCGGAAAGTGGCAGCCGCGGGGGCGGGGGCGGGGGCAGAGGGCTGAAAGCTTCCGTCTGCGGAGCAGGGTCGGTGAAAGCGCCCTTTTCCTTTTGTCCGACACAAGAAACGCAAGCAAGCACGCCGGGGCGAGGGAGCTGGCTGACCGAAGAACCGCTCGTCTCCGAGGAAGAGAAAGGAAATCACGCTCCCCGGGAGACCAGTCGCGGAGCGAACGGGGAGCAGAAGGGGACGGCGGGGGGCGGAAGCACAGGAGCCAGCGAGCCAGCGAGCCTGCGAGCACGGCGCCGGCGGTCGGAGCCCGGCTGTCGGACCGCGTGTTCCGGTTTCAGGTTCTGAACGCGGCCAGCGCTCGCCCGCGGGATGGGACGTTTCCGGGGGCCTGAGCCAGGACCGGCCGGAGCCGAGAGCCCACACTTTGTGGGGAGCATCGCCGGCGGCTGCGTGCGAGGCCACGGAGGGATCGGTGTCAACGTGCATCTCACACTCTCACACTCACTCTCACACTCACACAGTCACACACACACACATTCTCACTCACACACATGCTGACACTCACTCTCACATTCTCACACACTCACATGCTCACAATCACACACTCTCTCACAGTCACACTCGCACGCACACACACACTCAGTCACACTCGCATGCTCAGTCACACACACTCACACACTGACACACACTCTCACGCTCACGCTCACACACACTCACACACATTCTCACTCTCACTCACAATCACACACACTCACACTCTCACACTCACACACACACCGCAATCACTCTCACTGAGTGCCCCGTCCCCTTTTCTCCGTTCTCTCCATGAGGCTCGGGGACTCACTTCCATCGGCCCCAGGAGACAGTGGGCGGGTGAGAACTCAGAGGGGCCGCCGTGGCGGCGTTTCCACGAGTTCCTCTACTCACCAGCTCCTACCCTTGGACAGTGACGGTGGGGAGAAGCCCACCGTATACCTATCACCTGTGACCCTGCCCTCTGTCGCCCCGGCCCTCTGCGAGGGGGCCACAACTCCTGTCCCCAGGGAGGCGGCCGTGGGGGTAAAAGTCCCCAGAATCGCAGCCCCACTCCTTACCTTCACGTCCCCAAACATGGCCGGGAGGTCGTGCGCGCTGGTGCTGAGGTCCAGGTGGTAGAGGATGTCCTCCTTCATCCCGGCCAGGTGTGGATTGCCAAGATGGATGCCGTGGTCACTGTGCCAAACCAGGGAAGCAGGTCAGCAGAGCACTGGCGCCCGGTGGCCGACGTGGTGACAAAGTGCCCCGCGCCAGCGGGGAGCGTGTGGCGCAGACAGGGAAGGACAGACCCCTGCTGCGAGGCCCCCTCCCCTCGCCCAGGGCCCCGTCTGGGGGACCCACACAGAGCAAGATCCAAAGGTCGGTCACACAGAAAGAGCACGGCCGGTCGCCGCCCAGCTCAAGTCCACCTGGCACACAAACCTGACCTTGTTTTTAAAATAACACACTCGCCACGGACTGCCGTGGCAGCCAGACGCTGCTGGACACCAAGTGTTTTTGGTGTCTTTGCAACCATTTCAGCTTTGCCACGACCACTCAGCTCGGCCACCGTCGCGTGACGGGGACCACGGACAACGTGCACATGCGTGTGGTCGCTGCAGTGACACGGCACTCACAGAACAAACGCCCAGGTCCCAAGCGGGTCTTCCCCTGCAAAGTCCCTGGGAGCAAACCCTAGCCGCGCCTCCTTCCGCACGGAGCCTCCTGACTGACGCCCGCACACGGGTGCTCCCCAAGCCCGGAGCAGCGGGGAGGCCGGCGTGGGCCCCTGGCTGCAGCGACCAGGGCGTCCCGGCTCTTCCTGCTGCGTCTGGCTTCCTGCCCAGAACCCGCTGGAGACAGAAAAGCACGCCAGGGACGACGGTCTCCGCAGCCCGTGACTTGGAAATCCCAGGGCTTCCCGCGGGCCGGCTGGCACGTCCTGGCCGCCGTGCAGCCGCGCCAACGAGCCCCTGGCACAGAGCGCGCCGGCACGCCCGGGAGCCGCTTGCCCGCAGCTCCAGCCCCTGGGGCAGTGGCCTCCTCCTGCGGACCCACGTGTCCAGGGGGTTTTCCGGCATTGCAGCTCTCGCTAAAAACGCACGAGTTTCTGCCAGACAGATGCTGAGGACGGCCACAGCGCCCATGTTTGTTTATTTCCATCTACTTATCGTTGCCTTGGGTACAGGGAGTCTTTCCCGAGAAAACACGCTCTCCGTCGACCTCCAGTAACCAAGGAAAGTAGTTCCGGCCCACACTGAGTGCCTGCTCCGCGCCGGTCCCTCCGCCTATTCGTGCGATGGACACAATCGCTTTTGTTACCTCCGGTAACCAAGTCCCGAAGGCCAGGCCGGGTCTTTCTTGTCTGCGAGTCCCCGGAGCCTACGCAGCCCCAGGAAACCAGCCCAGAGGCCCCGCCTGCCTCACCATCTCTTCCCCAGGTCTGTCCCCGCCCCCATCGGCGTCCTGCTGTGTCTCCAGCCAGCTGGGCGTCAGCAGCCCAGACCGGGCGCCCGCGCCCATGCCCCCTCCCCCTCCTCGCAGGGCATCCAAGCCAACGCACATCTGGACATGTTCAAAAGGCTGACTCACTGGGCTGGCCAAAAAGTCTTTTACATTTTTTCCATAAAACAAAAGGCACATTTTTTCATTTTCACCAAAAGCCCTTTGGATTTGGATATTTGGAGTATGCCGGCTCTCTCCCGCTGTTGGCTTCCAGTGGGGAGGGGCCGGGGGGCTGCTAAACATCTTCCAGGGCTTCAGACGGCCCCACAGCAGAGGACTGTGTGGCCACAATGTCAGGGGTACCAAGAACCTTCGCAAACCACTCCTGACACATTCGATCAGTCACAGCACCTTCTCCACACACTGCACATGTCCTTTTTCCTGCATTTCCACTGCGTCTTTACCTTCCCTTTAATAATAAAGCGTGAAATGCCAAAAGTGTTGCATGTTTCCTTCCATCTTCAACATTGAAATGGCTGCACAAAAATTTACCATTTTTGATAAATGTTTTATTTTTTTCAAAGATTTTATTTATTTTTAAAGAGAAGGGAAGGGAGGAAGAAAGAGAGGGAGAGAACCATCAATGTGTGGTTGCCTCTCACATACCCCCCAACTAGGGACCTGGCCCGCAACCCAGGCATGTGCCCTGACTGGGAATCGAACCAGCGACCCTTTGCTCACAGTCTGGCGCTCAGTCCACTGAGCCATACCAGACAGGGCTGATCATTTTTTTAAAAATGCATGTCGACATGACAGCTGTCACAATACAATCGAACAAAATTGTTTCTAAAGAAGTTAAAGACAGCTCAGCACTACTGTAGCCATCATGGTACTGAAAATAACGTAATGAAGTTTTTGCCCAACCCAATACACAGCTGAGCGCAAAATCCTCAGGAGAGACAGAAAGCTCTTTTTACAAAGGGGAGTGCTGGCTGACAGCCAAAGGCTGGGCTGGGCTGGGCTGCAGACACCTGGAGGTTCGAGCCGGCCATCCCAGCAGGAGCCGGCTGCAGCTGGGCGGACAGCCAGTCACCCCGGGACCTGGGGCCACACCTGTCCACCGCAGCCCCTGCCGGGTCCCGACCGGGCTCCCCGGGTCTCCAGACCAGGCGTGTCCCTCTCTCCTGGGCAGGGAGGCCTCTTCCGCGGGACCAAACCCGGGCTCCTGTGTAACCAGGACGATCCCTGATCTTGAGGCAGAAATGCTGACGTCGCACCACAGCCTCAACACCCCTCAGTGACCACAGCTGCTCACTTGGCCCCGTCCCCGGGAGGGAGACCTCAGGGTGCGGCGCGCACCCCGTCTCGAGAGAAGGGCCACCGGCACCCGGCGGGACCGACGCAGCGGGGTACAGCGACACTGCGTGGTCACACGTTGCGAAACAGAAAACCTTCCTCTTCTCTCTGATTCCAGAAACAGGCGAAGGCCACAGGGTGTGACCGGTGACCGCGACGATGTTGAAATCCTGGGTCGGCCAAAAAGGTCCTTCGGGGTTTTCCAAAGACGGCTCTGGGGGCGCTGAGCTGTCTCTAACTCCATGTGAAACCATTCTGTTAGACCGTGTTGTGACAGCTGTCCTACCAGCGCGCATTTGAAGAAACGTGCCAGAACGGGTGGACTTCTGTGGAACCCTTGTGATCTTGAAGATGGAAGAAGATACGCAACATTTTTGGCAGAGTGCGCTTCACTATTTCGAGAAAGGTAAAAACGCAGCTGAACTGCAAGAAGCGGACGTGGGCAGTGTGCGGAGAAGGCGCTGTGGCTGACTGACCGGCCGTGTCAGAGGCGGCGTGCGCAGCTCCGGCTGGAGATCTCCGCTGGACGGTGCTCCGAGGCCGGGCCGACAGCGGAAGTTGGCAGCGATCAGATCGAGAACCATCAACGTTCGACCACACGAGAGACAGCCGACACCCTCAAAATATCCAACTATATAAAGTTATTGGTGAAAATGAAACCAAATGTGTCCTTTATTTTATGGGGAAAAGACGTCACGGACTCTCTGGCCGGCCCACGAAGTGCACCGTGCCATGACCCCCCAGGATGTGCTCACACGTACACTTTACAAGATTTTCCAGTGGCGAGGCAGAGGTGCGGGACTTGCAAAACAATTTCTCCAGCCCACCCACAAATCAGGTGACTTCCTTGGGCATCGCTGCGTCACGTCACCGAGCGGGGACAGAGCCCCCACTTTCACCGTGAGACGCGGAACGAACGAGAACCGCTCGCTCCCGGCGACCGGCGGGGAGGACGACACACCCCCCACCCTCCTGCAGCCCAGGGAGGGCGCCGTCCCAGGGCAGGGCAGAGGGGCAGCTTGGCAGGTGCAACGTCCACGCAGGAAGTGGCACTAAGACAAGAAGTGTGTGCTGCTCCCGCAAATAACCAGAAAAGAGAATCGCAAAGGAGAACTACGAGATGGCGCAGAGAAGCCCCGGAGGCACGGAAGCTTCAGGACCAAAGAAGAGCAGGGAGAAGCAGGGGCTGAGTTTGGGAGCGTGCCGGGTGTCGGATAAACCCCCCAGGCCTCGACCTGAGCTCTGAGCCCGGGTCCCCCTAGACCGCGTCTCCGGAGGGCCGAGCGCAGGCCGGGCCAGACCAGGTCTCCAGCCCAGCGAGGGCCCCTCCACCCCGGCGGCCGTCCCCTGGGGCTGTCCGGGGGATCAGCGTGCTCACACAGTCAGTTCTGGTGAAGAAACCACGGGCACCCAGAAACCCAGCCGTCGGGGAGTCTCACCTGGCACGCTCCTTTCCCTTGGGGTCAGTCTCTGAGTTGGCCATCTCTCACCAGCGGCAGAACCCTGGGGGGAAACAGCATGGGACAGTGTTAACCTGTGAACAGCTTCAAGTCAGTCTGAAGGGGTGAGGTCAGGGCGCCGTGGAGCCGGGGAGACGCCGAGAGGGGCCTGGGGAGGGTGCGGCAGGGGCTCCCGATCAGCCACAGCTTCCAGCCTCAGCAGCCGCCCGACACCGGGGGTCCTCCCTGCTCTCCTGTGGGGACCCTGATGTTTGCCAAGGGCACCAGCACCTCCTTGGTCCGGCCGCCTCTTGCCGAAGTGGTTTAGCAGCAGTGAGCCACGGAGGGTCCAAGGTCACTCGGACCAGCAGCAGCGCTGTGCTAGCCTGTGGAAGGTGACCCGGACCCCGCAGCCCCCGCCTCGCTGCCCTGCCCTTCCAGAACATCGGGGGTGTCCCACCAGACCTCGAGGGCCACTTGGGGACCTGCCACGGAAGGACAAGGAGGACCTGAGGCCGGGTGACTCGGTCCTCTGCTCTGCCCCCGCCCCAGTGCCAGAGGGAGGGGCGGGCACAGCTCGGGGACTGCACGGGGCCCGGCCACCAAGCACTGGCCTCCGCCCGGGTCTCCGCGTGGGGGACGAGGGCCGAGCTCGTGCAGGGAACTCGGCCGCAGAGCCCTGGTCCCTGGGCACCTCCCCCGGCACCTGCCTGGCTCCTGGTCCCCCCGGCCTGGCGGGGAGGACACGGCACTTAGAGGCAGCGGCGTGAAGCCATGGCCACCCGACGCCCAGGCAGTGAATCCAGTGAGCGGAGTCCGTGGACCGGCCAGGCCCGTCCCGTGGGGGACACGTTCCCGCCCAGGGACTTCCCCAGCCTCCTGCCAGAAACCAGGGCCCCCCGAGCGAGCCCCCCAAGTGCCCCACAGTGGAGAAAGGGGTGGATGCCCGTGGTCACCACCATGAAACATGGGCCATACCTGGCCCACTCCTGAAGCCAGAGAAGAGCACACAGGGTGGGCCGGGGGGCCGTGCTCTGCTGCGGCTTCTGCCTGTCCCCCCCCGCCCGTGCCTGGCCAGGCCCCCCGGCACCAACACAACTCCCCTCTGCCTGCACTCCCACCCGGAAGGGCCCCACCCCGCTCTGCACCCGGGGCTGCCCTGCCTGCCGCCAGACCCAGCTCGTCAAAACAGAAACGAAAACCCTACGCCAGTCTTCGTTGTCTTAGCGGGCAAGAAGAAGCTCTGAGACGCCCTGCGTTAAAATCACAGCGGCCGAAGGGCGAGAGAAAGGGAACGGCCAGCCCGCTGGCCTGCAGGCGCCGGTGCTGACGGAAGCCCGCTCCCAGGCCGGGCGTCCGTCGGGGTGCAGGGTTAGTCTCCAGGTGGCCGTCTCCAGGGCGACCCAGAAGAGAGACCCGCCAGGCACTGCTGGACCGGGGAGACCCTGCTTCTTACTTCCACGGGGGCTCCAGGGACTGTGCCGGGCCCACGGCTGAATGAGCCGGCTCCGCCTCGCCCTTCCCCTGCCCCAACCCCTCAGGCTCTCGCTCCCGTAGATCCTTCCAGAATCCACTCCGTCCGCCCCACCCCTGCGCTGCCCGTGCACAGAAAACGCTCGCGGAACTCCAGGACCGAGGGCCTGCCTTCCCCCCCCCCCCCCAACCCGGCCTCCTCTTCCTTGGGGTCCGGGCCCCAAGGCCACTCTGAAAAAGGCTTTCTTTCAGCCATGGGAGCTGATTTTTGGTTTAACATCGCCTGTGAAAGTAAGAACCAGAGAGGCAGATTATTTTGTATAAATAGCTTAGTGTTGCCAGTGAACACAGAGTCCAGCCTAAGAGAAAGTCCCCACACGAGTTCATTTGAGCCAAACTGAGGTCAGTTGCCGGGAAGGAAAATATCAACAGACTGAGAAAACCTCCCGGGAACAGCGGCTGGCAGCCCATTTTACGCACTAGATTGGGGGGGGGGCGGGGACGGAAGCGGGGGAGGGCTCCGTGAGGACCACGGGGGCAGACTGGGGAGGAGAACGCACAGCGGGCAAAGCTCTGGGATGGGATAAAAAGTAAGAGAGACACAGACACCTCTTTCAGGTGGTGAGCACAGGGCAGTTAACATTCACAGTGCGGAGACAAGGTGTGGGGGGTGGAGGGGGCCAGACAACAGAAGCAGGAGGCCCGTGCCCCCCAGGCTCCTGGCTGCGCCCTGAGGGGCCTGAGGAAGAAGAGGACTGGACGTCTGTTTCAAAGGCGTGAGCCGCACCCACGACACGCAGACTCCCGAGGGCCGGAGTCTGCAGCACCTGGTGCCGGGAGCAGGGACCCAGGGGCGACGAGCCGTCGTCCGGGCCAACACACCAACCAACGTGGTTGGAACGGGCATCAGCCCGGGTGAGGGCCGGCAACACCGGGTGCTTTTCGGTCAGGTCGTGCGGTGTGTGGGATTGCAGAGGAAAAGGGCATTTTTCCAAGGTCGCTCTCTCGTGCGACAGCCCTCTCCTTGGTGAGCGGAAGCCTTGCTCTCTCTCCGGCAGTCGCCGCACCCCGCGGGCACGGGTCGAGCATTTAAGAGCCACGAGGGCGCTCGCCGCCACGAAGGCGTCCGTGGGAGGATGAGTTGGACGTGGGCCGGGGAAGAACACTAGGTTCCCTGCCAACCGCCAGCAGAAGTCCACTCGACGAGAGGCACACTGTGAAAGCACTCACAAGCCCATGCCCGCAGCACAGCCCCCAGTCAGGGCTGAGGCTTGGGGGAGAGAGCAATGAGGTTTCCCTTCAATTGGCGTTTTTTCCTTACAAGCGCCTCTGCGCATTCTTTCTTGAAAAGCTGCTTTTTGCAGCCCTTTTGATTCTGCCTTTTCCCTCCGCCCGCCTGTAAGCAGAAAAAAGCTGATAGTAAATGAGTGTTTTGGTTTCAACCGGACTCCGGAGATTGCTTTGAGAACTCAGAGTCAGTTCCAGGGTTATCTGTGAGTGTCTCAGCTTCTTGCTGAAGCGCCGAAGAGAAGAGGCATTCCTCCCTCCGGCTGGAGATCTCCGGCGCTCCTGCGTGAGCAGGGGCCTTGCGGAGGAGCCTGGGGTCAATCCCCGAGACATGCAGGTGCCCTCACAGGGAGTTCCAGTCACGGTGACGTAACTCTGGGCTCGGTCAGGAAGCGAGATATAAAGGTTGGTCCCCTGGCGCTTCGGGCCCCCCTCGCAGTCTTAGACACGTGGGAGAAACCTGAAACCCGTAAGCGGGGTCAGGGTCCCCCGGACACCAGGCAGCCCCCGCCCCCGATGGTTCTCACCATCGGCACATTATGACCCACCACACTCTCTTCACCAAAAACAAGTAGGATTTAAAGGTGCAGACGGAGTAAAAGCAAAAGCGGCTTTGTAACCGCCGCACTTGTGGCGGGAGGAATATCAGAAAAAGTTCCTTTTATTTGTTAAAGAATTTTTAAAAAAACTTTCTGCGAATCCTCAACCATGGGCAATGGGGTCTCTAAAGAGCAAGAGCAATGTTGTATGCTAATTTAGCAGCTTTTTAAGACTGCTAGATGTGTCCCTGAGGAGGGACCTTTAGACGTTGCTATTCAGAGAAATGCTGGGCAGAGGTTGAAACAGCACCAGGTGGTGTGAGATAAAGGGCAGCGTCTCCCTCCCTCCTCCTTGAGAGCATTTAATTTGAAAATACTGGTTTGCTTGAATTTTATTTTTGTTTCTGTGTTAAAAGTCACGTCTCAGTCTCAAAATGTTTTGGTAAATAGAATGAAATCTCTGGTGTTCTTACATCATAAGGATTCTTCTCAGAAAGAATTTAAATTGATTTAAAAAAAAGAGAGAGAGAGAGAGAGGACCTGGCTGGTGTAGCTCAGTGGATTGAGCATGGACTGCAAACCGAAGTGTCGCAGGTTCGATTCCCAGTCAAGGCACATGCCTGGGTTGCAGGCCACGGCTCCCCAGCAACCGCACATTGATGTTTCTCTCTCTCTCTCTCTCTCTCTCTCTCTCTCCCTCCCTTCCCTCTCTAAGAAATAAATAAATAAAATCTTTAAAAAGAAAAGAAAAGAAAGATCTTACTTCCCTCAGACGGCAAAAAGCACAGGAAGAAAAACAATGGAAAAACGTGTCTTCTACCGACTCTGCACCCTCTTTCTGAGGGCCCAGGGACCGCTTCGGTCCTGGGAGCAAGCCTGCAGCGCCTGGCACCCCCCTCCCTCTCTCTTCCCCAGCCTCCCGGACGTCGGCAGGGCACTCGGTAATGAGACAGCTCGCGTCTGAGCACACTCCAGCAATGCAGTAATCAATGCGAATTAACAACGACAACAACAGAACAACAAAAAGTAAATGTGGCTGCCAGTAGAGAAAAAACTGTTTCTGAAAGTTGTGAGTGTGTTCATAAATGTGTCAATCTCAAGCATGCTATAAAGTGGGACGGGGGTGTGACGTGTTCAAGAAATACTAAGAATCCTCCTTGTTGATGCCGGAGCCGTGACCTTGTATTGTGAAAATAAGATATAAGTGTACTGTCTCCCGGGGGGCACTAGCCCTCTCCACAGAAGACTAAGTCCCGCTTTTTAACTCAATCCAGGTAAACACGGCCGTTTCCTTGGGGAAGAACTGGCTATTCTCCCGCGGGGAGCGGTGAGTCAACCGAGTTATGAAAGGCATTTGGCGCCTCACCACTTTTGTCTAAGACATATTTGAGCAGCACCCCTCCCAGTTTTCCTTGCAAAGGCTAAACCTAAAAGCTAAAGGGGCAGTTAACTTGCTGCTCAAACTCACTGCAGCTCGCAAAAATGGCAGAGGGCCTGCCTTTCCGAACCTAACAAAATAAAACAAAGACAAATGGCACTTTTAAAACGGAGGCTACTTTTCAGCCAACTGCTCCTTCCCTGCTGCAAACCAGAAAGCCAAGGGTTAAAGGCTTAAACGAGCCCTTCCAGAAGGGCGAAAATCAGACCCCCAAAGCTAAACAGAAAAAGTAGTAGAAAAAGTTAAAGGCCTGTTTCTTTATCATTCCCAAGCCAAGCAGATTGTTGAAGAATGCCCTGACTGCCAAGCCCTTACTAAGGCGCCCCCACCCACGGGAGCTGACCCTCAAGGACTAGGTTCTCAGAGGATTTAGCCAACAGATGTCACTCATCACGCTCCCTTTGGAAAATCCAAGTACATTCATATTTCTATTGATACTTACTCTGGTGCCCTACATGCATCTGCTTTGACAGGAAAATCTGCTAAAAATATACCAGCCCGTTGGCCTGAGGCCCTTAGTCATTTAGGGTGGCCTCAGCACATTAAAACTGATAACGGCCCAGGATACCTTGCGGCCTCAGCACATTAAAATTGATAACGGCCCAGGGCACCTTGCCCGTTCTACTCAGGCTTCCCTTCAGCACTGGAATATCCAGCATGAGACAGGAGCACCTTGCAATCCATCCTTTCACGCAATCGTAGAACGGACACATCGTACCTTTAACATTCTTCTTAAAAACACAAAAAAGGGGGAGTCAGGAGTCTACCCCCCAAAATTTGACTATGTTAACTATGTTCACCTATAATTTTCTACACTGTGATGAGTCACTCTGTACTCCAATGGAGAAACATCTTCAGAAGAAAGAGCCAAAGTCATCTTATCCTCAGGTTTTATAGAGAGACCCGCTGGGAGATGGCTCTTGGCAGGGCCCTGTACTGCCCTGAACTTGGGGGACAGGGTGTGCATGTGTTTCCATCCCTGTGGGTCCCGTCTGGCTCCCAGGTACAAGGGTGAAGCCTCATCATGGACGAAACAGACGTCAAGCTCTGCCACCCGGAAACGAAACCCAACCGGCCCCCAGACCAGACAGCCCGTTAGGAGAAAACAAGCACTGGATTCTGGTGCCAAAAAATACAGTTTATGTTGCCAAGTATTTACTGTAGCTTATTTTTCTGTTCTTATTGACCCTTTGTGCTTCCCTTTAAAGGAGCAACTTCATGCTTCAAGCAAAGAGCCGTGCAGTGATCACTATCAGCTCTCTGTGACGACCGCAATGAACCCACGTATCCAGGAGGGGCTTTATCGTACTCTCAATGCCCCCCACCCCCCCCGTTCCTCCTTGTACTTTAGACCCTGGCCATAAAGATTCCGTCTTCTGGTCTTTGCACCGAGCACTGAATGCCACAGTTGCTTATCTCCCCAAAAGTCCTTTTGCAGTGGAGAGTTGGGGCGCTCCCTGGAGAATATTAGCTAAGCCTGACGAAACAGTGGTTCTGGCTCTGCCTCTATTCCTATACACTAATGTGTGGTGGGAGGGGCTCGGCACTGGGGCACATATTATCAGAATTGTTTCTCCCAACCACACTAGCCCTTGGCGTTGCAATTCTTGGAAAAGGGGCTTGCCTTTTCTTGCTAGAAAACGCCTGCATGAAGAATTTTTTACATGCCTCCACCAGGATGGCCCTTCGATGCAGGATTGGGTCACGGTTTGTACCTCTCACCCCCTCTTGTCTTTTTTTAAAGGACTTATTTATTTATTTTTAGAGAGGGAAGGGAGGGAGATAGAGAGAAAACATCAATGTGCAGTTGCTGGGGGCTGTGGCCTGCAACCCAGGCATGTGCCCTGACTGGGAATCGAACCTGCGACGCTTTGGTTCGCAGCCCGCGCTCAATCCACTGAGCTACGCCAGCCAGGACCCCCCTATTGTCTTTAGCACCGCCCAGGACACCGAAGACAGAACGCTGCAGCTTATACCTAATTAACTCCCCCCACCCCGCAATCCCAAACCCCTCACCTACACTGTTCTCCTTATAAAAAGGGACAGTTTCAAATGGAATTTCAGACGGTCTGCTGGCGCACAGAAACCCGCCATCTTCTCAGATGGCCAGCCATCTGAAAATAGTGCCCACAGAGACTCAGTTCCTGTCTCTGCTTATTGGGTCTGGTGGCGGCGGGCAGCCTGAAGGCCAGCCCCTGCGCTTCCCTGCTTTGTGCCCGGCAGACCTGTGCCGAGTGGAAGACACCTGTGATGCAGAGGCCCGCGCACCAAGAAGTCCCCTCGGCCTCAGGAGGGGGCGGGGGAAGGGGTTCACAGGACGTGGCTGAGGCCCAGGGTGGGGCGGGCCCAATGCCAACAGCCCCTAACGGCCGAAAGGCAGGAAGTCATCCATCTGGGGCAGATGAGCAGGGTGTGAAAACCTGATTAAAATGTCGTTTCAATTCAAGGAAATCACAAGACTTTTCAAAGCCAAGCTCACAGCCACCGAATGGAGCCATAGGTCTCTGTCACGCAGACAGCAGCAGGAAGGGGGCTGATGAGCCAGCAGCGGAGGTCAGGGCAGGGGTGGGTGAGCAAGGACGGGATCACGGGGCCGGGGGCAGAAGGAAAGGTCATGGCCACAGGTGCGGGTGGCCCAAGACAGGAGGCTGCCGGCCTGAGAGCCTGAGCCACCTAGCCAAACCCTGACCTGGGAGGGACAGATCTGGGGACGGCCAGTGAGGCTGCCTGAAGCTCCCCTCTTCCAGGTCCGAGGCCAGCCTGCCAGGGCTGTGAAAGGACCCACTCCCGGGCCGTTCATATCTGTGTCACACAGTTCACAACAGTCAAGTTTCTCTGTTGAGCTGCCAGTCTCTTTTGCTGTTGGTGCTGTGAGCTATTGGAGCTCTGCAGGTCCAAAATACAACTTCACTGCGAGCCTGCAAAGGGGAAGTCCTCCGCGTTCCCGCACGCCCTCTCCCGCCCGCCCGCCAGGATTTGGAAAGCACTGGGTGGGGGGCGCCCTGCGGGAGCCCAACCAGTGGGCTCCGCCTCAACAGGTGGAACCTGGGCAGGGACCCGCACCCTCGCTGCGCACAGGTGGCCGGGGACGCTAAGAAGCCCACCCTCCCCGCGCGCCCTCTCCCTTTTCCAAGCAGCCCCTCCCCGACCCGCTGCCAGCTCTTCCTTCCAGCAAGGGCTGCGCGAGCCTGTCACCTCACCTGCAAGTCCCTGGCTCCCGAAAGCAGGACCTCCGCGAGGACACTCACTGCACAGCAGCCACTACACCTGCCGCTCCAGCTGCGCGCGCCACTGCCGCCGGCTACAGACACCCGGAGGAAGCTGCGGATCTCGGGTAAGGGGCGCACGGGGCCAGGGGCTGCGCTCCGACTGGGCCACGAGGAGGTAACCTTGAGCTGAGAGAAGTTCCGCTCCTAGTCTAGGGCCAACCGGCCCCTCCCCTGGCCGCGGCCCCGCCTCCCCCCCACCCCCCTCCACCCGCTGAATAACCGGGCCTCGTCCAGTTACTCACCGAGCCACCTACAAAACCTGCCACTCACTGTTTGCCTCCTCATCGGGGGGCAGGGACACTGGGGGGAGACCGCCCACCCGCGGCCACCTCCCGGGCGGAGCCCTGGTCGGGCGGGAGGCGCCCCTCCCCCAGCAAGCGCGGGAGGGACAGGCGGAGCGAAAGTACGGAAGTGGCACGGGACCGTGGTGGGTCCCGGGAGAAAAGAAAATGCCCGGGACCCCGGGTCAGGCGGAGAGTTTTCCGACTTCACAGCAAAACCTGACCTCGAAAGAGGATGTGGAAATTTACGCTGACCTCATCAAGTGTAACAGTGAGGGGGATGGGCCGGTGTCTGCTGCCCTCCCGGCTCGCTTGGGCCTCGGTATCCCGCGGGGGGCTGCCGTTGCCCGGACCTCCCTGCCCCAGAGCCCCAGGAGCCAGGAACAGCGGGGGACCGAGGCCGCAGGAGAGGGGGGGACCCGCTCATTCAGTCACCGGCTGAGACGCAGAGCTGCTGGCTACTCGCTGCCTGGCACACCCTCCCAGGGGGAGAGGCAGGGCCAGGGCCAGGGCCAGGGGCAGGAGGGCGCGCTGCGGGAGGCTCAGAGGCTCGCGGGAAGGGGACGCTGAGAACTCGCTGTCATTTCCACGAGGCTGCCTATGCCCAGGAATATCAAGTACCGAAGACTTGTTTGTCAAGTTACAACTTTTTCAATGCGTGACAGCCTGGAAAAGCGGACTGCGTCTCCCCGCTTTGGAAAGCGTGCCTGGAGACCCCGGTCCCCAGCAGGCCCCTCAGGCCGCAGCTGCTGCCGGGAGACATGGTTCGCCCACGTGTTTCCCCGTCAGCAGCTTTTCTGTTCTTCCTCCTGCTGGGGGCTTCCACAGGGAACGCACTTTTCCTCTTGATGAGATCAGCAAAGATTTCCACTTCCCCTCTCCAGACCAGGGTTTGCTGCTGAGTGGGAAAACTCTCCGCCTGACCCGGGGTCCTGAGCGTTTTCTCCGGGGTTGTCTCTAAAAGTCTGATCGCTGCATGTTTCACGTCCAAGTCCACCGTTCATTCTGGGCGAGAGGGCTGGGTGGGGCCGCTGTGTCGTTCGGGTTTGCTCCCGGAGGCCGGATGGCTCCAGCAGCGCTGGCTGAAAAGGTGGTTCCTCCCTGGAGGATGCTTGTGTACATTTGTGTTTTGAGAAATTTCAATAAGTTTTAAAGCTGTTTCAAAGGCCTTTTGTGCTGCAGCCATAGCTGAGACCCGTAGACGGGAGAAAACTCGGGATCTAGTCTGCGGTAGTGCACAGGAGAACTGAAATAACCACCCGACCCACACACGTGGGGCAAGATCCCGTTTACTGAAAGTGAAAAAAAAATGCACACTGTCTAGGATTTATAGTAAAGCGGTATGCTGTTGTGTGTTCGTTTTTGTTTTTAATAAAAAGCAGTGCGTGAATGCGAGGAGGTCCTAAGAGAGACGGCCCGGCGTGTGTGGGGGGGGGGCTGGAGCAGGGGTGCTGCTGGGGGCTGTGCCTGTCCAATCTGGGGTGCTGTCTGCAACCACCAGAGGGTTTGCTCTGCAACTTCCTCGGCCGCGCAGAATCAGGTTCCATTCTCTAGATGTCAATCTAGACATCTTATTTTGTCAATCTGAAAAGCGGAAAACGGAGAGCAACGCCAGTGGTGGCTGGGACGCAGCCGTTTGATGGTCCGTTTGGGTGGGGACCCGGCCAGACCAGCTGCCCTGGTCCCGCTACTCTGCCGGCTGTAGCCAGGTGTTTCCCTGCAGGCGTTCTGGAGACACGCTTCAGGTCCAGAACCAGTGCCTCTCAGGGAAGGAGATTGTGCAAACCGGTCTCGGAGACCTGGTTCTCTCGGGGCCAGGCCTCCAGAGCAGAGCCGGCGTTTCCCCGCCCCCCATCCCGCCCCTGCCAGCCGGCCCCAGCTGCGGCTGCGCAAACAAGTTCCTCGTCTGGTTTTACTTTCTGTGTTTTGTTTTTTTTGTTTAAGTACAAGCTGTTCTTTTACACACTGTGCAGATACCGCACGTTTACTCTGTTACAGCCTCGCAGAGACGAGGTATCTGCACGCCATGCCCCTCCCCCACACCCGCATAACTTATCTAGGTTTTAAATAAAGCCAAAACGAGCAGCTCCAAGGACACGCCCAGAGGACCGGAAAAGAAAACGACCGTTTAGAAAAGCCGTCCATCACGACTTCCTCATCTCACCTTTCCCATCTAAGGTAAAGGAACTACAGAGCGGCTGTCAGGCAGGGTCCCCGGGGGATTCGGGCGCCGGCTCCGAAGGGGCGGCCACCAAGCCATTCGCAGGTTCCGACCGGCTGCACCCAGTTCCCTGGCCCACAGTAACTTCAGCTGCATCTTGACGGCTGCTGCAGTGTCACTGTGCACGTACTTACGTATCGTCGTATACGCACTGCTGACCTGTCACTGCACGCTGTTACCCGCGCGAGCTTCCCGCCCTCCCTCCGTCTCTCCCCCACACACACTGCTCTAGGGCCTCGGGCGCCATGACAAGGTGTCACCACGTGGGGGAGCCCCGGTGCAGGGGCTGTGCGGAGGGGCCCCGGGCCTTCTCCCTGTCTGCAAGCGGCACCCTCTCCTGAGCCCTGGAGCAAGCTCTGGTGTCTCTTCTGAGGACACTAATCCCCTGGGGGGGGGGCCCACCCTGGTGACCTCATATGACCCTGATGGCCTCACCAAGGCCAAGCTCCTGACCCCAGCCCGGTGGGGACTGGGGTTTCAGTGTCGGAATTCCGGTGGGGGTCGCAAACACGCAGCCACGGCAGAGGGAACGAAACGAAATAGAAATAGGTGGAAATGACGTGATTCAAGGCTACGTGGGCAGGCGCAGCGATAAACACACGACTGCCGGTTTTCAGGCGTGTGCGTGCGGTGCCTTTTCGTCGTCCGCGGCACGTGCAGAGGCGTCCAACAGGTGACGTGCACTCCGCGCGGCCAAACGTGGTGGAAATGGATTTCCTTCTGCTCGTTTCTCTCCCGCCCTGCTTCTGCCGTGCCCACCACCCGCCCTGCGACAGAGGGCTGTCCAGGCAGGACTGTCAGCTGTCCTAGCCTCCCGGTCCCTTTCTCAGGAGAGAGCCCTCGTCCAGGCCGGGGAGCCTGGGCAGCCAGCACCTGGGCGAGTGCAAACAAGGGCCTCGTGTTCCACCGGCGACCGCCCCTGCGCCAGGTGCAGGCAGGATCCCCGCGGAAGGATTTCCCAGGGCGGCGCCCAGGGCACGTGCGTCACGAGGCGGACAGGTACCGCGCACAGTCTGGGAAACCGGGGCGGGAAGGACACGGGTCCCTACCCCACAGGCGTCTCGTACTCTAATAACCTGATAAAGGGCTGGCGTGGGTGTGGCTGGTTCCCGAGGACCTTCTTTAGGGCCGGGACATCTGAGAACGAGGCGGGATCCAGTGGGAGGCAGGGAGCGGGGGGAGGGGAGAAAAGAGGAAGAAACAGACTTCTGCTCCAGAGCTACATTCTCTTTATTCAGCCCGCGCAGCCAGTCCCCGCGCCGGCGTCTGCCTGATGGAACAAAACAGACTCGTGGCCCCCCAAGTATCTCATCTGAAAAACTAGCTTAAAGCTCCTAAGCTCCAGGTGAGCCCTAAGTTTACTCTGGAAAAGGGGCTCAACTATCCGTGACCTTGGCTGGCATTCTGGCAATCCTCCACCAGAACATTATTATTTTACTAACGAATTAAATGTACAAAATATAAAACTACATTGCAATGCTGACTGCCTACAAACGGTAACAAAATTTATAAAAGAAAATGTGGTCTGACTAAAGAATTAAGTATTAAAGTTAAACATATTTTTACTTTGAGTAAAATAAAAATATAATAAAGTTCTCATATTATGGATTCCAGTTTATTAAAAAAATAGCAAAAAATTAAAACTAGCAAATGCTCCAGTGGCTTTACACTAAGTGTTTAAAACTTCAAGAGCTAATTAATCTTTTTCTTAATGTAAACTAGGTCACAATATTCTGGAACTGATTTATTTTTTAACAGAGAAATAATTTCTGTGAGACTGCAGGACCAAATCACGAGACAGCCTGTGAGTTTTCCCTAGTTGAAGTCTGGAGAGCAGACCGCTGCAAGAACGCCCCCACCAGCGATGCGTGCGCAGGAGGCGACGTCAGCTGGCCACGGGGAGGACCCTGCGGCGACACCCCAGGGCGGCGAGGCACGGCGCCCCAGAGGCCACCTACCTAACGCCCCGGAGAAATGCAAGAAGCAAGACCCAAGCCTGGCCCGTCTACGCCACGGTGACATCAAACCTGCTCTAAGACAACGTGTTTCATAAGAATCTATATTCACAACAAATAAGCCGCGGCGGCGCCGTCAGGCCGCCGTCAGCCGTGGGCACGGGGCCCCACGGGCGGCTGCGTCTGGGTCACTGGAGCTCGGCCGGCGTCGACGTGGGCGGAGAGGCCGCGGCACCTGCAACGCAGAGCGTGGGCGTGAGCTGACAGGGATGAGACAGGCGGAGACGACATCCGTGCAGAAGGTAGGAAACTTGGCCGTCCGTTTTAAATAAAGGAAAACCCACGTTTCTGGATGTGGGCGTGGCGCTGGGTGGGGAAGGGCCGGCGGAGCCCCCACACCAAACCCCGCAGGAAGCCGTAGGGGAGAGGAGACGGCCGCCTACCCCGGCCGTGACCCGAGACGCGAAGCCTCCGGAGGGAATCCGAGTTGCTTCCGAGCACGCGGTCCGTAATCCCTGGAGCTGTGGGCAGAGCGCGCGGTGCCCGCCCGGCCTGGAGACGGGCGCGGCCGAAAACGGGGCCAATTCTACCCGTGGCTGCGGCCGTCAAAAATAAAATCGATACGGTCTTTGAACGTCTAACTGCAGGGAAACTTCTGGACTACTCAGAGCCGAAGGGCAGCGTGTAAGCAGCACGGACAGGGGAGGACTGTGAAGTCTGGGCCGTGAGTTCTCTCCAGAGGACTGGGGGCTGCTGAGGGAGCGACCCCAAAGGGACCCGCTGCTCAGCTCACGAAGCTGAGTGACGCCGGCCAGAAACTCGGGGGGCCGGGAGACTGCAAGGAATATTATTTTCTATGCTATTTGCTCGGTATACCAAACCAAGTATCAATATTTTTGGCAAACAAAGAGGGAATGTGAGGCCATAGAAATCACGACGTTTGCTATTCATCTGAATAAAGAGGGAAAAAAGCAAAACACACGTCACCGCTGTGGGTCTGTCACTCAGTGCCACCGCAGGTTTCGGACAAGGTTCTTAGAAGGCACGTGAGGAGCCGCACAATCAGACGAGAGAAACCGGCCGCCAACGCAATGGCCAGAGGCCCCAGGGCACGTGGCTGGCTGGGTGCGCCTCACCTGCAGCCTCCACAGAGGCTTCCGGAAGCTCCGGGTCCGGGAGCTGCTCCGAGTCCTGCCCCTCGAGGTCCCTCGAGGGCTGAGCCGCCGGGGACGCGCTGGACGTCTGCGGGGGGCTCCTGTCCGCCTCGGCTCGCTGCTGTAACCACTCGTCCTTATACCCATTGCTGATGAGTTTGGAAAAGTTTGTGGGTGAACTGAGTTTTTGCCCCGGCCTCAAAAGGAGAAAAATTAACGACAAGCTTGAGTACAACAGTCAACAGGACTCTAGGGGGTTCTCGGCAAGCACGCTGACAATAAACTGGAGGCTCGCTGCTCCTCACGACAGCGAGATGTATCTCTCCCTCCCCCTCTCCCTGTCTCCCCGGGGAATCAGACAACCAGCCACACCTGTTCCTGCACAGACTGGGCTACGCAGTGAGGGACGGCTCCTTCGGAGGGGAAAGGCTACAGCAGGCCGGCAGACGGGGGGACGTCGTGACGTCAGCGTCACGGTGCCCAGCACACGGTCGGACGCCGATGTGGGCACAGCACGTTGTCGCCTCGCGGTCACCGCGGCCCCTGGGACCAACGGCCACACCCCAGCAAACCCGACGGCAGTGAGTGCGGCCGGAGCACTTACATGGGAGGGAAGGAGAGTCTACTTCTCGCCAGGTCTTTGGGGCCCAGCGGGGTCCCTGCTTTGCTGGGGTTCTTGGAGTTAATGGCTGGGAGCCTCACCTGCAAGAAGAAACACACACCCGGGTCAGTGCAAAGCGCTCGGCCCCTCGGACCCCCCGTGAAGGGAGACGTGAAGGGAGATGGCGGCTCGCGGCTGGCAGCGGAAGTCGCACACGCAGGACAGTCGCACGCACCGCCCAGCAGCGTGGCGGGTCCCTGCCGGCACCCCGGGGACGGAGACCGCCGGCAGTTCTCGGCACTGCTGGGTTCGAGCCAAGATGCACCCACTCGGGAAGGAAACAGGGAGCAGCTCACAGTGCGAGACTCTGAGGGGGGCCGGGCCTCAGGGCTCCGAGAGGACGGGGTGCCACCCTCGGAGGGGCAGCCCCTGGCTGGGCTCGAGCCATCGGGTGGGAACCAGCGTGGGCATGGCATGAGAGACCTTCCCGTAGTCACCCTGGAAGGCAGGCTCGCGTGCCGTCCAGCCACCGGGGAGAGAGAGGTGGCCCGCCCACCCGTCCACCCTGCCCCAGCACAAACCCCGATCCTGCCCGAGAAATCCAGGGGGCGCAGCCGAGAAAAGTGGGGAAGGGGACTGGCATGGAGGTGACTCGGAGGGGAGGGGAGGCGGAGGGCCAGGTGGAGAGTGGAGGTGGGCTAGAGGGGAGGCCAGGACGCCCCGCGCTGAGGGCGGCCGAGGACCAAGAGGGTGGGGCTGGTGTTCAGAACCAGAATGAGGGGCCCCGTGAGGGGCAGGGGGCGGGGCGTTATGAGGAAGGTGACCCCCAAAGGGAAAGCCGGGCCTCGCTGGGCAGAGGGACGGGTGCCGGAGCGGTGGGGGGTGGGGCAGCTGGGAAACTATGGGTCACAGCCACAGGGCCGAGTCTGCGGCCGGGGGGTGAGGCCGAGATCTCACCGAGGTCAGACTGTCTCCAAAGTCAGAACCCCTGTCCCTCCCAAGACGCTGCTACGAGAAGGAAAGGACCGGCCGTGGGCGGTGGGGGCGGGGGGAGGACGAGGACAGGCCCAGCACCCGCCGGGGGAGGGCGTCTTCGGAACACACAGGGAGCAGCTCTCCCGTCTCCATCCGCCGCACAGGGAGGGCGGGCTCCGTCGAACAGCGGGCAGGGGAGCGGGGCAGGTGCTGCCCTGACAAGATATTCTGGGGGAAAGCGCTGGAAAGACGTCCAAGGCCCCGTCAGTCCCGGGAAACGTGCATTTAAACCGCAGCGGGGAGGCGCCCCCTGGAATGGCGCAGACCCCGACAAGGTCAAGGGCATGAGGGGGTGGGGCACCAGCCTGCCCTGCACTGTGGGGAGGGGGCCGGGTCCACGGGGCGGTCACTGTGGACACACGGGCAGCTTCTCCTGAAGGTGAACACGCGAGGTCCTCGTCCACCCGATGAAGCCAGTGGCCACCGACGCTCACGCCGCCCCCTGCCCGGCTTGGAGGTGGCTTCAGGGGTCATCATCGCCCAGGGGAGGAAGACGCCGAGGCCCCGGCGCCCCGGGGATGGCGGCCAGGCCAGGAGCACCCTGACTTCCGAAGAGGGGGCTCTAGTGGCTGAAATCTGACCCTGGTCACCCGAGGTCGGGCCAGCCTCTCGCCTTCCAGTAACGCAGACAGATGTCAGGTTCGGAACCCGGCTGAAGTCACGCACAACGACAGCCACGCCACCGCTAGCCCCACCGCGCTGCCCCGGGAGCCTCACGCACGGGGGCCGCCACGCCCTCTATCGGGGCGCGCGCGTCACCTTTTTCTTCTTCGTTTCCAGCTCCTCCGCCTCCCGCTGCCAGACGGTCTTCACGTCGAAGTCGAACGGCCCCCTCCTGGATTCGTAGCTGCTGGCGGCCAGACGGGGGTTAGACTCTTCGCGGACCACGCAATTGGGCACACAGGCAGCTAGCCCCCTGAGGACCCCAGGGGGACCTGCACTCGGTTTCGGGGGGCTGCCTGACCTCCCCCGCCTCCTGACGCCTCCCCCTCGCCCTCTGCGTCTAGCCTCCTCCCTCCAGCTCCGCCCCCCTCATTCCCCGCCCCCCGCCCGCTCCCTCCCCCCGCCCACCTTCAGGCGGCAAAGGCCACCCCTTCTCCTCTCCCCGCCTGCAGCGCCCCCTCCAGGTCCTGCGAGGGAACACACCGCCCCTCCCCAAGGCCTGCTTCCCAGAATCCAGAGGCCACGCCCGAACTTGCGGGCACTTTAGCAAATCGATTGCACTCTCCTTTCCTGCACAGGTGGACAGCAGGGCGGCGCCTCAGCTACTCACTGCCTCTGGCCGGCCGTGGGCGGCTTGCTGTGGTGGATGTACCAGTCTGGCAAGGAGTAGGCCGCCGGGGAGCCCTTCCTGGTGCCGCTGCCGGACGCCATCCCCGGCGCCAAGTGCATCAGCAGGTCTCCAAACCAAAGAGAGGCACCATGAGCGGTCTCGCCCGCCCGGGGCCGTGGTGTGACTAGCAGGCAGGCCACCCTTTACAAAGGACACTGTGACATCTCCTGGGGCCGCCTCTGGGCTCCGGAGCCACAGGAATCAGCACGCACACCTGCTGAGGAGGGACACCCCCCACCCCACCCCGGTCCTGAGCTGGCATCTGTGCACGCCAGCACCCACCCATGTGCTGGTTCGCTGCTCCAGGCTGGTGTGCGGGAGCAGGACTCCTGAGCTCTCCAGGGCTGCAGGCTGCCTGCCCTCTCAGCCGGTGCCATGCCGCCCTTGCCACCTGGGTCAGTCTGACTGCACTCCTTGGCCACCGTGTGGCCGTGCCTGACCCCACTATCTCCACCGCCACCTCCCTCCCCTCTCTGTCTGCATCTCTCTGTGTCCGGTCTGTCCCCCATCAGCATTGTCCCTGCCATTGCTGGAAACCAGCACTGACACACTCCCCAGTCTAATCTCAGATCTTCATGCCATTTGCCGGCTGCCCCCCGTGGTCCTTTCACCGCTGGCTGGGGTGGGGAGGCCCGCTCTCGGAGCTGTGCCGGCCTGGGTCCCGCGGTCTGCCGGCCGCACTAGCACTGCAGCCCTGACAGTCCCGTTCCGACTCTCATCCCGGCACAACCGTCCCGGGGCTGGCGCGGCCAGAAAAAAGGGGTTGGCGCCTCTCAGTGCCACCTGTGACTGGGGCCAGTGGGGGGATATTTTAGACGGTCCTCCTCAACCTGACCAGTGATTTTGATGCACGAAACCGGGCGGTACTGTCTCCGGGAAACCACAGGGTCGCTGCTGAAGCGCTCCTACGGTGTGGGGCAGGTAAAACCTGGAAATGCGCGGGACCGGATCGGGGCAGTGAGAGCAAACCACGGGGCTCCATACTGCGCAGGCTGGCCCGGGGGCCATCGAACCGCAAGGATGGACCCTGCCCGTGAGTGGCTTCCTGCCGGTCCGCTGGTGCAACGTGACTCACTCAGGGTGCGCCCCAGCAAAGGCGTCCCTTGGGAGGGCAGCCCTCTGGGGCCGGCTCTGCGGACTCGGCCTGTGCAGTCCAACTTCTCACCAATGGTGCAGGTCCCCGAGGGGCACGCACACCCAGCGCACCCCCGGGCCTCCTCTCCAGGGGCCTGGGCGAACCCCTGCTTTCTGCACTGACACTGTCACAGGACAAAGGGCCCCATCACTGACCGCACGGAGACCCGGGGCGCCGGGGCACTCACCGGGGTGGCCGCCTTGCTTGGCCAGCTTCACGTACTCGGAGTCGGTCTCCTTGACCCAGTACCTCCGCGAGCCCAGCGTGCGCCCGCCGGGCGGGTCCCGAAACGCACTGAGGCCGGGAATCTGGGACACAGGAGGGGCGTCCACAGCCTTCTCAGACCGCCGCACGGGAAGGTGGTAGTACCAGTCTAGGAAGGGAGGGGCCGAGGTCAAGTTTCTCCAGTGAAGTTCAGGTTGGCTCAGCCCGGTGCCTGGAAGAGGCCTATGCCAGAGAGGGCCTCCTCGTCCGGGGCACACGGGATGGGAGACACCCACCGCCCAGGACACACGTGCCTAGGGTGCTCTCTGGACAACGTGGACCCTTGAGTCACGGGCCTGGGAGGGAAGCAGCTCGCCTCGCCCCTACAGTGGGGAGGACTTAAGAGAAAAGACGGGGCTCCCCCTGGCGAGAAGACTTCAGCCTCCTGACCCAGGGCTACACACAGCACCCGCTCTGCCCGGGGCCCAGGCTGCTGGTCCTCCCTGCAGGTTTGGGCCCTGCCTGCTCCACTGCTGTGTGAACCCGTTCCCTAAAGCCGGCCTCTCTCTCTCTTTCCTTCTCTCTCTCTCTCTTTCTCTCCCCCCTCCTCCTCTCCCTCTCTCTCCTTCCCTCTCTCTCTCTCTCCTCTCTCTCTCCTCTCTCTCTCTCTGCTTCTCTCTCTCTCCCTTGCTCCCTCCCTCTCTCTCCCTCTCTCTCTCTCCTTCCCTCTCTCTCTCTCTCTCCATCTCTCTCTCTCTCTCTCTGCCTCTCTCTCTCTCTCTCTCTCTCTCTCCCTCTCTCTCTCTCTCTCTCTCTCTCTCTCTCTCTCTCTCTCTCTCTCATATACCCCCACCTCCTGCTGGTTCTGTCACTCTGCAGAACCCTGCCTGATACAGAGGCACACAGGAAAATCGCACCACGTTGACCAATTTACACAAGCACACAGGGACCTCACGAACACGAAGTAATCTTCCCCTAAACCCAAAGCATAGACATCCAGCTTCCACTTAGAACTAAAGCTGGGTCCACTGCCTACAAGTGAATGTTTAACACAGCCAGTCTCGTACGTATCTGGAGGACAGTCACTAGCTGAGTCAACAGTATCGTTTTGAAAAGGAAGGGGGGAAAGCCCCCAGAAAACAGGTGAGGAACTGTGCGGAAGCTCACAGAGAGTCACACTGAGGAGGAAGAGTCCAGCAGCTTCATACTGTGCTCCTGCTCAGCAAACAGCGTCTCCCGTGGAGGGAAGTCTCTCCCTCCCTGCCCTGTTTTCCTCCCCGTGTTTTGGTGACTAATTAATCCACCGAGAATGCCACGTCGTCTTCCCTCTCGTTACTGGGAGCCTCTGGTCCGCCATCTGTGTCCACACGCAGAGTTGCTCAGAGGGCCGGGGCCCCAGGCGGTGGGAGCCACTGTCACCGCCCCCCCCACACCCCCCGCCACACACACACACACACACACACAGAGCCAAAGGGGACAAGAACTGTCTTGTAGTTTCTGTCACCCAAAGAGGATCAGCGCTCGCGTGGCCCAGATCACGGACTCTGTAGCAATCAGGAGACAGCTGAGAGGACAGCCCGAGGCCCCGCCCCTCGCAGCTCCCCGGTCTCTAAGCACAGAGCAGCCTGGGCCGGCCACACACCACAGGGGCCCCCAGGGCCCCGGCCAGCCCTCCCTCGGAGACCAGGGGCTGCAGCCTGGGCAGAGGAGCCCTGCAAGGGGTGCCACCTCTGGCCGCATCCTCCAACTCTGTGCCTTGGTTTCCTCATCTGTAAACCGGGTTCATAGTGCCTCGCCATGCCATGTGGAGGTTGAATGTTCATGCATGAAAGTGCTTAGAACAGCGCTCCGCCCTACAGAGGAGGCCGCTCACTGAGTGCGGAGGGGTCGCACACAGGCTGAGAGCTCCCAGCAGAGAAGGGAAGGCTGCCACGCTTCCCGTCCCCCGCCTCCCCGCGGTGTCCCCAGCAGTGCTCGCACTCAGAGCTCCGGGCCGGGCTCACACGAGATCCGTGAGGGCCACGCCGAGTGCCACCTCTGAGCGACCACCCCAGGGCTGCGGAGGGCCCGCCGGCCCCACCCCGCCTTTTCCCGCCAGCTCCTGGATCCCGCCTCCGCCTCCTCTCGCCAGCCCTTCCCAGGACGGGTGCGACCGAAACAGAGCCCAGAACAGCCCACGGCCCCAGGCCTGCCTCCCACCCCGCCGCCCAGCCTCCAATCCTGCTGAGTGAGAAGCCACGCGCACCCAACCCACGCAGAACCTGCTCTCCGCGCCCAGGCACTCCCAGCGGGGGCCTAGTGCACGGGGGGGGGGGGGGTCTAGATCCAGAGCAGGAGCAGGCAATCCACCAGGGACAGACACCCGTGCACCCGAAGAAGGGAGAAAACCAGTCCCCGCTCCGGGAAGGAGCTGTGACGGCCATGGAGTGAGGCTGGCCAGGGACACCTTCAACTGCCATGGCCCCCAGCAGCCGAGGCAGCTGCAGTAGCTTGGTTCTCTTTTTCTAAAATAGAGAGAAGGGAAAAGGGACTCACCCGCCCCACCCCCATGTTCCCCTTTAAGCCTTGCTTTGACACTAGAGCCCCTTTCTTTGAGGAGGCGCCACGCGTGCTTTCCCCTCACACCCGCCCCCGGGGATGCAGGGTGCGGAGCTGTCCCACAGCAGGAGCTGGCCGGTCACTCACCGCACGGAGCATGGCGGCTGGCGGCGCCCTGCAGCTCCTTGCTCGGGTTCCTCATGCCAGAGACGCGCTGGGCCGGGTTCACAGCGAGCCGGGGAAGCGGGGAAGCGCGCCGGGGCTGAGCTGCAGGGACCGCGTCGGCGCCCCTGCTCTGTCCGTCGTCGGTCTGCCTCCACCTGGCAGGGAGTCAGGCGTGTCATCACCGAGGAAGGGCGGGCACGTCCAAACCGGTTTACAGGCGGGACACACACAGCAGGTGCACAGCACACCGTGTATACCAGCAGGGCCACGCCGCGCTGGAAACACAGATGGACAGCGCCACGCGGGTACACAGCGGAGGATAACCGGTCCCGAGGTCCCTGGTCCCGGGTGACAGGTGGCCCCCTCCCCGCCCACACCCCCTGGCCGCCCGCCCCGCTCACCGGCTCGCCGAGGAAGGTCTCCGTGGGTGCCTTCCGCTGCGCCTGAGGCCAAAGTCTGCACCCCCGCGGGCGCGGGGACCAATCCCGAACTCCCAGCGCGGCGCGGAACCACAACAACTCTCGTCGCCTGGGCAACCGCCGAGTGGCCAACCAGCGAGCGCAGCTGGAGCGCAGCAGCCAATCAGGGAAGCCTGTCGGGCCGCAGCAGACCAATCAGGGCCAGGTGCGGAGCGCGGGCTCTACTAGTCAACCGCCTGCGACCCAGCGGAGTCCTGGTGTCCCCCTGCCTGTCCCGCCACCCCGCGTTTCTTCTCCAAAGAGGTCCGGGAAAACTCCCGTTTACGTAATGCATTTAAAAAAGAGGAGGCAAAAGTGAGTACCCGGGGAAACTCAGCAAACAGACATTTCTGCCGCGCGTCTCAGGAGTAAAATTATCTGATAAATGTCCCTTCTGGCATCTTGCTTTTTCAAGATTATTTCTGGTAGGTGGGTTGAGACACGAGTAAAAAGCCTTTGTCGCTGGCCGCGTAGCTCAGTCGATTGGAGCGTCGCCAGGCACGACAAAAGGTGGCGGGTTCAATCTCCCCATCAGGGGTACACACCTGGGTTGTGGCTTCCGTCCGTCCGGGTGTGTAGGGGAGACCATCGATCAGTGTTTCTCTGTCTGTCTCTCTTCCTCTCTCTCTAAAAGTAATAAACATATCCTGGGGTGAGGGTTTAGGAAAAAAAAACGTACACTTTAGAAAAAAAACCTCTGGCCCTGTTTCTGTGGGTCAGTGCTCAGTGTCCCAGCCTGCACTTCAGTGCCGACCTCTGGCCAGGCTGCACCTGGGGACCCCGCAGTCAGGGATTCGTGGCACGGATCCTGCTCCCCAAATTGGACGTCATCTCTGCCCACTGCTGCTAGATGCCACCCGGATGCAACAGCCCAGGCAATTCTGTCACCCAGAGAGCTCCACGCCTCCCTGGCCACCGAGTGAAGACCCGTCGCTGACCTGGCGCGGGTCAGACAAGGGGAGCTGCAGCCCAGAGGCGTTGGGGAAATCCCGTTCCAGGGACCAGGGCAACAGGAAGGAGCTCTGGTCTTTTCTTGTTGGAAAAAACAAAAACAAAAACGTGTTTTTAAGGCAACACCTTGTAATGGCGGTCACTGGGCAGCTGTGGTTAGGCGAGGCGTCACTTTCACTACAGAAGGGAAGACTGGGAGGTCTGGCGGAAGCACGACTGGAGGGTAGCTGGGGGGCGGACTCGCCCTCACTCTGGGGTCCTCCCAGCTCCCGGGGAGAACTGAGATGGCTTTCAGGGTCATCAGCTGGCCCTCGTGCGGGTGGTCAGGACTTCACATTGCAATGCCAGCTGCTCGTCCCACTGCAGGCCACCGTCGCCCGGAATGTCAGAGCTTTCCTTGCATGACCCCCAGCACTGTCCATGGGGTGGGAGGTGTGGTGACACCAAGAAAAGGTCGTTTTTGGAAGTAGTTGATGACAGCCACTAGAGCCACATGACCGAAGTGCATGTCTCTCTGTGTCTCTGAGCGGGTTTTAGTGTCAGAGGGCGGAACCTACCCACGGCGGCAGCGCCCCTCACGCATTACAGCCGGGGTTCAAGTGGCAATGGAGAGTGAACTTGCCTGAGAAGAAAATTTTGACTTTTGGGGTATCATTGCAACTACAGATTTTGCAGGTGCCAGTCACATTAGAATGTAGGCAATCTGTCTAGAGCGACCACAGCTCAGTATCTTTGTTCTCTGCACTTTGTCCCTGCGGCCTTTCTGTCACACCAGGATCTCAGCGTTCAGAAGCGTCCCACGCCTCCTCGAGAATGATCTCACACTATACGCATTTTTTTCAGTTTTATTTGTAGGTGTTTAGATAAAATATTAACCTCATAAATGGAAATATCTTATATTCCTATGTGATATCGAGATATTTATATATAATTCATGCATATCTTATTATTATACGTAGATACCTTTTTTTTCTTCAAAGATTTTATGTATTTATTTTTAGACAGGGGAAGGGAAGGAGAAAGAGAGAGAAACAGCAATGTGTGGTTGCCTCTCCTGCGCCCCCTGCTGGGGACCTGGCCCGCAACCCAGGCATGTGCCCTGACCGGGAATCAAACCAGCGACCCTTTGGTTCACAGCCTAGCACTCAGTCCACCGAGCCACACCAGCCAGGGCTGTACATAGATATCTTATAGGTATCTTATATATTGTGTACACATCTCCTGTTCATGACTATTTTGAGAAGAAAAAAAAAACATGTATTTGAGTAAATTCCCAGTTTTCAAAGCCCTTGCCCGACCTGCCAGCCTGCCCTCTCTGCTTTGCCCTGTGGCTGACTGGTTCCCGTCGCCCCAGGACACACGTCACGTGCTGCTCTGCTCCCCTTTTGTGCATTCCAGCCCCCACAGCTAAGGGGCTGTCCCCCCCCCCGGGGGCCGCCTGCTCCCTCTCTCGACTGCCCACCACACTCTGCAGACCGGACTTCCACAACCCGAGGGACGTCCTTCCGTCCAAACGTGGTGGTTTCTGTCTGACGCTCATCGAAACTGACGGACAGGCACACTCCAGCCTTTTGACAAACGTTGATGTTCCAATGATTAGGTGGCAGTTTGGGTGTGCAGCATCGTCGGGGAAACAAGAAAAACCGCCTCTGTGGGGGCAGGGGGCCCAGGATCCCCTTAGGTCCCCATCAGCTCCTTCTCCAGGCGCCCTGAGAAGTCGGGGAGCCATGGGGAGCCAGGCCCCACGGAGGGGCGGGAGTGGGCGTGGAAGCAGGAAGTCCCCTCGTCCCCACAGAATCAGCCTGCCATCTGACACCCTAGCCCGCGGGGGAGCCAGGACACACAGAAGCCCGAGACTCACCAGGAAACAGCTGATGTCGATGGCACGTAATGAAATGCCCGATTTTATTAACAATACAACTCCAGACAGACTTTATTGCTGAACAAGTAGTTTGAAAGGGTTTTAACATAAGTACACGGCACATAAATACATTTTTAAATAATATTGATTGAAGAAAAGAAATCTTCAAGCAAAACAGAAATGACACAGGTGCCCCTCGTACCCACCCTGAGCAGGGACTGAACCGGCAACCTTCTGGCGCACCGGGCCGCACTCCCAGCCGCCGAGCCGCCCGGCCAGGGCCCAAGACATATTTTTAAAGGGAAAGCATGATGCAGAGCATGGTTTATAGTGCGGTGCCCTTTACTTTAAACAATGCAAAGAGGTGCGTACATGTGCGTGCACAGATAAATGCACATAACATATTTTGCGTACATAGACACGTACATGGGGTGGCGCACAAGTCGGCGTACAGCCGTGCGCTCGCGAGACCCAGTCAGCCTCCTATTGTTGTTGCCTGTGAACTACGGCGTTGCTTTCTGTACAAAGCTCTGTAAGCCTCCTTTTGCCCACCTGGGTAGTTGTGTACATCTATTTCGTGTCTTCGAAAGAAAACATAACCTGGTGGTCAGCAGGGGAAGAGAAGCGAGAGGAGAAGGCAGAAGGGTTCGGGGGGCAGCACTTTGCTACCCAGAGGCATCGCGTCGCCCTTGAAGTGTGGGCCACTGGGTTAGAAGGTGGGACGTGTGGGGTGGCTTGGCACAGAGCTGGATGTCACGGAAGCAAAGAGCGTGTGACTGTACAGGGAAGGGCCATCTATCCTGAGACCGGCAGAGAGTAACGAGTAACAGAAACAAAACCCAAAGACAAATGGGAAGCGCCAGCTGAGCCGCACAGAAGGAGCTAACAGACGCCACAGCTGCGCGTCGCAGGGGAACGGGGGCTGGGACGGAGCGGCGGGGTCGGAGCCGGCGGTGAAAGGCGGCCCGGGACGGAAGAAACACATGCACGCATGCCGCTGGAAGCGTCACTGTCTGAGTGCGAAGGAGGGAGATAACAACCCCGGGCTCGCTGCGCTGCTTTGGAGCGGAATGGAGAACACACGAGACAACCGAAAAGCCCGGAACACTGCGGGAGGGAAAAAAGCCAAACTGCCCCCAAAGAGGAGGGGGGTGAAGGGGAGAGGTCAGGCAGAATGGCCGCCCGCTGCAGTGGGGTCCGCAGTCCGCGGGGCGGTATCTCCAGGGGCGGCAAGAGAAGTGACGGTCCCCCGGGCACCGTCCCCCAAAGTGCGTGTGCTCACGGCCCGTCCACGCCTCGTGCCCGGTGTGTGCCGGATGTGCGTGGGGACAGGCGCTGCCCTGCCGGTGCTGCGGGGACCCAGGCCCACCTGGGGCGCACCTGCACGTGAACGGGTGGTGACAGTCACGTCTGGGCCACGAGACACCACGCACAGGCCGAGCGAATGGGCTGGTGTCCACAGGTCCCCAGACAGACAAGGCGGGGCAAAAGCACAAACCCGTGTGGCCTCACTTACGGACTCGGATCACGCGATAAAATGTCAAAAATAAACGGCGGTGACGGTTTTCGGGTTGTAGCTGGGGTGGGAAAGAAAGACAAGGGACTGGGCTTGGGGACTGCTCTTTCGGGGCCTCCCGTTGTGTGTGTGACGTTCCATTTTTAAAAAGACCCCACAGGGACTGCTTCGTGCGCAGAGGGCTGGGTCCTGGGGCCCCCACACTCTCGGGCGTGTCTGGGAGGCGCTGAGCTGACACCACCGGCGACGTGGCCCGGACGAGAACCCCGGGTGCAGAGGTGGCCAGCGCACCCCTGACACGGCCATTGTGACGTGTCACAGAGGGGTGACGTGTCACAGGAGGGTGATGCCACAGAGGAGCCCACGCACCTGGGGACTGGCCGACTCCCCGTCTCCCCTGGAAGGAGAGGCACCCAGAGGCAAGAAGGCAGAGAACCAGCCCAGCCCCCTACGCGCCGTGTGCGGGCCCCATGAGGTGAAGACAGAGGACAAGCAGGACGGCCCCCCCTCCCGGCCCCCCGTCACCGTCTGTCGCCGGGGCATGAGTGGAAGGCCGGAGCCGCAGCAGGGCGCCCCGAGTGCCGGGGGCCCGACGGGAGAACCCGGCAGGAGCTCCAGTGTCCCCGTCCCGCACCCCGGGCGCGAGGCCCCGGCCGCCAGCAGGTGTGTGGCTCTGCAGCAGGGGCCCCGCCCGACCCGGTCTCACCTGGCGGAGCAGCCCGGCCAGAGCGCCTCTCCCCCTCAGAGACCATTTCCGGGCATTTGCTCTGGGGCCTTCCCTTGGTCACAGGACTCCGCGGCCGCCGTCTTTCCACGGCAGAGTGGCCCAAGTCCACCACAGGGGGCTGGGGACAGGGGCTGGGAGGAGAGGCCACCGTTTGAACGAATGACCTCTGGTCTTCCTCTGACGGGCTTGTTCCACTGAGCGCACCACCAGGACGAACACCACGACTCCACCTCCACGTGGGACCCCATGACCGGGATACGGATACGGAGACAGCACAGACACAGACACAGACTCGGGCTGACGGCTGTCCGCGGGGAAGGGGGCAGGGCGGGTGGATGCAGTCACTCGGTTAAGCGGCACAAAGGGCGGTCACAGAGCAGCCACGAGACGCGGGGCACAGCGCACAGGAGGCACGGTGCCCAACGTGGAGGTGACCGGCGCGGGGCCCCGTGGGTGCGTGGAGCAGTGGGGGGCTGTGCCGTGAAGAGCGTGGTCTCCTAAGCACTTTGCTCTTCGTCCGAAACTGATACAGAATAACACTCGATGACCACCGTGATTGAAAACGAAGTTTAGGAACAAAAGCCTGACCCTCGGCGGCTGGGAGGGGACGGCGGGGACCCGCAGCTCGCTGGCGCCCCTTCCTCACCACCTGCGCGGGCTCCGTGGGCCGCAGTGCGCGGGATGGGTGGCACCACGCGGGGCTCAGGGTGCACGCTGGCCTTTCCCACGTCCCTGGCTGGGACTTGACCGCACCGGCCTGAGGGGACACGGCTGGAGCCACCAGCTGTGGCTGGTCTCAGCAGCACAGGTGTGACATCACCTGGGAGGGGGCAGCGGGAAGCCCTGTGCACTGGGTGGCCTGAGGACACCCCCCACTGCAGCCCCTGCCCCCCACCCCCATGCTGCCTGCTGAGACGCAAAGACACAATAACCGTCCCACCGGGAGCAGGGGCACGCCTGCCAGGAGCTGCCCGGAGAATAGAAGGGGTGCCGCAAAGCCACCGTCCGAGGAGGGCGTCCCCCACGGTAGCAGACGGGGGCAAGTCACCACCCCGGGTAGCAAAGCAGGTCCCCAGGAGACGGAACCCCAGGGGCGGGCCGGGGTGGGCGGGGCTTTGCAGATCACAGCCCAATGGGAGGGCTTTCTCACTGGGCCCACCAGGAGCGCGCTCGGGGGCTGCCAGGGTCTTGGGGCGCCGTCCTGAAAACCCTCCCCTCCGCAGGTCGCAGGTCGAAGGTGGCGGGGGAGGAGCTGAGTGAGTTCCCAGAGCCAGCCCGGAGTTGGCACCGGCGCTGACTTGCTTGGGGCGGTTCCCAGGGCAGGTTCACGTGACGCTGAATTCCTCCGGTGTCTCTCCTCCCCGCAGGGCGGCGCCGTCCTGGAGGGTCGTCCTCGGGGTGTTCGCGCTGTCGGTTCTGCTGACAGGTAGGTGGTCCTCAGGCAGGCCCCCGACAGCCCCTGCCCGCCGTCGCCGCCGCGATGAGCAGAGGGCCCCGGGCGCCAGGACGCGCCAGGACGTCACGTTTGCGAATCGGCATGCAAACCGCTGGAGCCGGCTGCACGGTCCTGCAGCTCCTGTTCTGTCTTTTATTCTGTTGTCACGGTAACGCGAGCCTCTGCACTGCAAACGCCGAGAGCGCGTCCTTCCCTCTCAGGGTCACGGTCTGAAGCCACGGAAGTCGCTCTGCAGCGAAGGCAAAGTCGTACTGCCAACACGGAGGGTTGGCCTCTTCCGAGTCCGGGTGACGGGACTGGGGGGGTGACAACCCAGGACTCTCGCTCATCATGGGATCATGGGATTCTGGACAGAGTGGCCGTGACCGTGCTGTGCGCTGGTAACACCGGTCCCCCCACCCCCACCCCCGACGCGGAAAACCGCTCTGTGATATTCGGACAGCGTGAGGAGAGACTGCCCAGGAAATCTAGGTTTCAACCCGGCGCTGCCAGGAAGCGCCACTTGGCAGTTGGAGGCGCCCCGAGTGCTGCTTCCTGTGAAGCAGGAAGACCTTGGGCCCACCTGGACCCTGGGCCGCACCTGCCGGGCTACACCCTCCTTCTGCCGGTTTCTGCTGACAGCTGCACACTTTGCCACGGGGCGAAACCCGCGTGATCTGAAACCGACCGCGGGGACGGAGCAGCCGAGCACCCGGTGGCATTTAGAGCGTGCACCTCGCGGTGCAGCCGGCACCTCCAACTGGAAGCCGTTTCGCCCCCGGCCCGTGCCCCCAGCTCCCCTGTCCTTGGCCCCACACCCAACCGTCTGCTTTGTGCCTCTGCAGAGGACGGGGTTCGGGGCCCAGGGGCCAAGACCACTCAGTGGGGGCGGGGGGGTAGTCTTTTCAGCCAATGATGGGGGCCGGGGGAGAGGGGGAGAGAGAAACCACTCTCCCAGTCTGGGCTGCCGGGCACCACCCGGCCTGACCCTGCAAGGAGGGGGGCACGGGGCTCCGGCCCCGCCCCCTGGGTTTGCCCGGGTTCACTCTCCGGGATCTTTCCCGCCCTCGCTCCCACGGGGGCCTCTCTGCTCTGCCTTCCCCTCCAGACTTCTGTGTCCGTCCGCCCCGTGCCCCAGCAGCCACTGGCCCTCTTCCGGCGGGGGGGGGGGGCATAGCCGGTTTATGACAAACCCTTCGACAGACGTCACAGCCTCCCGAAAAGCCCTCCCAGGCCCGGGGGTGGCAGAAAGCAGGGTCGGCCTCCACACCGTCTCTGACTCCCAGTCGCAGCAGTCTGAGGACAAGCTCCAGGGGCTGCCGGCACCGGCAAGCGCCCCAGGGGTGCGGACCACCGTCCCCACAGCCACCGCCGTCTCGCTGGGGGACGGCCGGGGCCAGGCGGGCGCACTGCGCTCTCACCAGAGAGACTCTGCCCTTTCTGTGGGTCCTCCGGGTGCTGGAAAGTGTGGGTCAGATTTCAGAGTCCCCGAGAGGTGGACCCCGTTCCCTTGGCTGCTCACGGGTGTTTCGGGGGAGGGCCCAGTGTCCGAGCCCCTTACCTGGCCACCCGAGGGTCTGGCACCTGCCCAGGGGTCCCCGAGTCCTCCGTACTTGGGGGCGTCCCTGTTACTACACGTGACTGCCTTGTAACGCCCGCCCTCTCGCTAACCAGAGGCGACCTTCCCTCTGTGACAGGATTCGCACACCGCGCCTGGCTCAAGGACAGAGAACTGCGCCGGAAGCCCCGAGGGTTTTTTGCAGGGATCGCAGAGCGCGTCTCCAGGCTCCACGACTACCAGGTGACGCCCCGTTGTGCGCGTCACTCATTTCGAACCTCACGTGTGACCGGGCGCGTCTGCCTGCCCGCCGGGGACGTCCTGTTTGTGGGGCACACGGAGATCCGAGGCAGACGACGCAGGCGGCCAGGCCAGGCCTCTCCGTGAGCACCGGGTGCCGCTCCGGGCCGCCCGCTGCCCAGCGGCCGTACCGATTGTGACACCCAGAGGAGCCCCGTCGGCAGCCCCCCACCCCGCCCCCCCGGGACACTCCCTCAGCGTGACTCCTACGGTGCCAAGCTCCAGGCAGCGAGCTGCTCAGGGCTGGTTCCCAGTCCGCTAACGCTAACCGGGGTTTTGAACAGGTTCTCTTGTCGTTACATATAATCTATGGCAGCGTCCCGTGGCCGACCGACATGCGATGAATAGTGTATTCAAGGAATACTCCCACCGCGCTGACTTGTTGGCAGTTTTTCAGCACTGTGAACATAAGCATCCTTGTTGCTAAACCTTTTTACCCATCCTTGATTTTCCACTTAGGACAAACTCCAAAGAGGACAGAGAGAGAAGAGTCAGTTTTCAGGTGGTCCTTTTACGGGGACCCTTAGTGACGTAGAACTGCGTACGTCTGCCCCGGGCCCCGGGGTATGCCGGCCGCGCACTGGAGGTGATAGTGAGCACATTGAACACACCTTTCCCCTCACCCTCAGAGGCGCCTTTAACGAGGGTGCCCCTGAACGGCTTTGTAGGTGGGGGGCCGGACCGGCGCCCCTCAGGGATAGACCTGTGGCCTGGGTCGCACACCCAGGCTTCTTGGAGCCCCGCCCGCCAGCCCGAGCTGCTGGCTGCTTGTTGCCCAGCGCCCAGGTGTGCTATCACGGGATGCCCCGCCTCGGCAGCTGTGTGACCACTGAGGCAGGTGTCTCCGGGGACCCCGTGCGTCCCCCCCATCAGGCCTGGCCGGGGGGGGAACCGGAATGTCTGAGAGAAACGCGTCTCCCGGGACAAGCAGGTTCACAGCAGCCCTTTCTTCCAGGCCCGGCTCCGGATGCCAAAGGAGCACCTGGAACTCCTCAGGTGAGCGAGCGGGGTCTCTGACCGCGGGCCCTTCGGCCGCGGTTCCAAGCCCTGAAAGGTCTGTGCAAAACTGTAACACTGGGGTCCTTTCTGCTTCTGTAGACAGCCGTCGAACAAAATATGCAATGGGAGGTGCTTTCAGTGTTATTTCTTATGATTCGAACAACGGACACGACCTAGACCAGGAAGACAGGCCGGTGGGCGGGGACTCAAGCCGTCCCTGCCCCGGAGGAGGGAGGGTGCAGCGCTGGCACCTTTCCGAAGTGCGCGGCACAGTCGGGCCGTGCAGGGGACACAGAGTCACACGCACGGTCCCTGTGTCGTCACTGTTCGTTTGCATAGCATACTAGCGGTCAGACACACGCCGAAGCGAGTTCATTTCTTCAAAGTTCCCGTCTTTCCCACGCTGGGAACATGTTCTTTTACGGACTGGAGTCTCACCCTCCCCCACGTGCAGAAGCACCTGTGGGTTCGCCACCCCGGCCGTTTTCAGACTGCGGGGGCCGCAGAGCCCCTTCCCTGCAGTCGGGTCTCCCCCGGGGCCGAGCCCCCCCACCCCTCCCTGAGGCTGGTCCACAGGCCCTTGAGGCTCCAACTGGAAACCAGCTCCTCCCACACTCAGCACGAGGTGCTCCAGCCGGAAGGAGCGAGAGTGGGTCATCACCCAGCCTCCCCGGTCAGAGCAGCGGAACTCCCAGGGGGCCCTGGCTGAGCCCGACGTGCCTACTGGGGGTGCACCCCGCCCGAGCCCTCAGACCCCTTGGGACACGGCCCCGGGACGTCCCGGCTTTGCACCTGTGCTGAACCCCCAGGCCCCGACCGACGGGCCGCCCTGGGCTCCCCGCACAGTCGGGCTTCCTCCTCCTCCTCGCGGCCGCTCGAGCCCCGCACGGGCCGACGCCTGAAGCCCGTCTCCTCCTCCCTTTACACCTGGGCTCTCTCTGCTCACAGGAAGGAAAGCCAGACTTTGGAAAACAACCTCCGTGAAATTCTACTCTTAACGGAAAAAATCAATGTGCTGACGGTGTTGCTTAGAGACACGCGGGCCGGGCTGCACAATTACAGCTGGGTGGCCGAGGGGGACGCCCCCAGGGCCCAGGGCCACACCGAGGACCTGGACAAGGTAACGGGGGCCGGGGCCTGGCCCGAGTTCCCCTCTGCGACAGGTCCCACCTCGTCCCTGAGCGAAGGAGTCGAGGGCTGGCTGCCCCCCGCCCCCACCTCTACATGTCCACGCCAACGGGCCTTCCCTCCCTAAAGCTTGTCCTGGGCCCTCACTGCCATCGAGGCTCGGTCCCGAGAAGGCTGTGGGGCAGTGTGACTGACTCCCACCCATAAAATAAACCACTGACTCTGGTTCCTTCTCCGGTAAACAAACCGGCCACAGAGCACTCGGGAGGGGGGCTCTCTGAGGGGCTGGGCTGCGCATGAGGAGTTAGAAGGCGCGGGGGCTCTGAGCCCGGCCTCCTCCCGCCCTCGGGCCCCATGAGGAGGTGTCCCCGGGGTGCCCTGCCGGGACACCTGCTTCCGTCGCATCAGAGCATCCGTCACAAGCCAGTGTTAACTCAGAGGAGCGCTGCCCAACCCTAGCAGTCACGCACTGCACGTGAGCTGCCCCAACTCCCACACGGGCATTGGCCAGCCCAGTCTTCGTTAGCAGGCAGACACGCCCGGGAAGGGGGCACCCAGCAGGGCACGCCAACGGTGTCATTTGACCATCTCCCTGACCCCTGACCACAGCGGCTGGTCACTAGGGCTTCAGCCAGGGCCTGAGGTTGGTCGGGCCTTGCTGTGTGACCTTGGCAGAGCAAGGGGACCCCGTCCAGCTGCCCAGGCAGTGCCGGCCTGCGCTCTGCGTGATCCCGGTAAAGCTCCTTCCTCTGGGTTTGCCGGTCGGGGAGCCGGAGGCCCCGACCCACGGTGTGAATGGTCAGAGCCGCAGCGGTGGGCGGGGCTGCCAACAGAAAGCTCTTTTCAAATCTGCACAGGAAATGTCAAACTTGGTAAATTACGTGCTGAAGAAGCTGAGAGAAGACCAAGTGCAGATGGCTGACTACGCGCTGAAGTCCGCAGGTGAGCGAGAGGTGGACACTGCCTCCATGGGGTCTCCGTCCTGTGCGTCCCTCGGTCTCCCTCTGTCAGGGAAGCCGATTTCTCTGTCCAGCCGTTCAAGATGGAGGCAGGTGGACTTTTCCGGGCAGCGAAGGAGAGTAGAAATGGTTGGAGTCGCTTGTCTCGGTTTGTGGGGGAGCTTTGTCCGCAGAGCCCCCTGTCCGCCACGGATGAGAATAAGTCCACCAAGACGTGATCTGCTTGGGGAGGAAAGGTGGCCGATCTCTCGAAGGAGAAGGGCCAGGAGCCTTTTCCTTAACGGCTTTTATTGGGTTTGTTTACACAGGAATTCAGGTAAAGCTCTTTACTCATTGCTGGGAAGTAAGGATCAAATAACAAGGAAGTCTGAGGGCCTATTTTGAGTTAGGATCAGATAGCTAAAGAGCTGTAAACAACTTTAAGAAACAAACTTACTTCTTCCTTGGACCCTTCTCATTCAACTGAGAGCATTCTAAACAAAGCAGGTTTCGCAGGATTTTACATATTCTTTCTCAGGCCTGATCACCCAGGGAACCCGCCCTTTCCAGCACAGGGTTGCACCACCCTCTGTCATTGTTTCAGGCTCAGGTGGAGCAAGGGAAGTAAGGCAGCCAAGAGATTAGGGAATTTTCTCGCAGACAATGAGGACTCAGGCTGTGTCAAAGCCGAGGGGCAAGGGTCCACCACCCCCTTTTGCTGTAGCCTCCAAAGTCCTTCCTTGGGGGCCTCCCACGTGATCGTGCCTGTCTTAGGTCGTTCCCCCCTTGGGGAATCTTACCCGTCATTGGCTAACCGACCAAGCACTGGGGGCCAGGCAGGGTGAAGTAAAAGGAGCAGAAGCGGCGCCCCTGCCAGGGAGATAAGCTTTTGTCTCCTTAGTGGCTTAGGGTCCAAGGTCGCTCCCTCAGCCTTAGCCTTGGCGGGGGTTACAGCTTCTGAAACCAGGCAGGGCGGTTCCCAACACGGGTTGGTATGAGCCACTTCACGGATGCTTGAGAGGGGGCTGCGGAGAAAGCTGGGACCCCCCGCAGCGACGTCAGGGGGCCCCAGTTAGCTCGACATCACAGCCATCATAACCCTGTATATTTTATACACCAACGTGACTGGCGGTGACTAGCAGAAGCGACAGGAAATCGGGCAGCATACGGAGGATCTAAACGACACTACCAGGGGTTCGGCATCGTGGACCCTTACAGAACGGAGCACCCGGCAGCCTCAGGAGACGCCGTTCGGTACGTGCCCACGGAACCTCCATGAGGACAAGTCACGCTCCAGGCCACGGAGCCAGAACAACGCTAAGACCACTGCAGTCGCGCTGGAGCTGTCTCTGAGTGGAGTGGAAATACGAACTGGAAATCAATAACGAACACATCTGGGAAGTCCCCAAGTCGTTGGAAATTGAGCGATATACTTCTAGATTACCCGTGGGTCAAAGCGGAAGTCAAAACAGAGGCGAGAAAGATTTATGGTGTGCAGCCAGAGCTGCTCTCACAGTGGAGTTTGTAGGCGCAAACACCAGACAGCAAGAGGGGTCTCACACCCAGACCTCTGCTGCCACCCTGAGGCCGTGGCGAGGAGAGAGGAGGGAGAGGAAAGAAGCAGGCAGGTTGGAAAGGAAGAAACAAAAACCTCTCTGTTCATAGACAACACGGGGATTTACCTAGAAAGTCACCCCAAAAATCCACTAGAAACAATCGGTGAGGTTTATAAGTTAAATACATGATTTTCACGTACTAGTGATAAAAACTCGGAAAAAGAGAATTTAGAACCCGCGCTGCTCACAACAGCGGCGGGAGCACACCGGATGCTCAGCCACAAACCCAGGGAGACAGCGTGGGGCCTGCGTGCCCGGGACAGACGGACGCCAACAGGGCAGGGGGACAACGGGACGCAGGAAGGAAGACGGCGGCGCGAGCGCAGACGCAGCACGCTCGGGGCTGCGCAGGGGCTGGGACTCTCCCCCGCTGTCCCGCTGGTCCCTCGCGGGCCACGCTTGGTCCCAGCAGCTGCGGGGGTCTCCAGGCTGCCGCGGGGGCGTCCGACCTGCGGCCCCGGGACCCCACGCGGCCCAGGGCGGCTGTGAGTGCGGCCCAACACCAAATCGTGCGTGTACTTAAAACATCCTGTGATTTGTGTGTGTGTGTGATGACGTGTCGCGGTGCATTGAACGTGGGGCCAGAGACAACCCGTCTTCTTCTGGCGCGGCCCCGGGACGCCGAAAGGCTGCACACCCCCGTGTCTGACGTGCACGTGACGTGGGGCGTCAGAGGGTTAGGGCAGCCGGCGGCTGGCACGGAAAGGGCGGAGCTGGAGCCGCACGGCCGACGTCCAGGCTTCCTGTGACTCGGCGGAGGGACACAGGCAGCGGGCGCCGGTGAGGCTGCAGGAACGGGGCTGAACCTCCAGAGAGGGCGGGCCCTGCCCGGGAGGGAGGGACCCTTGGACCACGCAGGCGCGCCAGGTCGATGGGGCGGGGCAGTCGGACCTCCAGGGTGAAAGCACATCCTTACTCTTGACCGCACCGCGCAGGGACGAGCTCAGGACGGGCCGGAGACCTAAGGGCGAAGCTTCCAGCCTGTCCGGCCCCCAATGACGGGCCGAGCAGAAGACAGCGCGCCCCCCACCAAAAACAACAAGGCACGCCCAGTGGCCAGAGCGGGTAGAGGACCCCACTCAAATCCTTGAGTTTCCGGCAAACGCATGCAATGTATTTAGTATAGATATATTCCAGACGTTGTGTGAGGCACGCTAGTACTGGAGAATCGCTGTTGGTCTGAAGTTTGAATGTCTCGGACCGTCTGGGATCCTCGCCGGCTCGGCTGGCAGCCCGGGCGCGGTCACCGGTGCGCTGTGCCGTCTCAGGACAGGCCGTCGGAGTGCCGCACGCGCATCGCTCACGTTGAGCCGCGGCGTGCAGACGAGATTGGAGGAAACGACGTGCGTTTGCTGTGCTTCTCACGCACAAACACGTTCTGCTTCTCAAGCGAAGCGGCCGGAGAGGGTGACCTTTGATGGGTGTGCTTTCCGACGGTGTCTCCGATGACCGTCAAGGCCCGAGAATCGGCAGAACTGCTCTCACAAACACGGCCTGTCGGTGCCTTTGGGACACTGTTGTCTGTGGGTGAGCCAGGCCGGGCCGACCCAAAGTGCCCTCGGTCCCGAGAGCTGGTCACCTGGGTCTCCAGTCACCGAACACAGCCCACGTCACGCTGCCACCTCGGAGCGGGGGTGCCGGAGGCAGGGCCCGCCCGTCACAGCAGCTTCGGGGTGGAGGGGGGCGCCCGCCCACCCAGAGGACGCCCGGCGCTCTCGAAGCAGCAGGTCTCACGGCGAAGGGCCGGAGAGCCCGACCCTTTCTGCCAGCTCCTGAGTACGATGTCACCTCATCTGCAGTTTGCCCAGTCCTTTTCCAGCGACACCGTTCACGCCCCAACGCGGCGTCTCGAGTCCTGGAACTTTTCACCCTGAAAACGTCCGTCCTCTTAGGGGCCTCCATCGTCGACGCCGGGACGTCGGAGAGTTACTCGAGCGACAAGGCGAAGCTGTCCTGGCGTGGGGTCGGGCTCCTCAACTACCAGATGCCCCCGGACGTCGTCCTCCAGGTGAGGCCGGGGCGGGGCGGCCTTCTTTGCATCGGGGCGTTGCTCGTGGCTGTTCGCCACGGACCTGCTGACGTCCAACGCGGAGGTGGCTCCGAATTGTCACAGAGCCTGTGCCCCACCTTGGACACTCAGCTCTCCAACGACACGAGTTATTTCTTAACCTCCGGCCGGTAAACTGTGACCGATTCATCATTGACGTATTGCTTTAGGGTCAGTAAACTAGAGTGGTCACTGCTCCGATAAGACATACACAGTCCACACCCTCTGGTGACCTCTGTGGCTTCTGTTCCACCCAGAGTGCAGTCCCCCCACACTCACCTGTGGGAGGTTTGTGCGCCCCAAGTGCGCATGCTGAGCTCCGTGCCGTTCCGGCCAGCACGTTCCTGGAAGGTCGGCAGTAACAGGAGACATTTCCAGACAAGGTTTACACTGACATCTCACTCCCACTCAGCAGGCACCAGGCACCCACAGACGGTGGAGCTCCTCCGACCGGAGCCTGCACCCCTGAGTCGGTTTCCAGTTTAGCCACACTTTCTGGGGAAACCTGCACTTTTGTCCCAGAGACTAGTCCGGATCCAGAAAATAGCGCACCGTGTTTCCCCCTGAACACCAGCACCAGCACCATCAGCACCATCGCATCCATCACCACCACCTCCACCACCTCCACCACCACCACCACCTCCATCACCTCCATCACCTCCATCATCACCACCACCTCCACCACCACCATACCTCCACCACCTCCACCACCACCACCTCCGTCACCGTCACAGTGAGCACCACCAGCACCATTGTACCTTCCCCGTCACCAGCACCCCATCACCACTTACACCAGCTGACTGCCTTCTGGGAGCCCCTGAGAACGATGGGTGACAAGACCCTCACATGACAGAGGCTCCAAGAGACGCCAGCATGGCGTGAGGTGCCTGGGGTTCCCTGTTTGATCCGCACCCGGGCAGGGCTCCTATTACGGGCATAAGCGCGATCTGTCATCAGTGGTGATCAGCCGGCCATGTCGTGGGGGCAGATTTGTGCCGCCAGACGAGAGGGGAACTCTGTTGTCCTTGCAGCCCGATGTCCACCCCGGAAAGTGCTGGGCCTTCCCAGGTTCCCAGGGCCACGTCCTGATCAAGCTCGCCGGGGACATCATCCCAACCGCTGTCACCATGGAGCACATCTCCGAGAAGGTGTCCCCCTCGGGCAGCATCTCCAGCGCCCCCAAGGAGTTTTCTGTCCACGTAAGAAGCCGTCTGAACCTTGTTCAGAGTGCACTATGGGAGGAGGTGGTTGGCCAGAATTGGGAGCTGGGGCGTCATCTGTGTCACTGTGAGAACGTCACTGACTTCCAGGATTCCGCTTTGTCATCTGCAAAGTGACAGGGCTGGGTCAGAGGATTCCCACCACTAATTTTACTTTAATCAGCGTCATACACACACCGTGAAAACATCGAACATTCCCACACATTTTCGATGGTGGAACACGGTTTCTGCCTGCCCACCTCTTCGGCCTCTGGTTTTGACTCTCCGGAAGCTTCCGCCTGCCACAGGTTTAGCTGAAAATAATCATTTGGGTTCTTGCCTTCATATCACTTTTATTATTTTCTTAAGTTTTCAGTTTTGGTTCCTATCCACTGATGTTCTCGGGTGGAAAAATGGGGACTAGCTCTCCTCCACGGTTTTCCCATCCTCCAACACATTTGGGTCCGACTTTATTACGGAGACGTAATCCACACACCGTGACGTAATCCACCCATTTAACACTTCGGTGGCCCTTAGTGTACGCACGGAGCTGCGTGTCCATCAGCGCTGAGTCAGTCTCAGCACATTCTGTCACTCCTCGAAGAAACCCTGCACCTGTTAGCCGCCACCCCCCACCCCCTCCCAGTGCCCCAGCCCCAGGCAGCCGCCAACACGCCGAGTCTCTGTAGACTGGCCTTCTGGAAGCTTCCTGCGAATGGAATCACATGGTGGTCTTTTGTGGGTGGCTTCTTTAACTTGGCGTCGTGTTTTCAAGGTTCGTCCACGTTATATAATACGTGTCACTGTTTTGTTTTTTAAATTGTTGACAATACGTCATTGCGTGACACACCACATTTTATCCATCTGTTCACCATTTGACGGATCTGGAGTTGTTCCCGAGTTTCTGGCCGACATGCACCAAGATGCCGTGTCCACACGAGCCACAGAGCGGACGGGGCTCTCACTGCCCCTGGACCTACCCCTGGGAGGGGAGTGCTGGGCCCGTGGGCCTCATGTTCGGGGGGGGGGGGGCTACACGGCCGGCCTCACTCTCAGCTTTGGTTACCGCTGACCGTGGGAGCTCAGCCCGCCCGTTCCCCGACGTGGCTGCGGGTCCCAAGTGTGACACCGCTGGGCGTGGAGGGGTGCTGGCACCTAGCACAGCACTGCGCCCCCGGTGGGCCCCCAAGACGCCTGGAGAACTGTTGCTGCCTGCACACACACACACCTGCCTCCAGGTACTCCCCTGGAGAAGCCGCCCCTCACCCGCGGCGTCCTCCGCAGGGCGTCGCGGCGCAGTGTAACGGAGAGGAGGTCTTCCTGGGCCGGTTCGTGTACAGCAAGACCAGGCCCGCCGTGCAGACGTTCGTGCTCCAGGTAAGGGGGGCCCCGGCGAGGGCGGACACGCCTCCGCGCCCGGGAGGGCTAGGCTGGGGCCGCCTGCTGCACGGTGGTGATGGAAGTGGGGGGGCGGCGAGGCCAAGCTGAGCCTCCGCTCTTAGCTCTGAGCACCTGCCTGCGTGCTAAGACAAAAGCCAGGCCAATACAAAAGCAGTTTCTGAGCCTCATTCTTCCACGTTTGCTATCACTTTAAAACACGTGTAGACACGGGATCCAGCAGAAGTGAGGCCTGCCTGAGTGCGGTTGGCCGGGTAATAGTATGGGTGTGATAATTTGTGGTTTCCATTTGAACACCTCACCTAAAATGCCCCGCAGTGGGCTGGAGTGTGATGCAGTTACGTTCCAGAATCACAGGCCCGTGCTTCTGTCATAACGAAGGGGCGTTGTCGGTGCCGGACCCCGTGCGTCCACCTCCTCGGTCCCCGTCTTACCTGTGGGATTCCCTCGCTGCTGTTAGGGTCCACAGTCACTGTCTCACCGTCCTCATAAGGGGGCGGGGGGTGGTGCGTGTGACGTGGTTAGAGGCACAGAGGAGCTCGGAGACAGAGCGAATAAATACTCAACACCAGATAGGACAGGCGCACTTGCCGTCCTAACGCACTGGGGAGAATTGCCAAGTCGCACGTGTGACCCTCCTGAGGGTCACTGAGGTGTGTGAAATGAATCGTCACTGCTGCTCATCGGCCACGGGAAATGACGGGGGTAGAAGGCATCTCGCACCCCGTGAGAGCGAGGGGTCAGGACTCGGCTTGGCCAACGGGGAGAAATGAGTGTGCCTGTGGACACGCGTGTTTGACTGACTGCCCGTGTCTCTGCCTCCCACCCCACGGCGGCCAACAGGCAGCCCTGCGGCGTGTGACGGTGGCCGTGGAGCACGTGGGGGCCCAGGCCACCGTGTCATCTCCCTCACCCTGCATGTGTGCTCTGAGGACCTCGTTCCTTCTGGGGGCGCCCTTCTCCTCCATTAGAGCGGGTCCGATTCCGCTTCTGAAGGCGGGAAAGAGTCCCCACGCATCGGCATTCCTTAGGGTTCTTTGGCGTGGGTTTCTCGAGAAGCCACTCATGGTCTCTTTTCTTTATTTCCAGCATGAAGTTTCTGAACCCTTCTTATGTGTGAAACTTAAAATCCTCAGCAACTGGGGACACCCGAAGTACACGTGTTTATACAGATTCCGGGTCCACGGCAGCCCGGGGGACCCCAGCTAGAGGGCCTGGGGTCCCCCGTGCTCCACGGTCAGGTCATGACCTCGGGTCCAGAATGCTCGTGTTCTCATCCCTAGACTCACGGCTCTCGTAGGAGCCGAATATCGGGTTCGTACGTGCCGGTAAAAAGTGAATGGATTTTACTAATAAAAACTGTGAGTGTGGTTCCAGTCTCCTTGTGGTACGTTAGCTTTTGAGGGTGGCCCGTGTTGCAGGAGCATTGAGACACGAACCTGTGTCCAGTACAAGACGTATCACTCCACAGTCTTTCTCATGGCAGCACCGGTTAGCTGTTTCTGTTCGTGCTGGGTGTGGGCGTCCACTGCTGTCCAACGCTGACCAGGAGGCACCGGTCGATGCAGTTAGAGAAGCCAGCGCAGTGGGAGGTTAACGTGGGTGAGGAAGTCTGAGACGTGAGTGCCTGCAGATGATTTGAAGAATTCCTTGGAATGCGATAAAGTCAATTTAAAAATGTATTACAAACGAGGAAAAACCTACAATGAGTTTGTGGTCACAAAGTGATCGCTTATAAATCGATATCGAGCACCAATGCATGCAACCATCAACTGGAGGATCTCACTTACAAAAGTCACGACATGTTTAAAAACCAGGTAAAAGGAGAACTGAGACCACCCGTGTGAAGACCCTCTCACACTGTGCACGCCTCCAAGACCTCAGGAAACGCAGACACTTCCCGGGGCAGCTCCCAGCCTCTGCAGCTGCGGGGGCAGGGGGGGGGCCTTCTTTCCAGCGCCACATCCTGGCCGCCGTTTCAGGGGACAGGATGAGGGCACTTCTGCACGGTAAACAACATAATGAGCATTGGCACAGCTCCCCGGGTTGTCCTGGGGCTGGACTGCTGACCCCTGAGGCCTGGCCGGTGTTAAGTCAGAAGGGGGTTCACTGGCTACTCACAAAGCCATGTGAGCAGGCTCCCGCCCGTCCCTGGTGGTCTCCGCCCTCGACTCGGGGGCATTTGAAAAAATGTGCGGAAGCAGTGTCAACATGTTAGCAATTCTGAAATAGCGAATCATTAATTGGCTAAATTTAATTTAAAATGTAAATTTAAAAAACTGCAAAGGGTGCATAAGATTCCTTTTGTCTTTCAAGAAAGGATCATTACAGTTTTTTTTTTTTATCAATTGGGTCAACTTCTTGTATTATCTGGGACTTTTGTCTGCACAGAATGCATAATCACACAAGTCTCAGGAGGTTTTTAAACAGTTTTATTTTTTATGGAATAAAATTAAATGATTTAAAGTAAAGGTCAGTTTATTATGAAACACTGCTTACAAAGCTTGTTACATTTTAAAGTCATATTTATGATCTCCATAGCAACCACCTCATTTAATAGTTTACCTCACTTTTACAATTAATTTACAGAGTAATGAAGCATGTTAACAAAAAAAATTAAATGTGATGTTGTATCGTGTTTGGTTTGGCAAACACTTGTCTGTAACAGCGCAGAATGGAATTCAGCTTCATGTTCTAGTCTTACAACAGGAAAAACTGTAGTTTTACATTTTGCACTTTTATACTAATCTGAGTTATTTTTATATCTAGATTCTACAGCAAGTTAAAAACAAAATGCCAGGCTCCTATTTGCAAAGCACCGTTAAAAATCACACTGCTAATATGGATAATGTCGTCTTTGAAAAACCAAGTCGGATACCCTTTTTGTCCTATTTTCGCTTTGTTTTTTGAAGTCTACCTAGTTTCCATTATTTACACTGTGAGAATTTCAACAGGATCGGGTGAAATTCGTCATGAGACAAAACTGCGGGGTTACCACTTAACATCAGCGCTCCCCACCCTCTAAAACTCGGAAACAACGTTAAACCCCCGATCCGATCCAGCCGCGGCGAGGGGGTCCCTAAGCCGCCCCACGGCAGAGAGGAGTGCGCGTGCGCACCCTCTTATTTCATCCCCAATCAGCGCTCGGCTGGGACTACTTCTGACGTTCCAACGGCGTTGGAAACAGGGGTCCCGACGTTCTCGCAAGCCGGGAGTACTCAGATCCACGTCCCGCACCCGGACGACGTGGAGGACCCCGCGATCCCCGAGGTGGGCGCCGCCGGCGGGGGCGGAACCAACGGGCGCGCGGCGCCGTTTCCGGCGGGACGCGGGGGCGGGGCTCCAGTCCGCCGCCAGCCGGGGCCGCGCGCCGCGCCCCACCATGAAGTTTCGCGCCAAGATTGTGGACCCGGCCTGTCTGAACCACTTCACGCGTGAGCGGGTCGTAGCCGCGCGGGGCAGTGGGGAGGGGCGGAACGGGGCAGTGGAGAAGGGCGGAGCGGGGCGGGCCGGGAGGCGGAAGGCGCGCTGCGGCTTCCCGCGGGGGCGACAGGCGCGCCTGAGGGCGCCGCGCGGACGTGAGGGGCGCGGGCACCGTGGGCAGTGGGCCGGGGGCCGACAGCAGCGGGACAGAGACCAGGGCAGTGGGACGGGGACCCAGGAGAGCCGGACCGCGACTGTGAGCAGCGGGAAGGGGTCGGTGGGCAACGGAACGGGTACAAGAACTGTGGGCAGCGGGATGGGGACCGAGGGCAGTGGGACAGGGACCAGGGGCAACGGGACGGGGACCAAGGAGAATGAGACAGGGGACCCAAGGAGAATGGGACAGGGGCCAGGGGCAATGGGACAGAGACCAAGGAGAATGGGCCAGGGGCCAGGGGCAATGGGACAGGGACCCAGGGCAATGGGACAGGGACCAGGGGCAATGGGACAGAGACCAAGGAGAATGAGACAGGGACCCAGGGAAATGGGACAGGGACCAGTGGCAATGGGACAGAGACCAAGGAGAATGAGACAGGGACCCAAGGCAGTGGGACAGGGACCAGGGGCAGCGGGACAGGGACCCAGGGCAATGGGACAGGGACCAGGGGCAATGGGACAGAGACCAAGGAGAATGGGACAGGGGCCAGGGGCAATGGGACAGGGACCAGGGGCAATGGGACAGAGACCAAGGAGAATGGGCCAGGGGCCAGGGGCAATGGGACAGGGACCCAGGGCAATGGGACAGGGACCAGGGGCAATGGGACAGAGACCAAGGAGAATGAGACAGGGACCCAGGGAAATGGGACAGGGACCAGAGGCAATGGGACAGAAACCAAGGAGAATGAGACAGGGACCCAAGGCAGTGGGACAGGGACCAGGGGCAACGGGACAGGGACCCAGGGCAATGGGACGGGGACCAGGGGCAATGGGACAGAGACCAAGGAGAATGGGCCAGGGGCCAGGGGCAATGGGACAGGGACCCAGGGCAATGGGACAGGGACCAGGGGCAATGGGACAGAGACCAAGGAGAATGAGACAGGGACCCAGGGAAATGGGACAGGGACCAGAGGCAATGGGACAGAAACCAAGGAGAATGAGACAGGGACCCAAGGCAGTGGGACAGGGACCAGGGGCAACGGGACGGGGACCCAGGGCAATGGGACGGGGACCCAGGGCAATGGGACAGGGACCAGGGGCAATGGGACAGAGACCAAGGAGAATGAGACAGGGACCCAGGGCAATGGGACAGGGACCAGGGGCAATGGGACAGGGACCCAGGGCAATGGGACAGGGACCAGGGGCAATGGGACAGAGACCAAGGAGAATGAGACAGGGACCCAGGGCAATGGGACAGGGACCAGGGGCAATGGGACAGAAACCAAGGAGAATGAGACAGGGACCCAAGGCAGTGGGACAGGGACCAGGGGCAACGGGACGGGGACCCAGGGCAATGGGACGGGGACCAGGGGCAATGGAACAGAGACCAAGGAGAATGGGCCAGGGGCCAGGGGCAATGGGACAGAGACCAAGGAGAATGAGACAGGGACCCAGGGCAATGGGACAGAGACCAGGGGCAATGGGACAGGGACCCAGGGCAATGGGACAGGGACCAGGGGCAATGGGACAGAGACCAAGGAGAATGAGACAGGGACCCAGGGCAATGGGACAGGGACCAGGGGCAATGGGACAGGGACCCAGGGCAATGGGACAGGGACCAGGGGCAATGGGACAGAGACCAAGGAGAATGAGACAGGGACCCAGGGCAATGGGACAGGGACCAGGGGCAATGGGACAGAGACCAAGGAGAATGAGACAGGGACCCAGGGCAATGGGACAGGGACCAGGGGCAATGGGACAGAGACCAAGGAGAATGAGACAGGGACCCAGGGCAATGGGACAGGGACCAGGGGCAATGGGACAGGGGCCAGGGGCAATGGGACAGGGGCCAGGGGCAATGGGACAGAGACCAAGGAGAATGAGACAGGGACCCAGGGCAATGGGACAGGGACCAGGGGCAATGGGACAGGGACCAAGGAGAATGAGACGGGGACCCAGGGCAATGGGATGGGGATCCAAAGCAGTGAGACAGAGACTGAGGGCACTGAGATGGGGATAGGGACCCAGGGCAGTGGGACGGGAACCTAAGACAATGGGACAGGGACGGGGACCCAGGGCAGTGGGATGGGGATCAGGGGCAGTGGGACAGGGACAGGGACGCAGGGCAGTGGGATGGGGACCGAGGGCAACGGGACAGGGACGGGGACCCAAGGCAGTGGGATGGGAACCTAGGACATTGGGACAGGGACGGGAACCCAAGGCAGTGGGATGGGGACCGAGGGCAGTGGGACAGGGACAGGGACCAAGGACAGTGGGATGGGGACCAGGAGGAATGGGACAGGGACGGGAACTGAGGGCCGGGGGACAGGGACCGAGTGCAGTGGTGCGGGTGCCCAGGACGGTGACAAACGCCCGATTCCGGTCCAGTCGCTCTCCCAACCCGGCCGAGGTGGTTTTCTGGGTGTAGGCCTTCCCGGGGCCGGCCCGGGGTGAGAGAAGGCTCGCTCCGCTTCAGTGTCCGCACCCAGAGCTCCTGCGGCCGGGGGCTGGGAGGCCGGCCGGACCCCGGGGCCCCCGGTGTGGGCCCCGTGGACGCCGCTATCCTGTGCGGTGACCCCGCACCCCCCCCCCCGCCACCGCAGGCGTCAGCTGCATGGTGGCCAAGCTGGCGCGAGCCTGCACCCTGCGCATCCGCCCGCAGAAGCTCAACTTCATCCTGGCGGACACGGCGGCCGGCGGCGGGGTCAGCATGTGGTGCGAGCTGCCGCAGGTGAGGGGCCCCCCCGCGGGCCGCGCTGCCGGCTGCAGGGGGCGCGGCTGCCCCGTGGTGACCCTGTGGCCTCCCCCAGGAGAACTTCTTCAGCGAGTTCCAGATGGAGGGGGTCTCCGAGGAGAGCAACGAGATCTGCGTGGAGCTCACGTCGGAGAACCTGTTCCGCGCCCTGAAAACGGCCCAGAACGCCCGCTCGCTCAAAGTCAAGCTCACGAACAAGCACTTCCCCTGCCTGACGGTGTCGGTGGAGCTGGTGCGTGGCGGGCAGCTGGGGGCCGCGGGGCCAGGGGCCACGGGGGGCGTCCCGGCGAGAGGCGAGCAGCAGTGTCTCTGGGCTCCCCTCTTGGCAGTCGTCCGCGTCGAACAGCAGCCGCACGGTGACCCACGACATCCCCGTCAAGGTCATTCCCAGGAAGCTGTGGAAGAACTTGCAGGAGCCGACAGTGCCCAACTCTGATGTGAGTGGCGCCCGCGTCCCCGGGCTCCGACCTGGCGTGGCGGAACCCCGATCCCAGCGACGGCCTCTGCAGTGTGTGTGGTCGGACGGGGGCGCGGTCGGGAAGGGAGCTCCGGGACAGACGGGGCAGTGAGCCCCCGGCAGTCTCCACACGGACCCTGAGCAAGGTCGCGGGGGCGGGGACGCCCCGCCCGCCCGCCCGGCACTCGCACTGACACGGAACCACGCGAGGAAGGCCTCGCGGGACCGCGTCTCTGCCGGCCGTGGGGGCCGCGGGCACCGCTGTGGGGTCCAGAAGGTGACGGCTCCCCGCCGCGCGAGGAGCGCGTCTGGGTGGGGGGCAGCTGCTTCGGGCGCCTGCGGGCCCCTTGCCTCCCGGCCCCAGCTCGGTGCAGGGGCCATGGCGGACATGGGGCGGGTTCCCCGGGCCGGCCAATGGCACGCCCGGGAAGCAGCAGCGTGTCGCGCGCCAGAGGGAGCCCCGTCCGGCGCCGGCGCGAGGGGCGCAGGGACTCCCTGGAGCCGCCTCCCAGGCAGAACGGCCTGGGCGTCGGGTGCGTCCCTCAGGGACACGTTCCCCTGCGTGCATGGAGGGCCTCGGGCCGCGGGGCCGGCTGGGCTGTCCCGGAGCCCTGCGGTGCCCCCGGCGCCTGGTCGCTGCGCTGACCAGGGGCAGGTGAGAGGGAGCGCGGCCGTCTCACTGCCGTCCCTTCTCTCCGCGCTCTAAGGAGAGCCTCCGTCGGACGTGCAAACCCCGGCCCCCGGCCCACGGCCAGCCCCGGAGTGAGCGCACCCCGTGGGCGCCGGCCGAGTCACACTCCGGGTCTTGCCCTGGGCCTGCAGGTCAGCATTTACTTGCCGGTCCTGAAGACCATGAAGAGCGTGGTGGAGAAGATGAGAAACATCAGCCATCACCTGGTGAGTCAGCGCCTCTTCAGACAGAGCTCTGAGGGCCCGCTTCAGGCTGTGGGGGGGGGGGGGGCCCTCCGGCGCCCCCCGGGGGGGAGCTGCCGCACCTACCCGCGTGCCCCGCGGCCGCACTCACAGGTGCCGGTAGTGCGTACCGCCCTGGCTCCCCATCCTCGCACTGGTGAGGGCCTGGGGCAGAGCGCCACTGGCGGAGCTCTCGGGGGCCGCAGAGGTTCTCCAAGCCTGGAGGGAGTGTGGGGGCCATTCTGTTCTCCAGCTGTGCCCCCCTAAGAGTAGCTGCCCTTCCTGGCTTAACCTCAGAGCTCACTTTGACCTGCAGCCGGCTCCCGATGGCTCGGTGGGAGCGTGCCACACGGTGCTCCCGTGGCTGCCGTGATGCCAGCTGTTGTCAGGCTGGAGGCCCCCCCCGGGGACACCTGGGGGCTGCAGAGCTTCGCAGCCCAGGAGAGCAGGGCAGGGCCGTGCCCCAGAGGCCCCGGGGGCCCGTTCTTCCTGCTCGAGGGAGTGAGGGTCTGTGGCCACTGCCCAGGGAGGGCTGAGCCCTGAGCCTCGGTCCCTCCCCCCGGGGCCCAGGCTGCCGTCCTCCTCCCCGGGCTCCCGCCCCGTCGCCCCTTCTGCTGTGAGGGGGCCAGGCCCCCCACCGGCCAGCCGCTTCCGCCTGCCTCCAGGCGTCCCTGCCCAGCTCTCCCCTCTGGAGGCCCCTCTCCTGGGGGCTCCCCGAGTCCTGGCTCTCGTCTGTGTCCTCTGTCTCTGGTGCCGTGCAGGGGGGCCTGGGGCTTGTGGGGTGGTGACCCGTCGCCTGCTGTGGTGGGGGCTGATGCCTGGCAGGGGCTGATGCCTCTCTGAAGACTGTGAGATACCCTCTCTGCAGATCATCGAAGCGAACCTGAGTGGAGATTTGAACTTGAAAATAGAATCTGAATTAGTGTGTGTTACAACTCATTTTAAGGATCTTGGAAATCCTCCGTTAGGTAAGTTTCCGGCGGGTTGGGTTTTGCTTCTGAAAAGTTGGTTGTTTCACACCTTACGGAGGCCCCCAGCCGGGAAGAGGTGGCACCGCCGTGCCTGCCGTGTGCCTGCCGTGTGCCTGCCGTGTGCCTGCCGTGTGCCCGCGGTGCCTGCCGTGTGCCTGCCGTGCCTGCCGTGTGCCCGCGGTGCCTGCCGTGTGCCTGGGGAGGGAGCGGGCGACAGGTGGGCTCGCCCACCCCTGCGGCGGATGGAGGTGTGGGCCGGAGGGCCCCTGGCGGAGGGGCTGTGTCTGCGCTGGGGCTGAGGGGGGCTCGGGTCTGGAAACGGGGGGCCCTGCCGGTTCTGAAACCCCTGTGTCTGCCATGAAAGTTGGCAAGTTCCCACCTGGGGTGAGGTCGGAAAGATAGAGGACATTTCTTATTTCTCCTACCTGAGTCCCTGTAACACTGAGGAAATCAGGTTAGCAAATGGGGCTTTTCTCACGAGTCAGATTGTCTGTCTCGCCCAAGGTGATGAGGGGCCACGGAATCGGTGCCGTGAGCGGACAGGGGCTGACGGATGGGTGGGGAGGGCAGGGTGGGCAGGGAGCAGCCGGCCAGGCCTGGGGAAGGTGACCGCTGGTGCCGTGGAAACCCCTCCAGTCACGCACGTGCCCCGGACAGAGCCCTGCCACCTTCAGGGCCAACCCGGCCCACCACAGGGCTGCTGCGGGGTGCGGGCCGCACCGTGGGGTGGGGGTGCGGGGGCCCGGCCTGGGTGAGAGCCGAGGGAGGGGCTCGCTCCGGCCTCTCTCGTCTCGTCGTGTTGACGAACAGCGGGCAGGGTCTTACCTGGTGCCTGTCCCGGGCTGAGGGGGCGTCCTCCCTCCCTCCCTCCGAGTCCCAGGCCCTGCCCTGGCTGCACCGGAGGGCCTAGGGGACTCCGCCCTCTGGGACCTGCAGGGGGCGCTTGGGCCGCGTGTCAGGTCCCCGAGGAGCACGAGGTCCTGGACGCCGACACAGCATTTTAGAGTCAGGACCTGCAGGGCTCCTGTGTGAGGTGCAGCGACGCCTCCACCTCGTGGTGTCTCTCCAGACGCCGGCGCCGGGCTGCCGGGCCCCTCCGTTTCAGCACAGCCGCGTGCCGTCCCCGGGGCCCCGGCACACCCGCAGGTGCTCCTGTCCTTTCAGCCCCAGAAGCCGCCACTCAGGACGGAGACCCCGAGCAGATGGCGGAGGTGCATGTGGACATCAGGAAGTTCCTGCAGTTCCTGGCTGGGCAGCAGGCGAACCCGACCAAGGCCGTCTGCAGTGAGTGCGCCCGGGCGCCTTCCCCCACGTCGGCCCCTGACTCGGCCGCGGCCTCCCCCGCGCTGCGTGTCTCGCTCTGCTGGGCCTCGAGTGTGGTCCGTGCCCGTCCTGGCAGCCTGACCTGCCGTCCGCGGAGCCCTGACCCCGTCTGGTGTGGATTCAGGATCCGCCGCCACACCCCCGTTCCCCCTGCACCCCAGCCCGCCCTGCTCCCGCAGCCGTCCCACGTCTGCAGTCTGCGTCCCGTGTCGCAGGCCAGCCTGGCTCCCTGGGCTGCACGCCCGTCTGGCACAGGTGCACACCGGCCACACTCACGAGGGGCTGGCTTGTCTCCTCGCTGCCGCGCTCACAGCCCCTGGCACCAAGCCCCCAGGGGGCAGAGCGGGGAGGGAGGAGGGCCCGGGGCATGCCTAGTGGTCCCCACTGGGTAGAGAAGGGATGGAACGTTCCAGACGTCTTCAAAACGGGAGTCTGGCGGAGAGACCGCAGGAGGCAGTCGGCTGGGTGCAGTGGGAAGGCCCTGTGGGTGACGGCGCAGGAGGGGTGGGGAGGAGGGGTCACCAGGGGCTGCCTGTGGGGACTCCCGGGAGGCTGTGGCCTGGGCTCCGGCACACCCCCGGCCGGCGGATGGTCGGGGGCTCTTCCGCCAGGGCACTCTGCGCCGTGCGCCCCACCGCCTGCCTCCCTCCGGCCTCAGGGGTGTCCTTCAAGCAGCCCCGCTCCACGGCCCCACATAGCTGCAGTGCGGTCACCCCTGGGTCCTGGCCGCCGGGCCATCTCACTCGGCGGCTGCTTCTCCTCCGGGCACGCCCCTGCGGTGGTGCCTCCGTGCGGAGTTTGCCCTTCCCCAGGCGGTGCCTGACCTCAGCTTCCTCCACCAAGCCTGTGGGGGCGGGGCAGGGGTGCGGGGTAGGGGCGGGGGCGGGTGCTCCCGGAGTGGACGGCAGCTGGGGGAGGGGCGTCCGGGATTCGGGGGCGGGGGCGTGGGGGGCTTCGCTGTAACAGTGTCTTCTGCCCCCAGACATCGTGAGTCACAGGATGGTCCACTTCGACTTGCTGCACGAGGACGTGGCCCTGCAGTACTTCATCCCGGCCCTGTCGTAGCGCTGCCGGGGGCCTCCGCTGGGACCCGACGGGCCGCTGGCCGTGTGGGGCTGGTTCACGGCAGCGCAGGTCCCGTGCAGTCCCCTGTCCCCCTCTGCAGCCTTTCAGCGAGGAGGTGCCTTAACGAATAGCAGCTGGATAAACACGTTACTTTGTTACTTCCGGTTCTCGCGTCTGTTTTGTTTGCTCCTAAGACACTGCGGAGAGATGTTGCATCCAGCAAACGCGAGAACAAATGTCGGAGACTTTCAGGGAATCAAGGATGTTACTTTATTGGCCAAGTTTAACCTGCGCAGGGGTGAACTCTCAAAGTGTCCGGAGACACGGTACCCACAGGGGCTGCAGATGAGAGAGTCGCCCCGAGCGCTTACAACTACGTCCTCATATAGGGGCGGGCAAGCAGGCGTTATACAGAGGCAGACGTGGCAGTTAGCAGTTCGCTTACAAAGACCGCGCGCGGGAATTTCAAACCAAGCATTCTTGCACAGGCGGGAAGGCAGGATGTTTGTTCATTAACCTAGCAGCCTCCTGGCTCTAGCTAGCGAGGTTCCTATTTTCTCATGGTCCAAGTGTTTCCCCACTCCTTACGTTCCCCCGTTTTCTCTTGGGGGTTTGTCAAACCCTTGACTCTTCAGCATTAGGAATAATGGTATAGGGTTGAGGTAGGACCATCAGCTTTACTACTTCTCTTCTTTCTTTAATGAAGGCTATGACTTTATTTAGAATGCAGGGCCCTATAGTAACTAACAGCAGAAGCAAAGGAAGGGGTCCTGCAAGTGCAGATAAAAGGGTGGTTAGCCATGGGGAAGTACTAAATATAGAGGCATACCAGCTGGAGTTTTCTTCTTCACTGTCTCTCTCTTTGAGTCTTTTGGTTAAAGTCTCCATATTCTCCCTTATTACTCCTGAATGACTGGCATCAAAACAGCATTCTTCTCCCAAGGCAGCACCAAGTCCTCCCTGCTTGAGGAATACGAGATCTAGTCCTCGTCTGTTTTGGAGAGCCACTTCTGCTAGGGAGTCCACTTGACGCTCGAGATGTGTTACCTGACCTTGAAGGAGAGAGATGTCCTCGGTAAACATCTGGGATAATCTCCTTAGGCTTAGTTCCCCCTGGTTTATACTGGACACCACGCCGTTTACTTGCTTTACTTTATGCTCTATAAGCTGTGAACTATCAGTTAGGTTAAAACAGCAGAGCCCCTTAAATTCCTCACATCCGTGATTATGTCTCAAAAGAAGGTATTCTATAGCTGCACAATTTTCCAGTACTGCTTCTCTGACCGGTCCTAATTCTTGACTAATGACACTAATAGCTTGAGAGGTGGCATTTAAGGCTTTTACCATAGTGCAGGCTAATCTGCTCATTTTTACATTAAATAAGTTACCGTGGTTGACATTATAAATACAATTACGGACACATATTCAGCAAGCTAAAAGGTGCAAGTCACGGGTACAATCAGGTGTAAGGGAGACATCCCGTTGAACCGGGTCAAGTGGGGCTTCTGAGGCGTAAACACTGTTAGTCTTCCCAGAGAGCACGGTCCCCCAGAGCTGTTTGCTGAAACATAAGAATAAACTGTTATTTCACATACCAGGAACCATCCTATTGGCAGCTTAACATGGGCATAAGCATAAGATACATCAGTGGTGGTGGTGCAGTTCATCCTCACACCTGCTGAGAGCACAAGGCAGTTTTTAGTGCAGTTGACAAAAATTACATGTTCCCTATCTTTTATATTTACCACTGGTCCCCAATTATAAATGTCAGAGTGGGCCATTTTCTTTTCAATATGCTCAAACATAGTATAGTTTCTAAAGCTTTCCAAAGGGGCACAGGTGCCTATAAGACATGAAGTGAAAGTTTGTTTTACACAAGTTTTTCCTGCAAGACAAAAGTCAGAAATATTCAGGACATTTTTGGCCAAATATACCCAGATGTTATCATCCTGTTTGAATGGAATAAGTTGTCCATAACAAGGGGTCAAACAGGAGGCAATGAAGAGAACAGAACTCACTGTTTTTCAAAGATGACTTTCAGATCTTCTTCCTGTGCTTCCTTTATGCTGGTGTGATGAGTCCAAGGTTTTATTCCTGCCAGCTTCACTGCAGTTGGGGTGGTGAGGAGTATATCCCAAGGTCCAGTCCACTTTTCTTCTAGTTGGTTTTCTGGGGATCCTGTCCTCCAAATCTTGAGCAGCACCTTATCTCCTGATTTGAACGAATGCAGCGGACCTATGGGAGAGAAGTCCCTAATACAGGCAAAGTTATTCATCACAGCTAAGGTCTGATTTAAATATTGCACATATTTTTTTCTTACCTTCAGATTTTTATCTGTATACGTATCTTTCACCCCAATTGTGACCTGAAATGGCTACCTGTACACAATTTTATAGGGACTCCACTGAATCCCACTTCGAGGAGCCACCTTTATCCTGAGCAGGGCAGTAAGTAAAGCTTGATCCCGATGAAGATGAGCTTCTCGACAGTTTGGCTATATTTTTCTTCAAGGTGTGGTTCATCTTTTCTACTTTCCCAGAAGCCTGGGGTCTCCATGCCGTGTGGAGTCTCCAATTAATTCCTAGGGTTTTACTAACCTTCTGTGTGATTTCTTGAGTTGATACACACACTCTCTTCCCATGAGACACTTCCAGCACCCTTGTCAATGCAGCCAGTTTAGCCTTCTGGGCAGAGGTTCCTGGCAGGCAGCAAGGCCTTGGCCTCCACTACTCCCTGAAGAGTCACAACTGCATATCCAGCTCCTCTGCTTCCTTTGTCCATATAGCTGCTTCCATCTGCACAGAGAGTCCAGTCTGCTTCTTCTACAGGATGGTTCTGTCAATCAACTCTGCTAGAATACACTTCATCAGTTATTTCAGCACAGTCATGTATTAGTGCAGCCGAGTCGGGGTCTGGGAGAAAAAGGCAGGAATTACTTTACTTACAGTTTTGAGGGAGACGTTGGGATTGTTGAGAAGAAAGAGCTTGGTACCTGCGCATTCTTTCAGCAGTCAGCCACATGTTCGTTCCCCTTTTGCTCCAGCAGGGTCAACACTCGCTGCGACACATAACTGGCACAGCCTGTCCCCAAGGCAAACTTTTTCAGCTTTCCCCAAGAGCTCGCAGGTGGCTGCCACTCTCAAGCAGGCTGGCCACCCCTGGACAGTGTGATTTAATTTCCTTGACAATTATGCGATGGATTGCAAATGTCACTAAGCATTTGGGTGAGGAATTCTAGGGCAATGCCCTGTTTCTCACACACATACCATTGAAAGGGCTTCAGTAGGTTTGAAAGCCCCAAGGCTGGTGCTGAAGCCACGTGCACTTTCAGGGACTCAAAAGCCTGAGTGCGCCCCTTTGCCCATTCTAAAGGGCTATATTCTGGTCCTTTCAGAGCTTCACACAGTGGGTTAGCAGTGGGCCGAAAGCTTGGAACTCAAATGCAGCAGTCACTTGCCATCCCCAGGAATCTCCTTAACTGTTTCCTGGTGTTGGGAGGGGTCCTCTGTGGACTTTTGCTGCACGGCCTGCACCATACCCAGACTTTTCCGCTCAGGGATGCCTTTCCCCACTCCCTCAGGGAGGCATCTCTTATAATGCTCTAAGAGAGAAAGGCCATCTCCTTAAGGGTCCCAGCTGGGCTCATTTACAGGTATTGCCCTGGGAAGGCCCAGAGCCCCATCTGGATTTTCTTCGCATAACCTCCGAGCCTCTTCATTTGCCTTATCCAACACCAGCCTCTGCTCACCCCCCTTACTGAAGCAAAGAATTCAATAAGGCTTCTATGTCTGGCCAATTGAGATGATAAATGGCAAAAACTGGCACGATCAAATCAGTCATTTTAGCAGGGTTATGTCCATAAGAAGGGTTTGAGCTTTTCCAGTTTCACAGGTCCACTGTAGGAAACAGAGTATGTGCCAGATAACATCTGGCAGACTGGCCTTCTGACCTTACTCTCACTGAAAAGTCTCCAAAAAGGATAGTGCCCTGCCCCGGTGGGGGCTTTTCCTCCATCGAATCTGGTTTCTTGACCGATTCAAGATAGCGATGCCAGTTCAGGCGCACTTTTCCCATTTCACTCACAGGAGTGGATGCCCTGGGCCGCAGGAACTCTGACCAGCCTGCAGCAGTCTTAATGCCTAGATCTTCCAGGCCCCTCTCCTCTGACCTTCTATCTTTCATATGTAAATTCTCTTTTCTCTGAGCCATTAACTCACTTTCCTCTCTTTTTTCCTTTTTAACTATGCATGCATCTTTTATCATGTAAACCCAAAAACTTCTAGGTGAGGCAATTTGTCCCACTTCCCTGATTTTGACAAAACAACTTTAGTTACAGTAGAATACAGTAATTTAAAGACCCATTCCGTGACCAGCACTCTCCTGAGTCTAAATTATACAGGACACAAACAGAACAGTACTACAACGAAACAACATACGCCTCCGATATACACTCATATGTCGATCAATTTACCAGAACCCACCCCAGCAGGCTGTTTTTTGGAACAGAGGGTTCCCCGCCCCCATATTACCTGACAGCACTCCACGGAGCTCCAAACAGACGCCCTTTCGGGACCAGAACAGAAGTCCTTTTGGACCAGACGGAGCTCCAAACAGAAGACGGCGGCGCCTCCCGCTGGACGAGGCAAGATGGTGGCGCCTCCCGCGCCCGCTCCGTAGCAGGCTCCCCCTCGCGTGTGTGGCGGGCTGGAAAATCCGCCTGTATCCTGCAAGGAAGAATCAGGCTCCTCCTTCCGGGGATAAGGTGGGGGTGCATTCACAGGGCCTAAATGGTCCTCTGGCGGTCCTGGTAAGACGGGGTACAGTCTCGACCACCCCGGGGGCCCGCCTGATGCGGTGACCGGGGTCTCAGTTCCCCTCCCCTTCGCCTTATTCCCTGCTGATGCTAGGCACACCGCCCGCCTCCCTCCCTGATTTCCACCCTGACACTTCTCGATGTACCGGGGCCGCTCGGTGGCAATGTCGACCCAGACATCTATACACAGGAACTGATCTGGATGGGGAACCCTGTATACTGTGGCTCGAACAGCAAAGAGGGTGGGCAAGTCAAAGGTCCCCTCCGAGGGCCATCCGACATCAAAGGTGGGCCACTCGAGCTGGCTTAATGTTCTTAAAAATTCCGGATCCGGTGGGGGTCCTCCATACCCTCGTGCCCGCCGCTGGAAATCGGAGAAATTCTTAAGGAGGCGATCGAGTGGGGATCCCGGCACCGACTCCTGCTGGCCCATTCTGATGAGGTCCGGGATGAAGGAGAAGAAACGAACAACACAAACCAACAAGGCGACAGACAATGCACTATCTCTCACACACGGACGAGGCATATAATCCAAAACTAATCGCAGCGCAGGGAAAGAGGAAATCTAACGTGACCGGTCACTCCTAAGATTACGGAAACCAAATTTCAAAGAGTGGCGTCCCGCCTTTGAAAGTCCCTGGGTAGGCTACCGGTGGCGTCCCACCTACTACCTCAGGGTAAGATTGCTCTGGAGCCCAGAAACCAAAAGAAGATCCTCAGGGAATACTTCCTCAGCTCGAGCTGCCCGTCCGGTCTCCGAACCGAAACTCCACCGAGAAGGGAGATCTCGCTGGGGCCTCCAAATGTTGCATCCAGCAAACGCGAGAACAAATGTCGGAGACTTTCAGGGAATCAAGGATGTTGCTTTATTGGCCAAGTTTAACCTGCGCAGGGGCGAACTCCCAAAGTGTCCAGCGACTCAGTACCCACAAGGAGCTGCAGACGAGAGCCGCGCCGAGCGCTCACAACTACGTCCTTGTATAGGGGCGGGCGAGCAGGCGTTATACAGAAGCAGTCGTGGCAGTTAGCAGTTCGCTTACAAAGACCGCGCACGCGCGGGAATTTCAAACCAAGCATTGTTGCCCAAGGCGGGAAGGCAGGGTGTCTGTTCACTAACCTAGTCACCTCCTGGCTCTAGCCAGCGAGGTTCCTATTTCCTCACGGTCCAAGTGTTTCCCCACTCCTTACAAGAGACTCTACCCCGACTCTAAGGAGGACTTTCCACCGAAGCGGTGAAAACCCTCCTGTGCTCGGACTTGCCCCCGTGGCACTTCTGCCCCGGGCCCTGTGTCCAGCCCGGCACAGTGTGGCCGGGAGCTCCTGCGGGACTGGCCCGGACCCCTTCCCGTGTCCTGGGCTCCCCGGCCCGGCTCTGCCCCGGGTTGCTCAGAGCGGCCCGGGCTCCAGCTGCAGCTGCAGTGGGGCCTCGCGACACCGTGAGACCTCTGGGCTCCCGCCTCCCGGGGTCCCCGCTGCCTGCCAGCCCTGGGCACAGCGTCGTTTCTCCGGGTGCACCTGTGCAGGGGGCGCACACCGCCCGTCTCTCGGCGCCTCTGCGGACGCAGGAGTGAGGAGGTCGCCTGGAGCCAGAGGCAGGGGCGGGCAGGGGCGGACGGGAAGCTGCTCTGTGGCTCCTCCGAGTTTGTTTGCATGACCTCGGGGGCTTTCTGGCGTTGGCTCCAGTGCGCCGCCCGGGGTGACGTCCTGCCACACAGCACGTTCTAGTCGGGGCCTCACCGTCCCTGCTGTGAGGCCTGTCCCCTCCCCGGCCTGTCGCGGAGCCCCAGCTGCAGCGCTCCGGGGCCCCGTGCACGGCAAAGCCAGGCCCACAGCGGCCGGCAGCCCGGGTTTCTGCTGCGGAGGGTGTGCCCAAGGCTGGGGTCCCCAAGCACCGGAACGACGCTGCTCGGTGCGCACGGAGGGCACTGCTTCTTAGCGTGAGCTGCTCGTGAGGGAGCGTCCCCTTGCCCACGGTACACGGATGCACTCGGCGTGCTCGGGGATGTAACACGCATGTCCAGCCGTGCGTTGCGGCCCTGCCGAGGGACACGGCGGGCCCCCCAGGTGCGCCCTGAGGCAGCTGGTTGGGCAGGCCCGCCTCGGGGACCCGCCGCGGCCCACGCAGTGGCGGCAGGCACGGTGAGAGCCCCGGACTCGGACTCCGAGGGGAACCCTCCCTTGTGCTGTGGCTCAGGGGCGGGGACGACGACGGCACGTCTCAGGGAACAGCCGCCCGCCCACCGCTCCGCGGACCTGGAGGGAGCAGCGTAGCCCCAAACACGCTGTGGCGACGCGGCGTCCGTGGCGCTCGAGCCGGCGTCTCGGCACTGCAGGTGCGGGCAGTGCCGACCGTGTGGCTCTGTGGTTCCAGGGAGCGGCGTGGCCGAGGGGGCGTCCTGGGAGTCGGGACGGCGTCGCTGCTGCGTCTCAGCGGGACGGGCAGCCTCGCGTCTGTGGGGGCTCTGCCTGGGCCTCTCAGGAGCCTTGGGCGCAGTGGCAGGGTGGGGGGGGGGGGCTCCTGCCTCCCCATTGGACTCAGGGAGACCCCCGGCCCTGCTTCACCGACAGCACCCCGAGGCCGCCGTCCGTAGCTCAGGGAAGAGCAGGCTCCCGGCCAGGCCCCGGAGGGCGGAGCCCTCACACCGCAGCCTGGGGATGGCGGCCTCGCCATTGCCAACCGCGGCGGGGCCACAGTGCACCGGGGCTGGGTGGGGCTGTCCCCGTGGTCGTCCCCAGGCCCACGCCCCCCGGGGCCACCCTGGGCCCGTGCCAGCCGCGGGGGGGACTGGCGTGCAGGCAGCTGGTCACCCTCCCCGCAGGGACCCTGGCTGGGGCCCTGGCTCCCCGTGGGCGGTGACGGGTTCGCGGTGTTCAGGTTCGCGGCGGGCGCTGCCCGGCGGTGGTCACATTGACTCCGTTTCCTTCACGTGCTTTTGAGAAATGACCGAGCTCAAACGCTGTTTCTGCTGAGGCGTGGCTGGCACCGTGACGGTCACCGAGTCCCTCCAGGGGACCTGCTGCAGGTGTTTTTGCAGAGGGAGCAGGGGAGGGGACAGAGGGAGCAGCTGGCGGCTGACATCTGCCCACACTCCCAGCGACCAAAGGACCAAACGCCTTCGGGGACAGCCTGTGGGGTGGAGACGCTGAGCTCCGACATCCGCTTTGACCCTGGAGCCGGTGGGGAGGGCGGAGCCCCCGCTGTGTGTCCTCTGTCACCGGGGTGACGAGTGCAGCTGCTCTGTGGCCTCAGGTGACTCTCGTTAACACCCTCCAGGACACTTTGATCCCAGGGACGCAGCCCCCCCCCCGCCGCTCTGGGGAGGAGCGTTTCCAGGGGCTCCGGGGGCTGTCCCCAGATGCAAGCCGGACCGGGGGAGCCTGTGAGCCTGGAGGCTGTGCCCGGGGCTGGGGTCCAGGCGAGCGGGAGCCATGGGCCAGGGCTGCGGGCTGCTGGCCTCGGCGCTGGCCCTGCTGACGCTGCTGCCGTCCGCCCCCGGGAGCCGCTCGGAGGGAGGTAAGGGGCTCTCACCGGGATCTGGTGGTTTCCTTCCGTTCCTGCCCCCGTGCGACTGGTGACAGATGTGCCCGGCCCCGCGCCCCGGATGGCCCAGCGGCGGGCCGGGGAGGGTGGGGGCGGCGTCCAGAGAGCGGAGCACCCGGCCGTGCGCAGGGTCCTGCAGAGGGGGGGGCCCTGGAAGTGACTGGCACCTCTGCTTCCTGGGAAACCAGGGTCAGGTGTGTGCAGCTGCTCCTCACGCGCTGAGGTCTGGGGGGCTGGGGGTGCGCCTGCCGGGTGCGTGCCCAGGTGAGCTCCGTTTGGAGCGGCCGGAACCGGGCCTGTCCCGAGGGCTGCGCCCGGGGCCCGTTTCCCACGGGGACGAGCCGTTGAGTTGCTCTGCTCTGTCTGAGCCACGGGTGTGACCCCCCACACACACCCCAAACCCCTGCGACACCGGGAGGCCAGGCCCGGGGGTCCCTGCCTCAGGAAGATGCACCTCAGCGCCTCCCTTCCACCTGGGGCTGAGCGTGGGGTGCCCACAGGCCCTCAGCGTCCTGCCCAGCGCTGCCCTGCTCCAGAACATTCCGCAGTGACGGGCGTCCTGCGTCCACGCCCAGAGCCCTCAGCACTGCGCTGATGCGATGAGAAGCTACCCCTGACCCCTGACCTTTACTTACCTGGGTTTGAACATGGGCAGCCCCCCGCGGCCACAGCCGGCTCGTGGGACAGGCGGGGACTGTCTCAGCCGCGTCCCCTCCTTGCTGCTCCTTGCTGTCCTCTGGCATCCTGTGTGGCCTCCGCACCCTTCAGTGCAGGGTGGTGTTGGGCGCCTTCGTCCGGTCCCGCCGGGAAGGAGAAGGTGGAGCGGGCGGTCATCCCCCTCTGGCCCTCGGGGCGGGGGCAGCGTGGGCGGGGGGCTCTGAGCCGGGCTTCCCACTCGACAGGCGGGTGACAAATGCCCTTCCTCCCGGTGGGAGGCCGCCGCCACCTCTGGGGGGCGCCGTTTGCAGTGGGTCCTCCCTGCGGGCAGAGGGACGTTTAAAAGCACGTCACCAGTGGGGCGAAAGCACACGTGCCCTCAAGTTGCTGGGATTCACCCGCAGCACCCACAGCAGGAGGGAACCAGGGGCCGGGGTGCCTGTGGGGGGCTGCATGATGGCGGGGACCGGGGGTCAGACCCAACGGCCCGTGTTAACCCCCCCGGGGGCTCAGGCTCTGGTGAGGCGCCGTCCTGGGAGGTGGTGACGCCTGGGAAACAGGGTCACACACACTTGCCTGGGCCCCAAGCGCCCCGCGGGCTCCTCGGCCACCTCCCCGGACCTTCCAAGCACCCCAGGCCCTCCCCCGGGAGCCAGCCTCCCCTCCCCCCCGTCTCCCCCCCTCCCCCTGTGGTCATCGGGGTGCCCCTCCTGATTCACCCCAGGCCGGAGCCGAGGGGGTGGCTGCAGCACGATGCCCGATGAGACGGGGGCGGGGAGGGGCAGCGGCTGCCCTTCGCTGCGGTGAGCAGCCTGGAGCGGCCTGGGCCGCGGTGCCGGCGTCCTCCCTGGCTGGCCCCCCTCAGGGTCCCCGCCGGCCCCTGGGTGGGTGCCCCCCGGGCAGACGCCTGGCCCCACGTCCAGCGTGTGGGACCAGAGGGGCCTTCCGGGAGGGGCGAGGGGACCGTGTGCTGATGAGGGGTCCGGCGCGGCGTCCCTTTGTCCCGGGGCAGACGACGGCAGCCGGGGCTGCTCCGCGTCCTGTCTTCCAGGCGGTCTCAGAGGAAGCCGGCCGGCCGGCTGTCACGGCCGTGACCTGCCGACCCCAGGGAAGACCTCGACCCCGAGGGCCTGGGAGCCGGCCGGGGGCGCTCCCGTCGGCCGGGAGGGGTGAGCTGCCTGTCCCCGGGGGCTGTGGGCTGACGTGCAGTCCGGGTCCTCCAGCCGTTCCCCCGTCAGGAGGGTGACCCGCCCCGTTCCCTCCGACGGGGGCGGCGCAGGGGGCGGCGTTAGGGGCTGCCCGGGTGGGAGGTGTGTCCTGGGTGTCACCCCACCAGGCCGTGGGGGTCGGGGCCTGCGGTAGGTGGTCACTGGCGAAGGGCACGGTGGGGCTGGCCCGTCCTCGGGGACACGTGCCTCGGCCCGTCACAGAGAGTCCCTGAGGTTTCGCTGGGCGATGCGTGTGGCCCAGGGGGTCCCGCCTGACCTCCCGTGTTCTCATGTTCTGGCCTGTGAGAGACCCGTGTGGCGGCTCAGGGCAGACCCTCTGCCCAGGGGCCGTCCTCACGGCCACAGCCCAGCCTGGAGCCACCGTCTGCCCCTCCCCGTGTGCCCCGGCCCTCCCTGTGTGTGTCCTCGTCGCCCTCTGGTGGCTGCTCCGTGGCCGTCACACCAGAGCCCGGCTCGTGGAAACGGCTTCTCCTGTGCTCAAGGTCAAACACATAGCCAGCCTGCAGCAACCACGGGACGCCGCAGAGCGTCTGGCAGCCGGCTGGCTCACTGTCCGCACTGGCCGTGGGCCCCCAGGTCCTCGGAGAGGAGCTGGTCCTGGCAGTGGCCTCCTCGCCGGGCTGAGGTTGCCCCCGCCCCTGCCTCTGGCTGCCCCTTCCCGCCACGTGTCCCTCTGGCCAGCTGCCCCTGGACATGCCACGCCCCACACGGCGGCTTCTGATGGCCGCTCCTCGGGGGATGGCTGAGACTCCTGGAGCCTGGCCGCTGGGAAGCTGTGTGGTGAGAACGTGATGGCTGGACAGACATCAGGTGGCCGTGGTTTCGGTAAATCTGAGATGTGCCCTGTGCCCAGTGGCGCGTCCCACCAGGACGCGGGCTGCAGCCCCCGGGCCGTCTCCCCGGTGACGCCAGGAGTCAGGAGTCCCCGAGAGCCTCCTGTCTGACGGCACCAAGGGCTGCAGGTGGAGCAGATGATGTAACCGCGGTGAGCCACGGTCAGTGCGCCCCCAGGGCAGGCGGCGACGGCAGACGGCTTTCCTTTCTTTCCCTCGTTCCAGGGGCCCCCGGGAAGCCCCCTTCCAAATCACCAGCTGCTGGAGCAGCGGTGGCCCCGGTCCCCACCGTCACCTGACGTGTGTGGTTGGGGAAGCGGACGGCACCTTCCAGGTGGGTGTGGGGACCCACCTGAGCTGGGGGCGGGGCTGCACGGGGCCCCGCCTCCGCGGGCCGGCTGGCTGAGGACACGCACCAGCGCCGAAGCCGCCGGCCTGTCCTGACCCTCACCGGGGTCTCCGTGAATTCCAGCGCTCCTGTCCCGCGGGCCCCTGCGGCCCAAAGGTGGCGGCCCCCTCCTGTGCCGTGGGACCGCCACGCTCTGCAGGGGACAGGGCCCCCGAGCGGCTTCCCAGAATGGATGTCACCTCGGCCGCTGTCCCCGTGGGGACCCCCGTCACGATGGCCGAGTGTGCTCAGACCAGCACCCCAACGTCGCAGCCGGCCATCTTGCCCGGCAGGTACGCTGAGGGTGGGGTGAGGCCAGGGTCCCCCCGCAAACGCCCTCATCCGGGGCCATGCCCAGAAGCCAGGACCCCACGTCAGAGGCGGTGCAGCGTGGCCACTGCTGTCAGAGCGCACAGCAGGGACACCTCTTGGGGAGACAGCCTTGGAGGTGCTGACGTAGGTCCACAGCCACGGGGGGGCCCCCTCCTGCGGGGACCTGCTTCCTTCCGTCCCCGGCCACGCTGGTGACGCGCCCCCAGGTGTCAGGCTGCCGTGAGAGCTTACGCTCCCGCCCCTCTCCCCGCAGCCCCCGTGGCCCTCCTCCGGGACCTCTCCACGCCCGCGGCCCCCTCGCCTCCCGCCCCGGGGACCAGCGGCTGCAGCCCTGCGCCCAGTGTCACCCCGGACCCCCGCCGGCCCCGGGCCCCGACGGCGCGGCCGGTCCTGCCACCCACCGCTCACCGCAGGCGGCGCTGGGCCTGGGGCTCCGGGTCCAGGTGGCCCCCACGGTGGCTCTCTGCCTGGCGGTGGATTTCGGGGACGGATCGGGGGCTCAGGTGAGGGTCTGCCGCACACCCAGGGACGTGGCCGTCACCGCCTGCCACCAGTACAGCACAGGTACGCGCTCGGGCTCAGTGCCGGGAGCAGACGAGGGTCAACCGGGCGGTGCACAGGGACACTGGGGCAGAGGAGCCCCCGGGGCAGGACTCCGGCCTTCGGACAATGAAGGTCCGGACCGCACCCCGCCTGCCCTCCCTGCACCCTCTCCCCCAGCCCCTCCAGCCCCGGGGAGGGGAGACAGCGTGGTCTCGCGCGCAGGGCAGCGGAGGCCAGAGGGCAGGGGGTTGTCCGAGGCCGCGGGCGGACACGCTGGCCGGGCGTCCTGCGTGGGAAGGGGGGGCAGGTGGGAGCTGTTGGCCGGGGCTGTGGGCTTTGATCTCCCGTCCTGCCCTCCTCGGCCGGTTCGGTGGACGCGCACTTGGCCCCTCGGCGGCCGTGCCGCGGTGTGGGGGCGGGGTCACAGGGCCGGAGGGGGCTGTCAGCCAGGGCAGCGGGGACGTTGGTCACACACCGGGTGCCACCCGCCGGCTAGCCGGCTTCTCACACGGGAGCAGCAGGAGAGAACTCCAGGTGTGCAGGCACCTGTCCGAGCCCACCAGCCCAGCCATCGGACGGGCCGGCCCGCCGAGTCCCGCGGGGCTGTGCCCTGGGCAGTGGAGGCAGGAAGAGTTGGGGTCACTCTGCCGCCCGCGATGGTCGGGCTCCGACGCGCACCCGCTGGGCGGGGCATCGGGGTGCGGGTCGCCCAGCTGCTGCCCCCGGGACTTCCCGCTGCCCAGAATCAGCCGCACGGCCCTCACGCAGGGCCCAGGGCCCAGTGACCTCGCCGCCCCCTGGTCAGGAGGGTGCCCCCACCACGGTGCCCCCATGCTTCCCGAGCCGCCGTAGGGGACGCGAGCCCCCACCACGGCCCTGCTCCCACGGGAGAAGAACGGGAGGCGACTCCAATGGTCATTTCTGCGTCGGTCCCCCCCCCACGGGGCCCGAGAACTCAGCCGCCGTGCGTATCCCTGTCCCGTGCAGGAGGCGTCTACGCAGTGCAGGCGGCTGTTCACTCCGAGTCCCCCGGAGGTGCCCTGCGGCTGGGGCCTTACTACGTGGCGCTGGGCCGGGAGGGCGCGGCCGTGACCATGAACGCCAGCAGCGTCCACGGGGGCCAAGTGCTTGCCTTCAGCGGCTCCCCTGCGGGCCCGAGAAGTGAGCCGTCCGTGCACGGGGTGGGGCGGGGGCGGGGCAGGGCGGGCGGTGGGCACTCCCGGGGGTCGTCCTCGTCCAGAAAGCAAAGCTCCTTCCGGAGGAGCGGACGCCGTCCCTCCGCAGGGCGCTCTCCCGCGAGACCACGGGCAAGGGGGGAAACACGGACGTTTCCGTGAGGAATGTCCCGGCAGGGCTTGTTTCCCCGGCCTGTCGGACTCCGGAACTTGGGCTCCCCGGTCGGCCCGTGCTGGGCTGCCGGAGGGCGGGCGGGGGCGTGGGAGACCCCCCGCGTGGGGCGGGGGGGAGTGGACTCCCTGCTGAGACCGCCCCCCACTGGCCTCCCGCCCTCCAGGCACCGTCGTCACACGCCGCCCGCCCACCGCGTCCTCCTGCACCCTGTCCTTCACCGCCCAGGCCCCCGGGGGCGGGGGGCCGGCCTGGGCCCCCGTGGCCGTCCACTACCAGATGCAGCGTACGTGTCCACTCCCAGGTGCGCCGGTCGAGGTCAAAGGCCACGGGCAGCCCTGGGGTCCGTGGTCAGCGCTGCCGAGGCCCCGCCTGCCCTCGAACGGGTGCGGCCCGGGGACTCTTCTAGAAGTCACGGACCCCAAGGCTTCCGTCGGAAGGCATGCACGGGGGGGTCCACGCGGGCGGTCAGAGGAGGTGGCCGGGCACTCCGTGACAGGGGCCCTGGGCCCCCAGACTGCCTGCGCTGCCCCGAGTATGGCTGGCGCTCAGACCGCAGGCCCCCCCCCCACTCACGGCTGCGCCCGCGCGGGAAGCCGGGCCTAGCCGCCCCGGGGACACCCCATTCCCGGGGCCACCCCAGCCCTTCCCTCTGCCCCAGCCGTCGCTGTCCACACGAACGGAACCGTGTTTGCCACCGACGTCGATGTCACTTTCGTGGCTGTCACGGAGGAGACCACGCCGCTGGAGTTCACGTGGCTCTTCGGAGACGGTGCGCCCGTGAGGACGACGCGCAGGAGCGTCAGGAGGCGGCTCCGCGTCCCCCGGGGGTGGGTGCGGCCGCGTCCCAGGGTGCTGCTCGTGGCGCGGGCTCCGCACCGTCCGAGACGCCGGGCTGCCCCTGGAATGACTCAGGGACCCACGCACGCTGGTGCCGCCCGGCGCTTCCGTGAGGGCACGCAGGCGGTGGAGGGGCGGGGCTGGCAGCCGGGCAGTCCCAGGTTCAGGTGCCACCCGCCCCCCTCGCGGCAGAAGCGAGCTCCTGAGGGAGGTGACGGCACAGCACGCCCCAAAGAGGGGTGGTGCCACGCCCCCGTCCCCCGCAGGCGGAAGCCACCCCGGGTGCTCTGACAACCCTGCAGACGAGCGTCAGCTCCCGCCTTTCTCTGGAGCCACGGGGCGCCGCGCTCTCCCTGCCGCCCGGCCCTCGTCACCCTCTGTGCTTCCCGGGCCCCGGCCCCCCCCACAGGTACCGCGTGCTGGTGCGGGCTTCCAACGGGCTGGGCAGCGTGGCCTCGCGGCCCCACCGCGTCCGGGCACAGAGGAGAGTCGTCGCTGGCCGGCTCGTGGCGGCCTCCTGGGCCCCGGTGGGTGCCGCCGTGGCCTTCGAGTGCAGGCTCAGCTTCGGCACCGACGTGGCCTACCGGTGGGACTTCGGGGACGGCGCCGGCGGCCTGGGGAACAGCTCCGCCCGTCACGTCTACGGCAGGTGAGGCGCGTGGGTCTGCAGGACCCGCCTGTCTCACCTCCAGGACGAAGTGGCACCGTGGCCCACGAGGGGCTGCCCTGTCCCAGGTCCAGACGTCTTGCATGGTGGCCCTTTGCGTCACCTGCAGAGCAGGCGTGCCCTCCCCAGCAGACGCGACCCGCCCGGCCGGGGCTGCCTGCCCCATGGGTCCCGGTCCTGCGTCTCCCCCGGCTGCGGCCCTCCGCCCTCCCTGGGCTGGGCCGGGTGCCTGTCCTGTGCCTCCCGGGACGGGACCACCACGGCTCCGGGGTGCCCATCACATGGCGGCCCGGGTCCCCCCAAAGTGGACAGAGGGCCAGGCTGGGGCGGGGGGAGGGCTCCGAGGAGGGACGTGGTGGGTCCCCGTGAGGATGCCCCTTCCGAGCACGGCCGGTGGCATCCATCTGGGGCCTCGGTGCCGGACCCCTGACCGGGCGTCCCGGTGTCTGTGCCTTGCGCCCTCCCAGGGAAGGAGAGGTCACCGTCCGGGTCCTGGCCTTCAACGCCGTCAGCGCCGTCTCCCTCACGAGGCGCCTGTTCGTCGTGCGCCAGCCCTGCCGGCCGCCGCCCGTACGCAGCCCAGTGCCGGCGAAGGTGCAGGTGAGGCCCCAGCCCCCGGCCCGGGTGGCGGCCCTCCTCCAGTGGAGGCCGTGTGGGGACGCAGCGTCCAGGCTGCCCCCTGCATTCGCAGGAGGGTGCCTGTTGGGGCCCAGGGCCCGAGCCCCCCCCCCCCCCCCAGGGAGGGACATGCCTTCCCTGGCCTCCGAGTGCACCCTGCCTTCTCCGGCCCTGAGGCCCCGCCCGGTGTGCCTGCAGGGGTGTCTGTGCGGCGCCTGTGCCGAGAGCAGGGCTTCCGCGGAGCCGCGGGGCCGGGGTGCAGGGCGCCAGAGTCAGAGAGTCGGCTCCGCGCCCGCGGAGCACCTGCCGCGGTCCCAGACCGGGGCCGCTCCCTGTGTCCTCCGGCCTTCGATGAGGGCCCTGGTGTCCTCAGAGCCGCTCTTCCCACCCGGGGCGGGGGCGCCCAGGCGACACGGGGCGTGAGCACCCCCGGCTCGGCTGCGCCCCCAGGAGCCCTGTGCGGCCGCCGGCCCGGAGGGCAGTGCTGCGCCCCCTGCCCCAGACGTGACCCCCGGCCCCAGGTGTGGCAGGGAGCCGAGGGCGCCAGGGCCAGCCCAGGGCCAGGCCTGCGTGCACGGACCTGTGTGGCATGTGTGTTTACATATGTGAGCGTGCGTGAGCACCTGTGTGCTCATGGGCACATGTGTGATCGCAGGACTGCGGTGCTGGGGTAGAGCGTGACCGTTTTCCTTGTTATAAAGTCTCCGATCGCTGAGTGTGGTGGCGGCGTGACGTCCCACCACGTGTGGGAGCCACCCCCTCGTCCCGCTGTCTCCCGTCTGCTGGCCCAGCGGCAGCGGAGGTGCCCTGTGCCCCGTCTCCCTGCGGGTGGGGGCTTTCCCCGGCGTCCCCACGGCTCCGGGACCCAGGGCGGGGCCGCCGCCCCACACCCAGCCCTCGGCCCGTGGGTCGGCCCCTCAGAACCACTTCTCAGCCGCCCCTCCACCCCTCCGGCGTCTCACGATTTTGTCCGTCTGTCCTCATCAAGGGGCTCAGAACCGGCATCTCAGGGTGAATGAAGCTGGTAAACCCGGCAGTTTTGCGAGGAGTGGAGGAATGCTTTCATATTCAGAGTAGAAAAAGTAAAAGTAATCTTAAAGTGATTTAAATCATGACTAAAGTCACTTAAAGCCGAAGGGGAAATTCCGTTTGTAACAAATACCAATGTTTTAAAATCCTTTTATTTCCCAACTCTTGCCCATTTCCAACTTTTACGGGAGGCCTTCATCAGAAATCCTCCAGGGGGCACCATGCGCCCGTGGTCGGCCGCAGCGTCTGCGCCTGCCTTGCACGTGGGGGACTCACAGCCTCAGCACTTGGTTACATTGTTGCACAGGCCTCACCTTTGTCTTTAAATGCCGCCAGCGCCCGGTGGGGCTCCGGGGCTGCTTTGGGGGCGCTGCTGCCCAGCCCTGGTCTCAGAAAGCTTCCCACCCGCCCAGCTGACCACTGCTTCAGCTCTGCAAGTACTTTTCAGCATTTTTCTAGTAAATATGCGAAATACTTTCAGAGTAACAACGCCAACATTACCACCAGAAATAAAACTTCTTCACGAGCCTTCAGATGCCCTCAGAATAATAGATCCTCAGGGCGCTGTATGTGAGGTCACTTGAAGGGCCTCTTTATCCTGTTGCTTGTTGGAAATCAGGTTACATTCCTTTCTTTCTAATGGCCAGAAATCTTTTCTTTTTGCTTCAATTTAAATTTTGACTCTGCAAAACATCTGCCTGACCTCAGAGTCAAAGCCGCACGATAAGGCAGGAACGCATGTGCTTGTCGATTCACAGCTTCGCTCAGTTATCTGTCGGAGGCTGGGAATCTTGATTTTAAATGATGTTAAAGTGTATTTTAATATATATTTGGCAAATGATTTTTCCGTTCCCTCGACTGCTTTTTAAAGTTACCCTTTTGATACTCAGAAGTTAGGAGTGTTGCTGTAATCCAGTCTGGGAACCTGCCCTTTGTATTTTCCCATGAATGCTGCCCTTAGGGGAGATTTTCCTGTTGCGAGTGGGTGAGCAGAGGCTCCGCCGTCCTCGCTGACCGTGCGCTGCTCTGACTCGGCGCCATCCTCTGCGGCTCGGAAGCCCTGAGTGGCCTAGTGCCTGGGGCCCGGCCCCGGGACCCCCACCCGCCCGCGCTCACAGGACTCGCATGCACGTTCTCAGTCCCTCGCCCTGGCACAGACGGGCCCCTGCCCGGCGCGACGCCTCTCTCCTCACGCGCAGGTGTGGAGGTCTCAGCCTGTGACCCTGGGGGTCGCCTTTGAAGCCGCCGTGCTCTGCGACGGCGCCCAGGGCCTTTCCTACGCCTGGACCTTCACCGACTCTGCCGGCTCGCCGGTGCCCCTGCCGCCCGCCGTCCGAGCTCACGGGCAGACCATCACCGTCCCCAGCTACACTCTGGAGCCCGGGAACTACACGGCGCTGGCCAAGGTGGGCTGGCTGCCACTGCCTGCCCCACCCACCCGAGCAGACGCGCCCTTCCTGCCGGCCTCCCTCCCAGGCGCCCGGCGATCCAGGCCTGCTCTGCCCCTGGGGGAGGGCTTTGGTTTTTTCCGATTCCACCGACTTTTCTGTAAGTCCCTGATACATTCGGGTTACAAAGGGAGCTCCGACAGAGCTGAGCTAAAGGAAGCTCACGACCAGGGAGTCATCTGGCCGACTGAGAAGGTTGTAGCCCGTGGACTGCTGGGGGCGCCGCTCTATCCGCAGGCCTGGAGCCCCCCCAGCTCTGTGCTCACACAGACTCGGGAAGGAAAACCCTCCCGCCCTTGTGCACTGCAGCCCCACCTCCAGGGTTCGGGGCACACAGGGGGGTGCTCACTTCCACAGCGGGAACCGGCCGTGGGCTTAAGAAGAACTGGGTCTTTCTGGGCAGCACCCTAGTGAAGCCTCAGTTGGAGCCGATGACCCGTTCAGACACCCCCCAGTTTCCTGCTAACAAGTGAGACCAGGGTGGCTGTGAGCGCCCCGCCCATCCCACTGACGCCCCCTGGTGGTCGCACTCCAGGTGCAGGTGGAAGGCAGCGCCGTGCACAGTAACTACTGCGTGGAGGTGGAGGTGCGATCCCGGGCGCCCGTCAGCGTGATCTCCGAGGGCACACACCTGTTCGTCCCCAGGACCCCCTCGTCCACCGTCGTCCTCCGGGGATCCCTGTCCTACGACCCCGACAGGCCTGGGGCAGCCCTCAGGTGAGCCCGCCGGGCTGTGCGGCCGCCCCTCCCCGCCCCAGCCTCCCAGCCACCGCCCTCTGCTGACCCGGCTCTGGGGACGCTGGTCCGAGATCCGGACGACTCTGAGCCCCCTCCCTGGCAGCCTGACCCGGTGGCGTCCACTCTCCATCCACCTGGAGCAGGGGCCCTCCGTGGACACCGCCCTCACCAGTAACGGGGGACGTGCCTCCACGGACACCGTCCACGGGCTCCCGGAGGCCCCCAGTGGCGCTGTGGCCCCTGACCCGCCCGGGCAGGTGCGCCAGCCCCCCCACCGCTTCCCGGCAGGTACCACTGGACATGCTCGCCAGCCAGCACCCCCGGGCGCCCCTGCCTCGCCGGGCCCGCTGCCCACAGCCTGGACACCACGGCCCCCACCCTGTCCTTCGCGGCAGACGCTCTCAGCGGCAGCTATGACCAGTTTCTCGTGACGCTGACGGTGTCCAGCCGCGGCCGGAACTCGTCCGAGGCCCAGGTGTTCCTGTCCACCCGCGCTGACTCGGCGCTCAGGTGCCGCCTGCCCTGCCCTGCCCTGCCGTCTCCACAGCACCCGTCTGGGGGTCGTCCTGGGAGCCCCGCGCCGGCTGGGGTCGGGGGCCACCAAGGAAACTGGCTGTGCATGCAGGGCGGGGTCCTGACACCCACCTGCTGCGCTGACAGTGCAGCTTCCAGGGTGGGGGGAGGCGCCCCAAGGCCAGGGGGAGGCGGAGGGCTCCAGGACCTCTGCCCGTGGCCCCCGGGCACCGCTGGGCGGCACAGACCAGCGGAGTGTGAGCTCGTGACTGCTCAGAGACAGGGGGCACAGAACCGCCCTGACCACACACCAAGGCCCCCGCACGGAGGCCCCACCCCGCCCAGGCCTCCAGTGCAGGCCGGTGTGTCCAGGCATGCTGGCCTCCCGTGGGGAGGTGGGTGAGCGGACACCCTGGGCCCACGGCTCCGTGGGACACCGGGCTGGCCCAGGCGGGCAGGGCCACCTCTGTCATGGCCCCGGCAAGGGTTCCGGGCAGCTACTGCCGTCTTGTGTGACGGCATCCTGGGCTGGGTGAGCTCTGGAGGGCTTCCTGGAGGAGGCTGCACAGCCCCTCTGTGCTCCGGGGCATGTGGTGTTGCATCCGTCCCCGAGACCCGGCGGTGTCATGCGAGGTCGTGCTGGGTGGCTTTGGCACAGGCTGGGCCACCCGGTCCTGTGGACTGGGACTCTGCCATGACCCTCCCAGTGGAGGCCCAGGGGAGGGCGGTTTAAACAGACGTGACCGGGAGGGGCAGCCCGGGAGGCCGTGCTGGTCCCTGAACTCCAGGCCCGACTTTCACGCTGCAGACTGGTGTCCATCGCCTGGGCCGCCTTCCGCGGCGTCCCCGTGAACTGGAACGAGGGGCTCTCGCTGCGGGCGGCCTGTGAGGACTGCGGCGAGGCCGCCGCGCTCTCGTACTCCTGGGACCTCTTCCGGGTCAATGCGACGGGGAGGGACGCAGAGGAAGGTACGGACCGCAGTGCCGCCGTCACTGGCTGCGCCAACAGCTGTCTTGAGGTCACTACAGACTTGCGAAACCTGATTGGTTTGCCCGGGTGTGTCCGGTCTTGGCCACGGGCTATCATGTCACCACCCTCTGGTTTAGCTTTGGGTGGACGGTGGTGACCGGAAGGGGACGAGGCCCAGAGGCTGCGCCTCGGCCTGGGGGCTGCCTGCAGGCTGCACCCGTTCGGAAACGGGTGTGCCTGTGAGATGACAGGTGTCCTCGGGGCCCGGTGGCTGGGGGCTCAGCTGAGGAGCCGGCAGAGGGGGGATCCGTCCTCACTGCCCCCTGCGGCTGTGCCTGGGAGCTGCTCTGAGCCTTAGGTTTCATGGGGACAGTGGGGGTCCTGAGGTTCTGCAGGAGGGGGAAGTCTGGGGAAGCCACGTGGGGGACACGTGGCCCCGGTGGCGGGCGGGGCCTATGGGTGGCAGGGTCCCGGGTGGGGCCTGGGGCAGCAGCATCCTCCTGGGCGACGCTGTGCCAGGGCCGCTCTGGCCTGACCACGGAGGGGCCCCGCCCTGAGCTGGCTGCACGGCGCCCTGGGCAGCCTGTGCCTCCCGCCCCGCCCACGTGCTCCCCCCCTTCCCCTCGCAGCCTCACGAGGCTCCCACGAGGGGAGCGGCCTCCGCGCTGATGGGGCGGGTCTGGCCACTGAACGTGGGGTGGGAGGCAATGGGCGGTGGGGGTCCCAGCGGTGGTCACACGTCCCTCTGGGCGGGCGCTCGTCCCTGCCTGCACGGTGGCGGCTCAGCCCTGCCCTCATGGAGCCGCCGCGTTGGGGGACAGTGAATGCCGACTCCCTGGGGGGCTCCGTTCTCCCGTCCGCGCCGAGTGTTTCCTGGTTGTCGACCCTCTTCCGGGAACCCTACCGGCCGGGTCGGGGCCGCTGCCGAGACACCGGCTGCCAGGTGGGGCTAGGACACTACCTCGTGCCCAGGTAGTGTCTCGAGCACGTGCGGCCGGCCGGGCCGGGGTGCGGGGCGCTCGGCGGCCCCTCCCGGTGGCCCGGCAGCTGGCCCGCCCCCGGCTAGGCCCCCTGCGAGCAGCCTTCCTGCTGACACTGGGTCTGTGTAAGACAGAGTGTGGGTGTGGGATCTGTAAGCGCTTAGGAACCGATTCCCGTCCAAACCCGTGACCCTGTGACATCTCCGTTGAAGTTCCGTTTTGCAGAACCGTGGGACTGCTGGGCTCCACGGGTCTGGGGGCCAGATGGAGGTCATCGGAGTCCTACCCACCGTCCCTGGGGCCAAGCAGGGCAGAGCCGCATGTCACGCCTGCGCCATCCTCGTGGGCGCTGTGGCCACGGACCCCGGGCCGGCTGGACATCTCAGCCCCGGGCACAGCCTCCTCGGAGTCCACAGGCCCTGTGCCCCGTGTCCCCGCTGTGGGTGACGCTGCGGCCCCAGACGGGGGTCCCTGGGACGTGCGGACCCCAGTGAGCCCGACCCCTCCCCTGCCTGGTAGGTGCCGCCCTGGTGTAGGTGTGGGTCATGTGCCCGTGGGCCCCGCCTGGCACCCACCCCTGCTGCTCAGGCTGGACAGAGGCCGGTCTGTGCCCCGCAGCTCAGGGAAGTTCACGGTCAGGGAGCCGGGTCCTGGCCCTGCACCCGCCTTCGCCCTCGCCGCCTGCCCCTCCCCCCGCCACCATTCATTCCCCTGGGCTGCTCTCGGTCACGGTCAGGGGACGGGGCTGTGCCCGGTGTTCCAGAGGCCGCTGCACCCCAGAATCCCGGCCTCCGGGGAGCGGGTGGGCGGGCCCCCACAAGTCCCTCGGACTGGGGGAGGGAAGCGCCCTGGGGACAGAAAGGTGACAGTGGCAGCTGGACGTTCGTGCAGCTTCTCCTGTGAGAGAGGAGAGCAAGGCCTGTCTGTCCCCAGGCCACCGCATCCAGCCGGCAGGTGACCACGCAGAGCCCCGCCCACCGGGGGGCGGGGACCAGGACGCTGCCTCGCCCCGCCCGGCCCCGAATGGCCTCGGAGGGGTTCGCGTCCGCGGGGCGGGGCCTGAAGCAGACCAGAGGGGCTGCGTGTCCCTGGGGAGCCGTGGGAATTTCAGGGGGTCTGGTCCCCACGCCACGTCCCCGCGTTGTCCTGTCCCGCAGACTTCGAGGCTCATTACGGTGACGTCCAGGAAGCAGCGCCGGCGGAAGGGAGGTGGCCGGCGGACTGTGAGTCTGCGCTCCGCCCTCCGACCCCGCCCGCGTCCTGTCCCCGCCCCGCCGGCCCTCCACCCGCTCCCCTAGCCCGGGTCCGCGCCCCCTCCTGCGGCCCGAGGCCGAGGGGCGGGCGTTGCTCTTTTGGGGGCACAGTCTGGCCCTACTTTCCGCTCTCCTGCGACCCAGAGGGCCCCCAGCTGCAGACACCCAGAGGAGCCCAGGCCCCCGGGGCACCGTCTCTCTCCCAGCGTCCCTGGTCCGTGGGCCGCCTGTCCCCGGCCAGAAGCACCCCCTCGACGCCCTCCCTCCTTGCCTGTGGGATCGGATTGCCCCCCTGGGGAGCCCCTCTTGTCCTCCCCCCACCCCCGCCCGCCGCCCGGGGTCTCTGTCCCCCTCCTCGTGCTGCTCCCAGGCCCTCCCCACGTCTGCCCCTCTGAGCCCAGCGAGGGACGTTTCTTTCTTTTCTTTAATGATGTTTTACTCTGTAACCTCAGTCGACACGTTAACTTCAGGTGTGTGACATGGTGATCAGACACCTGACCCACGGGGCTGGTGGGCTCTCGCGCAGTGGGTGTGCACCAAAGCACAGTGAGGGGGGGAGGCCTGGCGCTCACGGACCGCTCTTCCTGGAGGCCGGGCCCCTCCGGCGCCCCCAGGCAGGCACCCGCTTTCCCGTCTAACCGTGCTTGCCGGCCTGGGCGTGGGGCCAGAGGTCGGCCTCCCTCAGCAAAGCCCCGGGAGCTGCCCCGGCCCCAGCCCGGCCACCCGAGCAGCGTCTTCCTCAAGGGTCTCCCCCATCTCTGTCCTGAGCCTCCCCCGCGGTCCTGTCCTGCCCCACCCGTGCCCCCTCTCTGCGCCCCACTCTGTCCGCTCCGGGCGCCCCCACCGCCGGCGTCTCGCTGCCCCGGGGCGGGGGTTCCTCCTCATGCGCTTTCCCACGTGCTCACCCGGCCGCCGGCCGTTTCCAGTAGCCGCACCTGGGCGTCTGGGGCCCAGCGCACGTGTGCCGAGTGAACGCCACGGCCCACGAGTCACGTGGCAATGGCATTGCTCTCGACCGCGTGTGGTGGGCGGAGCCTGGAGCTGAGCAGGGCCCAGAAGCAGAACGGCCGATGCTCTCAGAAGGTCGTGACCACCCTCTCCCTAACCGACGTGGTTCCGCGTGTCTCCCCAGGGGCCCACCTCCACCTGCCAGCGCCAGGACCGACTGCCGGTGCCGAGGAGGGCCCCAGGGACGGAGACCAGCTGCTGGGCCCCTTCCTCCCCGCCCGGGCCGCCGGGCCTGCTCTCCTGGTCAACTGGCCCAAGTCCCCCGTGAGCCGGGCTGTCTTCCACAGCTACACCGTGTCTGGTAGGAGCGCCCTCTGTCCCAGCGCCTCGGCTGGCCTGGGACGGGACACCAGCCCTGCCTCTGCCTGCCCTTTCTCTGTGGACCAGACGAGATGGGGGGCAGGGGGCACGAGGCCTCTGCAGGGGTGACTGTCCCCCGTGGCCTGCAGGCCGGGGGCCCCCATCTGCAGACGGAGGGGAAGAGGCTGCCACGCGGGCCCCGGTGCCGAGGGCGGTGCCGGCCCCTCGTGCGCACGTGCTCCCAGGGTGACCCACAGACCGAGCTCGGGCCGCTGCCTCCAAGGAGCAGTGGGGGGCTGCTGAGCCCCATCCGGACCTGCTGGTCCACAGTCACACAGCTGCTGTCCCCTGGGCGGAGACCCGGGTTCCCTGTTGTCAGGTGACGAGCAGCTGGCGCCCACCCAGGGCGCCCCTGGGTCTCCCCTTCCAGGCGCACGGGTCAGGGGAGTCTTTGTCTGCCGGGGCCACCATCCCCCACGGTCAGCGGTCACACGCAGGCTTGGAGCTGCTCCTGCAGGCACTCCGGTGTCGCCCGGAGAGGGACAGACAAACTGACTTGGTGCGCCCGCTTGTAAATGCGGGGACTCGGCTCTTCCCCGAGTTCTCCGGGACGACGGCGTCCTCTCTGGCCTGGCCACTGCCCAGCTCAGGCTGCCTGTCCAGTGGGGGGAGGCCGGGCGGGAGCCTCCAGCTCCGAGCCGAGGGGGACGACAAGCTGCGGCGTCTCCAGGCAGAGCCTGTGTCCCCGTCCCCTCGGGGGTGCGTCTGCCCTGCCGCCCTGCGGAGTCCCCAACCCCCTGCCACCCTCCTTTCCTGCAGGGACCGCGGGACAGACGGTGACAGTGAAGCCGTACTCGCTGAGCCCTGGGGCCACCTACGTCCTGCAGGCCACTGTGGGTAGGTGACCTGCTGGCCGGGCCTGCTGCGGGCGGGGAGGGGGATCGGGTTCTAGTCACGGCTTTTCCTGCAAGTTGCAGCCGCATGTTCCAGGGGCCCGGTGACCCCTCCTTGGCCACTGCCCGCCTCCCCGGAGGACGTGCTGGCTCACGCAGTGGCTGGGCCCGGTCCTGAGCCAGCAGCGCTGGGCGGCCCAGGAGGCCCAGGGCAGCACGTCCACGGGGCTGGGGCCCCACGGGGGTGTGCGTGGTCAGAACCTCGGGCCCCCCGGCACTCTCCAGCGTGGGTGTCACCCCGTCTCCACCCCCCCCACCCGCAGCTTCGGGGCTCCGCTTCCTGGGGAAAGCCCAGCTGTACTTGACCGTCAACGGAGCCCCGCGGGGCGTGGCCTGCCAGGTGCAGCCGCCTCGCGGCCTGGAGGCCCACACCGTCTTCAGTGTCTTCTGCACCTCGGGCCGACCGGTGAGCACCGCGGCCCCGCGCCTGTCCTGAGGGCGGGGCTCACAGCGGCTCTCTGAGGGACCGGGGGGCACAAAGCCCACCCCCCCAGGGCTGGGTGCTGGACCGCCCCATGTCCACCGGCCCCTCCAGAAACCCCCACCCCCACGAGCATCCTCAGGAGACCCCGCCCTGGCCCCCCCCCAGCCCCCCCCGCAGGCCCCGCCCGGATGCCCTGCTCTGAGCCCTGAGGCTGAGACTGCTGCCCCCACAAAGGCCCCATCCCCCGTCTGCCATGTCCCCCCCACCGTGGAAAGTGGAGGGGCAGCCTTGTCCCCTTCACCCCAAGGAGCCCTGCGCTCCCTGCGTCTGTGGCTGTTGGGAGGCCCCCCCCAGGAGGACCCACTCACCCGAGTGACAGACGCAGCGTGTGGGGTGTCCCCCGTGGGGGACAAGGGGGACTGGAGGTGGGTGGTCACCCCTGCATGTGCGCTGGGGACACCCGTCCCACCAGCCGAGCGTCCGTGGGGCAGGGACAGCGTGGGTGCTGGTCAGGCCGCCGTCTGTCTGCTCATCGGTGCTTCCCCCGCTCTCCCTGGACGGACGGGTCGCAGGACTTCCGCTACGAGTTCCGCTACCAGGTGGGGGACGCCGCCCCGCGCACCCTGCACCGGGGGACCGACACCCAGCACTACTTCGCGCTGCCCGCGGGGGAGCCCGCGGACGGGCACCAGGGTGAGTCGCCGGCCGGTTGGGGGCGTGGGCTGCGTCCTGAAGCTTCCCCCTGCCCCCCCCAACCTGGGAAGATGAGGTTCTCAGTGACTCACCCGGAGAAGTCAAATGCGTCTTAGGGTTGGTCAGCTGCCCCCTTTCGCGTGCAGACGGGATGTGCCGTGTAAGTGCGTGTTGGAATCTGAAGCAGGTCGGTGAGGAGACACCAGGAATGTTCAAACGAAGCATCTGAGACCCAGCTGCCCCTGGTTTGCCCACGGCGGGCGTGGTCCCCGAGAATCCAGCGTTTGCCGGGGGAGCGGCGCCCCGGTCTCCCGCCCTCCGGCGTGGGGGACGCCGCACTGGGGTGGGTTGTCCTTGGAGCCCGTCCTCCCCCACAGCCCGGACCCACCCCCACCGGCCCCAGGACCCCCTCCCCTGAGTGTGCGGGACACAGCCACTGAGCGAAGGGCGTCGACCCGCAGGGCCCAGAGCCGTGACCTGAGCATCTCAGGGCGACAGAGTCTTGTAAGCTTCCGGATGGTTCCGGCATGGAGGGAGGTTGAGTCTCTGACCTAGTGGTTTCCGCAATGTGGCTGCTGAGGTTCCTTCCACCTGACGTCTGAGCAGGTCAACCGTGCTGATCAGCTCTCGTCCCCGCCCTCGGGCCCAGCCTCCCCCGGGGCCTGCGCACTCCCAGCCTCCCCCCGGGGCTGGCCCCGGTGGCACCTCGGCCCTGGGCGCAGCCTCTCAGTCTGCACCTCCCTCTTCGGCCCCCCGGCCCCGGGTCAGCCATCTCACATGTGACTCCTTTCTCACCTGACGGACCCCGCGCAGGCGGGGCCACCGGGGGCGTCTCACTGCAGGGGCACACGGTGCAGGGCCGGGGACCGGTGGGCAGCATGTGTGAGCGGAGGGCCCGCTCCCTGGCCCTCCTCACGGTGGCCGCCTGCCTTCCTGGGGACGCTGCCGCCCTCTGGCTCTGGCGCTCACCCCCTCCTCCCAGGTGCTGTCCTGTCTCACGGGGAGTGTGGTCGCCGCCCGGACACGGAGCTGGGCCAGCAGGGGCTGGGGGCCGGCCTGCGGGTCTGCCCCTCTATGGCTGCCCGCACCTGCAGAAGCATCTGCGCATGGCCCTGCTGACCCCCCGACACTGTGTCCCTTCCAGTCCTGGTGTCCACCGTGGTCACCGACGGCGAGGGCTCCCAGACGAAGCCATGTGCTGCTGCAGTGACTGTGCTGCCCCGTCGCCACGGGGACGACTGCCCCGGCGAGGACGTGTGAGTGAGCTTTGTCTGCCCTGCCCCGCTCCCACCCCACCCCACCCCACCCCACCCCACCCCACCCGGCCGACTCCATGGGTCACAGTGCACACCGTGGCTCCCACCTGCTGCAGGTTCGGGTGCTGCCCACCCCTCAGCTTCCCGGCACACGCGGGGCCCCGTCCAGCTCTGCACCCCCGCCCTTCCCGGCCTCGTTCCTGCGCCCCCTGCTGGTGCCTCGCACCTGCTCCGTCCAACGCGGCGTTTAGGGGGGCCGGCGTCACTCCTGAGTCCTGCTGGAGCTCCCTCTGCCCAGGCCGGCTCCTCCCCAGCCCTCTCTGCCTGCCCCGCCCCAGCCGGGAAGCGTCTCTGTAACCAGTGCCATCCCCGCCGGCTGGCGGGCAGGTGGACGCGTCCTGCAGCGTGTCTGTGTCCCGCAGGTACAACTCCAGCCTGAAGAGCCTGTCCGCCCTCCGGCTGATGGGGAGTTCCGCAGAAATCCGGAACTATGTCTCCGTGACCGCCAGTGACCTGAGTCGCTGGGCGAGGGACGGGAGTCCCTCCTGCGGCCTGTGGCCGCGCATCCAGGACGCGCTCGTTTCTGCAGCGTGCACCTCCGCTCCCCGAGACCAGGTGCGGCCCAGGCCTGCGCAGCAGGGGCTGGGCCTGGCTGGGTCACACGCGGGCGGTCGCACTTGGGAGACAGGCCCACTGGGGGCCGAGCTGGGTGGGCCGCTCGTGTGGTCTGACGCATGGCTGCGGCCTCCCACTGGCTCCTGCGTCTCGCAAACCGGCGGGGTACAGCGCGGCTGGTTTCCCGAGGAGAGCACAGCCTCAGCCGCCGTCTGTGCAGACAGGCCCGCATCGCCGTGGGAGGGAACTAGGTGAACACGGCCCCATTCCTCCTCGGGAACAACACAGCGGTCAGGGTCACAACGGGTGCGGCTTCCCAGGCCAGGGCCTTGCACACAGCGGGCCTGAGGCCCCCGTCCCCCCGTCCCCCCTGTCCCCCCCGTCCCCGCTGTCCCCCCTGTCCCTGAGAGCAGTGACGCCCAAGGGCACCCCAGTCCACGGTCACCACGGCACGGGCGCTAATACTGATCCTCCCCCCGCCATGCCCTCGCACCCTCGCCGGGGTCACCTGCGCTGGCGGCCTGGCCCCTGCTGCTGCCTGTCACCTCCCGACGGGGCTGGGAGCCGGTCCACGGTCAGGGGACGGGTGCCCTGCCAGCAGGAATGCATGGGACCGGCGGGCGGTCTCTCAGACACGGGGAGCTTCCCTGGGTCCCTGAGCCCAGAGCGGGGGTCGGCCCCGTCCCTGCCCGAGCGAGCGGAGCCGTGCGGCCAGCGGGGGACCGCGCGGGCTGACCGCCTCTGCCCTGCCTCCGTCTCCTTGTCCTGCCCAGGAGGACGCGGCCGACTGGGTCCTCGTGCTGCGGGACCTCCTCCGCTTCCCCAACAAGGTGCGCCCCGCTTCCCCGGCGTCTCCCTGCTTCTCTGCGCCGAGACCGGGGCCTCGGCCAGCTCCTGCTCTGTCCCTTCTCGGTCACAGTCACGTGTCCTCGTTTGTCACTCTGCGGGTCAGGATGCTGACCCCCGGGAGCCGACTGCCGCTTATGTGAGATCGGGGCGAGCGGGGCTTGAACCCGGGCCCCGGGGCCCTGGCGCGGGGTTCACTTCCGGGGACGCAGGGCCTGGGCAGCAGCGCTTTATCTCTGTTTCCACGCAGCTGAGCGCCGCCAGCGCCGACCTCATCCTCGGACACGCCCGCTCGCTGCTGGCTCCTGGGCGGCCCCCCGCCAGCCTCCTGGCGGACGCGGGGCGGGTGCGGGAGCTCGTCCTGCTGGTGGCGGGGGTCCTGGGGGGCCCTGACCACAGTCCCCCATGGGACGCAGCCCGTCTGCTCGAGGACGGAGTTCAGGTCATCTCGGACGCCCTGCTGGTACGTCGCCCACCCCCTCCCCTCCCCTCCCCTCCCCTCCCCAGCAGGGTCCCTGTTCAGTGATTGCTTCTCTTGAAACTCTGAGTGTGGCAGGTCCCTGAGGTCTACGGGGTGTGGGGTGCTGGGCGGCAGCATGACATTAGGGGGTGTTTACTTGCTGGGTTTCCTGGGAGCATCCTGGTGACCGTGGCTGCTGCCGCCGGTCCCCATGGGCTCTGCTGGGCCTCCCTGTCCCTGGGGAGTATGGGGAGTCCCACACACGGCCACCCCCCACCCCCCCACCTCCCCACCTCCCCACCTCCCCACCTCCCCACCTCCCCACTGGTGCAGAAGGTGGCTCCGCTGACAGAGCGGGTGTTCCCACTGCCGTGACCTTCAGAAATTGTCTCGGGGGTGAATCGGGTTCCTTCCGGAAGCTTCCATGTCTCCTCAGTCCCTGGGGGTCCCGCCCCCTCCCCCCTCCCCCCCCGTCCCCCCGTCCCCCCGTCCCCCCCGTCCCCCCCGTCCCCCCCTCGTCCCCCTGAGCCCCCCTGTCCCCTCCTGGGTGCGGGGGGCACCGGGCGATCAGGAAGTGCGTGTGCACTCGGCCCGGGCCCCTGTGAGCGCGTGCCCTCCAGCCCCCAACCGGGGCCCGGAACCTGGGGGGAGGGGCACCTGTCACAGAGGGGCAGCCGTCACGGGGAGGCACCGCCGAGCAGAAGCCAGCAGCAGGAGTCACCGTCCTCCGGCCGAGCGTCCTTGTTCGGACCCAAGCCTGGACCAGCGTCTGCCCGTGTGCTTCCAGGGCTGCCTGTCGGCGGGCTGCGAGCACCAGCTCCACGTCAGCGCCGGGTGGACGGAGTTCCGCTCGCAGCTCCACCGCCGCGCCGGGAGCGCCACGCTGGGCCTGGGCCCGGTGCTGGTGCGGGTGCGGCTGCCCGCGGACCTCACCGCGCAGGAGACGCAGAGCCCCTGCTACGTCAGCCAGCTCTCGCTCTTCCGGGGCAGCCCCGCCCCGTGGGGGCCCGCGCCTGGCCAGGTATACAGTCCTCGGGGCCCAGCTCCCGCCCGCGGGGACCGTGCACATGGGCAGAGACGCCGGGGACCGGGGGGGCATGTGCGCCCCGGTGCTCAGTTCCGGGCTAGTGTCCGTGTCACCTGCAAGACAACCTCAGCCAACCCAGGGGTGTCCCCGCACCCAGGACCCGGAGCCCCTCGGGGTGTCCTGCTGGGCCGCACCGCCCAGCTGTCAGAGCCAGAGGCCGGTGTGGGTCTGAGCGTGTGTCCCCACAAGGCTGGCCACAGGGTCCCCAGGGGCTGGACAGAAGAGGGGGCCAGTGTCAGCGGGCCTGTGGCGGTGGGCGTGTCGGGAGGGTGGTGCCAGCGTGTCATGGTTCTGCGGCCACGGGCTTCCCTTCTGCCTCCGCTCCGGAGGCCACGGCAGTGACCCGGGTCACGGGGGCGGGGTGCCAGCGGTCCTGCATTTTCTGTGCCTTGCCCCGCTCACGTGCCCCCCCACATCCCCCCCCGCCCCGTGATGTGTGACGGAGTAGCATGCAGATGGAGGCGAGCCCCCCGGGCTGTGCGAAAGTGTTTGCACCCCCTCCTTTTGGGGAAACACGTGGCTAAGCAGCCCCTGAAAACCACCCCGACCGGCACGCAGAAAAGAAGCAGAAACTTAAGTGAAATGGGCGATTGCGCAGACATGGGCCTCTGGGGGGGGCGGGCGCGGGGCGTCTGGGCGGCCGGGAGCACCTGCTCGCTCGGGCGGGGTCCCCCTCGGTGTCCCCCCCCCCCGGGGAGACGGGAGAGCAGCTCTCTGCAAAGCAAGATGTCCGATGCGTTCACTCGAAACAGCGTCAGTTCTCGTAGCCCGAGTGGGGAGGGGCCTGAGTGTCCCGCAGGCAGTAGGTCCGCTTGGGGCTTTGAGGAATGAGGGGAACGCGAGTACAGCCAGTTAAAGGGTGCCGGCCAGGGGTCCTGGGGACCTGGGAAGACCACATGCAAAAAAAACAAAAACAAAAACATTTACTGTCTGTGCGGCGAGTCCCCAACACCCGGGGGAGTGTCCCACACGGCTGGGGCCGAGTTCTCAGTGTGGTGTCCAGCCGCCACCTGCCAGCCCTCTGGGGCCCCTCCGCCCCTCCCTTGGCCCCTCCCTCGGCAGGTGTGGCTTCTGTGTGACACTTTGAGAGACTCCAGGATGACGGATTTGAGTGAGAGCGACTCAGCGAAGCCCTGCCCGCCCCCTGCCCCCTGCCCCCTGCCCCCTGCCCCCTGCCCCCTGCCCCACCTTCGCCCCAGGTCCTGCCGGTCTATCCAGCGAACCTGTCTTGCCTGAGTGTAGGCCCCCAGCACCAGCTCCAGCTCCAGCTCCACAGTGGGGTGGGTTGTAGCTGCAGAGCGGCTGGTGTCACCGCCTGAGGTGCGCTCTGGGCCCCCAGGTGGGCACGGTGCTCGCCCTGGCCCTGCACCGCTGCTCCGGCAGGAGGCCGCTCCGCACCCAGCGGCTGAGGATGCCCGTGACCGTGGAGTTTGGGGAGGAAGACCGCCCGGTAAGGACAGCCCCGCCCCTCAGCTGCGCAGCGGCTGTGCCTGCGCCTTGTGGAGGCATCTCTACTTTCCAGGGCGAACTCGCGAGTTGTCCGCCAACGCTGCTCCTTGTCCGTGCACCGGCAGGGCGACGGCGGGAACGAGACAGCGCTCGTGCTGCGTCGGGACCGAGTGCACGTCCACCGCCTGGCGGGGCTCTCCCCGGCCCCCCCGGAGGCCCTGCAGGTCCGGGTCACGTTCTCGCGGCCGGCCGCCAGGGCCTTCCCGGTCCTGCTGCTGCTGAGGTGCGTGGGGCCGGGCTGCAGCCACCGCGGGGCTGGCGCGAGGGGTGGGCCGGACCCTGAGAAGGTCTCTGAGCGACCTTGCACTTCGGGCGCAGCGGGAGGCTGGCTGCGTGAAGAAATCGACAGCTCGACCGGGTGTGTGTGTGCGTGCACGTGTGTGTGTCGCACAGGCGGCGTCCCCACAGGCCCCTGCGCCGTGGGCTGACTTGTGTCCGTCCTGCAAGCTAAGCCGTCGGGGCCGAGAGACCTGCCTCTTGGCTCAAAAAGCTTGGGATTTCGCTTAATCTTTGTCACACGCAGAGAAGGTGACGGGTTCTGAGCAGCGCCTCCCTGTCACCACACTGTGCTCGCTGCCCCGAGGCTGCCGCTGCCTGACCCCTAACAGTCACCGTTCGGGGAGGGGGGCACAAGCCCGCCCTCCTGGAGCCCCTGGCGGCGTTCCTGCAGGCCGGCACGGTCCCCGTGGTGCCCGAGCTCCGCGTTTGGTCTTTACTGAAGCGAGTGAGGGCCGCGCAGAGTGAATGACTCGGCGGGGCGGGGCGGGGTGGGGGTGCATTCTGTCCCCCGCGCCCCCCCCCCTGCCCTGCCCTGTCGTGCTAACGTCTCTGCACCGAGTTGCAAGCGTGGCAGCTGTCGGGGGGGAAACCGGGACAGGGCCGGACGCCGGGGCTTCCTGTCCGTCCCCAGGTTCTCGGAGAAGCCGACGCCGTCCCGGTTCCTGGTGAAGCAGACGCACTCCTGGGAGGGGCTCACGGCGCACCTGTCCGTGCCGGCCCCGTCGCTGCGAGGTCGGTGGGCGAGCCTCCCTGCGCCCTCGGCTCTGTCCGTGGGCGAGGCCCCCGGGGACGTGCATGTGTGCATGTCCTCTGCTTCGTCGCACTCAGCCCGTGTCCCCTGTCACCACTCCCTGGGCCTGGGGTCCGGGCTGGGCCGCTCTGCGACCTGCAGGCCGTGACTCTGGGTCCCCCGTCCTCTTGCAGGCCCCGCCCAGGCGTACCTGTCCTTGCTGGACGCGGACTACGACAGGGACCCTCCGGACAGGCACCTGGCCGAGGCCGTGGGCTACACCCTGCGGGTCCAGGGCGTCCGCTGCCTGCTCTGGGACGCGAGGCGGTGGGCACCCGCGGGTCTCCCCCCGCAGCCGGGCGCTTCTCCGGGGAAAGTGAGCTGCAGGTGCGCACACGGGTCTGCGGGGGGCCGGGGCTCTCGGAGACCACGCTTCCTCCCGGGGCCGTCCTGACCTGGGCCCCCGGGCGCACGGGGCTGTCGGCCATGTTGCTCAGTCGGAGCCTCCGTCGCCGGGTGCACGCCGACACCGTGGCAGAGGCTGTGCCGCGTGTTCTCCGGCACGTCCAGAAACAGTCCTCATCTTACGTGGAGTCAGACCGTCCTCTGGCCGCCCTTGAGGGCGGGCGTGTCCGGGCCACGCCGTGTGTCATGCGGCTGCTGGCAGCCATGGCTCCCCGTGTCCCCGTCTTCACTGGACACGGCCCCGCTGGGGACACGCAGACCTGCTGGAGGTTTCAGTTTGGAAGACCCAGTCCATCCAGTGGTGGCCATGGCAACGGCAACACCGGGACTGTGGCACCCGAACAGTCTGACGGGCTTTTCCGGGTCATCGGAGGCTCTGGGCCATCGTCACAGGGATGTCAATGCTGTGGTCACGGGGCGTCACAGAGACCGTGGTGCCGGGGTGGCCCCGGGAGCTGTGGGCGCAGACTCAGGGGTGGGCGCTGGCCGCGCCATCACAGGCCCCGCCTCCCGCCCGTTTGCCAAGCATGTTCAACGGGTCTGAGTCGCCCTGTCCCACCGGGCCCCCCCTCCCCCGGGTGCTGTGCCCTGCAGACACGCATGGCTCTCACCCACCTCTCCTCGCAGCTACGACCGCCCCGGTGCCGCCTTCTCCGTCGCAAGGAGGGACCTGAACGCCACCTTGGAGACGGGCGACGTCTCCGAGCTGCGAGGGTGAGTCCCACTTCCTTGTCGGCAGGTCTCGTCCGCACCTCCGGGTGCTCAGGCTCCCCACCCCCACCCCGCACACACTGGCGGCCGTGTGGTCCCTGGTCCTGTGGCCTCTGCCTTTCGCATGGGCATGTTGGCCAGTGACCGTCACCCGGTGTCACCGTGTCAGCCACGTCTGTCTGTCTGTCTGTCCACACTCTCAGCCCTGCAGTGGGGGGCTGACCACACGGAACTCTCCGAGGTTCGGCTGAGGTCAGTGGGGAACGGGGTCGGCGGTGACCGTCGGGCCGGCGTCCAAGTGACTCCGCTGCCCAGTCTGCAGGCCCTGCTTCCCCCGGTTGTCCCCAGAAGTGCCCCCTTTCGGGTGACAAATCTGGAGTGCCCTCCTCCGCAGCCGCCGTGCGGGTAGAACAGGCGTGCCGGGTCTGAAAGGTGCGTTTCCCGGTGTGGGGGCTGAGACGTTCCCTCCCTCACATCCGTGTCATGGGGACGCCAGCGTGGTTACTGACCAGTTGTCAGGAGCTGGTTCCTCGTAGACCAGCAGGTGGGGCTGATAGTGATCAGTCAGTGACACCACCGAGGCTGCCCTGCGAGCCCCTCTTCTGGGTGTGTGCACACGTTAGCCGGTGTACGTGTGTGAGCACCTGTGTTAGTCTGTGTGCATGCACGTGTTAGCCAGCCATGCACCCATGTTAGCCCATGCACATGCATGTGCAGGTGTGCTAGCCAGCGTGGGGAGCACTGCCGGCCTCTGGCCGCACCTCTGTGTCAAGACCGACGCCCTCAGTCCTGCTCCTTCGTTCGCAGGCGCCCGGCAAACCCGCTCCCCGGCGCCATGGTGGCGGTCTGTGCGCTTCTGTACATCCTCCTGGCCGTGAGGGGCCGGCGCGTGGACCGCCGGGAGAGGAGGCAGACCGGCCGCGTGTTCCTGCAGGAGCGCGTGCCGCCCGGGCACCAGCTGTACGCGGTGGTCGTGGACACCGGCTTCCGGTCTCCAGCCTGCTTCACCGCGAAGGTGTTCGGGCGCCCCGGGCGACGGGCTGTCCCTGACGGGATCACCGAGACTCTGGGAACTGGGCTGTGCTGGTCCGGTCGTGGGGACCCGGCACCTGCCACCCAGAGGGAGGCCTCGGGAGACAGGGCGAGCACGGCCCCCACCGGCTTGGGCGGCTGGCCGGCAGTGTGGGTGGCGGTGGTTTTCCCGGGGTTCCTGGCGGATGCTGGCGAGGGGCGCGGACAGGTGGCCTGAAGCGGCGGGGTGTGGGGGACGGGCCGCGGCCGCGTGCAGGCCCCGTGCGGGCGGCGCCGCAGAGCCCGTCCCAGCCACCCGTGGGTGCTGCGAGCCTGCCCGGTCCCCCGGGAGGGCGGGCCCTCCTGGTGCTCAGAACTCACTCTCGGTTCTCAAGTGTGTCTGCAGTGCCCCCCGCCCGCCCAGCGCCCCCAAGTCCTCCAGGCCCTCGTACCCACCCTGGGCTGAGGGGGCACTGAGGTGGGGGGCCGGTGCTTGAACTCCCACCCCCGTGTCCTTGTGTCGAGGTTTACGTTGTCTTGTGTGGTGACAACGGACTCTCGGAGCCCAGAGAACTCTGCTGCCCGGGGAAGCCCCTGTTCGAACGGAATTCCAGGCACACCTTCGTCCTCAGGTGTCCGGACCTTGCTGTCTGTGCAGTTGGGGAGACGGGCCAGGGAGGGCTCGGGGGGCTGACGGCACCCACACACTCTGGCAGGGACCACGACCCCACACAGTGACACTCAGAAAGGGGCGGACGGAGGGAGGAGTTCTTTACGTGCCAGGAAGTTCGTGATCACGGCGGCACCGCTTACAGGGGTTGGTTCTGCCCACACACGGGTGAGCCAGGTGCCAGGTGGCGTGGAGACGGGGGCTGGAGGCAGGGGCTGCCCCCGGTCAAAAGCGCACCTGTGTTGGCGGGAAAGGAGAGACAGCTGTGTTCTCCCGGAGACGTTTGCTTCCAGGGTTTGCGGTGGGGCTATTGGGTGTCAGCCCCCCATTGAGACCGACGGGGAACTGTGGGCAGATAGTCCCTACCAGAGGAACCCCAGCAAGGGGGGAGGGGCCGGGCTGGGAGGTGCTCCGGGGTCCTGGCTCCGGGTGGCCGGGCACCTGTGTCCCGTGACTCGAGGGGCCTGTGGGGTTCACCCCCAACCCCCTGTGTCCCCCTGGGGCCTCATGTGTCACTCTGTCTGCCAACGGGCCCCACCCACTCCCGTGGCTGATGGCCCCCGTGCGTCCTCAGCACCCCGGCCCCGCTGGGCCCGCTCCGGAAGGTCCGCCTGTGGCACGACAGCCGCGGGGCCTCTCCTGCCTGGTACGTCAGCCACGTGATGGTGCAGGAGCTGCACGCCGGACGGGGGTTCGGACGCGGCTGGTTCTTCCCCGCCGAGTGCTGGCTGGCCGCCGGCCGGCAGGACGGCCGCGTGGAGCGGGAGCTGGCCTGCCTGCGCGGGGGCCTCGGCTTCTGGAAGGTAGGCGACACCCTGTCCCGCGTGGCCACCAGTGGGACGCAGTGTCCAGCTCTCCCAGTCCCCAGCTCTCCCAGTCCCCGTGCGCCGTGGTGCTGGGCCAGCCCCTCCCGGGCACTGCTCGTCCCGGCCCGTGAGACCGGGCACACGTTTGTCACTGTGTGTCTGCGGAAGGGGCCTGGGGCACCAGCTCCTCTGTGGGCCGGACTTCTGGGCTCCCTGCATGCACCCCGTGGCACCCACTGCAGGGGGCCCTCACCCCTGGCTCTCGGGGTGCTCACAGCAGGGGGCCCCCCCGGCTCTCGGGAGCTCACGGCCCCGGGAAGTTCAGCTGCGCTGGGCAGAGAGCTGCGGACGAGGGGTTTCGAGGGCACCGGGTCCCCAGGCAGAGACGCGATCGTCCCACCGGGCGAGGGCTTGTGAACGGCGGCGGCTCTAGAGCGGCGGCGCCCACCTCTCGGCGTCTCCGGGCCGCACGTTAAATACATCGTGACTCGTCATCACACAAAAACCTCGTAATGTTTTCAGCGAGCTTACGGTTTTGTGTTGGCCCGCACTCACAGCCGTCCTGGGCCGCGGGCAGGCTGCGGGCAGGCTGCGGGTTGGACACCCTGCTCCAGAGAAGGGTGTGGGGACACTCGAGGGTGGGACGGGCGAGGGGGGACAGGCAGGGTGGGGGACGGGCGCCCCAGGGCTCCAGGGCCGTGGGCGGTGGGGCCGATGCACTGGGAGCTCGGAGGGGCCCAGGGGCTGCGGACACGCCGGGGCCGAAGCAGCACAGACCGGTTGTCGGCGCAGAAGATCACTGGTGTCGGTCGCTGTTGGTTCCGCGCTGGTTGGTGCCAGTGAGCGCCTCTCGCGGTCCGTTCCAGCTCCTGTACTCCAGGTCCACGGAGCTCCTGGAGGACTTCCATGTGTGGGCCTCCGTGCACAGCCGGCCGGCCGGCAGGGGCCTCCCGCACACGCCGCGCCTCGGCGTGGCCTTTGCCCTGCTGTGCGCCCACGCCTGCCTCGCGGCCCTGGTCACTGCCGCGGGACACGAGCAGGTGGGCGCACTTCCCGGAAGTGGCTTCCCAGTCCCAGGGCCGCAGGGGGCAGCTTGTCTCCGGAGTTAGCGGGGGTCACGGTGCACGGAGGCGGCTGACGGCAGGGGAGGGAGGGACCCGCGTGCTCCAGGCCACTTGTGGACAAGACCAGTGGACACGGCCACGAAACCTGTGGTGGCCGCTCCTCCGAGGTCGACCAGTTGTCTGACCTTCCCTCTGCTGCTCTGTGCACTGGGGACACTTTGGGGACACTGGTGGCCCCTCGTCAGATGGCAGCGAGGGTTGAGCCCACCCTGTTCACCGAGGGCCTGGCGTCCAGCAGGCGCTCGGAGACCGTTGGGTTTAAAGGGATCCGAACCGGAGAAAAGCGGCGGGAGTTCTGCCGCCGTTTCCCCTTCGTCCCTGAGGTGGGCGGGTGGGACTCGGAGAACACAGCCCCCACACTCACATGGACCATGTGCGTGGTCACACACGGCTGTGCTCTGAGCCACGCGGGCTCCGGGCGACCCGCGCGCTGCTGTCGTCGCTGCAGCTCCTGCCCGGGGCCGGCCCCGCCGGCGTGCCCCTGGGGCTCTTCCGGACCAGCTTCCTGTGCACCCTCCTGGCGACCCCGGGGGCTCAGCTCCTGTCCCTGCTCTTCCGGCTCAGCCAGGTACCACCCCCCAGTCCGGCCTGCGCGGCCCTGACCTGGGCGGGACCCCGGGACCCTGTCCTGAGCCCTGTCCTGAGCCCTGTCCTCACCCCGCAGGAAGCCCGCGGGCCCCGCCGAGCGCAGCCACCCCCGCCCCTGAGAGCAGCGCCTGCCGAGGCACCTCCAGGTGAGCCCACGCCTCCTGGGCCGGAAAGGTGGGCGTTGTCTGTCGGGGAGTCGCACCGAGAGGAAAGCGGCCGAGTCAGAACGGGAGGGTCAGGCGCTGTCCCGTCGCGCTGACCCTCTGTGGCCCGTCCAGGGGGTGGCGCTGGGTCTCCTGCCTGCTGTGTGCCCCGGGTTCACTCCGAGGGACCTTCAGCTTCACCTCCTGTGTTTACGAGGCATTTAAGGGGGTCCGGGCCCCGCCCAGGGGGCAGCGTCCCTGCCGCACGTCCCGAGTCCCAGGAAGGCCCGCCCCGGGTGCGGTCGAGGGACACAGGGACAGTATTCCCGAGGAGAGGGCCCTCCCCGGAGCCCCGCCCCCGCTGCCGTGTCACAAGGCCGACCTCCCCACTCAGGCCCCGGTCCCCAACGAAGGACACCGCAGGCCCGGACGCCACCCAAGGTGAGCCCAGGCCGGCGGTCAGTCCTGAACACCCGACGGGGGCGCGTCCCGGCTCCTGTCCCGGCCGCGGTCTGGCCCCCAGGGTGGGACGGAGTCGGGCGGCCTACCGTGCGGGTGCTGTAGACCCGGGAGGCCGGCGCCCGGGCTGGGCGCCCGTCGGGCCGGGCCCCTCAGTCGCTCCTGGGCTACGGGGGGACTTCTGGGCGTCTGTGGAGCGTGTCCGGCAGGCCTGTGCCTGAGCCCTCGGTCTCCGCCTCCCTGCTCAGAGGCCGGCCCTGGGTGTGACTCGGACGCCCGGGCCCGGTTTGCAGGCCGGCTTTCGCCCCCACACACGGGCTGGCCCCTGCCCTGCGGCCCCGCCAACCGCCCTGGGTCGGAAGCCCCTCGGCGGGTCCTGGACGCAGGTGCGTGTTCAGGCTGGCTGCGAGGAGTCGCCAGTAATCAGCGCCCCCTCTCGTCCCCAGGCTCCCCACGGCCCTGGGGCCCGGGCCTGCCTGGGGCCTCCCCTGGGACCCCTCCGCCGCCCGAGGCCCGCAGCCCGAGGACGTGGGCCGGGCCGGGCCCTCTCCCGAGGGCTCACGAAGGTGCCACTGTGGAGGGCGCCGTGTTCCTCGGGCCACAACCTCATCCTGATCTTGTCTTTTCTAGCAAAACGCAACAGCCACTGTTTCCAGGGCTGTCCAGGCCCCGAGCGCAGCCAGCGGTGACGGGGCGGGCCCCCCGCCCCCCGACCTGGAGGCCTGCAGGGCTGACCTTGGCCAGCGGGCTCCGAGGGAGAGGAGTGGCCACTGCATCCTCGGTTCACAAGGTGACGTGGGGGTGGGGGGGGTGCCTGTGTGGCCCCTTCCTGCCACATCCCACACTGGCCACTGGAGGGGCGCTGGGGTGCAGAGGGGCACCATGTCGGGCCCAGCCCAGGGCCCCCGGGCCAGAGTTCTCACAGTCCCAGGGCGCCGGCCGTGGTCACTGCTCTGAGGACAGTGGCTGGCAGGGCCTGGGCTGATGGCCCGAGGAAGAAACTCGGGTTCAGTTCACGTCCAAAGACTGGAAAGGTCAGCGTCTCAGCCCAGAGGCCACCAGGCGGAGGGAGCTCCCTCAGTGGGGACGCTCCGCCTCCTTGTTCTGGTAAAGCCTTCGCCTGGTTGGGCGAGGCCCACCCACCCCGAGGAGGGCCATCCGCGTCACTCGGTGCGCTGGGCCCCGTGTTCAGCCCAGGACGAGGTCAGCTGAGGGTCTGCACACCCTGTGACCCAGTGAAGGCGACACACACAACTGACAACCGCCCTGAGCGCGGACGGAGGTGACAGTTTCGCTCACACCCTTGCTCTGTCCTCCGCTCCCCAGCCCCCGGCCATGCGTCTGAGGGACTCGCCGCATCCCGGCGGCCCCGGGGGCCACCGCCGTGGCTGGGCTGGGCAGCGTGGGCCGTCTGCGGGATGGTCGCCATGGCCTGTGGCTCGGGAACAGGACTCCTAGGCTACAGGTGAGCCGTGAAGGTTTGCAGACGTCCTCTTCGGACGGCGCGTCTGCCGTTGACGGGAAACACTGTGCTCCAGGGGACCTGCAAGGTGCGGCTCAGGCGGGGCTGGTGCTGCCTCGGCCCCCATGGCCCCCCCACGGCCCAGGGTGGAAAGCATCCTGTGCCGACCCCAAGGGAGTCTGGGCCCTGCTGTTCCGGGGGTGGAGGCCCAGCCTGATGGGTCCCAGGTGTTATGAGAGGTCACGGGACCCTCACCCCCGGCAGAGGGGAACGGGGCCGCTGAGCTCCCATGAGGGCGAAGGCCGTGTCCTTGAGGGCCTGTGGCCTGCATCTGTCACTGCACCTGTGACAGGTGTGGCTGGGCAGTGTCACCGGTCGGACGCCGTCCCACCACACGCCTGCCTTGGCCTGGTCCCCGCACAGCCCAGGTCCCTCCTCAGCGACCCCAGTCACTCAGCGTGGCTCCAAGGGCCCACGGCGTCCTAACCGTGATGGGAGCACTGGTGACAGCACCCCGTTTCGGGCAGAGTGGGCGCTGCTCTCCTCGCGAGCCGGCACCATGGGCCCGGGCCCGCAGACACGCAGACACACAGTGCGTTGTCGTCACAGCCATGGCCACCGCCTCGCCCGTCCCGGCTGTCCTGTCTGTGGGTCCCTCCCTCTCCCACCAGGCAGCTTCAGGGTGACGGACGTCCCTCTGAGCGGGAAGAGACCCCGCCCCCTCTGCCAGTGCCCGCCCACCTCCCCCAGCATTCCCCCCCACCGCCCACAGTCTCCTGCGACAGGGGGGACGGTCCAGCCCGGGGCCTGCATGCGTCTCCCCCGCAGGTTCAGCCCCGCGCGGTGTGAGCAGTGGCTGGGCCTGCTGGCCGTCTCTGTGACCTGCTGCGTCTTCGTCACCCAGCCCCTTATGGTGAGAGTCCCGTCTCAGGGCCGGGAGGGGGCCGGTGGCTCTGTCTGGGGACCTGCTGCTGCTGCTGCTGTTCACGCTCGACGAGGGAGGGGGGCAGGTGGGGCCGTCAGTCTCACGCAGTCCCAGGCACCCCGTGGCTCTCCCACGGCCACAGCGTGGCCACTCGGGGGAGCCGGCAGGCCGGGGCCTGAGGGCGGGTCTCCGAGTGTCGCCACTGGGCCGTGGGGCTCTGACCGGAAGCAGGCCAGCTCCGCCCCGCCGGGCACGGACGGGGACGGGGACCCTGCCGTGTCCTGTGTCTCCTCCCAGATCGGCCTCGCGGCTCTGTGCTTCGCCTGGAAACGGAGAAACGACGAGAGCTTCTTCACCGAGTCTTTACGAGAAGCCACCGAGGGCCTGGACGCCGACCTGGAGGGGCTCTTTCGCGGCCACGCGCCCAGCAGCTGCGACCCCCGCGGAGCTGACACGGTGGAGAGCGTGAGCAGGGTCCGGGGTCTGCGGCGGTCACTGAGGCCGGGGCGCCGCGCCGTGGCCATGCGTGGGTGTCGGGGTCACACTGGGAACCGGAGCCCGGTTGCGTTTCTGCAGCCCCGGGGGTCACGGGGGTCATGTTAGTTTCTCAAGCTCCTTTGCACACACCTGAAGGGCGAGCTCGCAGGGTCCGCTCCCTTAGCTTTGCCCAGTCACGGAGGAAGCAGACCACCGAGAAGCCGGCTTGTTGTGAGGCCCTGAAGCAAAGGGGAGGTGGGACTCTTGGCTCCGGAGTTGGAGAAGCTCAGCCGTCCGCATTGGAGCGTGCACACAGAAAACCCTCCCCCTCCCTCCCTTCCTTCCTTCCCCTTTCCTTCCTCCCTTCCTCCCTTCCTTCCTCCCTTCCTTCCTCCCTTCCTTTCTTTCCTTCCTTCCCCCTTCCTTCCTTCCCCCTTCCTTCCCGCTTCCTTCCCACCCTGTGGGCGGCGGGAAGGAAGAGGAGGGTGTGTTGGCCCATGAGGCAGCACCCAGGCCTGCTGCTCCCTCGGGGCCCGTGACTGCCTGGGCTTCGGGTGCTCGTGGGGGCAGCTGTGACCACGGAAAACCAAGGTCGTCTCTTGCTAAGACTGTCCGCACTTGGGGGGTCTCGAAGGGAACTAACTGCCCTGTAGCTGGGCGGTGGCCCAGCTGGTCCCTGCCCGAAAGGCCGCTAGGGATGGGACGAGAGGCAAACAGTCCAGCCGCCCTGCAGCCTGGTGTGCGGGACCCCCACTGAGAGACTGTCCCCGAGGCCCCCAGGTCACTGTGGGGGCAGTGATCCTGCCGTCCTGGGCCCAGTGGGGCTGCTGAGGCCTCACCCCCTTGCTGGCGGCCCCCGGCTCACGGCGCTCTCACCCCCACAGGCCTTGGCCGCGCGCCAGCGAGCTCGCCGCCTGCGCTGGGCGCGTCCCCCGTCCACAGCCCGGCTCAGGGCCGCCCGGGAAAGGATGAGGCGGCAGACCCGCGCCCGGGAGGTGCTGAGGTGGGTGGGCCGCGCTCTGGTCCCGCGGTCCTTGCAGAGCGCCCTGCCGGCATCCGGTGGGGGAGCGGGGGTGGGACGCCTCGCTGGCCCCAAAGCCACGCCATGTGCCCAGGACATGAAAACGACCAGAGTCGCCCGAGTCCTGCAAGGACCAGCGGCCCAGAGGCCATTCACTTTAAAAGTGGTGTGGGGAAATTGGGTGTCCGTGTGGAAAAAAATAAAAAATGTCTCTCCACACAGACGCCGCCCCTGACACGGGGGCACCCGCCCAGGGGAGGAGGAGCCACCTCCCCACTCACTCCACTGGGTCTCCCCCGAGGGGCCGGGGAAACGCTCACTCTCAGTGTGGTCCCCACAGAGACGCCGGCCTGGCCGCCCTCACGCTGGTGCTGCACCTGTGCGTGACCCACGGGGCGGCCCCCTGGGGCGAGCACGCTCTGCACCGCGCCATCCGGGACGCCTTCGCCAGGTAGGAGGCGTGGGCCAGCCTCTCCGGCCCCAGAGGATGTGTACGTGGCTGCGGGCGGCCACGACTGGGGTGCCCACCGGGCGACCGCGCTCTGTTACGTGGAGCAAATCGAGGGGAGGGGCGCCCTGGACCACCTAGTTGTGACGCGTCCCCGGGGAGGATGCTCTCCACGCCCCCCAGGGGAGGTGCGCAGAGGCCGTCGTCCCCTCGGGGTCACCCGTCCCCGCTCTTCCCCGGAGGCCCCCATCCCTGGACCGCGGGAGCGTTCTTGGCCTCTCGTTTCTGGGACCCCCGGGCGTTCCCAGGCCTGGGGGCCGTGACGCTGCTAAGAACAGGGAGTTGGGTGGTCCCATTTGCAGGGACAGCGGAGTCCTTCAGTCACAGGCCGGTGGGCTCCAGGGGGTGACACCACGCCACGCAGCTGTCGGCTCCACGCCAGCCCCACACCGGCCCCACGCCGGCCCCGTGGCCTCTCGGGCGTGCACGCACTCCTTCCACCGTTAGGCGTGCAGACGCTCGTGGTGGGCGGACGTGGGAGGACCCATGTGCCAGGCCGCGTGTCCTGCCCGCGCATGACCCGTCTGAGGCTGAGGTGTCCGGCTCTGCCTTCTGGCTGGTGCGACCCACGGTCGTGGCCGGCAGTGCCGGGCGCGGTGCCCGCTTGCCCTTTCTGGCGGAGACTTACACACGTCCCGCAGCTCTCCTGGGAGCAGGCGGCCTTTGACGGAGTCACTCACTCTGATGTGGAGTTTTTGGTGGGCTCCTTTGGCACAGGCAGGGGGCGGGCAAATGCATTCAGTAGGATCTCTTATGTAAGAACGTTCGTTTTGACCTTCTGCCGGAGCAGGTGACGGACAGCCACCCAGGGGAGAAGGCAGGCAGGTTTCAGGCCCCCTGGTGGGGTAGGGCCCCCCCGCCCGGGGGCAGTCTGTCCGTCTGGAGCCTCCCCGGGGAGTCCGCTGGTCAGCCGCCCCCCCCCCCGTGCAGGGCAGGGCGTGCCAGCAGGGGGCGCTGTGCGCACGACCAAGCCCCAACGTGGGCGGCTCTCTCTGGCGCCCCCGGAGGCAACCCGGGGAAGTGCTGGCTTCGCCGGCTTACCTTTCCCCTCCCGTCCTGTGAGTGTGCCTCCCGGTCCCGACAGCAGCGGTGTGGCAGCGGAGCCCACACCTGTGCGCTGGCCGGGTGTGCGGGGCAGGGGGCAGGGGCAGCCCCTAGGACGCCGGCCTCGCCGCAGACCCGCCCCCAGAGCCTCATGCGCGTGCCAGCCGCTCCTGGGGGTCCGGCACTTGCCTGCGCCCCAGCAGGAGCGGCGGAGCCAGGAGGGGTCCAGGGGGAGCGGCACCGGACGCCGGGAAGTGCGGCCGTCCGGCTGCTGGGGGTCCCGCCCTTGAGCCAGAGAGGGTCACGGTGCCGGCTCTCCCACGGCTGACTTCTGTCAAAGTCTTTCCCAGCTCGGTGGAGTCCTCACGGAACTCCGGGTAGAATCGTGAGCCCCCGACGAAGCAGCAGCAGCACGTGGGACAGCCGCCCTGCTCTGCCTCGCTGCCCCGCCGGGACCGGCCCCTCGGGGGTCCCTGGGCCCGCCCCCGTGGCCCTTGAGCGGTCTGTGCTGAGAGCGGCGGCCTCGGGCCGGAGTTCGCACCTGCCGGCTCACCTGCGTCTCCTCCCCGCTTCCTCTCCCAGCCGCTGTCGCCGGCAGGTTCTGCTCATTTGTCCGCGCGCGGTTCCCACGAGCCCACGCGTTGGCTTGCCTGCGTCCTGGCGGCGCCGGGAGGGGCAGGAGCCCGGTGGGCGGTGCTCACGCAGGTGCGCGGCGGGGCGGAGGAGCCCCCGCCGGGACTGAGCGTGCTGTTCCGCCCTCCTGCCCGCCTCCCGGGGGCCAGGAGCGGTGCCTGCGCCGCCCCTCACGCTGCAGACCGCCTGGAGTTCGTCCTGGAGGAAGTGACGTCCTGTTTCTGTTCTTGGTTGAGAAGCACCCGGAGCGCCGTGGGCGGCCTGAGCGGCGTGGACGCCTGGTGGGCCTGGAGCCTGAGCACGCTGCTGGACGGCCTGTACCCGGCCAGCGGGCCGGCCGCCGCCGCCGGCCCACCAGGTGCACAGGTGGGCTTCCCTCTGCTCCTGACCACCCACCACCGTGGGGCGGAACCGTCAACGGCGCATCCCATTCCCTCCCTTCGCCCCTCCCCTCCTCTCCCCTCTTCTCGCTGCCAAACTTCCCCAGGTCCCTGTGTTTGCTGGGGGAGGGCGGGTGCTGGGCGCAGGGCGTGGCCCATCCACGGAGCCTGTGGGCCGGTGGCTCTGAATGCCACGTGCTGTGGCACAGGGACGTGGGCCCCTGGGGACAGAGGAGAGCAAACAGCTGAGATGGAGGCATCAGAACCTTCCAGAAAAGGCCCAGGCTTGTCTTGGGCTCCGAGGACAAAGTGGCCAGTGCACCTGCGTCTTGTGCACCGACCCTAGTCCTTGCCTCTAGTTTCCTCCTCCGGAAACACGGCTCCGTCCGGCACGCCTCAGGCGCAGTGGGTCTCGCACTACCAGTCGTGGGGTGGCCGCGTGATGTGGGAGAGATAGTGGCAAAGATGAAAAGGGGTCACCTGGGCCGGCAGAGACTGGGGAGGTGGCCTCTGTCTCTCTCCGGATGTCGGTTAATCCTGGGGGTGTCGTGGAAGGACAGCAGGGGTCGGGCTCGGCTCTGACCCTCTGATGGGGGTGCGGGCTATGCCGGGCACCCCAGGGTCATGGGCTCTGCGTCCCCCTCCCCCCTGCAGCCCGGCGCGCTCGGAGGGAACTGCTACCTGCTGGCCATGCCCGTCCTCCGGCGGCTCAGAGCCCCCCCTGGGAGCCCATGCGAGGTGATGCGCTCTCTTCCTCGTTACTTCCAACAACCCGTCGCAGGGGAACAGTCTGGGCGACCTTGGGCAGGAGGGCGCAGGCTGTGGCACCGTCTCTGGGAGCCCAGCTCGGGGGCAGGGGGGCCAGAGCCCACACCTCCCCGAACATGCCCCCTGCTCTGGGCCCTGCACACGTCCAGGGCGCTTCTGGGCAAAACCAGAGCGGCACGGACCTTGTCCCAACGGGAGGGCGTGTGTGTAGACGGCACGTCCCCTGGACAGTCTGTGACGGAAGCTCCAGACGTCCCGGCCCCGACTGGGGTCACCCAGATGCCGCCTTTTGGAGGGGGTGGGGCTGCTCCTGGAGCTCGAGCAGGATCCCAGGGGCCGAGTGGGGGGCGCTGTGTGAGGCCGTGTGGGGCCGAGGGGCAGGTCAGCGTGTGAGCCCCTGCGCGGCCCGGCTCGGACGCCCGGGGCGGAGGGCGGACGCTGAGCCACACGCCTGCCCCTGCTCCGTTCTGTTGGCTCTGCAGCTTCCCGGGCCGCTCTCGGCGCCCACCGAAGACCCACTGCCTGCGCATCGCCCTGAAACCCCCTCCGTGAGCGACGCCGAGGCCCAGGGAGCGGCCCCGAGGGCCCCTGAGGCCTGCGGGGAGGGCTGTGAGCTCTGCCTGGGCAGGACCAGGTCAGTGTGCGGAGGGTCGGCGCATCCCCGCTGGCCCCTGCTCGTCGCTCTGGCACGCCCAGCGGGCGCGAGGTACACACCCGCCCCCGAGGACGCCAAGGCTGGTGTCCCTGCGCCACGACCGCAGACGCAGCAGGAGTCGGAGGAACCGGCAGGGCCTGGGCTGGCCACGGCCCCGCCGCACGGCGCCCACCCACACTCTCGCGTGCTTTGCAGGCCAGCGGCCCTCGCAGCCCTGACCAGCCTCCGGGCCCGGCGGTGGGTGGACCGCTGCACCCGCGCCGTGTCGGTGCACTTCGCCCTCTACAGCCCCCCGACCCGCCTCCTCTCCAGCGTGTCCCTGAGCGCGGAGCTTGACCCCGCCGCCGGGAGCCTCGCCCTCTCCACCCGGGTGGAGTCCGTGTCCGTCTTCCACAGCAACCCCGCCCCGAGGTTCCGCCTCCTGCTTCCCCAGGTGGGTTCGCCGGCCACTCGGCCACTCGCGGAGCCCAGGGCTCCACTGGACCGGCCACGCCCACCAGATGGGCCTCGGGCCTGCCCCTCACCTGCCCTGCACCCAGACCCTGCCGTGGGCACAGAGGTCAGAGTGTAGAGTACGGATGTGGGGCATGATGTGCTGTCCACACGACGCCCCATTCCAGTCCTCCTCCCGGGGTGTGGGACCACAGCGCCTGGTGCGGGGTGGCTGCACCCTCCCTTGTCCCCAGGGGGAGGGCGGAGGGTCCCGAAAGGGGCTTTTGTGGAGTGAAAGTGCTGACCGGAAGGGTCCCTGGGGTTCCACAAGGCCGAGTGACCTCAGACAGGACGGTCCGCTGTTGCTGAGCACTGTCCCCTTACACTCGCAGCGGGCGAGCGAGCAAATGAGCAAGGGAGTGAGCAAATGAGTGAGCGAGCGAGTGATGGCGTGGACGGACAGATAACCCCTGGGTGCCGAGAGGCCCAGACACGGAGCTTTAAGGAGTGTTCTCCACGCAGGGCCCTGGGGCTGAGGGCACCTGCCAGGTGTCTCCCGCACCCACGGAGGTTCCTGCTCCCGAGTGTCGTGGGGAAGGACGGGGCTGGCGTAGGGACAGGAGACCCCCCCGGGGAGGGTTCCACAGAGGCAGGCCCACCTGTGTCCCTGCCGCCCTTGGTGGGGGTCTCTGGGAGCTGGTGGGTGCAGAGGTTCAGAGAACCCCAGCCCTGCGAAGACCACTTCACCCTGAGGCCCCGCACGCCCGGAGACCAGCTGGGACCAGGCCCGCCCTGGGCGCCGGCCGGGAGTGGGGGCCTTCGCACAGCCGAATCAGAGCCCGTGGCGTCTCGTTGTCTCGCCCCCGCAGCTGGCCCTCCTGGCGCTCACCCTGGCCCACCTGTGCCTCCAGCTGCACGGCCTGGCGGAGGAGGGCGTCCGCGGCTACTGGCGGCGGCCCGGGAACTGGCTGGAGGTAGCCCCTCTGTCGTGTCTGCCCACGCTCGCGGCCGCGGCCGCTGTGCTGGGAAGCAGTTTGCGCCCCTGCTCCCGGGGCTGGAGGCCACACCAGTGCCGGGCGGCACTGAGAGCGGCCATCCGCCTGCTCCCGGGGGCCGCAGCACAGCAGCCTGTCCTCCAGCCCGCCTGACGCCCCCTCTCTGCACCTGGCAGCTGCCCATCGCCGGAGCGGGCCTCGCCTGGTTCGCAGCCCACGGCCGCCTGCTCTCCCTGACTGCAGAGGTGGCCGACCAGCTCCAGCGGGGGCTCCGGCCGGGGTCTGTGGACCTCAGTCACGTGGCTTCATGGGCTCAGGTACGGCAGGCGCTCTGGCCACACACACACACAGGGCCCTGCTCTGCAAGGCCGCCCAAAGGAAGAGCTCAGACATGTTCCGGAAGGTTCCAGACCAGGGGGCCGTCCCGCATTGAGTGCTGATGCTCTGAGCTCTCGGGCGACGCCCCATGGAGGGCCTGGGGTCCTCAGAACGTGGGTCGCCAGCCAGGGTGCTGGTAAGGTGGGTAGAGCAGAACCGGGGAGCAGGGACCCCACCCCGATGGTGCGACCCCAGTGGTGGAAGGAAGCAGGACTTGACACAGAATAATGTAGAAACGATAATGTGACAGATGTAATCGTCTAGAGAAACTATATCACGAAATCAGTGTCACCTGTCTACAAAATGTGGTGACTAGAAACTGCTCTGCTCCACCTGTCGGTGGGAGCAGCGGGCCCCTGGGCTGGCCCCGGGCTGGGGTGGTTTGGCTGCTCGAGGTCGAGGTCAGCCTTGACCAGTGAGTGAGGCGGCACACAGGACAGGAAGTCCTGGTCCCCTGTCCACGGGACTGCAAGTCTGGTGGCGTTTCTCCCCTCTGACTTGTAACCGTGGTGAGGACAGATCTGCTCACGCACCCCAGAGGGCTCTGCAGCGAGCCCGCCTGTAGAAAGGCGAGCGGCCCCCGCAGGTCCCCGGCCACGGGCCAGTGTGCCCGACCTGGATTCGGGCGGCCGGGCAGCCCGCGGCGACTTCTGCAGCCTGGAGGCTTTGCCCGGTCCTCTCGCGCGCCCGAGCCCCCAGTGCCGTCCGTGTGAACGGAGTGCAGCTGGTCCCCACGCAAGGCAGACTGTGAAAATGCGCATGAGGAGCAGACATGCACGTGCAGGCCGGAGGCCCCCACAGGCAGGGGGTGCTCCCTGCGGCCCCAGGCGGCCCCGGGCTTGTGCTGCCCTGTCACCCGAGGCTGTGGCAGGGCGTGTGGCCCGGCCCTCGGGGACCTGCATGGGCCCGCCCTCCGCAGGAGCGGAAGGTCAGGTGTTGCTTCCGAAAGGCATTGCGAGCCCCTCTGGCCCTGCTCTGATGCCCTCCCGACACGGGCCCGCAGGGGCGAGTCCACCTGTGTGCGCCCGTGCTCACGTGACGCCCGGCCCTGCTGTGCTTCTGCCGCAGAGGGCGCGGTGGCTGCAGGGAGCCCTGTCCTTCCTCCTGGCCCTGAGGTGCCTCCGTCCGCTCGGCTGGCAGAGCGCCACGGCGTCCCGCTCGCTCTCGGGCCTCCTCCCACCAGCGGTGAGTCCCCGCCACCCTCCCCCTGCATGGAGTTACCGCCCGGTTAGCGTCCGTGAGTTCCCCTCAGCGAGCCTTGACGGGGTGGGCATGCCACCCCGGATGCAGAGCCCCTTCCCCTCAGCTGGTCTTACACCCCCACATCCACACCACAGGGACAACTCACGGGCGTGGGTGCCACCCTGCTCCGCACGCTCCGTGGCTGGGTGCGGGTGCTGGTGCTGGTACTACGGACGTGCGCAGTCCTCACGGCCCCCGGGCGCTGTCTAGGCGGCTCGGCCCCTCCCCCGCGGTGTGCTGTGTGGGTGGGCGGGGGAGCGGTGCCCGTCCTGGTCCCGTGACACCACCTGGCGCTCGCAGGCCCGGTCCCCGGTCTGTTGCCACAACCAGGCAAGCAGGCGTCGGAACTAAACTGAACACGAGGGGGCTCTTTCCCAGCCTTTCCCCGGGGGTTCCTTTAGCCGAGCCCCTGCGGGTGCCCCTGGCAGCAAGCGTGGCCTCCAGCGGCTGCGGCATGCGGATGGCCCAGGACCAGGAGAGGGGGCACCGGGACTGGACGCCTGGGACGGGGGTGGGCGGGCAGGGCTGGTGGGGGGCCTGGGACGGGGGAGGGGCAGGGCTGGTGGGGGACCTGGGACGGGGGAGGGGCGCCGGCCCTGCTGCAGCTGAGTCCTCACACCTGGCTGATGCTTCTCCGAGGCGCTCCTCATCGTGAAGCACTCAGAAGCCACACCTGCGTCTGGGGTTCCCGTGGCCCGGCGCTCAGAGGTCAACCTGGCAGGTTTCCTCCCTGCAGCTGGCCGGGACCCTGGTGCTGGCCGCCCATGCCCACCTGCGTGCAACTCTGCTCTTCGCCCGGGCCCCACCATCCGGCACCTTCGCGGAGGCCTTCCAGTGGCCGCCGTTCCGTTTTCTGGGAAGCGGCCAAAAAGGCACCTTCCTGGGCCTCCCCAAGTCTGACCTGCGGGCAGCATCTGGGTGCTGCGCGGCCCTCCTCGCAGCGGGGACGGCTCTGTGGTTTGCGCTGGTGCGTGCCCCCCCCCACTCCAAGGTCCCTGGGGTGAGGGTCCTCGGTGCCCTCACATACCTCCACCCACCAGCCAGACCTCGTGGTCCTGAGTCCCCGAGGCCCCTCTCCTGCGCCCGGCAGGCCTGACCCCAGGTGGCTGGGGGGTTTCAGCGAGAGAGACGACCCGTCCTCCAGGGAGCCGCCTCCTCCCGGAGCCTCCCGGGCCGCAGCGTGGAGCCACACCCCCTCCCCTCCCCCCCCGCCCCTCCTGCTGCTCGGCGGAACACCGGCCGCTTGTCCTGGGTCTCCTTCTCTCTCCACCTCTGAAGGGTCACTGGGTCAGCCGGCCGGCTCGGGCACGTTCCCGGGGCTCGGTGCTGCAGCGGGGCTCCCTGTGTCCCCCCTCCTGCTGACCCGCCACATGCAACCCTCGTCGTGTCACGCACACGTGTGCAAACACGGATGCACACACCGCCACTGGCCCACACCGCTTCAGTGGTTCGGGGTTCACGTCCGCCGCTCTGCTCGGCCCGCTGCCACTTAGTTCCGACCCTGAGAGCGTCCGCTTTTGCGGAGCGGCTGCCGTCTCGTTGACGCGACCCGAAACAGCCTCGTCGGACACAACCCCCCTTACAGTCGAACGGATGGACAAAGCTAGTTTTCTGCTGGATAATGCAGTCTGTCTGTATTTTTTTCCCCCTGCAGCTGAGAGGTTCCCTCCGGGCTTTTACCCCCAAAAGGAAATCTTTCCGACGCCGGTCTCTCGTGACACCAGGAGACCTGACGGCCTACACCTGGGAGCAGGTGCGCTCCGCGCTGGGGCTGCGGAGGCCGGCGCTGCAGGAGGAGGCGGGGCCCGCCGAGAGTCACGTGAGCGCTCATGCCCCGCCCCCGCCGGCCCCCTTGCGGAGCTCTGCTCCCAGTGACGGAAGGGGGACTGGGGGCTGGCCCTGCCGGGCCCAGGGTTTCGCTCCCCGCCCCAGAGGCGGCGCAGCCTCCCCGCCCCTGTTCCCGCTCCCCTGTAGCTCCTTAGAGCCTTGGAATGGCCCTGGGGGGTCAGCCAGGGGGACACGCACCCCCTGCTCTGTCCCGGAGTCACTCGAGTGTTGTCACCGAGACCTGACTCAAACCCAGGCGGGTGTGCACATCCGCGTGGGACGCGGTGCGTGGGGGAATCGAGATGTGCCGTCCAGGCCGGGCGCCCTGCCCCCGGGGTCCTGTGTGGTCGCTAACCGAGCACAGCCACCTGAAGCCGGCACCGGGAAATACTTTGGATGGGGTGGGGGGGGAGAGTTCGGGTCTGGAGGGCGCCTCCCGGGCTCTGCCCCCGCAGGCCTGCCCGCTGGACGAGTTCGCAGGTCTGCTGGACGAGCTCCTGCGGAGGGTCGAGGGCTTGTCCGACAGCCCCCAGCCGCCTCCCGAAGAAGGGCAGGACGCGCCGGCGGCCGGGGCAGAGGGCGACCCCTTGGTGGCAGCTTCTGATGGCGGAGCACCAGGGGTGAGCGCATGAAAATGTACTCTTATCGACTTTCTCCATGTTTTAAGCCAGACCCCCAGCCCCTCCCGGGAAGGGTCCCCCGACGAGAGGAGGCCCTTGTGCGGAAGGGTCGGGCGGAGGGATCGCGCGAACGCGGGGAGCGATCGCGCCCCCTAGTGGCGGAGCGGGCCGCGCAGGTCGGGCCTGGAAAGGTCGCCGCGGGCAGGCCGGCGGGACCAGACGCTTCCGCACAGACGTGCACAGACGGGGAGATGCGCCGCTGTCTCCCGAGCAGGAGGCCGGAGCCCGGGTGCCGGAGCGGAGAGATGGAAGACGTCGGATGAGGACTTGAGGGCGGAGGCCGGGAAGGGGGCGAAGAGGGAAGGGGAAACACAGGGGGCGCGACAGCAGAGTCGGTGCCGGACCCGCGAGGGGGGTGCGGGTGGGCATGGCGGCAGCCGGAGTGCACTCAGCGGGAGGGGAGGAAGGGGCACTGGAGTGGACTGGGGGGAGGGGCGGGCACAGGGTGGGGGAGCGGTTGAAGACGCCGCGCGAGAGAACATTGCTGAAATGAAGACGCAGGTCTGTGTGTTGAAAAAGAAGCCGCACCCCAGGAGAGAAACGGACTCGAATCCGCTGAAGCCAGAACAGACCTGACAGCGTGGCCGCATTGGGAAACAGAGACAACCCCGCTGTCCCCCTGGTGCCTTCCTGGTCCCCGATCGGGACACAGGCCCCTGTGACTGCCGCGTCTCACCTTGGCCGTCCCTACCAGCGACTCGGGGCTTCGGGAAGTGGGCGGGGAGCGCCACCCACCGCTGTCCCTGGCCACCGGCCCATCACTCTGGGGTCTGTCTTTTCCGATTGACCTGGGGCAGCAGCCGCCCGTCTCCTCTCCCGTGATTTCCCAGCTCACCTCCTCCTCCTCGGTGACCCCGGCCCGCAGCAGGAGCAAGGCTGCTCGCAGTGGCCCTCTGAGGGGCAGAGGGACCGTCCCCAGGTGGCTCCCTTCCCAGGTCCGGTGCCATCTTGGCCGGAGCCGCCCGGCCTCGGAGACCGCCCGGCGGGTTAGTGGGGCCAGGAGGGGTTTCCGTGTGGGTCCTGCGGCCTCGCTTTCACGGTCACAAGTGAGTCCTTAAGGCCAGCGCCTGGCTGGGCTTAGCTGCACCGTCCACCTGGGCGGGCTGAGGTCCTTCTGCAAAACCCTCGGGACTCCGCAGCGCCCCCTGCCGGGAGAGGGGCGGGAAGCCCTGTCCAGCCCCGGAAACCGGCTCTGAGGTCCTCACGGGGGGGGGGGGGGGGGATGTCCCTGGGGCTGTGGGCGTGGCCCTGAGAGCAGGCTGGGAAGCGTGGGGGTGGGGGGATGAGATGAGACCCCCCAAGTGGGAGGCAGCTCTGCACGGGGCGGAGCGATCACACTTCTCCGGTGGAGAGACGGCAAAATGACCGTCACCCCTGTGGGACGAGGTTCCTCGGAGGGCCTCTCGGGCCATCCCGCGGTCTAAGTCTGCCCCGGAGTGTCTCCCCGAAGGACACCGCACGCGGCTAATTGGGTGTCGCAGAGCTGTGTGGGCGGGGCTGGCAAACCCGCATCCGACGTGGAAGTAACCAGGCGGGAGTGCGGAGGGAGACAGCCTTCCGGACAGATGTCCCCGGCTCCCGTGGGCGGGCCGTGAGGTCTGCCGCGAGGACTCCCGGGAAGGAGCGTGGTCACAGTCCCCGCGGCAGTCCTTCCCGCAGACGGGGCTGCGGCAACGCCGGCTGCTGTGGCCCAACCCTGTTGTTCGCCCGGCCGCCGGGTGCGCCCGAGGCTCCGTGGGGCCACCCTGGGCTTCTGCTTCCTCCGAGGCCGACTTACTGACCTCGGACCAGGAACCCTGGCTTCTCAGAGACGCCACCGCACTCGCCGGCTTCTGGGGGGTGGGGGGGCGCTTCTGTTCCAGCTTAGGGTTGTCTCACAAGCTCTAGCTACTCCCCAGTGACAAGGAAGATGCGGCGTGAGTGGGCGGGGGCTGCCGGGAGAGCACCGCACGCAGGGACGCACTGTCACCCAGCTCTGGAGCCCCCACGCCCCCTGGGGGGCTGCTCCAGCACCCCCCCACTTCTCAGACCCCTGGGCTGTGGCGGCCTCAGCCCGAGTTTCACGTGGCACATCCCTGTGGCATCCCTCTGCCCAGTGTCCCCTTTCCTACGGACACGGTGGCACCGGCTCAGCACCCACCCTTACAACCTCGTCTGAGTCGCAGGTCTGGGGGCCGGCACTGTGGCGCCTACGGGGGACGCTGCCCAGCCCATGGCGCTCGCATCCACACAGCTGCAGGGGCTGAAGGCAGGGCGGTGTGACGTTCAAATCCGTCCCAGTGCTGAGAGAAATGTCATTCCACTCACCAGACAAAAGCAAACCAAACACTCAGAAAATGTCCCAAACCCTCTATTTTTTGCTCTGTGTGGCAACAAGGTCGGGGAGGTCACCTGGCCTGTGAAAGGATTGTTCCCCCAGTGCCCCGAAGGAAGCGAGTGTCTTCCTCCCAAACCTGGGGACCACGAGCTCTTGAATCCTCAGAGCCGCCGGCTCAGAGCGCCAGGGCAGGGCCCGAACGCCTGGGGGGTGCCGGGACGGCGGCCAGGATGGTGGCTGGGGACGCAGAGACTGTGGGGTGGACAGTCGTCCAGGGTCAGACCCACGCACAGGGGCCCGGCCAGGATTTGGCAAAAGTAATTCGATGGAGGAAGAACAGTGTTGTTGTTGCTCTAATTGCTGACACTCTCACAGGTGTCTCCCGTTTCTCCGAGCGGGAAGGCTGCCGAGGTCCTGCCGGGCAGCTGTCCTGGGTGCTCTCCGGCTGCCCGGGCCCTGTCATCTGTCTCCCGAGATCCGATGGGCCGGACCGCCGTCACGTCCAGGGCGCAGTCTGCCCAGGAGGAGCGTTCCTGGGAGCTCAACACTTGTGCACCTGGTGCCCCGGCTGGTGTGGCTCAGTGGACTGAGCACCAGCCTGCAAACCAAAGGGTCGCCAGTTCGATTCCCAGTCAGGGCACACGCCTGGGTCCCCAGTAGGGGGCGTGTGAGAGGCAACCACACGTTGATGTTTCTTCTCTCCCTCTCTTTCTCCCTCCCTTTCCCTGTCTCCAAAAACAAATAAAATAAAAAATAAAATAAACTTCTGCCCCTGGGATCAACGTCTGTGCCAGTGACCACTCCCACCCCAGAGAGGAGCAGCAGGCGTGCCGCTGGTGCCTTTCAGCTTGTTTCTCCCGGTAGCTGACACTGAGAAACTGCACGCTCCTCAGTGCCTGCCAGACCCCAGCCTGAGTTCCTTACGGACGTGAACCGGCTGAACCCTCGCACAGCCTGTGGAGCCGGTTCCTCGGCACCGCCGCCGCGGCGCTGCCTGGAGGGCGAGGCGGCTGGTCCCAGGTCACGGGCTGCGAGGAGGTGACCTGAGGATGGGCGCCTCTGGGCAGTCCTGCCTGGGTCACACGGGGTCTCAGCCCCCATGGCCTCGGCACCTGGGGGTGCCTCTCAGAACCCCTCCCCGCCCCACGGGACGTGGTCCTGGGCTATTCGTCCTGCAGCTGCTCACACCAGGCCGATCTGGAACATGTCTGGGGAGAGGTTTCTTCATCTCTTCAGCCCTCGGGCACCGAGGACTCGTGCCGGCCCGCTTGGTGCCACGGGCTCACGAGACCGGCCGCCTTCGCACACACACCCGGTCTGAGCCGGCGCCGGCTCCCCCCCACCCCCCGCCCCCTGCAAGGAGCTGGGGGCCCGAGAAGGCACTGGCGGCACCAGCGCACACACACGTCGTGAGAGACTCGGCGGAAGAGGGGTGCGGGTGCCATCGGGCTGTCCCCCCGTCCTCACGCACACACGGCCCCTTCGCCAGCCCCCGAGGGCAGCCCCCGGCGAGCCCCGCACCCGCGCCTGCCTGCCTGTCTGACTGTCGCAGCCCCCGGAGGCCGGGACCGCGCTCTGTGGTGTCCCCTTCTGCCCGTCGAGTCTCCTCCGCGAGGCGGCGCGGAAGTCTGACCCGTGCGGTGACCTGGGCCAGGACAGAGGTCCGGCCGTTCAGTGAGACTTCGACAGCAAGCCCCCACCTGGTAACGCTAACGGTCGGACCCCCGAGACGGGTAACGCTCGCCTCTCCCGACGGACCGACCCGGTGTGAAGTGGTTGTTCAGACTGAACCTTCGAGGCCGTTTACAGCCCCGCCGGCTCAGACCAGACCTCGCGAAGCGGGTTGTTGGATCTGGAGCACACACTCGCGTTTGGGGGCTCGAAGTAGCTTCCAAGGGCCTGGCTGAGTGCGTGCTAGGGGGCCGGGATCAGGGGCCGGGGCCAGGCCCCCGGCAGGGGAGGGTCAGGGCTGCCCCTGGTCCTGGTCCTGGTCCCACAGAACCCTGGGCCCGGCCGTGGGACAGCACAGGGCACGGGGCAGGGTGTCGTCGGAGTCGACGCCGACCTGACCGGAGCGTACACACCAGTCTGCCCGCTCGCTGCTCTGTCTGAGCGAGGGGGGCGGGGGGCGCCCTCGGGGAGCGAAGTGGGCGAGTCACAGGCTGACTTATTCGGGGCTGTGGCTCCTGGAAGTGGCCGTGAGTGCGGAGCGAGTCCCGGCCCCGACTCGCCCTGAAAATGTGGTGCTTCCCGGCCCCTGGGGGCTTCTGAGGGTCCCGTGGGCTCTGACCGCGTCGCCCGGCTGCCAGGACCCGGTTCCGCCCGTGGGGTGAGCGGGGGGCATGGCCCTCGGACCAGATGGCCGCCGACGCCGGGCTGCTTCCGCCGTCGAGTGGGTTTCTGGGGGGGTGGGGGACGGGCCTCTGCCCTCTCGCTGCCCAGTCCTCGCGTCAGAATCGAATCACACCGGGGCGCGCAGGGCCCGGAATTCAATCACCGGCCAAGTTCCTTCGTCACGGGAGGAAACAGTCCCAGGCAAATTAGATTCTGCCTCGTTCTCGTGCCTCGCGCCGGAAAATCTAATCACGTTTCAGGCTAATCAGGGTCATTAGGCCGTGATGGACGAGGCCCCGACGGGACTCGGGCTTGCAGGAAGGGGCTCGCGCCCGCGCACGGTGCAGGGCTGGCTTTCCCGGCCGACCCGGCGAGGGGCAGGGTCCCCGACCACGTGCCGGTTTACAGAGTCCCTAGGGGACCTTCTGTGGACCAAGGGAACCTTCGGATCGGTTCTGAGGGTCCCGGGCGTGACGGCGGCTCTGTGCCCCCCGGGCGAGGGCCTCTGGAGAGGCCCCTTCGGGCGGGAAGGTCCGTCACGCCGGCCGGCGTCTCAGACGGTCCCAGAGAGGGAGCGAGGGAGCGAGGGGACAGGCCGTGAGCGAGCACCCTGGCCCTCCGCGTGTGCGCCCGGCAGTGCTGGGTCGGCGGCGGCCACAAGCCATCCCCCCCATCCCCCCCCCGACTCCCGCTCCCGCACCCCCTCCCGCTCCTGCAGGGGGCAGAGGCCTCGCTCTGCTCCGGTGGGAGAGCACTCTCTCCTCGCCGACTCCCGGGCACCTGCGGGCACCTGTGGGCAGGGCTCTCCCGCTGCCCCAGTCACGTCTGGTTTTGGAAAGGGACGTGAAATTCAGTGCAACGGCCAGCACTGCCCGACGGGCTCCTTGTACGTTGCAGCTGCTACTTTTTCACCTCAAAGGGTTCGAATACTAATCACCGCCATCGGCTCCCCCATCGGTGGGGGGGGGGGCCTGTCTCCAGCAAACTCCGACCTGACGCCGCCCTGAGGAGAGCTGGGACACGGACCGCGGACGCGTGTTTGGACTCAGTGTCCGCGTGTGAACGCAGAGGAACAGCCAGCCCCAGCCCCGGGCCCGGCGTGGCTTCCCCACCGCCAGGGAGCAGCGGTGGCCTGGGGAGGGCCCCGCGCGAACCTGGGGCCTCAGGGCCGAGGGATGACTGCGGCTGGGGAACACGGAGGCTCTTGTTTCCGTTCCCCCGGCCTCTGTTCGCAGCAGCCGGGGGCCCCGTCCCCGCCGACGGAGAGCGCACCGGAAACCATGCCACACAAATCACCTGGGCAGGAAACCGTCGAGGCGAGGCGGCCGCGGCCGCTGCCGCCCCGTCCCACAGCTCCAGGCCCTGCCAGCTCCTGGCTGCCTGGTCTGCAGGCCGGACGGGGTGCGGGGGGCGAAGTGGGGACAGACGCCAGCCGCCCGGGTCAGAAACGGGCGAGGGGCGACGCCGCGCCGTGCCGGAGGAGACGGGCAGGCGCCCGGGCTGAGGCAGTGGGCCGGGAGCTGGCGGCCGGCCCCAGCCGCGGGCCTGGCCGGACGCGCAGTGTGCCTGTGGGCGGGCTGGCCTCCTCTGCGCCCGCCAGCTCCGCGCTCCCACGGTGGCGGCTCCCTGTCCCCGGGGGCTGGCGGGGTGGTGGGGGTCCGTGCTGGCGACAGCCCTGCACCCCGCCGGCCGCGCAGCCCAAGCCCCGGGCCTGCCGCAGGGCCCCCAGGAGCCGGATGTCTCTCTTGCCGCGGACGGCGCTGTGTACACAGCCCCTCGTCACCATTCGGACGCCCAGAGCCGAGGTGACAGGGGACAAAGCCCTCTGCCCCCAGCGCAGGCATCCCTCCCTCGTCGCTGCCGCCACCTCCTCACAGCGTGTGGTCCCCGCCAGAGGGGCAGACGGCACCCGAGAGCCCCCCTGGGCCCCGCGGGACGGCCCCCCCGCCCGACACGGCCCCCAGGGAGAAGCTGGGGCCGTGGGTCCCGCCCTGGACTTGAAGCACTTTGGACTTTCCAGCCGCACAGGCGGTCTGGGGGGGCGGGGGACAGGCCCACGGCCGTGCATGCTCCACATGGCCCTGGCAGCATAAGCTGGCATGGTTTCCCACAGTCAAGTTCAGTCCCACAGGCTGGCCCAGGGGCGGCCCGACTCGGGCCCTTTCTGGCTGCGGGGGCTCCGGAGCCAGACCTGCGGGCCGTCCCACATCCCAGGCAGGGTCCCCGCCCCCAGGGCCAGGGCCTGGGTTGCATGCTGGACTCCGAGCAGTGAGGGTGGCGTGGCACCCCACCCGGGTGGGCAGGGGACTCGGCGAGCTGTCCCCGGACGTGGCCACGTCCCCGGACTCGGCCACGTGCTCACGTGTCCGGCTGGTGCTAGTGCTTTAGGGACGGAAACTGGAGGGGAGCCTTGGGAGGAAAGGGGGGGTTTGAAAGAACCACGTGGGGGGAGGGTCTGGGGGAGTGGGAGGAGTTGACCTCTGAGGCCCCTCCCACCTTCACCTGTGACCTCTGAGGCCCGGCCGTCACCTCCTCGGGGCCTGCACGTCTCAGCTGCTTCACCCCTGGAAAGGCCTGGCGGCCCCTGAGACCCCAGTGTCCAGCACCATCGGGGTGGAAGAGGCATTGGCCAGTGCGTGGACAGAGACAGGGGCGGGCATTCTCGCCCACGGTGCCCCGCAGCCGGCCCGGCACACCTGCCCCCACCTGGCACCCGCTGCAGGCCCAGACGAGGGTCCCGGCCCCCCCTTCCCGCTGCCCCCGCACCCCCGGGGCCAGATCCCAGTGCACCCCGCAGGGGGTTCCCCCAGGCAGCGCTCAGCCCTCCCCCAGGCCCACAGCCCACGCGGTCAGTCACCGAGGGGGAGCCGGGGGAGGGGCGCAGGCCCAGGGAAGTGGAGAGGCAGGGATGAAGGACGGTGTCCCCACTGACCGCTGCCAACTGGGGTCCCCTCCTCCCCCCACGTCGGTCCCCGTTTAAGACCCTCAGGCCACGGGGCGGCCAACTGCAGCCGGACAGCAGCGTCCTTTCACAGGAAGACCGGAAAGCAAGGTCATTACCGAGGCCATAAAATCTGGTTCTTGCCTCACATCGAGCAGCGGCGGGGGCGGGGCAGGGTGGGGTGGGGGGTGGGGGGGGGGCGGGGGGGGGGCGCAGAGGCTGCGGGGGAAGCAGGCAGCCCCTCCTGCTCTGGAACGAGATTTCCCGCGGCCAGCCAGGCCCGGCCAGCCCAGCAGAGCCCCGGTCTCCTCCCGATAGGACGTGGGAGGGGCGCCAGGAGGCCCCGCAGACCCTGCTCTGTGCTGGCCGCCCCCCAGTGGGGACGCCATCCCCTTCCCACCAGGGGAGCCGGAGCTGGCGGACAGCGGCGGGATGAGACACGGGGGAGGGTCGCCCTGGCTTCGGGGGAGAGCAGCCGGGGGTTCCAGTTTAAAGCAAAGAAAGGAAAAAAGTGCCCGGGAAGTAGCTCTGGTCAGCGCCCACGGTCCCCGGCCCCCCAGGTGGGGACTGGCCCCCCACGCTCACCCACGGGCCACCGGCTCTCCGGTCTGACGCGCCGACCCGCCGGCCGGCGAGGGGGCGGGACCGCCTGCTGCCCGCGAGGGAACTGCGGAGCGAACACTAACGCTCGCGACGACAGCGGCCCTGGGAACCCACGTGTCGTTGGGGGCGGCAGGTGCCCTACGAGGGGCCAAACCCCCGTGCTGGACGGGCAGCCCCTCCTGCAGCCCCAGCCTCGGGAGACCGGCCCGGAGAAACAGGCCTGCCTGCCGCCCCCCAGGGGCGCAGGTCCCAGGGTGGGCAGAAAGAAGGCAGGTGGGCAGCTCCTCAGCGACGGGCCGAGGGGCCGAGGGGCCGAGAAGGGCAGCACCCCAGGGGCTGCGTCCCGGCGCCCGGTGGGGAGAAGCATAGCGGACTGGGTGGGGGGGGGACCTGGGACGTGGCGTCACCAGGGCAGAGCCGGGGGCCCCGGGACGGGCCGCAGACGGGACACAGGCAGACGGACCGTTCCGGGCTCCAGTGCGGGGGTGGGGTGCGGTGGGGGGGTCCCCTGAGAGTGACGGGGGTGTGTGCGGAGCGTCCCCACAGGGCGAGGCGCCGGCTCGGTCTCCAAGGTGACTATCAGGATGGGCCCCGGGGGCTGAGGTCCAGGGAGAGCCGGGGTCGGGGGACAGAGGTGGGGGGGTCACCCACCAGGCCTTCGGGGTACATGCGGCTGGTAGGTGACATCGGCAACCTTGAGAACGGACGAGGTCGTCCTGGGGACCGCCAGGGGCAGCGGGGTGACCAGAAGAGCAGGCGTGGCCCCCGATGGGGCTGGTGCCCCGTCCGCAGGCAGGCGGGCGTGTCCCCAGGGAGCAGACGTGCTCCAGTCGGCTCAGATGACAGCGGCGGGTGTCCCCCCGGTGGGCCCCCCCGGGCCTGGGGGCCTGAGGGAGCCTCGTCCCCACCTGCCAAGGCGGCCCCCCCCCGGTCTCCCAGCACCCGCTCCTGCAGGACCAGTGCAGAAACGGCCCGTTAGAAACACGGAGGGCTGCGTTTTTGATGGTTTAATGGAGAGAAAGTCACATGATGTTAAAGTCGTCACAAACGAGAGGGGAAGTCACATGCCAGGACTCCAGGACAAGGTGTCACTCTCCTACTCGCCAGCTTTACTGTGACAGAGCAGGCTGAGAATACCCGAGAAAACAACTGCGGGAGAAGGCTCCACCCTCCGGCCCGCAGCCTCCTTCCTCAAGTAAGGACGGGCATCGAGGGTCTTCTCGAAGTCGTGAACGAGTTTGGTGCTTGTTTAGTGACGCAGTGACCGCATGCTTAGTACGAGCGAAATACGGTTAAGATCTAAATATGTACGGGTTGCTCTGGAAAAGGAGGTTGAATTTTCTACTTGTATCTACATAAACCACCCTTTCTTTTTTTTTAAATAAGACCCAAAAAGGTCCTGTGTAACTGCTCAAACATTAAGTATGAACTATCAGTAAATAATCAGTTGCCTTCACGCTATTTCGGGTTAAGACAGCGCTGCATCAGACGGGGTCGGGAGCAAGCAGGGCCAGACCATCTCCCGCAGTTTGAAGGCGGCCGGGAGTGAAACAGAGAGGCTGTTCGCGTCTGCCTGCAGGCTGCTGTCCCGCTCGGGGGGATGACTGGGGGCGCGGGCCTGGGGTGCTCGCACATTTACGCATCAGCCTCTGTGAATGTTGGTTCAGTGCGAGGAAAGACTGGTGACGATGGGTGGTTTGTAACACACTACACAACGGTTTTGCAGACAGGCTCACGGGACAGAGGTTAATGCCGCCTCCCGGAATAAAAACAGGGTTTTCACTGGACCGTCCGGCCCCCGGGTGGCGGTGGTGTGGTGCCCGGGAAAGGTAGGAGGAGCGGCCTCACCCGGCAGTTAGGCAGCCAGGAAACTCGGTGAGCAGGAGTGAGTCTCTGCGGCGGCCCACGGCTGCTCCTGGAGGAAGGAAATGAACATTTCTTAAAACTTCTCCTGCAAACCAGAAACCTGTCTGGTCACTCCTTTGAGGCTGACGACTCACTTGATTGGCAGGCACACACCGGCGCCCCGGAGCCCACGCGCCGGCTGTCAGTGCTGGTCGGGACGCGTCTCGGCCCGAAGTGGCGAACGGTAAAGCCGGCACGCAGGGTCCCCAGCGAGCGAGTGAACCAGCAGCTGACGGTGAACAGGACCGCGTGCCATCGACTGCGGTGCACGCGGTCGCTCCGTCACGCGCCCGTCGCCGCCCGGTGATCAGATGGCACGGCTAAGAAACAAGCCATCACACAACTAAATACACTCCCAGCGGGCGGAGGTCCCGGGGCGGCGGGGCGGCCCTCTTGCTGACACACGACACGGAACGTGTTGTCGCTGCCGCCTCGTGGGTGTACGCCTCCCCCGCCACCGGGAGTTCTGCCCGGTGAACTCGGCACTTCCCCGGTTTGCCACGTGGACGGCTGACAGTGTTGGGGTGGGGAAGTCGTCTCTGGAAATGGCAGAGACCGGCGCCCACGGACTCGGGGCCCTCGGGGGAGGGGGGCGGGGCAGGCGCAGCCCGGGCTGCGTGCTGGGAGCCCAGGAAGGCCCCTTGACAGCCGGGGCGCCGGGGTGGAGGGAGCAGGGACGGGCCCCTCCATGTGCCCGCCCTCCGGCCCAGGGCCTCCTCCGACGGAGGGGGACGACCCCAGGGAGTTGCAGAGAGGACGGCGTGGCCAGCGGCCCCCGTGCAGACTGTCCTGGGGACTGTCACCGTGCTGAGCAGGGCCTGGCCAGACCTCAGTGCCTGGCCTGTGAGGTGGGGTCGCATTGTGGTCCCCCCAGGCAGAGCCAGGCGCGTCTCAGGGCCCCTCAGCGTGGGCGACCCCGTGGGAAGGCGCTGTAGTTGCGGCCCCTCCCCCGGCCCGGGCCTGGACCCCGCAGCAGAGACAGGACTGCGGGTGCCTGAGCCTGGGCGCCCGCCCTGCCCAGATGGGCCCGCAACTGGGCCTTGCCCGTGGAGGTGCCCCCGCTCGGGGCTTGCCCATCCCCCCGGCTGCCGCTCGAAGGGACAGGGAGGTGGCCCGCACGTGGGCTCACGCTGCCCTGCTCGCCCTTAACCAGCGGCCTCTCTTCGGTGGCCTTCCTGGCTGGGACAGGCCCCCCCCAGGTCCCCGGCCCCTGTCACGGCCCCTGTCACGGCCCCCTGACGGGTTTGAGCCACAGGCAGGAGCCTCCCGGCTGCTGCCGTCCGGGGGCCAGTGGGTGGTCCGCGCTTTGATGCCGGAGTGTTGAGAAACGCCCGTCAAACCCGGGACAATTAGCCTTTATTGCTTCTCATCAGGACCCTTGTCACTCAGCACAGAGGCGGCCCGGGCGGGGACACGGGACAGGGGACAGGCTGGGGGTGGGGCGGTCAGCTGCTCCCTGCGGCTCCGCTCAGCCCAGTCGCCTGGTGGGGGGGCCTCCCCGCCACCCTCACGTCCCTCGGGTCTCCCCCCTCCCGTGCGATGACGTTCTGTTCCCTTCAGGGACCCGATGCGGAGCCCTCGCACCCGTGGGCGACGTGGCCGCTGGAGGACGGGCGGGTGCTCCGCACTGGGGGCGGGGCGGTGGGCGGGGAAGGGGGCAGAGGTGAGACGGCCGCCCTGGGTCTTGCCCTCCTGCAGTCAGCAGGCTGGCTCTGGCTGCGCCCCTTTGTCCTCGGGGCAGGGGCAGGGACGGGTCCGCGGGACGCCACAGCAGCTCTGCACCCCCTCTGGTCCTCGGGTCCCCGGCCCTCCGACCTGCGCGCGGCCCAGCGTCCGGCCAGGAGAGCGGCCTGCGTCAGCGGGTGTGCTTCTGGGACTGTGCTCCCGCGGGAGACCCCTGTGGCCGCCGCAGCGACCAGACCCAGAGCTGCCCCCTCCTCACGGACGGCCCCCGGGAGCCACCGCCCGCCCCTCGCTGCCAACGCTGGCCCTCCACTTTGCTCTGCAGACAGCGCGTGAAAGGCGAGGGGTGGGGCGGGGCAGAGGCCTGCAGGGACGCCACACGCCAAGGACTCGCGGTGGCACCTGGGCGCACGAGGCCCGGGGCAGTCTCTCTGCACCGGCCGGAAGGGCTGCTGCCAGGGCAGTGACGGCCCCGGGGGTAGCTGGGAGGTGCCCTTCCCCGCGGCGGGGATGTCTGAGTGGGTGGCCGCCGTGAGGGGGCGCGTCACCGCTTCCCGCCCCCGTCCCGGGACACAGAGCTCTGCCAGAGGCCCTGCCGGGAGCCTCCACTCACTCAGCCCCGCGTGGAAGCGAGTCCAGGCCCCGCCCCTCAGACGGACAGATGGACGGGGGGGGGCGGTCCACGCTGCCCCACACTCAGAAGCCCCCGTCCGCAGACTCCAGCGCAGCCACCACGGCTGGAGACGTGTGTCCCGTGGTGCCCCCAGGGGCACGCCACCACCCCCACTGCCTGTCCCCTCCCCCTGCTGCTCGCCCCGCCCTGCACCGGCCATTGTAAATGCTGGTTGCACACGGCCACCCCTGTCTCCCTCACTAGACCCTCCGGGGCCACGCGGTACCGTGTGGAAGTCCCACCCCGTCCCCAGCCCCCCAGGTGCAGGAGAGGCCGGCCTGCAGCGAGGTGGGGGAGGGGAGAAACACTGGGTGTGGCCCTCCTTGCCAGATGCGGCTCCGGGATGGGCTCTGGCCTCCCCTGACCCTAACCCTGCCGAGGCGTCCTCCTCACTGGGCAGTGCCCCTTGTGGTGGAGAACTCAGAAGACAGTCAGGAAGGTCGAGGAAACTCAGCCCCCGGTGGACCCCTCGCGGCGGACCCGCTGGCGCTGACTTTGCAGCTGCTGACGGAGGGCCGGGGCCGGGCCGAGAATAGCACCAGCGCCGGAACGGAAAGCAGGAACCGGGACCTCGGGGCGGGGGTGGGGGCGGCGCCGCAGGTGGCGGGCAGGTGGCTGCGGTTCCTGCCTCGGTCTGGCCACTCCCACGTGTGTTTCGAGTGTGCCCCGACTGTTTCGGGGAGAAAAGAAACTGGGGCGGGGGGGCTGGCTCTGTGTAATGGAAACCGAAGTCTGAACAGGGAAGGAAGGGAGAGAACTCGCGACACGGCGTCCCCGACTCTCCCAGGAAGGGCCGGGTAGCGGGCACTGGACACTCGCGGGCCGTGCGGTCCAGCGCCGGGAGAAGGGACCGCGGCCAGCGGGAAGTGCGTGTGGCTGCGGCTCTCGAGCCCGGGCGGCAACCAGGGGCCCCGACTGCCGCAGCCGCTGCAGGGACAGGGCGGAGGCTCCTCCGGTAATTAAAACACCACGGCCGGGTGACCCAGCGACCCCACTCCCGGGCAAAACTCTAAAGGAAAGAAAACACCAGCTCAGAACACACTCGCCCCCCCCACGTCTGCACCCCAGTTTCAGGCATTGTTCATGGCAGCCCCACTGCGGGGGGAGGAGGGGCTGCATGTGCACACACACCTGCAGGTGCCGCGGCCGACGAGGCGGCCACAGAAAGCGTGAAACCCACCACCTGCGGCCCCGCGGCTGACCCTGAGGGCGCCGTGCTCCGCGAGCCTGTCAGACGGAGAGAGACGAGTCCCGTGTGGTCTCTCGGGCTCGTGGAACCTTCACACACACACACACGCACACGCACACACACACACACGCAGAAACAGAGAGCAGACGGTGGTTGCAGGGGGAAGGGGGAACGGGGTGGGGGGGCAAATGGGTGAAGGGGCCCGAAGGTGCAAACTTCCGGCCTCCGGCAGGCGAAGGACGGGTGTCACCTGCAGGGGACTGTGGCCAGCAGGCTGGTGAGCGGGAAGGTCGCCCACAAAGGAAATCCTAGGGGTTCTCAGAAAAAGATTTGTTTTGTTTTCTAAAAAAATCATGCCTAGCCCCAGCTGGTGTGGCTCAGTGGACTGAGCACCAGCCCGTGAACCAAAGGGTCACCGGTTCAATTCCCAGTCAGGGCACAAGCCTGGGTTGCAGGCCAGGTCCCCTGTCAGGGGCACACGGGAGGCAACCACACATGGATGTTTCTCTCTCTCTCTCCCTCCCTTCCCTCTGAAAATAAATAAATAAAATATGTTTAAAATCATGCCTGTGTGGGGGCTGCCAACCACACTCACCGTGTGTGGAGCTCAGCTCCTCGGCTGCGCCGCTGACCCCAGCGCACACGGCAATGGGGGCCGACGGCATCTCGGTCCGGCTAAAAACTTCCCAGAAACATCATGTATACGTCTCTTTAAAGTGTCCTTCCTTTCCTGACCGGCCACCCAGGAAACCACCGAGGACATGGGGTTGATGTCGTGGCAGATGGACCTCGTCTCTGTCCCCTCCACGGGGCGTCTGAGGGGGACACAGCTCCAGGACAGGGCCCCAGAGTCCCAGTGGGCTGTCACCGGGGGGGACACACCCAGGGAACCGCCTCCCAGTGCCCACCCCCGCGGCCCCCACAAATGACCACTGTCCTGACCACGACCGGCCTCCCAGAGCCGCCCTCCTCTGCCAACTCGGTCCCCACCCTGCCATCCGCCGGGGATGTGAGGCTAGGAGCTCCCAGCCTGCACCCCGCACCCCGCACCCTGGGGTGGGGCCAGAGGACCACCTAGCCAGGATTCTGCTCAGCGTCCCCGGGTGGCCCTCCCTGGGGCGTAGGACTGGGCAACCCCAGGATCCTCCCCCAAGCGGGGTGCCGGCCCCTCCCCACACCCACCACCCCCGGGCCGGGCTCGGCCGTGGGAACCTCGGCCGTCCTTGGGTCCCACGGGCGTCCTGTAATTTTCAGGCTGTTCAGGGACCTGCTCGTGTGAGTGTTTCACAGTGTTGCCTTCACCCCTGGTGTCGCGTGACAGGCGTGACAGACGGGGGGAGGGGGCACGGGGTCCCGGGAGCATTTCTTTATCTAAAAACGATTAGCTGTGTGGATAACAACCCTCACCGTCACGTTGGGTTTTAGGTCTTTTTTTTTCACCAAATTAAGCAAAAAATGTCCTTGTTAACAGCTTGCAGGGAGAGAGAAGAAGGGAGGACTCGGTTCGGCGGCCGGTGTGGGAGGAAGGGCAGAGGGCAGAGGTCATCTTCCGCGAGGTTCAGGGTGCGTGTCATAGCCGTGACCTGACCCCTCCCCCAAGCCGGGGAATTTTAATAGTTTAATGTGCTCACTTCCTAACAATCCCCGTTCACCCCAGGGATCTGTCCCCCAGAGCAGCTGTCACGCAGGGCTGTCATCTCTGATTCGCCAAAGTGTACAACGAGGGAATTTAAACGCAGCCCCCGTGAAGTGGTGGCCTTGGGCGATGGGCCACCCATGGGCGTCGGGGCGGGAGGACTGATTGCCGCTGCCCCCCACCCCCCCAGGAGCCCAGGCCTCTGAGTGAGCCAGCGGGGGCTGCTCACGCCTGGGAACCTGGGGCAGTCCTCCAGGGGCGCCAGGCCCCTCACAGGGGCGGCGGGGGGAGCCTGGGGCCTGGCGTCGAGGCAGAGACCTGCCCCACGACGGGGAGGACCCGGGGGCCCCCGGGCTGCATCGGGAGTGAGGTGCCGGTCTCCAGACGCGGCCCAGACGGGCTCTGAAACCCGAGTGCGACTGTCTCAGCGAAGCGGGAGACACGCTGGAGCGGAAGCCACTGTCCCCTGCGGTCTGGTGCGACGAGGGCCTCAAGGGCACAGCCAGGCGGCCTCCGCCGGCCAAAGGGCCCCACCCCCCCTGGAGCCGGTCTGAGCCTGTCCCACGCCCCTGCTCCCCCTCTGCGGGCCCCCGGGGGGGTGCAGATGCGTGGTCGTCTCCGTCCTGGGTGTTTGGGGTGGACTCCGGCCAGGCCATAGTCCAGTCGCACGCCCGCTGGTCCCCCGTAGCGTGGCGTTGCCTGGGAGACGAGGACCGGGACCCTGTCCTTGTGGAGACTCCGTGGAATGCACGGGGTTTCAGAGCCGGAAACGGGACCTCAGACCAGGGCCCCCCCTCGCCCGCCGCTGAGACCCGCCGGCCGGCCCAGAGCAGGAAAGGCGAACGCTCCCACTGTGGCCCTGCGGCTGGAGGGCGGGAGGGAAGGTCATGTCAGCCCTGAAACTGAGGCTGTCTCTGGAAAGGGGCCGGTTGGGGGGCCCAGGCCCCGAGTTCCCCCGGAGCGGGCGTGGGGGCCATCTACTCTGGTCATTTCTCCGGTGTCTGTTTCGCTCCCTCCTGCTGGCCGTGAGTGCGGGCAGGGCTAACCACGCAGCCGGGCCTCGGGCGGTGCAGGAGGCCTGGACAGTGCGGTTCTGTGGGTGACGGAGTCGGCCCCTGGAGTCCCCACAGCGCAAGGTGGGCTGAGCCCGTCCCCACCTCTCCCCTCTCCGCACTGGGTCTGTCAGAACAAAGGTGCACCAACACTGTGTTTCTAAATCCCCCCACAGGACCGGACTCTGTTCGCACAGGACACTCCCAGTGCGGTGACAACGTCTCCTGATGAAACCAGAGGCGACAAAGTGCAGGACCCCAGGCAAGTAGGGGCGGCAGGCAGGACCGCGGTCCTGGGCCGACCTTCCGTCAGCAGCTGACCCCCGAGAGGCGAGTCCTGGGCCGGGGAGGAGTCGGGAATGGCAGCTGCCCGCCCCCCCTCCCCCCCGCCGTGTCCCTCACGCCGTCCCGGCTTCTCCTGCCCAAGAGCGCAGCTGGTGTCCAGCAAGAGTGTCATCCGAGCCACAGCCACCCCTGGCCGACACTCCCGTGTGTGTCACAGGCGGCCCCGTGCCCTGCGGGTGACCCAGGGTCACGCAGCTGAGTCCTGAGGCCTGGGACACGCCGTCGGGCACCTGACTGTGCTGCCTCGGCCCGCCGCTGCTCCACGCCCAGACAGTCCCACCCGCCCCCCACCCCGGGTAGACCCCAGACCCCGGTCCCTGGTGGCTGCCTCTCATGGGCACGGGTGCGCCCCGGGGCCTCTCTCTGACACCCACGTGGCAGCTTCGCCCCGAGGCACCACGTCGGTCTCGCATGGTGGATGGGCTTGCCTTCCCCGGGGAGGCCGCTGCCTGCCCGCTGTCCAGGGGACGTCGCTGTCCAAGGGACATCACTGTCCAGGGGACACACTTCTCCAGGGGTCACTGCAGACTGGCTGCCCTGGGGGCGCTGGCGGGACAGGCAGGGAGTTGAGACGTCAGCCCCGGGTCTCCGAGACGCAGACCCCCAGGAGGGGTGCTCTGGGGTTCCGAGGTGTGGCCCAGGCCTCGGGGAAGTCTGGGGTCGCATTTGAACTGGGTGCCTTCCCTGCCGAGGCAGGGCCCCCCGGAACCCTGCGTCTCCCGTCCTCTCCCGCTCCCCCCCTCCCTGGGGAAGGCGTCTCCCTGCTCAGCCGCATCCCACAGCAAGCAGCTCGCCCTGCGCAGCCACCGAGGTGGCCGGAGAGCACGTGGGGGCCGCTCTCTCCCCCAGGCGGCTGGAGCCTCCACCGCGGCGCCTCCCGTGGGTGTTCGCGAGGAAGTTCGGTCTCGTCCCCCCTCCCCCCCCCCACCTCGGGAGTTGGAGCCCACCTTCCGCCGGGCCCCTGCCCCGTGCTGTGTGTGCCGCCCGGTTCCGGCAGCTCCGCTCCGGGGGGCTCACGGAGCGGGATGCGGGGGCTGCGGCCCGGGCGCAGGTCACGCACTTCCAGCGTGAACGGGGGACGCGGCGACCCCTCTGACTGTGAACGCGCCCGGCTGTACGAGGAAGGCATCCACGGGGCTGTCCCAGGCGCAGCGACAGAAACAGAACTCCGGGGGGCGTCAGCGCGGAGTGACGCGAGCAGGGCGGCGACCAGGGAAGCGCGGGCCGAGGCTTTCACAGAAACGCTGGGGAAAACCGCAGCCGGCTGGCGGGGGGCTGGCGGGGGGCTGCACGGAGGTTCTGGGGGTCAGCCCACACAGAGAAGGCTGGTCCGGACTCGGTGGGGAATTGTGCCGCGTCCTCCGTCGCCCTTGTCCCTGCCCCCCACCCCGGCACAGTGCACCCAGGAGAACGCGGGGCCCCGCTCCCCGAACCCCTGAACCCAGAGGCAGCAGAGCGGCCTACGTGCCAGGGCCCGGGGGCCGCCTGGAGGGCGTCCCTGTCACCCGCCCTGGGGCGTGGGAGTGAGAAGGTGGCACAGCTGGGACTTGGTCTGGGGGGAACCCTGGAGGCGGCGGATCCGCTCGTCCCCGTTTCGGGGGGACTGCAGGCCCCCAGATCCCCGGGGTGGGGGGGTGGGCACTAGCAGAGCAGTTCAACAGACATCGAACCCCCGAGAAGACGCCGGCATGAGACTGTTTTGGAGACGGAGACTTTTCAAAGCGGCCGTTTGTACAGGAGAAGCCAGGAGCGGAGGCCCACCCAGGCCTGGAGGGGAGGCCTGAGGAGACCAGCCCAGGTGGGTCCGAAGCTTGGGACACTCCCCCCCCACTAGGGAGGGCCCCCCCCCCAGCCCGCCCAGCCCACAGCCGATCTGCAAAGACGGGGCAGGGAGGCCGTGGTCTCCGACACCCAGCGCCCTGAGCCTCAGTGAAGCTGCAGGGCCTGGGAGGAGGGAGGGGACGCGGCCCACCCAGGGGAACAGGATCAACTGCGTGAATCACGCCCCCACCCGCGGCAGAGAGACAGCCCGCGGACCCGCCAGGCAGACCCTTCGAAACGCCTGCTCGCGGACGAGCTGCACGGGGTAAAAAGAAACACCTGGGAAGAGCGAACGGAACCCAGAAAAACGAGACAGGAACAGAGTCTCAGTGCCAACGAGAGGGCGAAGCCACAGAAAGAAGCCACCCGGGAATTCTGGACCCATGACCGACAGGAGGGAGCTGGAGGAGGCTCTGTGGGGGGAGGGGGGGGGGAGCCGCGATCGCGCAGGCGGGGGCTGGAAGTCCAGGCCGAGGAGGAGCCCGCGGAGGAGCCCGCAGAGGAGCCCGCGGAGGAGCCCTCGGATGGAGAGGGGAGCGAGGGAACCCGCCTGCAGGGCGCAGGCCGGCAGAGCAGACAGACAGCCGCCAGCCGTCGGGGAGCCCCGCGGGGGAGGAGCGTGGGGGGGGCGTGGTGGACACCTCGTGTGCAGGAAGACGGGCTGCAAGCGCCCCGACCTCCCAGACGAGGGCCCACAGACACACCAACGGATGGAAGGCACCACGCGGCCGCCTCCAATGACCCGACCGGCAGGTGGCGGAACGCCGCGCCCTCGCGAGAGGACAGCGTCTCTCCCCGGCCCCAGGCCCCCGGAGGCTGCCGGCCGGAGCCCGTGACAGGCACGGACGTGGGGTCTCTGGCTGGGGCCACCCCCCACCCCCACCCCATGGTTTCCTCTGCGGGGAGAAGGAGCTTTGCGTTCAGCTGAGGGAGCGCTGGGTGCAGGGGCCGGGCCTGCCCGAGCATGCAAGGTGACGGTCTCGGCTGCAGAGGGGACCCCCGGAACCCCGGGCCCCACAGGGTGCAGGGCTCCAGCGGAACAGGACACATGCGCACAGGCCAGGAGGAAAGAGGGGTTCAGCGGGGGCTTCTCAGGCTCCCCCCGCTGTCCGGTCCTGTGAGATGAGCACCATGCACCCCTCAAGGAGGCCGAGGAGCAGGTCCCCCATCCCCAGCGTGTGTGGCTCTGCCCAGCCGGCACACCCGTCCCTGCCCCCGCTTGCTCTGGAGCCTCATGCAGGGTGTGCTCGCCTGTGTCTGCCTCTCTCCATCGGCTGTGCGGTCAGCCGTGGCCGCCCTCTCATGCCCACCCGCTGGGCGAGCATCAGAGCTGATCCAGAGGTGGAGGAAGGGCCCCACACCTGTGTCTGAGCGGGTGTCCTGCATGGCAGCCCAGGAGCTGCGCCCTGCCGGTGGGAGCACCGGATCCAGCCCCTCGGGGGCCCACGCCCCACACAACACGCGCTTGTAGAGGGGAGGAAACTCGTGGGGGACAAGGGCAGGGGGAGTTTCAGGAGGGAAAGGCGGGGGTCCCAGCGAGAGGCCCCTGGGCCATCGCAGGTGCCGCTGGGAGGGAGCTCCACGGGGGTGGGTCTCCCAGGAGCTGGGAGTTGGTCAGGGCAGGTCCAGAAAGCAGGAGAGCTGGGGGCACCAGCCCCAGGGCCCCCAGCCCCAGGGCCCCCAGCCCCCTGCAGCCGTCACGTGCAGCTGCTGAGGTTTCAGGTGAACCCCCGGGGGCCGTGTTTGAGAGAAATAGTGCAGGTGCTGTGCAAGGAGGCGGGCAGGGGGTGGAGGAGGGGACCCCGGGGGGCAGGGGGGAGGAGAGCAGGAACAGCTGGGGGTTTGGGGTGCAGTGGGCTGAGTCGATTCTGCTCCGGGCGGCAGGGAAACGACTGACAGGCGTCCGGACGGCTCTGGGGACACCCAGGCATGGCAGGAGAGCGGACCGCACAGGGAACCCCTGTGTCTTCCTCACGTGTGACAGTGTGGCCCGGGCTACGTAAGAGAATGTCTCACCTGCGGGGCGGGGGGGGAGTTGGAGCGCACTGGTCTGTGGGGTCCCGGACTTCGTGCTCTAGTTCTGGGTGGTCCAGAAAAACAGAACGAAGGAAAGAAAACTTAGAAAAATATTCACTTAAGAATATTTTGGCGCTGAATATGATTCCCAAGTGAATCCAATGACTTTATTTAGTCCTGCAAAATGTTGACGCTCTGTTCTCTGTTGAATCAAAATTACAGATGAGTGTCTTAGATTCAGGAAAAAGAACAGAGGAGACGCAGACGGCAAACGTCCCCTTAAGGGAGGGTTCCAGGTGGGGACAGGCGGCCCAGGCTGCACGGTCCCGCCACATCTCCACCCGTGGGAGTCTCTCAGGGTGGGGACGGGAGGAGAAGTGGCCGGAGTCGGCCGTGGACGCGGAGAGGACAGACAGTAAATGGGCGCTGACCATCCGCCTTCCGGCCCTGGACCCGGGTGCCCGAGATCTGCCCGTCACCTGTGTCCTTCCCGAGTCACTCAGATGCTCTGGTGGAAACTGGGGACGCGGCCCAGGGCCGGTGAGGAGGCGGGGCGAGCTGGCTGGTGGGCGGGGCCTGGCGGGCTCCTCCCACCTGCTGGACGCCACGTGGGCAGCCCGATGGCCTTCCCATCTCGGGACTTGGCTCCGGCTCCTTTTGAGACTCTTGAACATGAAAGAGTTAGTGTTTACAGAGTTTTTCTAAGTCTGCCCAAATCTCCTCCACAACGGAGCCAGCGCCCGAGGCCACGAGACGCCGGCGGGCGCCCCTCCTGCCCCGCCCAGGGACAGCCAGCTCACGGCAGCTCGGGCCGGTTTCTGTGCACCAGCCCCCCCCCCCCCCCCCAGGGAGGTGGCCCCCCAGCAGGCTGCGGCCAGTGAACGGGGCTGGGGAGGCTCCCCCCGCCCCCCCCCCAGGATTTCCCCAAACGCCTGAACGCCAGGGGTTTCCCCAGGAGCGGCAGCAGGAGCGGCAGCAGCAGCAGGAGCAGCGGGGAGGAGCAGGAGCAGGAGCAGCGGGGAGGCCGGCAGGGCGGCTTGGGGGCGGGGCTTGCTGCCTCCGTTCCCACGCGACTGCTCCGACTGGGAGCGCGGGACAGTTTTCCAAGATGCCTGGAAATGCGTCCGTCGGCCCCTGTGACCTGTGGGCTCCGGCTCAGGCACCAGGGACCGAGTGACACCGCAGTCCGTGACCTCCCACGGCCGCCGTGCCTCCCTCCCCTCCCTGCCCCCCACACACGTGACTCGCCGCCCAGGGAGCCGGTCTGGTCGCCTGCGGCCACTTCCGGCAGCAGGGGGCGCTCGAGGGTCCGCGTGGAGGGGGGCCCCGCTTCTCTCTGCCGGCCCATGGCGGGTGGGGGGTCCGAAGGCCAGGCTGTTCCCCGTCCCTTCCCGCAGCTCCGGGGCCACCTCTGTCCCTGCGAGAGCGGGCGCCCTGTGGCGGTGGCTCCCGTCACTTCTTGGGTGCGCCCGCAGCCGGGGAGCTCGCGCCTGGGGAAAGCCCTGCTCGGAGGGCGAAGGTCACACAGCCCGGGCTCCTCCCGCCCCGACGGCCCCGCGGGCGGCCAGTCCCGCGGCTTTGGCCTGTCCTGTGGGGGGCGGCTCTAGCCAGGAATTCTCCCGGGAGGGGGCACCGCCCCGGTGGGCACGCTGGGAGCTGGAGGCGTGTGGGACGGGGCAGGTTCACCGCCGCCATCCTGAGGGGCCGTCCTGAGGGGCTGTGACTGTGGGTCCCCCAGCTTCCTCTTTCCGGGCCGGGACGCTGGCTGCAGTCCCCGCCAGACGGACACACACACGTGGTCAGAATGCCAGGACTCGGGTGGCGTGGCGAGCCCACGGGACAGGAGAAACTGGCCTGGCTGAAGGGGGTGGCTGGGCAAGGAAACGGAGTCCCAGGGGAGGTTCCTGCCGACCCACAACCGCCCTGGGGCTGGGGGGGCAGAACCCGCCCCCCGCTGAGCCGCCAGCCGCACAGTGGCCTCGTAGCAGAGCCCCCGCAGCGGGGGCAGGACCGAGGACCGGGCCCCGGGCTGCCCGAGAGCCGCCGGTCAGTGTGAAAGGAGTGGGGGCTGCTCTCTGCCGCTCCCCCGTGGCGTGCACCGTGGAGACGTGACCCTTTCCCGAGAACGGGCAGTGTCGGACACCAGGAGTGGCAGGACCCCCGACCTCCTTCCTGACGCCACCGGCGGGGCAGTCGGGGCCTCGGCCCCCAGGGGGCTGCACGCACACACCCCAAGCCACGGGCTGTGGCGCCGCCCCCTCTGTCCCGGCATTTCCTCTCGGAGTGCCTGTGCTCCCTCCGTGGGGCCCGGCGCCCTCCCGGCGACCCAGCGCTGGCGGGGCTGCCTGCGGCCTCGCCCTGAGAGCCGAGTGCACCCCAGGCCTGGGAAGCTGGAGGGGAGGGGCCGCCCCTTCCTTGCTCTCGGGTGGGAAGAGTCCACCGTGAGCCCAGGGGGGTGCTGGTTACTGCCTGACCTTGGCAGAGCCTCCAAGGTCGTGGAGGGGAGGGAGGCCTGGCCCCTGGTTTGTACCCCAGGCCCGGCCTGCAGCACGGCCCCTAGCGCCCCACTAGAGTCTCTGGCTTCGCCCTGGGGGCCGCGACGAAAGGCTTCCCATGGAGCGGTTCCGAGGACCAGAAGGGCGGATGCATGACAGTCCGTGTTCAGAAGACTGATGATAACAAAATGCCATCACTAGCTGCAAAAGGTTAATAATCCCATGGCCTCAGAGGACCCTGTGTCTCTCTCTGGCAGAGGGACCTAGAAGAAGAGGCCTGACGCGTCTGTCCCCGACCTAACTGAGAGGCAGCTGACCCATGGCCGTCACCACCGCAGGCCCGGCCGGCGCCTGGGGCCACCCTCAGCGGGGACAAGGAAGTGCTTCAGAGACAAAGCTGCTGCCGGCCCTGGGTCGCTCCCCCGCCACCGGCCCCAGCGCCCCTTCTTTGACCAGCCCCGCCCCACCCCCCGAGACCTGCTGACGTGCCCTGGCTCCTCTGTCCCGTGGCCCCCGAACCCAGCAGTCCGCCCCACAGATGGAGTCACACACACACACACACACACACGTGCACGCATCCTCTCCCGGTCATCTGGTCTACCTGCTCCCCTGCTCCGACGCCACTGGACAGAACCCTGGAGAGGGCAGGCTCCTGTCTCAGCGTGTGATTTGCCGGCTGGAGCTCTCACACTCAGGGGGGTGCCAGCCACGCTCCCCTGGGTGGGCCCAGGATGGCGGGCAGGTGGGCCCCGAGCGCCCAGCAGGCCCCACCGTGAGGCCAGACCAGAGCGGCCGTGGGCTGTGCGCCCCTCCGCCGGCCCCTGGGCCATGTGTGGACGCTCTGTCTGAGCAGAGCAGAGGTCACGTCGCTGGGGACTGGACGTAAAGCAGCTTCCTCGCCCCGGTCAGCTCCCGCCGCATAGCTGGGATGCCGGAACTCTCCCACAGCGCCTGGAAAGTCCCCCGACCAACCTCGACGCCAGCCTCCAAGTAAACAGCCCGAGTCGCCAACATTCCTTTCTGGGGCGACTCTTCCAGCGCGTCCTGGCTGGGCAGTCTCGCGGCCACCGGAGCGCCCCCATCCGCGCAGTCGAGGCCTTCGGGGCACAGGGCCCCTCGTGCGTGGCCCCCACACGTTTGAGAAGTGCCATCTGTCACAGTAGTCGGCGGCTAGGGTTCCTCGGGTGCCGTTTGGCAGGCTCCGGGCAAGCTGGCCGGCTGACGCCCTGCGGGGGCTGAGGAAGGGCAGAGACTCGGCAGAGCGTGGGAGCCTGGGCCGCAGAGACGGACGGATTCCGGGGGGCCGCGCGAGGGACACACCTGGGGACACTCTCCTGCCTTTCTGAGCTGGACATGCTGCCTCTCCCCCCGTGCCCAGGCGGCTCTCAGGGTCTGCAGTTTGGAAGCCCCCTCCTGCTGCCCTGAATCAGGCGGCAGCCCGGAGGGGGTGGGGGTGGCGGGTAGCCGGGCCCAGGCACCAGGCCCTGCCGGGACTCGGCCATCCAACCCCAACTCCTCCACCATGGACAGGCCTCCCCGCAGTGAGACGGAGAGAGGGGCTCCCGGGGACCCTCGGGGGCAGTGCTTGGCCCCCCCCCCACCCGCCCACGCCCTGCCCGAGGCGGCGATGACAAAACCAGGCAGGCCCCTTCAATGGGGCGCATTCCTGGACCCAGCCCCGGAATCCCGAGCGCTGGCTCAGGAATCTGCCTGCTCAGCCGCCCCTCCCCCCGCAGCGGGGCTGAGCGGCGGGTCTGGAATCCGAGTCCCGGCCAGAGGCTCCTCTGGCATCTGGGAGGAGGGGCGAGGTGAGGCGAGGCCGGAGGGAAGCCAGCAGCTCCCCTCGGTGGAGGCGCAGGGCCTGCGTGCTGGTCACATTCCGGGCCCGGGGCGGCCCTGAGCGCTGCGCACGGCTGTGCACCCAGCACCCGGCACCCAGCACCCAGCACACAGTATCCAGCACGCAGCACCCAGCACCCGGCACCCAGCACGCAGCACCCAGCACGCAGCACCCAGCACCCGGCAGCCGGCACCCAGCACGCAGCACCCAGCACGCAGCACCCAGCACCCGACACTCAGCACGCAGCACCCAGCACCCGGCACCCAGCACACACGGGCGCCCCGCTCTGTGCTCACGACAGCCCCGTTGACTTGGCTCTGTTGCTGTCCCCACTTGACACGGAGGCACAGAGAGGGTGACTCACTTGCCAGAGCCACCCAGTGGGCCGCTGGCCACGCTAGGATTTCAAGTCCAGGCTGGCTGCCGGCTCCAGGCCGGGCCCAGAGAGCTCTCAGGTGAGACCCGGGGCCCGCGGGCAGGAAAACACCGCGCGGCTGGTGAGGGGCTGCGGGGTCCCGGCTCTGCAGAGACCCGGGGGCCGGAGGGAGAGCCCCGGCCTGGGTCCTTCCTGTAGGCCGGCGCACTTGCCCAGCAAGGGCACCCTCTCAAACCAGAACCGGAACCGACACCGGGCGGCACGGGGCCTGAGGTCACAGGTGTCCCGGACGCGGTCTGTGAGTGGGTGTGGGCACTGCCCCCCGCCAGGTACCAACCTACCCCAGGGCGTCCAGCGGGGGGGTGGGGGGCTCCAAGCGGCTCAGACGCATTCCTGAGAGGTTGCACACGTGTTTCTAAAAATCGACCGTATGTTCCATTTTCAAAGGAAGGCAGGCTTACAGGGAGTCTAGTGTTCACTGCCCCTCTGGGACCTGGTACGGCTTCACAGGTAATTCCCAGCCAAGCGTCTGTGTGTTGTGTGAGCACGTGACTCTGGACAGAGAGAGAGGGAGAGAGAGAGCGAGCGACACAGTTCCCGGGTGTCTCGAGTCTCACCGTCCAGGTGCCTGACTCTGTTGCTCCCCCGGCTGTGGCCGCCGGGTCCCAGCGACGTAGGGAGCTGAGCGAGGGCGGCGCCCGCCCCAGCCCCTCCCCGGCTGCTCTCCGCCCCCTTCTGGTGGCTGCTGAGGGGGAGACCCCCGCCGAGGCGCCCAGTGTGTTCTGTGCGGGTGCTTGTGACGAGAACCTGCTTAGCTCTAGGTCCCAAGGAGGTTAAAGGTCATCGTCCACCGAGCTGCCAGTGACGTCAGCGGGGCCTGGCCAGCCCTCGGGGACCGTGCCATGCGGGTGCCGGTGGGCTCGCCCCTCCTCCCGCCAGGAGGAGGACCCGCCCGTCAGCAGAACACGCCCGGGGCACTGCGGCTGTGGGCCGAGTCTCAGAGCTGGGGTCGCCGCGCAGAGGGCACCGAGCGTGGGCGTTGGAAGGCTGTCGTGGGGAGGAGCGTGGCTCCCAACCGCGGGGAGCTCTGCGGCGGCGGAGGTCTGGGCGGGAGCAGACACGGCCTGATGGGATGGGGCGGGCAGACGGGACTCGGGGACCCTGGGACCGGGGCGTCCGGGGATGGTCCAGGGCGAGGAGAGGCCCAGCCCGGCAAGGTGACGGGTCCGGCCCCATCGCTGCTTGCTCAGGGCCTGGGGCGCCTCGCGGGGAGCTGCTGGGAGGCACCCGAGCGGCTCCTCTGCGGTCGTGACCGTGCGCAGAGCAACGCAGACCCCAGGCCCCAGGCCAGCGGGCCGCCTGCCCCGCTGCTCGTGTCTCGGTGGCCCGTGCGTGCTCTGAAGCCTTGGGCCGGCGGTGCGGCCAGCACCTGACAGGCTCGCGGGCACGCGCCCACACACAGTGGGCATCTGCTGGCCGGATGCAGGACGCGGGGAGGAAAGAGCTCGCACCACCTGTGCACGAAGGAGAGAAGCCGGGGCTCCGCCGTGCGGCTCAAGTCCACGGTCATGGTCCACCCAGCCCTGAACCCACCCCTCCCTCCCGGTCCTGGAGGCCGGACGTCGAGGCCAGCATGTCACAGGGCTGGTTCCTCCCGAGGCCCCCCGCCCCGGCGTGGAGATGGCCACCTGCTCCCCGTGTCCTCGCGTGGCTGCCAGCTGTGCGTCGGAGTCCCGGTCTCCTCCTCCTGCTAACGGACGCCGGTCAGACTGGACGCTCCACTGGCCTCGTCGTACGCTCACCCCTCTGAGCAGGCCTGTCCCCGCCCCCACCACGTTGTGCGGTCCTGGGGGTCAGGACCCCGGCACGAGGGTGTTGGGGGACACAGCTCCGCCCCTTACAGCTGCTGGTCGGTGCCCCAAGCCAGGCGTGGCTGCAGATGCAGGGGGGCACCCGAGCGAGGTGCCCAGGGTGTGTGGGGAGGTGGTGTTGGATGGGGCTCCTGGCGGGTGAGCCCCCCGCTGCCCCCCACGTGGCCGCTCGAGCCCAGAGCTCCAGGGGCCCCTGTGGGTGTGGGTACATGCGATCTGCTGGCCGGGGCTCTGTGCAGCCGAGTCGACCCGGTTCCGGCGGGGTCCTCGGAGCTGGCAGGCTGGCTCCACCCCCTGACTCCCCTCCGAAGGCCGGGCCTGGGGTGCAGCCGGGTGTGCGAACGCCCCGCCCCAGCCCGCCAAGCGGAGGGGCTTAGTGAGGGCAGGAGCCCACCTTCCCGGGGCGGGTGCCCTCCGGGCCCAGCACGCGGTTCTGTCCGAGCCCTGCCGGTGGGGGGTTGGGGGCTGTGGGCACGGGACGTGTCTGTGGGTGCGTGGCGGCAGGGTCTCCTGTCCCGAACAGCTTCGTCCTTCTCTTCTTGGGTGGGAAAGCAGCACAGCTGTCCGGTGGGCCGTCGGGAGGGACCCTGCGTGTCGGCGAGGACGGTGCGCAAGGCTGAGACCCCCCCTCCGCCGGGCCCTTGTCTGTGGCCTCGGTGGGGGACTGAAGCTCCCCACTGTCCCAGCCCTGCGGCAGAGCCCCCCCAGCCCCGGCCCCAGGACACAGGTCCGCAGCCCGAGGGCGGACCCTGAGCTCCCTTCCTGCAGGCTGTGTGGGGCGACCCGGGTCTCTGGGGCCCGGCGCTGGCGCCGTGCGGGAACTGTGTGCGGGCGCCGCTCACCCTTCGGTGTTCTGGGGTTCGGAGCCCAACGGGAAGAGGGCAGCCGCGGCCTCGGGGACCGGATTCTGACCGGCGTCACTGACCCAGCTGGTTCTGCCAATTAGACACACGCACAGGATAAAGGAATCAGAAGGAAATACGTTTGCTCGTGATTCAATTGCTGTTATTATTATTAATATTATGAAACGCTGCTGAGTCACTCATTCATTTTGTGAAATGCAGCAAGTCAGATGATTGTATCTTTCCTTTTATTTCCTCAGGATGAAAGTCGGATGTTGCCGTTCAGGGTTTGCATTATGGAAAATAACACGATAATTAATAAATAGCAGCACAAGGATAAACTCCGTGCACTCACGGCTGCAAACCCGGACTCTCGGCTGCCGCGGAGAGCTCACGCTCTCTGGGGCAGACAGGGGGCCGGCTCACGCGCTCCCCCCTCCACCTGTGACGCTCTTCTCGGCGACGCGGACGGCAGCCCCCCTCGGTGACGGCCGCTGCTGCCGTGACGGGGGCCTCATCTGGGGTCCCGGGCTTCTGCGGGCTCGCACCAGCACCGACCCGCATGGGCCCGGGACGGCGCGGCCCCTCGGTGTGACCCGTCCCCCAACCCCACCCGCGTCCCAGGGCCCGGCCAGCGGTGGGTGGGGACTCGGCTGCGTCCAGACTGTGGGCTCCCAGGGCCCATTCTGCAGAGCCGGGGTGCGGACCTTCCCGGGAGAGGGGACCGAGGCGCCCCAGACGGCCAGGTGAGCACTCGTGCCTTTGGGGCGGGAGGGGAGGCTGGCGTGTCCCTGGGCGCCGCCGAGGGTCACGTGTCCCAAGGGACCACGCGGACGGGGGCCCAGGCTCGTCAGCATCTCGGACCCAGAAACTCGCCCCCGGCCCCGTTTCTTGCTGCCTGTTCAAGCAGCTCTTTGGGGAATGATTTTTGGTGCAAGGAACAAAAAGTAAGAAAATAATGACATATCCATGTCATTGCTCACACACTTCCTTTGACCCCGGGACACAAAGTCATCAGGCCCTGGCCTTTGCCAAGGCCATCTTTATGGCAAGAACATGCTTCCAGAAAGTTCTTTCAGAACTCCTGGGGAGCCGAGAGGGCTGGGGGCAGGGGAGGGGAGGGAAGGGTGATGGTGGGGGGGTCGTCCTGCCCCTGCCCCCCCCCCAGCCCGCAGCCCTGGGTCGGCTGCTTCCCCTCCGCTGAACTGGTGTGAGACTTTTGTTTTCAGAGTTGAGGTATTTTTGGATGGTAAGAATGGAAAAAATGTGCTCTCCCTCCTCCAGATAATTGCCGTGTGCCGTGTTTTTGTTTGAATTCTTGGAAACGCACAGTTGCGGCCTGTGAGGTGGGAGGCCTGGCACCCAAAGCTCCTGCCCACTCTGGGGAGGGGGGGCATCTGCGCTTGGGAAATTTGGGGGGGCCACCGCACGGGCTGGCGTCCAGGGTGCTTTCCCCCTTCTGGGCCCACGCGGGGCGTGAGGACAGCACCGTGAGCACGGGCGTCCAAGATGCCGCGGTCCCAGAGATGAGGGTGTGGGCCCCCCACCCCGGCCGGCCCGGCAGGGGATGGCAGGGCGGGGGGACCCGCTGCGGGGGGCAAGAGAACGGAGGGTGGGGATCCTAGGGGAGGCTGCTCAGCTTTCGAGCTGCGAGGTCTTGGGCAGACTCGTCAGTCTAGCACCTGGTGAAGCTCAAGTGCGCTGGGTCCTCCAGCCCAGGAGGACCCAGCCCCCGTGACGGGCTCCGCCACGCCGGACGGGCCAGCACTGTGGGCTCGGGGTCTGCAGGTCCCCGCCTAGTTCGAGGGGCGTTGCACCACAGAGACAAGTCGGCTCCGTCGTGTGGGGCCTGTGGGTGGCGCAGGGCGGGCCACGGAGGGCCCGGGCGCTTGCTGGCCGGATGGCCCTCGGCCCTGGTGCCCTGCTGCTGCCCAGGCAGGGGGCTTCGGGCGAGTTACCTAGGGCTTTAAGTGTCTCCCTGCCAATAAAGAGGGGACCGAAAAGGCGCCAGCCTCGCCCCCACTGTGGGGTCAGCCGGCTGAGGCTCCCGACCCCCTCCCTGGGACTTCCTGCCTCCTTGGTGGCCTCCTGGGCAAGCGGTCTGTCTGCGGCCCAGCCTGCGGCCTGGGGCTCCGGAAGCCTTCGCCTCAGGGAATGACCGACCAGCCCAGGCGGGGGAGGAGCCAGCAATCACGCTGCCCCCGCGCTGGCATCCCCAAAGGGGCCTTGCAGGGCCGAGTGGGAGCGGGAGGGCCTGGGCCCCCCCTCTCTGGGAGGACCCCGGGGCCTGTGTGGGCGCGTCCTTCGGCCGGGGCTCGCCGGCTCCGGTTCTCCGCTGCTCCTGACAGTCCCCGCACGGGCAGCGCCCACAGGGCTGGCCCCCAGGGCAGGGGTGGGCTGGGTGCTGCTCCCCTGCACGGGGGCCATTCGTGGCCGAACACTCCAGGCCCCCAGCCTCCTTCGGCGGGGGGGGGGGGCGGTGCTCTGAGGGCGCCCTGTCCAGGCGGCAGCCACAGTCCCGGCTCCGGTCTGCAGGGGGTGGGCACCGTGCTTTCCTGCAGACCCCCTCCTCGTGACCCCGGGGGTCCTTGGGGCTCCGGGCGACCACAGGTGTCCGCAAAGCTGCTCCTTGAGTAGGAGTAAGAGCACATCTCCTTCTGTGGGGCGTCTTGGAGAGTGGGCCGCGCTCCGCACAGATTTCGGGAGTGGGGAAACCGAGGCTGAGGTGGGGGGGGCCTCTGGATCTCAGAGACGGGGCATCCCCCCACCCGGGAGCTCCCTCCCCGTCCGCTCCCAGCCTGCATTCTGCTCACTCCACGGCATCGTCGTGCGACCTCCAAAGTCCTGCCCTGCCTCCCTCCCTCCACCCGTGGGACACTGGGGCGGGGGTGGTCCCCAGCATCTTGGGTTCTCCTGGTCCCTGCTGAATCACTTGGGGTGTGGAAGGCCCTGACGAGACTGGAAGCAGCAGGCGGGCAGGGAGGTTCACTCCCTGAGAGCGCAAGCAGTTCGGGGAAAGAAAGGAGGCAGGCCGCGAGGAGGGAGGGAGGAAGGAAGGGAGGAAGGGAGGAAGGAGGGAGGGAAGGAGGGAGGGCTGTTGTGCAGGAACCAGGCCGGGCCCGCCCACCCGGACGCGCCCGGCGAACACCTGGAGGCCGGCTGCTCCGTGGGTCTGATAGTCCCCCGTCCACCTGGCCACCGCCGGGAGGCCCCAGGGGCCCACGGGGCCTCGGCCCGCCCGAAACGGCCGCATTGTTAGGGCGGCGAGGCCAGGTGACCGGCCGGCCCGGCGCGGGCGGCGCGATTGCCCTTCGCCGCCTCGAGGGGGCCCTGCGGCGGCCGCGAGCCAGGAGGACGGCCCGCCCGCGCGCTGCTCGGCGCCCAGCCTGCTGCGCCATCGCCCCGCGGGACCGCGCCGCCGCTCGCCCAGGTACAGGGGGGCCCCCGCGCCGCCGCCGCCGCCTTTGTTTCGGGTCCCGCGCCGGCGTCCGCGCCTCTGGTGCGGAGAGCGCGATCCGGGAGGGCGATCGCGGCGCCCGGGAACCGGGCTCGGCCGGGGTTCGGAGCCGGGGGTGCGGGGACAGAGTCCGGGTGCGCGGGAAGCGGGATCCCGGCGCGCAGGAACTTTGCTTGGCCGGGGTTGGGCTCGGGGGCGCCGGCCGGAGCAGCCAGGGGAGGAGACCCGGGGACGCGGTCCGGGTCTCGGGCGCAGGCCGGAGCCGCACTGTCGCGAGCGCCGGGGCGGACTTCACTCTCCGGGACGCCCCCGAGACTGCAGGGCGCGAGCGGAGCGGGGGCCGGCCCGGGAGCGCTGGGCACCCTCTTCCGCCTGGGCCGGCAGCCCCCGCGGAGCGCCCGTCCGCCCCTTTCCCTGCGGTGGGCGTGAGGCCGCGTCCCGGCAGCTGCCCGCCTTCCTCCGGGGCCGCGGGAGGGGGCGGGGGCGGGGGCGGCCGGGCCACCTGTGGCATGTGCCCGCCCGCGCGGCTGACAAGCGGGCGGAGGGGACGCGGGTCCCGCGCACCCGCGCGGACCCCTGAGCCGGCTCCTCTGCTGGGAGCGACCTGAAAGTCTGTGTGTGCGCGTGCGTGTGGCGGGGAGGACGGAGAGCCCCCTGCGTTCCCGAGCCAGGGCAAGCGGGCGACCCCCACTCTCTTACTTGGGGGAACGGAAAAGTGGGGGGGGGCGGGGGGACACCCGGAACACCTCGGAGGGCGTGGCTCCCGCCGGAGGAGCCCCCCGACCCCTGCAGGGTGCCCGAGCCCGCGCCGGCTTTGACCTTCCGGCAGAGCTTCGCCGTGTTTGTGGCTCCCTGTAACACGGAGGCACGTCCGCCCCCAGGACTGGAAACGAACTGAGCCGCGCGCGGCAGAGAGAGGCAGAGCGAGCGCAGCGGCGCGGCCCGCCCTCCAGAACCGACCTCTGTGCCACTCGGGCGCACTTCCCCGGGCAGGCTCCACGCAGTCTGTGCAGAGTCTTCCTCTCCCGGCCGCCGCGGCTTCTGCCTTGGGAAGCAGATTTGCTTCGCCTCGCGGTTTCCCTTCCCTCTTCGGGCCCTGGGAGGGCGGGTTTGCAGATCAATCAGCGAGCGCCGAGAGAGGCATTTCTGTGAGGGGCCTGCTGGGCTGGGCGGGTCGGACCCCTTGGCGCTGGGCTGGCCGGCACGGGCAGGTGGCCAGACCCCTGACCCCCAAGACGAGTCCCGGCGGCCTTGCTCGGTGGCAGACACAAACGGGGAGCCTGGAGCGACCCCTGCTTGTGGGGGTGGGTCTGGCCCAGCCTCTGCCTGCGCGTTCGTTTCACCCGAATAACAACCACCCTGGGGGGGGGTGCAGTTCGGGCTAAGACCCATTTTACAGATGTGCAGAGGCAAAGGGCCAGAAGTAGAGGGCGGAGTGGATGAAGCCTGGGGTGCTGTCGCCAGGGCTCCGGCCTGGACCTGGACGGTGGGGACGGTGGGGACAGGGGGTGCTGCGGCCGCCGCTGTGGGCTGCAGTGGGTCCTGTGCTGGAAGCAAGTCCCCGCTGAGGTGGGGCGGAGGGGCGGGGGCCGCCCAGGAGTCCCTCCTTTGCAAACCGCCAGCCAGCGGGGAGGAAAGCCGGGCCTCAGGGGGTCTCCTGCTCCTGGGATGCGAACGGGTGGTCTCTCCCTAAGCAGCTGTGGCACCTCGGGGTTTCGAACGGAGCCACTTGCAAATGGGACCCCGGGAGCTGGAGGTCACGGGGTCAGAGTCTGTTCCTGGACTGCAGGGTGGGGGCACAGAAAGCCTGTGGGGGGGGCGGGAAGCCAGACGGGAGGGGAGGGGCCCAGATGGGGGGGTTCTGACCCCGTGCTGGTGAAGGCCCATGTTACAGGCGAGGGACCCACGAGGGAGGGGCCGGACCGGCCCTCTGCCACCCTCCAGCCTCAGGCGGACACACACCGCCAGGGCTTCAGGGGGGGCCTCTTGCTCCCCCCCTTCCCGCCCCTCCCCCGCCCCCGGAACTCCTGCCAGAGAACCTGCAGACTCCCTGGGGAGCGAGGCTTTCTGGGGGCACAAGGCCCCAGCTTGCGGCTGGGTCTGCTCAGGCAGCAGGAGCCGGGTGGGGGGGCGTCCCGGGGGTGAGGGGCCCCTTTCCTGCGGGACCCCGGGCGGGAGACAGGGGTCCCAGTGGCGGGGAGCCAGGCCCGCCTGCTGGAGTCCCCCGCGGCTGTCCCTGTTGACCCCCAGTACGGGCTCCGGTCAGGCGGGGGGCGAGCAGGTGCCCGGCTGACTGTTCGCGTGTGCGGAGCCGGTCTGGGGCGCACTCTCGGGTCTGCGCGCTGTCCCAGCCGCCCAGGTGCGGGCACCCCTGTCGGCCTCATGGGAAGGGGGTGGGGGGTGGCCCCTCATCCCAGGGACGCCCTCGCGGGACTGGGGCTGGCACCCGGCCCGCCGCTCTGAAAGGCCCGCGTTTCCACGCCAGCAGGGCCGTGACAACCACCGCCCGAAACGCCGCCGCCGCTGCCGGCGGAGTCGGCTTCTCTCAGCGCCCGGGGCGGTGCCGCCGGCGAGCTCGGGCAGCGACCGTGACGCCTGCTCTCGGCTGGGTCCCTGTCTCCGCAGAACACGGGACCCCTCGGGACAGCGCTGGGCACACTCGGGGGCTGTGTTCCGCGAACGCCCCGTAGCAGGGACCGCTGCGGCTCCGGGAGGAGTGCCCCCGCCCGGCGTCCCCCACCTGGTGTCCCCGGCGCCCACTCGGCTGCCCCGGCTGGGTGGGAGGGAGGGAGGGAGGAGGCCAGTGAGGGCGGGTGGGTGGCTGCCGCGAGGAGCTGTCAGTGTCACCTAGGGGATGTCTGATGGCCGTGATGGTGACCCCTAGGCATTTAAAAAGAGTTATGTTGATTAAAAAGAAAGAAGGCAGTGGCCTGGAAATAATGTATTTTGTTCCAAATGGGCTCAATAATGAAAAATGCATGTTTCAGGGGCCCCGTCAGTGGTCACGGACCCCCCCGCCCCGTGGACTGGCCCCCAGCTGTGCAGGGGGGACGTGCTCCTCAGGGCCCCCCGCCCCAGGGGGCGGACCTCTCTCTGCTGGACGCCCCGGTCTCCAGGGTGGGGGTGAGCGGCGGGCTCTCCCCGGCCTCCAGCCCAGCAGCCTTGTAGGAGCTGCGCCTTCTTCTGACTGGCAGTGTGTGGGGGGCGCAACGGGACTGGCTGCTCCCCAGCCTCCCACGAGGCAGCATTGTCTCCTTCCTGTCTGGGCTCTGAGGCTCCCGGGGCCGGACCAGCTGCCCTGTCGTCCCAGGGCCGGTGGGCCTGGGTCGGCCGGGGCCCAGGGGTGAGGACCGAGCCTGGGCCTGGGCCCGCAGAGGGTGAGCGCCCCCCCAGGTTCTAGGGGCTCCAGTCTGCAGGTGGGCGTGGGGTCCGGTCGGAACCCAGGTCCCTGTGCGGTGCTGGGTCTTCTTCCCGAGATCGGGGGTCTCCAGGGCCCTCCCACCCGCCCCCCACCCCGCTCCGGGCACGCAGGCCAGCCTCGGGAGCCGCAGCAGCCGCAGCTGGCCAGGGCTCCGGCCACAGCTGCTTCCTGGAGGCGGCCCGTGCCTCTCTGTAAGGCCCCTTCCTTCCTCCCCAGGCGCTAATCCTGGCCCTGACGCTGGCATGCGGTCGTGGCCTGCCTTCCTCTTCCTCTTCTCCCCGGAGAGAGGACAGCGCCCCACAGCCCTCCGCAGCGGCCTGGCGCTCGGGGCTGGAAGGGCTCCTCCCAGCTTCCCGGGCGGGCGCACCACGGGCGTCCCTCCGGCGGGACAGCGCAGGGGCCACACCTCCCCGCCTCGAGTCTCAGCGCCCGTGGGTGTGGGTGCCCTGAGGCGGGTCACGAGTGATGGGACCCGGCCCGTGAGGCCTGGGGGACGGGAGAGTGGCCCGGGTCCAGGGTGACAGAGAGAGGCAGGTGGTCCCGAAACGTGGCTGAGGCGCAGGCTGTCCTGGCCCCGGGGGGCCTGGGGGGCCACTCCCCCACTGCCCTGGACACGCCTGCCTGTGGGGTGTCCTCACACTCTCCGCGGCCCTGGGCACGGGAGCAGGCCGGCAGCTGGCTGTGCGTCGCCCGGGGGCCGGGCCGGGCCGTTCGCCGGGGCGCACACACATTCCTGCCGGAGCCCGGGGACAGAAAGGCCCATTGACCGGGCCCTGGCACTCTCCCCGCGTGTAATCCATCCCCTCGCCGGGCTCCTGCGCGCCCAGCCCTCACCAGGGCGATGCTGGACCCAGATCAAAGGTGCCCGTCAGGCAGCAGCTGGGAGGGAACAGGGGGCTCCAGGGGCCGCAGACCTGGGGGAGGGCCTCCCTCGGTCGCCCCGCCTGTCCCCGAGGCCCCCCACCTGCACCGGGGGCGGGGGGTGGAGGGCGGGGGGAGACAGGGACTCACACCAGTGCTCCCCGCGGGCTGCGGTCCTGTGTGACGCGGTGCTGGGCGGGCCTGCAGCCCCGGGGCTCCTGTGTGCTGGGCTCCTGCTGGAGGGTCCCTGCTGTCCTGCCCGGTCCCCGCAGGCAGGCCTGCGAGGCAGCGGGGGAGGACCTGGGCGCCGTGGCCGCCGGGGTGTGATCCGGGACAGGCGTGTCCCCACTTCCGCTGCCCTGGGGGTGCCGGGGGGGGGGCCTCCGTCACCCGCGTGGCTCGGGGGCAGCGAAGATGCTCGGCTCACGGACCTGCCTTTGCTGCTGGGCTGTTCTCCGACGAGTGTCCCCTGGGGGGGGTTGTCACCGAGAGGCGCGAGCTGTCGTCTCGGGAAAGGCAGAGGAACGCCCAGGACGCGGCCAGGCGTCCTGACCCCCCCCCCCCGCGTGGGGGGGCCGCGGTGTGCGACTCCGCGTCCTGCACGGCATTGAGTCCGCGGGGCAGTGAGAGCCATTCCCCGCCGTGCGCGGCTGCGCTCCCACCCCGGCGGCGGCGGCCCGGTGCCCCGTGCGTGGACCTGCGGTCTGGTGCACGGCGGCCATCTGTCCTCCGGCCACCGCGGCCTGCGCAGCCCTTCTCGGTCATCGTGGGGCACGAGCCTGGCTGGCCGCGTCCTCGCGGGGCCTCTGGAGGCTGCTCGAGGTCAAAGGGCACCGACCTCGGTGGCGGGAACACCCGCGGGGCAGATTCACTGTTCCGGTCCTTTCTGAGCGCACAGCCCAGCGGCACCGGGCCCGTCCCCACTGCCGTGGGGCCGTCACCGCGCCCCTCCCCCGAGCTCCTCCCCCGCAGCCCTGACCTCTGTCCCCACCCCTCCCCACCCCGGCCCCTAGAGCCCACCATCCGCTCCCTGTCCCTGTGGATTGGGGCCCTCAGATGTAAGTGGGTGCTCGCCGTGTCTGTCCTCCTGTGTCTGGCTTGTGTGACTCAGCACCGTGTCCCCAGGGCCCATCCAGGTGGCGGCCGGGGTCGGGGTCACCTCCCCCCTCAGGGCTGTGTGCCGGTCCACCGTGCGCGTGGACCGCGGGTGTTTGTCCGTCCACGTGGTGACGGGCACCAGGGCAGCCTCCGTGCTTCGGCTGCCGCTGTGGCCCTTCCCCTGCGTTCCCCCGGGGTTTGAGCCCAGGAGGGAGCGCAGGCCTCGTGAAGGCCCTCGCCGCGCATGGCCCGGTGCAGCCGAGACGGCCTGCAGCCATCAGATCCGGGCCCGTCCACCCCGTGTCCCTGGTGCGGGCGGGGCGGGGCCTGGGAGACGGAAGAGGGACCGTGTCCCCTGGCTGTTTGGACAGATTGTGTAAACTCAGTGGCTGACGCAACGAGAAAGCAGGAAGAATGCCTTTCACTTAAAGGAGAGAGAGAGAGAGCCATCGGGGTTGCCGGGTTTTATTTTCAATTAAAAGGGCCTGATTTTGTTTCTGGAGGCTGGTTTTAATTTGGGTAAGAGGTTCCGTCTGGGAGCCGCTGCCAGAGGCTGTGATCTGTGAGAACCACTCCCTGGGGCTCCTTTGCCACTTTTCGGGGGACGGACCCGGGTGCCCCGCTTCCACCCGGTGACACGGCGACAACGTGGCCAGGAGGGCCTGTCCGGGGGGGGGGGACGGGGAGGGCTGGCCGGCGGCTGGAGGGCGGGCCCGAGGCCGACCTGGAGGCCGCTGGTTAATTTTTACCCGTGAGAATGTGTTCCCGGCCGGGAACACCAGCCAGCGGCCCTCCCCCCCCGCACGCACTGGACCGGGGCTCCCGCCCGCCGGGCCCTCTGCAGGAGCGCTCAGGTGTGGAAGGCGCGGGCAGGGCCGTCCTCCCACCGGTCCTCCGTCCTCCGCGTGTCCCAGGTGCCCTGGGCCAGGCAGGCTTGCCAGGGGTGGCCCGGAGCCCAGCCCGCAGGGGGCGGGCGGACCAGGTCCGGGAGCTCTGTGGGGCCAGGAGCTGCTCCGTTTCTGCTGTGTGGGGTGGAAGCACGAAGACCCGGAGGCCGGGAAGGAGGCACACCAGGCCCGGGGGTGGGCACGGGGCCACGGGCCTGGCTGCAGCGGAAGCCGGGGTGCCCCCTGTTCCTGCAGGAGGGAGGGGCTCGCGCTGGTCCTGCTGTCTTGTGGAGAGACAGGGCGGCGGGCGGGCGGCGGTGGGGGCCCCAGCACTCGGGGTCCAGTCCCTTCGCTGTGGGGAGTCCAGGAGGGCCGCCCTGAGGAGGGGGCTCCCAGTGGGGGGGCCGCGCGGAGAGACATCGGCGGCACCTGGGCCTCGTTTTCCAGAAGCGGCGGTGGCGTCTGTGCCCCAGTTCCCACGGCAGCCCTGGCTGCCTGCAGGGCCCCCCAGCGACCTTTGCCCTCGCCCCCCGGGGGGCGGCGGTTCAACCCAATGCCAGGCATGAAACCTCCGGGCAGGAAGAGTGGCAACAACAGGAAGCGTTTATGTGGCTTTACGCCTCCCCACCCCGTTTAAATCAGAATCACCTCCCCGGCCAGTGTGGCTCAGCCGACTGAACGCCAGCCTGCGACCTGAAGGGTCGCCGGTTCGATTCCCAGTCAGGGCACAGGCCTGGGTTGTGGGCCAGGTCCCCAGTGGGGGGCGCGTGAGAGGCAACCACACTGATGTTTCTCTCCCTTCCCCTCTCTAAAAATAATAAATAAATAAAATATTTAAAAAATGAATAAGCCAGCATCACTCAGCGTGTAGGTCACGTGTAGGAGACAACACGCTTTCACGGTGTTCTCTTTGCTGCCAGAGACATGCCCACAGCTGGACGATGGCCGCACGCGTACGAGGGTCCCTTCTGTCACATGAACTCACGTCCCCGAGACAGGCCTCCGGGGCAGCCGGTGGGCCGGGGGCTGGAGCTGGCCGGGTCCGGGCGGGGCCCCGAGCACCGCAGCCCCGCGCCACCCCGCCTGCGGCCCTGGGAGCCTGCCCTGCCTCCTCTGACACCGCGGGGGTCGGGCGGGGCCCCGGCGCCCCGTCTGTCCTCACTCACATCTGAGCTCTCCCAAGGACGAGGACCAAGGCTGCGCCCGCCTGCGCGTGATAAGCGCTTTGGAGGGAGCAGGGTGACCTTGGGCCAGGCGGGCCGCCCCTGGGGCCTCCCCCTCGTCCCCATGGCAGAAGGCCGGTGCGCAGCCCGCAGAGCAGCCTGCCGGAAGCGGGTCTTTCCCGGACGAGAGTGCGGTGCAGGCCGCGTCCTCGAGATATCGTGACCCCCCCCCCCCGCCGGGGCCACCACGGGGTGCTGCTGGCGTCCTGCGTCAGAAGAGGGCCCTGGCGCGCGCCTGACGGACGCGGGAACCCGGCCCGAGGTTGGTTCCTGGGAAAGTGTCGCGTGGTCACATCGTTGAAGTCAGCGGCAAGTGGCTGCCGGGGACGCAGGAGCCCGGGCGAGAGCGGCCGTGCCTAGCCGCCGCTTTCCTCTCCTCAGGGCAGCAGGGCGCTCCTTGGACAGAGCGTGTTGGCCGGCGGGTAGGGCTGGGGGGCCCTTGGGACCCATGCTGTGCCGGGCCCGGGGCTCCCCTTTGTCTCCTGCCCAGACCCGGTCCGGCCTGGACGCAGGCCCCCCAGGGGGACGCAGGCCCCCGAGCGCCCTGTGGCCGCCCGTCTCACGTGTGAATGAGGGTTTGTTCCTGGCGTCCAGCAAGTGCGTCACCTCGGTCCCTCGCTGCCCGGGGGGCGCTCACGAGAGCTCTTTCTCGGGAGCTGGGCCCACGTACAAACCGGCCGGGTCTGGGAGCCGTTTCCTTTCGCCGTGAGATACGGCCGGTGCCTGCGGCCCACTGGTCCCAGGCGTGCGGCTTTGCTGGAGGCCACGGGCCTGGCCGGGCACTGTCCCCCCCACCGCTGGTCCCTGTCCTTGCCTGGGGACCGCAGCTCCTCCCGGCCTTGCTGTGAACCCGCGGTGGGGGGGGTCGGTTCACAAACCTCAGCCTCCTCGCTGAGGACAAAGGAGTCACTCGAGGGCGGTGGGGCAGGTGGGCGGAGCCGCATGAATCATTGATGCTGACCCTGGCGGTCCAGAGCGGCTCCTTTGTTTCTCCCTCTGTTTTCCTGCTCCCGGCTTTTGTGCAGCCAGCAGGTGGGACAGCCACCTGTGCCCAGGTGGGCCCCCCCCCCCAGGCTCTGCAGAAAGGGCACTAGCGGTCCCCGGCAGCTTGCCGCCATCCCGGCCAGTCCAAGCCTCGGTTTCCCCGTCTGCGCCGTGGGGCGCCGTCGCGGGTGCGGTCGTTGTGCAGGGCGGTTGGGACGCCCCCTCGAGCGCAGGACGGGCCCCTGGCTGGAGCTCCCCGCAGGCCTGAGGCCGGCCCGGCCTCCCTGGTGTCCGGGCTGGTTTCCTTCCGAGAGACCTCGCATCACAACGGTGTCCCAGCAGTCCCCGCAGCGGAAGAAACAGGACCCCCGAGACCGGGGGCCAGCGTGGGGTCGCCCTGCACACCCGGGCGGCACTCTCTGGAGGTCCCGCTCTTTGCTCGCACAGTCGCGGTGTCTGACCTGGCGGCTGGCCGGCCATGCCCACTCGCTGCACTGTATTCAGATTCCCCGGGTCGCCCGCAGCGAGTCCGGATCCGGAGTCAGGATCCGGAGTCAGGATCCGGAGCGGACCAGGCCCCAGCCTGAGGCGCTGGGTGGGTGGGGGCGGAGGCCTGTCCCGGGTCCAGGCTGCAGAGGCAGCCAGGGTGGGGAGCAGACCTCAGATCCCCCCCCCACCCCGGGAAGTGATGTCAGGGCGGGTCAGGGGTCAGGCCCTTGACCTTGACGGAGGCCTGAGAGGGGGAGAAGGCAGGAAGGTGGTTTTCCGTGGCTGGCAGGGCCTGTGTGTCCTCCGGGTCCTCTGGTCTCTGTGCGGGGGGGCATGACTCTGGGACGGGGGTGGGGCAGGGGCCGTGACTCCGGGACCAGGGCGTTCCTGGAGGCCGACAGCGGCCTTCGTCCTGCCGTGCGTCAGTGCTCCCAGGGAACACCGGCACTGAAGTGAGAGAGCGAGCCTCACGTCCGCAGGGTAACTCCAGGATGCACTCGAGTCCGGCCCTGACGCGGGAGGGAGGTCGCCCGCCCAAAGGGCAGCTGTCGGTTCACTCCGCCGCCTCCGCCTTCCCGGCTCCCACGGGGCGTTTGGGCCCTGGGGGGCGCCGGCCAGTGGTCCCACAGCGGTGTCCGTGGGCGTGGAAGGACGGAGGCAGGACGGAGCGAGCCCAGCCCCTCCCCGCAGCCCCCGCCCTTCCCCTGCCCCGGCCCCTTCCCTGCGCCCCGGACGGACGCCTGCGGATCCCTCAGGAGTGACTCAGTCCGGCCACGCGGCCAGGGAACAGAAAGTGGGAGCCACTGAGGGCAGGCGGCCTGAACCCCACTTCCTGGCATCAAACCCTGGCCCTTCCCCCCTCCCGGGGCTGCCCAGAGGAGCCCTTCCCACCTCCCAGGGCTGCCCAGAGGAGCCCCGCGCAGCCTCCGGGGGGGACATCTCGGGGTGGCGGTGTGGGACCCTCAGCGGAGCGCCAGGTCATTTGAGAGCAGGAAGGCAGCAGCTTGGCCTTCGGCGAAGAAGAGGGGGGGAACAGTGAGTGGAGGAAGTGTCCCTGGCGGGGATTACCGGGGGTGGCCCCGCTGCTTTGATCCCGCGCCCTGGGCTTGCCGAGGCTCGCCACCCAGCACCCTCCCGTGCGTGCCGGCAGCCCCCACGGGCCCCGAGGCTGGCAGCCTGCGCGCTGTTGCCCGCAGCAGGGGGTGGGGAGGGGGCAAGGCAGGGTCTGGCCGGGCCGGCCCACCTGCCGAGGCCTCAGTGGCGGGCGTCGGAGTGGGCAGAGACTCGGAACCGGAGGGGGGCGGGCGGGGAGGAGTCCTGCAGCCCGGTTCGCCCCTCCTTCACCCCGCCTCCCCAAATCAGGCATCCCTCCAGCTGGTGGCTCTCTCTGGAAAATTCCGTGCCATCTCCCTTCGAGCTGTGGACGATTCCTTAGCCCTCAAGTGCACGCTGCACGGCACTCGGGGCGCAGGGCTCCGTGTCGGAGGGTCGCCCACCTCTTCGTGGCGCCCCCCGCCTCCCCCCACTGGGGGTCACGGTGAGGGTTCAAAGGGGAAGGTTTCCCCGATGTTTCCAAATGCCCCCAAGTGTCCTGTGTGAGGTCGTAGTTGTTATTTTTAGGGGGGGAGGGTGAAGAGAGGGAGAGGAACCTCGATCCGAGAGAGAGACATCTCGTGGGCGCCCCGACTGGAGGCTGAACCCGCACCCCAGGCACACACGCCCGGACCGGGCCCGGGGCCGGCGACTTCTGCGTTGGGGGACGATGCACAGCCCGCCGCGCCGCGCTGGGCCGGGCAGGAGTGTCCCGTGCAGCCGGCCGGGCAGTCGGTCAGTGTGCGCAAAAATGGACGGCGATGAAGGGACTTCCACAGCCTTCTACAAGGTGCCGCTGCTCTTTAAAAAAAAAAATCCGTTATTTGCAGATAGATGTGCACCCAGTGGGGCTTGTTCATAAAAGAGGGAACTGGGGTTGGCGAGGGTCCAAACACAGACCCCGCCTGCCCCCTCTTGTCAGTGCACACGTGTGCACGTGTGCACTCATGCACACATCATGACCATCTGCGCGCACATGCCTGTGCATGCACACACATGTAAGCATGTGTACTCATACCCACAAGTCACATGTCTGCAGGGCACGCAGGCATGTATGGTGCAGTACGTGCATGTGTTTGTGTGTGGGGGCGTGTTTGTGCGTGTGTGCAGGTGTTGCTGGTTCCGAGACGGGGCAGAGAGCAGGGATTGCGTCATCGGCCGCTATTGTCTGTGTCCCCAGGCACAGTGTTTCCCGAGCTCCGTCCGTCCGTCCGTCGGTGCCGAGTTCCAGGCCGCTTCCTGGCTGGGCGGGAGGGAGGACCTCGGACGCACCCTCACACGGTCCTTGGATTGGTCAAGTCCCTGCTGCCCCGCGCAAGCCTGTCTCGCAGCCACGATCACTTCAGGGGGAAATGCACGGAAATCACGAATGGGAGGGCGTCAGAAAGTCTGATAGGACGGGGTGTCTGCAAACACAGAGGCACCCGACGCGTCCTTGGTGCTGCTGCCTGTCCCCTTTGGGGGTCTCCAGGCGCAGCTGCCCACCCCGCGAGGGTGGGAGGGCTCGCTGCCTGCCTTGCTCACAAAGAAACATTGTTGAGTCTCTTTTCATAACTGCAACATAGTTTGCATGTTCCCCTCAACATGCCAAAGCAGACATCATTCTTTTGTTGCCGCACCGTCTGGGCGATGTGAGGATTAACGGTTACATAACGTCCCATTCACGGGTCTGCTCCACTGGCGCTGTCAGGTTTGTGGGATGCGTCCCTGCGCCCCTCCCTTCGCCAGCCTCCACGCCTCCCCCTGGTGGGTGGGCTCTGTCCCTCCCGCTGTTCCCGAGGGCGTGGCCGGTCGCCTGTCTTGGGACCCCTCCCTCCCGGGACGCTGGAGCGAGCAGAGCCCTGGATGCCTAGGCTTGCATTGCTCCCCAGTCACTGGCTGTCCCTCCCGGGGGTCTCCTGCCACAGTTCTGGTCACTGGCTGGCCGAAGGCTCTTCGCTGCCCTGCAGGGCTGCCCAAGCCCTGCTCCCACGCCCCCAACCCAGTGGCCTCACCCAGGCCACCACCCCCATCGCTCCTTTGCTCTAACCTTCCCTCCACTTTTGTTTCTCTCCCTGCCACAGACCATGTCCTTCCCAGGGCCGCTGGCCGGGCCCCTCCCACAGTAAGACCCCACACGCTGTCTCCCCCTGGGTGCGACCTGCAGTGACAGGTCACCACCTCTGGCTCTGTGCTCCCTGCCCCACTGGGAAACCTCAGACCGCCCCGCCTGCCGCCTCGCTGCCTCGGGCGCAATCGCGTTGCTTTGTTTTCTTTGGGAGCAGGTCACACGTCTCCTGTCCCGGTCTCCTGTCCCAGCTCGTTCTCCCAGGAAAACGAAGGTTCTTTGAGGACAGGGACTTTGTCTTGTTGGCCGTGACCTTGGCGGGTGTCCCTGACCTTTGCCTTGCTGACCTTTTATTCAGCAGGCGCACAGTGTGGGCCTGGCCTGCTGATGGGACAGTCGGTGGCCCCTGTGACCTGTGCTGGTGGTGGCCCGGACCCCGGGAGCAGGGGTGTCCAGGGCCCGCCCCTCCCCCACCTTGATTTCGGCAAAAGCAGGCCGGCTGGTCTCCCCGGAGCTCCCTGGGGCTGGTGACCTGGGGGCTCTGTCCCAGCAGGCCTGTCTCCTCTCCGGAGACCGCTCCTTGTCCCACAACCCCCGGGTCAGTGGAGGGGTCAGCCTCCAGCGTGGTCCCACTGCCCTCTCGATGGTGGGAACCCTGGACCCCTCTGCCGGCCCCGCGCCCTCCCGCCTTGGGCCCTGGGGCCTGGAGCCCCTGTTTCCGCCGGCCCAGCCCGCCCCTCCTCCTGGTTGCCGAGGCACCTCCCCCTCAGGCTGCGTCCTCCCTCCCTCCGGGACCTGAGGCCGAGTGGATGGGCGGAGGGCTGGGCGGAACCACCGCCCTGCAGCTAATCGGGAACCAAAGGGCAGCCTGATACCAGGACCCAGCCCCAGGGCCCGGCCGGGCGTGACGGCAGGGAGTGGCCTCGGTGCCTGGGCGCCTGCCTGTGTCGGTTCCCAGCCCTCCTTCCCGAAGCCACGTGCGTCCTGGCGGACCTGCGGTGCGGAGAAGCGGAGGGCTGGCGAGCGGCCCGAGCGGGTCCCCGAGCACAGGGCGGTGACGGCGAGTGGCCCCGCTGTGTGGCGCGTCCTCCGCCCGCCCTGCAGGGGCGGTGACGGAGCTGGGACCCCCTGCCACCGGAGAAGCCCCCCGTGCTGGGACGGGAACCACTTAAAACTCATCCGGGGGGGTTGAGAGGGTCGTACACACGCAGACTCACCAACTTGAACTTTTCTTACCCAGACCAGAACGTCTGTGGCCTCTTCGCTTTCCCTGCTTCTATTTAACCTTCGTCCCGGGGTCCGAGGCAGCCCCCCGGGGACGCACAGATAACAGCGCCCGGGACCCTGCCCCGCCCTCCCCGTTGGGGCTGCCCGGGAGGCTTGGGCCGCGTCCCGACGGAAGGATCAGGACCCGGCGCTGACCTTCACTCTGTTTTGTTTCACGTTTATTTTAATTGGGGCGTCGCGGACGGAGCAGAGCGCTCTGTCTCAGGGCTGCGGCGCCACCTCTGCGCACCCGCGAAGGACCGCCCCTCCGCCCAACGCCCCGCCCCGTACGCCCCGCCCCCGCACGTCTCTCCGCCCAACGCCCCGCCCCCTGCACGCCCCTCTGCCCAACGCCCCGCCCCATACGCCCCAACGCCCCGCCCCCGTACGCCCCGCCCCCGCCGGTCCAGTCGGGAGTGGCTCCGGCTGTTCTGCTGGATCTAGTTACCTCGTGGCGTTTGGTTTCTGTGCGCGGCGGCGTTAACTCCCACGATTCCGTTAACGCGCTTCCGTGAACGGGCGCCTCTGACGAGCGAGCGCCCAGCCCACGCTGCCTCTCCGCCCGGGCAGCGCTGTGGCTTCGCCGCCGTCCCCACTCGTGAGCGCAGTGACAGCGCCGCGAACGGAAACCCAGACCCTTGGGAGTTGCTTTAGTGTCTTGTCTGCAAACGTGAGAACGGGTCGGTCGGTTTTAAAATCGGGCAACCTCGCGATGGAAAGAAGCTTAGAAGTATTGTGACTCGGATAAAATATTTGTTTCACGATTAAAAAAGCTTTATTTCTTTAAAACTAGAAATCGTAACAGGTTTGGCACATCGGGGGCGTGCCCTCGGGGAATGGAGACGTGGACTCGCAGAAGCGACGAGGAAGGGCACATCTTTGCGCTTTTAAAAGCGTCAGGAACAGGCAGTCAAAACTTGCTCGTCGAGGGGACCCCGAACGGCCTCAGCGTCTGCTCGGTTCTGTTCCGATTCCGGGGAGGGGCTCCGCCTCCGTGCTCGGGCACCCCGTAGCGGGAGTGTCGGTGACGTCACGGGACAGCCCCCTGTGTGTGATCCGCGGGAGTCTCACCAGCAGTCGGTCGGGTGGGGCTGGGGGTTGGTGCTGACATGTCAGCCCCCTGGGAGGGGACCTGCAGTCGCTCAGCGGGTGGCGGAAGGGCCCTGTCACCTGGGTGTGGTGCCCAGTGCTCCTTGAGCCGGTTGCCTGCCGCAGGCCCACGGGGAGGCTGGGAACGGTGGGTGCCAGGCGGGACCCTGAGGGCCGCACTGGGTGCTCCGGGGCCAAGTCCCGGCCGAGTTCCAGAGCTGGGGGGCGGCCTCGACGAGTCTGCTGCAAGCTGGGGACGGTGGAGCCTTCTCCGCCTGGGAGCGGCTGGGGGCAGCGACAGGCTGGAGTCAGTCGGGGGTTCCTTGTCTCCGTCTGTCCCCTGTCACCCTCCGAGCCAGGCCCTGGCAGAGCCGGGGCAGATGTGGAGCCCCGGGCCAGGAGCCTCTAGCACAGGGCCAGTGGGGGGTGGGTCCCTGTGTCCTCACTGTGCCCTCGCTCTGCCCCGACCACTTCCCTAGGACCCGCTGCGCCGTGGGCCCGGAGCCCCCGCTGGTCGGCGAGAAGCAGGAAGGCAAGGGTGTGGAGGACGCCCTGCCCCCCACGGGCCTGGCCCGGCCTGCTGGTTCTGCTCTCAGTTCAGCGTGAAGTCGTCCGACTGGGAGTCTGTGGGGACGAGCTTGAAAGGCCAGAGGGCAGCAGCTGCCCATGGACGGTCCCCAGAGTACCCCGTGCTGAGAGCAGCAGAATCTGTCCCAAGTGGGGGCCTTGCAGTTTTGGGGAGGAACTAACCGGTTCCCGTTTTGTGTGTATGCAGATGAGTGTGTGTGTGCGTGCTTGTGTGTGTATTAGTGGAGCAAGCGGTGGTGCAGAGAGCTTGGTGGAGCCCTGGACAGCTGTGACCCCCAGGCCCCGAGACGGAGCAGGGGGCTCGGTGCTGAGGGTAACTAGGGTGGGGAGGGGCGGGGCAGGGCTGGCTCGTGCCGCCCCCTGGGGCCCGGACTATAAGGGGCTGTGGGCGAGCGGGTCCTGGTGGTCAGCTCTGCGACCTCAGGCCAGCCTCAGAGGGTGACATGGAGGTGGCAGGGGGCGGCTTGCTTTCTCCTGCTCGAGGGTGAGGCCTCGGTGGGCACCCCGGCAGGTCTCACCCCTGGGTGCCGCCCATGGGGAGGCAGCCCTGGGTCTGCCGGCCCCTTCTTCCTTCGGACGGCGGGCTGGGGGGAGACCAGGAGGCCGAGGAGGAAAGCGGGGCGGGTGCCTGGCCGGGACGGGAGGGGGTGCCGCTGAATGGGGGTGCCCTCTCATTTCACCTTTTTTTTTTGTTGTTGCCCTGCTCTGCGAGTCCTTGAATGAAACAGTTGCTGTTTTGGACCAGGGACTCGGGGAAAGCACTTACTGGAAACTGACTTAGCAGAGAGAAGGTCTTTTTCCTGCACTTTGAGGGAGGGGGAAGGGAATGGAGACGGGGAACCGGGAAATGGGAACAAATGCTGCGTCCTGAGCAAACCCCGGGGTGCTGAGCCTGTCCGACGTCACCGCCGAGTCCCTCCTGCGAACCCACCTGATGCGGGAGGGGCTGCAGGCCCCCCGGGAGTTGCCTGGAGTCCTGTGGCCAATGGCCAGGCTGTTTTGGTTAAATTGGCTGGACCGAGTGACCTCCCGTGACGCCACGGGACACGTGCGTCCTTCCCTGGCTCACCGGGCACCTGCGTGACCTTCTCGAGAAGCAGAGGGACATGTCGCACAAGAGGAAGCCGCAGTGGGGGCGTGGCCTCTGCCCCGTGCTCCCCAGGAGGGGTCCCCCGGCACCGGTGGTGTCCTCGCGGGGCTGGCAGCTCCTTTAGTGCTAACACGCCCTGCGCGGTGGCCCCCTGGCCCAAAGGGCATCCCGGGTCAGGGGATGAGCTTATGCTCCCCTGGGGGCCCTGCCAGCGCCCCGGCTCGCTGCCTTCCAGGCCCCTGGGGCCTCGGTCTCCCCTCGGGGTCGGTGCTCCCCGCAGGAGCCGCTGACCCGTGGCCGGTGCTCCCGGGCGTGGGCGGAGCCGGAGCCTGCGGGTGGCAGGTGGCAGGGAGGGTGAGGGAGGCTGCGCCCGAGGTCTGGGCCTGAACGAGGCCGGGGGCGCGACTCGCGTGCCCGCGTCCCCGGCGTCGGCAGGGCCAGGAGGAGAGGCCCGTGCAGAGGCCTGTGCAGACGGGGCAGGGACTCCGTCAGCTGAGGGTCCTTCCCGTTTTCGGAGCCCGAGTGTTTGTAACGGTGGCTCTCGGAGACGTCCAGCACTCCCGGCCACAGAGCCGTGGTGCGTGGGACCCGCCCGTGGCCGGTGTCCCCGCCTCGGGGGCTGGGCGGTGCAGACGGGAGGCGGTTGCCCCAGGCACCCGGTGGCTTCCCCGCAGACACCGGGCTGGGAGCTTGCACGGGCCGAGGGCGGGGGCTGTGGGAGGTCAGCGCCCAGGCCCCGCGTGGGGGTCTGGTGACGCCTGCTCACCGCTGGGGTCAGGCCGTGCCCTTGCGGGGGGTGCCAGCCGCAGAGCGGTGCTGCCACGGCGCCTGCGTCCCGCCCAAGGCCAGGGTCAGTCCGGCCCCCCGGTGAGCCCCCGGTGACGGCGGCCGGGCCAGCCCTCCCTACTGCAGAAACACTCCTTCCCCTCCGGGAGCGGATGAGGGAGGTGACTTGAGACTGTGCAGAGCCCCTCCAGAGTGGCAGTGACAGATGGCAGATGTGGCTGCCTGAGATCCCGGGGCACACCGGAGCTGAGCCCCCCCGGTTCCCTGCGAGCCTCCTCCCTGCCCTGCCTGTCCCTCCAGGTGGGTGGGGGGCACCGGGAGGGCTGCCCCTCCCTGGGCTCATTAACTCCTACGAGTGGGGCTCCCGGGCTCCTGGATGCCGACTTTGTGAACTGGTTTGTGACCCAGTGTCGTCTGTCGCCGGCCCTTGCATGGGTGTCGGAGTCGGCCGCATGCGGGGCTGCCGCCCCCAGAGCCCTGGGTTCCCAGCCCCAGACAAGGGACGCAGCCCGAGGCCCGAGGCCGGAGCTGGTCCCCAGTCAGGGCCCCGGCGCCCCTGAAGTCCACCCCCTGTTGGGAGGGCCTCGCCTTAGTGCTGGGGACCCAGGTGCCAGAGGTAGAGGTGGGGCCAGAGCGAGGGATGGAGGGCTGGCCCTTGGGAGGCGCAGGCCCGGTTAGCGGCCCCTCGCAGGGGGGGCCAGGGAGGCAGGCAGCTTGCACCTGAAGGAGCCGGCTTCCTCCGGGGGCCCCGACACTCAGCAGCCCCCGAACCCTCGGGGTGACTGCGAGACCAGCGTCCGGCAGCGTGAGATGAGAGCGGAGCCTCTGCTGCCCCCGCTCTGTTTCATGTGTGGAGAACCCCGGACAAAGGTCGGGGCTTGCGCGGAGGGAGAGGGGGGCGGGCAGGAGGCAGAGGACCACATGCCAGGGCCGGCAGCCGAGGCCGAGGTGGGCGGGGAGGGGCGGGTGTGAACCCCAGTGCAGGCCGGGCCGCAGTCTGCGGGGCATGGCACGGAGCAGCAGGAGCCAGGGGGTGAGCGGAGCTGGGGTGGCAGGTGCCGGAGGAGGCTGGGGGCGGGGAAGGCGCTGGCAAAGTGGGGTCCCCAGTGTTGCGTTTGGGGAGTTCACTTTGCCGGCTGCGGTGGGCTGGGCTAGGCCCCGAGACCACGCCCCAGTGGCTGTCTCTCCCCTGCTGGTGCGACACCCCGTCTGGTGTCCCCATCTGGGAGGCGCGTCCCATGCACGTGACCTATCATTAGTGACAGTGCGGGGGTCTTCCGAATGTCGCACCTTCTAAACAAGCGGGAGGTGACCAGGGGTCTCCCGTCTGGCAGGCCTGGGCTGGGCCGCACCGCGTCCGGGGCCCCACGGCCTCCACCATGTTGGGGCCACCTGCCGTCTGCGGGGCCCAGCTGGCTCCTGGAAGGGGGGTGCACTGGGCGCCCCCGCTGGCCTGTCCACACCGCCGTGTGCCTGGTCTGTGTGCGACGCTGGGGGTCAGACGCGGATGCCCCTCAGACGTGTCCGGGGACCCCCGCAGTCTGGGGGTGGGGCTGTGTCTGCAGAGACGGGACCGGGAGACGTTGGTGGGTGGGGACCGCAGTCTGCACGCGCCGTGGAAGAAGTGGAGGACAACGAACGCACCCAGGGAACGAACTACTGAGTGAACGGAAGGGGCGGCAGGAGCCCCAAAGGGACTGGTGTCTGCGGGGCGGCGGGGACTCGGGCCCCCCGGGGCGAGCTCCCCTGGCACCCGGTCGGAGGCCCCCGCAGCTCTGCTGCGCCACGGCGGAAACGGAGCGTCGGGAGTTCCGTGCCAGACCCTGAGCGGTTAAGGCCACCCGAGCCCGCGGCTGGAATCCGCACATGTGTTAGCCATAAAGGCCTGTCTAGCCCACCCAGACTGCGCGCAGAGCGAAGGCCTGGGCAGTTGCAAGCAGAGTGGCGGATCTGAGGTCTGGCTGCACCCGGCCGGCCCCAGCGGAGGGGGCGTCGCAGGTCGCTAGGGCTGCCCACGGCCGGGCACCAAGGCGGGTCGGGCCACGAGGGCCACTGGGAGCCACAGAAGCCAAGCCGTGGCCTCAGCGGACACGTCCGCCATCGGGCAGCTTTCCTGCCTCCCCTGCGCCCCGGGTGGCGGAGCTTCTCCCAGCGCGAAGCGCAGCTGCATTCCTCTCGATGGCACCGGTGACAACAGCCCGTGACGGCTCCGTCCCGTGGGGTCTGACAGGCGGTGGACAGACCCGTGGACCCAGCCCGCCCCCCCTGGCTGTCCTGCACGCAGAGTGACCCTCCCGCGCCCCAGGTGTCGGCTTCCCCACGTGGAGCCCTGCCCCCCCCCCTCCGGTCCCCTTCCCCTCCCAGACTCCCCTCCAGGCTTGAGCATCCCCCTAAAATCGCCAGCCGGGACAGGAAAACGGGGCTGGAAACAGGATGTGATTTTTGGGAAGCTGGGCGGCACCAGGGATGGTGCAGACGAGGAGGGAGCTGGGGGTTGAGCTTGCTGCAGGCCCCCACCCCTCACTCCCCCAGTGAGGCAGCGCCCTGTGTCCTGAGGTGGGGGGGCGAACTGGGAAGGAGAGCCTTCCGCGGAGGGTCTTCCTTTTTCGGTGCTGGCCGCCGCCCGTGCGGGGTGCCTGCACACACTGAGATTTAAAATCCCCAGGCCAAAGGGCCTGTGGGTGTGGGTCCTCACCCCTGGGTCAGCACGCTGGGCGCGTCTGCAGTCCCACTCAGGCTGCACCCTAGCCCAGGGCGCGGGAAACCCAGTCCGAGCAGGGTCGCCCCCACCCCGCCCGGGGGCGTTCCTGCACCACCCTCCCTGGGTTTGGCTGAGAAGCCTTACCCTCCTCTCAGGGGCTGCGGCCCCGGGGTGGGGGGAGGGAGGGCTAATTCGTGTCAGATGGAGGTTCGCCGGGGACCGTGCGCTCGCTCGCGGACTGCCTGGCTTTTGTTCCCTGCGTCTGACTCCAGCGCACGGAGTGGAAGTGGAGGTTGCAGACGCCTCCTCTCGGGCCTGCAGGCGTCGAACTTTTCCTGGGACTCCCAGGCGCGGCGGCGCAGGAGGCACCCCTGCGGGGCACGGCCGCCAGAGGGTCGCCGCCCCCGCCGTCCCTTGCCTGGACCGGCCGGGCTCTCCGCGGGTGCCGGGAGTGGCCATGCGGCTGCGCGCCCTGACTCGGGGGCCGCCCGGAGGATGCGCGCGCGGGGCCCGGGCGCGCCGGCAGCGGCGCCGAGTGAGTGAGCGCGGGGCGCTCGGAGCGGGGGTTGCGGGGGCGGGGGGCGGTCTCGCGGCGCTCCGAGGAGCTCTTCCGGGCTGCTGCGCGCGTCCGGGGTGCGCTCATGCCCTGGTCTGTGCGCTCTTGTGCGAGTCTGTGCGCGTGCCGGTGTGCCCTTGTATGTGCGCGCGTGGGCGCCGTGTGCCCGCGCGTGTGTGCGCACGTGGGGGGGAGAGAAGGGGGGCCTTGCCTGGTGGGCGGCGGGCGCCCTGGTGAGCCCCGTGGAATGGGAGACAGTTACGGCTTAACTTTGTAACCCAGCCGCCCCTCGAACTCGCTTCCCTGGACTCCACGTCCGGCGAGGAGGCAGCGCTTCGGCCCCTCCGCAGACGCCCCGCGGCGGCCGGTTTCTGCGGGGGAGAGGCCCCGAGCCCCGGCGGACGCTGCGGTGTGCGGGCTCGCTGCGGGAGGAGTGCGGGCTCTCGGGGCACATTCCGCCTCCTGGCCGCCGGCACAAACCCCCTCCCGCCCGCGCACACCCTCCCGGGCCTACCTTGGACCCCGCAGAGGTGGGAGGGGCTCCCCGCCAGGCTGCGCGGCGCTTCCTCTGCGTCCGCTGCTTAGGCCTCTCTCTGGTCCCCTTCCCCGAAACTGCTGTGAGGTTCCGGGGCTGGAGGGGCGGCCGAGTGTCAGCTGCCCGACCTCGCTTCCAGCCCGGCCGCCTTCTGCGCTTCAGGCTGACAGCCCGGTGCTGCCTGCTGCTGGGAGCGGGGGACGAAGTGTGTCCCGCGGGCCGTGAGTCCTGTGGCTGCTGGGGGTGAACGTGGCCACGGGCAGGACCCCCCTCCCACAGGTGTGGGGTCCGCGCTGCCCTTGGGGGGCGTTTTCGGGGCGTCGAGCTGCAGCGTCGAGCCGGTCTGTGGTTTGCTCGGTGTCCGCCTCCCTGGAAGGCTCCCCCCACCCCCGCTCTCCCGGGCACCAGAACGCCCGCCCGGTCCCCTTCCTGAGGGCACACGGCCCCGAGTCTGCCCAGCAGCAGGGGCCTGGTCTGCACTCACATCCAGCGCTTCCCCGCTCAGCCTGGCAGAGGCTTTTCCTTAAAAAAAAAATAAATAAAATAAATAAAAAGCTGGCAGTGGAGACCAGCATCCCCCCAGGGAGCCCTCGTGGACCCCACAGACCAGCTCGCTCCCTCCCCACTGTCTGCGCCGAACAATCAAATGCCATTCAGATTCCTGCGCCCGAGCCTGCCAAGGGGCTGCGCCCAGGCAGCCTCCCCTCCCCCCCCTGCTCAGGGGCGCCACCACCTCCGCGGGAGAAGCGAAAGCAGACCCCAGGGGAGAACAAAGGCCGGCTAACCCGGGCGGCTGCGCTCCTCTGCCTGCGGAGACGCTTCGTGCAGAGGCCGCGAGCAGAGGCCGCGACGGCGCGGTGCTGTCCGCGGTGACCCCCCCCACCCCGTTCCCCCCCCCCCCAGCAGCCCGCCGCTTCCTCCCGCGCCTCCCGGCGGGGCCCGGCTGGGGGAACACAGCCTCTCTCTCCCCCGGGGGGAGGGAGAGGAGCGCTTGTGCGGAACAGAAGGTCGCAGTGTCCGGCCTTGGCCCGCAGACTGGGGCCGATTCATTCGGTCAACAAATATTAATTGAGGCCCCGGCTCCCTGTCCGCAGGCGCCGGGCAGAGCGTCGGGGGCCAGAGGGACAAGGGCCCCGTGTCCTGGGCCTGGGGGCTGGCGGTGCAGACCGCAGAGGGGGCCTGTGCCCCAGTGCCCGGGTCTGAGGGGCGTGTGTGCCCGCCAGGGGGTCGGGACAGACAGAGGGCTGCGTCTGTCCGATGCCTGAAAGCCCCTCCTGTGTGCGGCGGGACAGGGTGGGCCGGGCCTGAGCCCACACCCCTCGTCCCTGGGCTGTGTGGCCTTCGTCTCCATGCGACCAGCCCACTGCGGGGGGTGGGGGGCGGTCAGTGAGGACCAGGGCTCCGGCCCAGGAGGGCTCGGCGGGTGTGTGCACGATCCCGACGGCAGTGCCGGGACACAGGCGCCCGCCCGCACCACGAGCGCGTGCCCCTGGGGAGACCAGACACACTCGCGTGCAGACGCCCGCAGCGACAGGGCCCGTGTGCATGCAGAAGAGAGCTTTAGAACACAGCCCGCTGCCCAGTGGCAGCGCTGGGCCCGGGGTCGGGGGTGAGCTCTGAAAAAGTCCCTTTCTGTCCCCACCCCCGCCCCCACGAGCGCCCTTGGGTTCGTCTGGGGTGCGGTGTACGCAGGTGGGGCTGCTTTAGAACCTCGCCCCGGTGGTTCCCACCGGCTGCCAGTGCCCATGGCTGGACAGTGCCTTGGCGTCTGGCCTGTCCAGCTGTGAGCCGCCCGGAGAGGAGGGTGTGCTCTGCGGCGTGCCGGGGGTCACAGCGGTGCCGTGGGGGCCGAAGCTTCTCGTGGTTGGTGCCGGAAGCCTTCCCTCACTTGCCCGGAACCAGGCCCATCCGCGGAGACACCGGGAGATGCTGGTTGAGCGACCAGACACCGAGGAGCTGGAGCTCCGGGAGGCGCTGGGGGCGGGCGGGGCCCGCGGCGGCTGGAGCCGCAGCAGGGGACATTGGGAAGGTTGCGGTGGCTGAAGCTTTCGTGTGTGCAGAATTCCCGACTTCACCTTCACTGTCGGGAGATGCTTTTGCTGGGCACCTAATTCCAGGTTGGCAGAGTTTCTCCGGGTCCCTCGTATCGATCCGCTGGCTTCTCGCTGCTTTTCCTCGTGTCTTTCTGGTGGAGCAGCCTGCTGTTTGGCTGAAGGCTGGTTTGTGGATGTAAGGCGTCTTTTTTCTCACCCTGTGTAATTTTGTGATTTGTTGTTCTTTGTCGCTGGGTGCGAGCGTTTTGATTACCGTGTGCCTGGGTGTTCGTTTTGTTACATGTCTGTCTTGTACTCGAGATGTGTTGAGTTCCTTGGATCTGCGGGGTGAGGGTTTGGAAAAGATTCAGCCGTTTTTCCTTCAGATGCTCCCCCGCCCCCCCCCTTTTTCCCAGACTCTAGTCACACACAGGTTAGGCTTCTTAAAGCCACCCCAGCGACACCGTCTGTGTGTTGACCTAGCTGTCCCTTCCCCGAGGTCGCCTCCCCTTTCTGCGCCTCATTGCAGGGGCTTGTGCTGTGATGTCTTGGAGGCCGCTGGCGTGTCTCCGGCAGTGGCCGGTCTGACGGCTGCGTGTTTTCCACAGACCTTCCGTGCAGATGGCTTTATGCCATCGAGGTCCCTGTTCACCTCTCGAGCGTACGGAACACGGTTATAACAGCCCCTTTGATGTCTCCCCTGCCAATTCCGTCGGCTCGGGGTCAGTTTCAACCCCTCGAGCCCCATCGTGGGCTGGGTTTGCTGCTGCTTCTCGTGCCTGATGCCTCCCACTGGGCACCGGGCACCGTGAGTTCCACCGAGTTGCGTTCTGCGTACTTTTCAAATTCCTACAGTGTTCCCGCCGTGTTCTGGAATGCAGCTGAGTCTCCTGGAGGTGGTGTGGCCCCTCGTCTACTGATTTCAGGCCGGACAGGAGCAGTCCCCAGCCTGGAGGTCGCCGCCCCCCACAGTTAGGGCAGGGTCCTTCCGTCCAAGCAGCCCTTACCGCTGGAGCCCTTGGGTCTGGCTGCAGGAGCACCACTCCCTGCTCTGCGGGGTGCTGAGCTCCATGCGGCTCGCTCGTACATGTGTGTGCACACGTGTGTGCATGTCAGAGGGTCTCCACGGAGATCTTGCGTTCTCAGTTCAGCGCGCTGTCGCCTGCCCGGCGCTCTGCCATCCGGTGAGTCCTCGCCGTCTGGCTGGGCCCGAATTCGGAGCTCCTCCTCGGCCCAGGCGGGCGCTGGTTCCCGCTTCCCCCTGCGTCCTGGAGACGCTCTGGGCGCAGGAGTCCGGGGCAGTCGCCGCGCTCACCTCGCTTTTCCTGCCTCAGAGGAACCGGGTGGATCCGTGTGCCCGCCCGTGGACCTCCTATAAATAGCACCACTCAGTACGCTCTGGTGTCTGGCTCTGTCACTCAGTGCAACGCCGCTCTCAGTGTCCGCCCGTGACGGTGCGTGTGTCGGCGTTTGCGCGTGTGTATGTTGGAACCGTGTGCATTGCGTGCACGAACCGCGGGTGCTCTGCCCAGGCGTCTCTGCACGGATGCATGGGTTATTTTCTGCCAGGAGCACTTCCACGTCAGGGGGCCGTGGCCACTCTTGCACAAGAGTTTGGGGACATTTGCATGTTTTTTTTTTTCTGGTGCCTGGAGGAGTGGAATCGTTGAGTCATGGGGTTGGGGCAGATTTAAAACCACTTATAAGAAATTGCTAAACAGTTTCCCAAAGTAGGTGTACTATCTGTTTCACATTCTGTTTTATATTTATGTATCTTTAGAAAGAACCAAAAAAGTTCTCTTTATTTTCCCCCCGACCTCCCCCACCCCACTGGCTGTCATCCTGCCCTCCACCTGTGAGTCCGTCCCTGTTCTCCTCGTGAGTTCAGTCTGCTCATCAGATTCTTGCTACCGGTTCCCCTTCGCGGGAAATCTCAGTCGCTCCGGTGGTGAGTGGTGGCCTCGGAGAGCCCCCGTGGGTGCCGGTCACTGACAGGACACACTGTCCCGTGTGTGCACCGAAGTGGGTGCAGTGGGTGGCACTCGGACTCCAAAGCAAATCGCGGTTGCCCGAGGTCATCACACAGCTGTGAGCCCGGAGTCCACAGACACGACCCCAGTGGGTGACGAGAGGCTCCTTTCCCCCGAGTGACAGTGCACGTGACGGCTCGATGTCACCCTGGCTGGAGGAGGAAGCCGGCGTCTCCTCGTGCTGGCCTCGGGACTGCCTCTCCCTCTCCCCAGTGCCGTCCGTCCGCTCCACGAGGCGGGGGGCAGGGGAGTCGGTGACGCAGCGGCTTCTGCACAGAACTGTGCTGTTCGCTCCTCGCTTTCTCCAGTTGCTTTTTCCAGGAGAACAAGCGTGCAGCCTCTGGGGGCGCACGGGGGTCACTTTGTCTTGGGGGTGGGTGCTGTAGGCCTCTGGTCTGGGAGCTGGAACCCGCTCCCGTGAGCGATGCTGGTTTGGGCGCAGCCCCTGACGCACTTTACACGGGGTCTGCACGCCGGGCGAGTGTGCACTTCCAGCGTGGGGACCGCTGGCCGGGCGTCCGAGGCCCCGTGGGGACCCCGCGTCGGCAGGGCGGCTGCTCACTCCCTCTTCGCCCGGGCCGCCCCAGCCCCAGCCCCAGCCCCAGCCCCTGACAGCTCCGCCAGGGGCACCGTCCTCGACAGGGAGCTGGGAAAGCAAGCGGGCGAGGCCTCGCGGAGCTGTGACCGTTTCTCCCTTTGCCTTTCCAGCCGGAAGACTCGGCAGGGAGCCTGCACAGTTTTAAGAGCAAGGTCTTCAGGAGAGCCCGGGTCTGCGGGGTCTGCAAGCAGACCATCGACGGCCGAGGGGTTTCGTGCCGGGGTGAGTCGCGTCGCATGTTCGTCCTCCCGCCGGCTCAGCGAAGCGGCACAGGCAACAAACACGGAACAAAAACGAGAACCCTCCGGGGGTTTCCGAAAGTTAAACCGCGGAATTCCCCTTCCTGGCCCGCTGGCCCCCCGGCCTCCCGGGGCCGGGCCGGGGCCGTGTTCACGCAGGCAGGTGCGCGGGAGGGGATCTCCCCGAAAGCGCTGCGCCACCGGCGGGGGGCGGGGCCGCACGGCGGTCTCCGTGTGGCTGGGGTGACTCGTCTGCCCCTTCCGGTCTTCTGCCAAGGTTTGCGATGAAGCGTGTCGGCCCCCAGCGCCAGGGCTCAGGGAGTGGTGGTCCCCCAAGGCTTTGCCAGCCCCTTCCCCGTCACTGAACGGAGCCACCGGCTCCGCTCAGCACCAGGTGTCCCTGGGACCTGCTGGTGGTTGTGCTGGCGTGTTGCCGTGTCTGAGGTGGACAGGTGAGAGCCCTGTCCTGCCCCCCGAGCCCCAGAGTCGGGGCTGGGGGGCGCGGGTCTGCGTCACAGCGCAGAGGAGGGCTGGGGGCGCGACCCCAGGGGACGCGTGGGGCTCTTCTGCGGCCTCCGGTGGGTGGGTTTGGGGTCTCCCACCTGGGACACGGGCGGGGTCTGGCCAGTGGACTTCTCTGGTGTTGGGACGGCCTCCCAGACCCCGGGGGACCCCTGGCAGGCGTGCCGCTGGCTGCCGAGGGGTCAGGCGGCCATTGGGCGGGGTTGGCTGAGTGGCGCTGTCCGACCTCTGTGGGGCGAGGATGCGACCCCGGGGCCTCTCCCGGCCTCTGTCCGAGGTAGAGGACCTGAGAGCCGCTTTGCCCCTGGCTGCAGCCCCCTGGGCACCTGCGAGGAGTCCCCTCCCCCCTGGGACCCCCAGGTGTCTCTGTGTTGGAGCTGATGCTCCTTGGGGCCTCCACCTGCTTCTCGGAGAGCTCAGGACCCTCCTGCTTTTTCCCAGGGGTTCTCCCTCCCCGGGAGTTGTCACCCTGTACCCAGAGAGGCCCCCTGTGGGCCCCCCGGACCGGCCAGGTCACGGCCTCTGCCAGCGAGCGCTCTCGGCAGAAATCAGCCACGAGCGTCAGGGAAGCTCGAGTGTCTGCCCGGACACGGAGGGTGGACCGGGGGCCCGGCGGGGACAGCGCGCCCGTGTCCTCCAGGCCGCAGGGCTCACAGTCGACACGGCTTTACGTGGGGACACAGGAGCTGGGGGGCAGTGAACACAGAACATTGGGTATCTGCTAGTGTGCACGTGTGCAAGGCGAGTGTGAGGCCGCAGCCCCTGCTGGGCGTGCACACCGCCTGGGTCTGGCAGCCGGCGCACGGGGGCCTCTCGTGCCCCCGGGAGAGCCCAGCCGGCGCTCTCGGACCTGGCTGGCACTCGGGGTGGCGGGGGGAGCCTGGTGCATCCGCAGCAGGACCAGGATGAGCCAGCTCCGATCTCTCTCCGCTTCCCCTGCTGCCTCCGGCCGTGCCACCGTCACGGCCAAGCCTGGGGCGCCACGCAGGGCGGGCACGGAGGGAGCGAGGTGGCCAGGCAGCGACCGAGCCGTCGGACAGCCTGCCTCTGCCAAGGCCGCCTGGTCCCCTCGCGTCCCGTGCAGCCAGGTCCGGGGACGCGGGCGGGTGGGGCAGCGGTGACGCCCAGGGCCCGTCTCTCGCTTGGCAAATACGTGCAGAGCGTTGAGTCAAGCTCCGACCGGCCCGCAGGACGGGGCCCGGATTCCCGAGGCTCTGGAGACGCACGGAGAATAGCAGTTCCAGGGCAACGCGGAAAAATGCCGGCCGAGTCAGCGCCAGATGCTCTGGGCACTGCCGCCGCCGTCGCCGCCGCCGGGGGCACCAGGGTTCTTCCCCGTGACCGTGGAGCCCCGCTGGGGGAGGGAGCAGGCGGGTGGGGGGGCGGGGAAGCCAGCCCCGACGGGAGGGGCCGGGCCTTCCCCGCGCTCCACCCTCTCTCTCCCTGGACCAGCCTCTGGCACGCACGCGTGTGCTGTCCGAGTTTGTCCCGTGTCGCGCGGGCTTTTCCAGCTTTCTCCCCTTGCTGGTTGCAATCACCGCCACACGTTAGTTTCTGGAACAGGGAACGGGATTTTTCCGAGCTGCCCAGTGTTTTATCTGCGGCTACATAGCTTTTTCTACGGCTGGGGTAATTTCCGGTTTCCCTGGCAGGCGGGAATCGGTGACACCGCTGGTTCCAGGGGCCGTGCCACCCCTGGGGGAGGGGGGTGGAGCAGCGCTGGGCGGGAGGTTTTGGCTCTTCCGTGACAGACTCCGCCGAGAGACGGGGCCACTGGGGCGCCCACGGGGAAGGACGTGCGGTGCTCGGACTCGCGAATGCGGTCATCGGGGCTGAGGGGGGCCCCACCCCCTGCAGGCGGGGAGCTGGAGACCAGCGAGCCCCGCGTAGCTCCGGCCCGAGTCCCAGCGCGGAGGACCCCGTGTTGCAGCCGGGACGCGGGCAGGCAGGGAGAAGAGCCCCGCTCCCCCACCCTGTCCGCCATCCCGGCCCAGACGGGGTCGGGCGAAGCCCGCTGCTGCTGTGGGGGAGGGCAGGGGGAGGCAGGACAGCCCGCTGCCTCCGCCCCACCTGTCGGTGCTCCTCCGCGTGCGGTGGCGGAGGGGACGTGGTTGTGCTGAGAATTTCACCACGTGCCTGTGGCACACCCCCACGCCGCCCACCGTGACCGCGTGGTGTCCCTTGTGGATCCTGCCTCAGCGGGGAGAAGCACCGACCGGCGGACGTCCTGTCCTCCTGGGCCTGTGTGGCGTGTGGCGTGGAGACGCGGTTTTGGAGGCGGTGCTGGTGCGCTGTGGCCTCCCCTCTTCCTGGGGGCCGCGCCGTGCAGAGAGGCAATCGGGGTGGCGGCCCCCTCCTGCGCCCGGAGAGGCAGGGGTCGGCCACTCTTGGTCCGAGTCGCCAACCTGGCCTTGACCAGACTCTCTCATCACCTTTGCCTTCGAGGGCGCAGAGTCCGTCCCCCCCAGACCTCAGAGGCACGGACAGTTCGGAGAGGAGGGCCCCTGGAGAAAACACCCCAGCCACTTCCCCCGGGGTCTGGGGGCCGAGGGCCGCTGGCCGCCCTACACCGGGACCTGGGCGAGGCCAGCACCTCCAGGCCCAGCTCCTGGGGAGGAGAGGGAAAGGGGGGTGAAAAGCTTGGGCCCCAGCAGCTGACCAGACCTGGGGCGGGGTTTTGACCTGTGAGGCCCTGGCCCCCCAGAACCCCCCACGCTTCCCGTCACTTGGAAGCAGGTGCCTGGAAGGGCTCCCTGGTGGCACCGCAATAACCTGGGGCCAGAACAGACCAGAGAGGTCGCTGGCCCCGCCCCGGGCAGCCCAGCTGTAGGGGGCCGGGAACCCGTCTCACATGCCCCCACGCCCGGGGGGCCCCTGTCCTTCCCTGGGGCTCACTGGGGCGTGAGGGGGCCTGTGTGGGCCCCCGGGGAGCCTGCAGCAGGATGCTGGGGCGTGCGCCCCCTTCCCCCGCGTGTCCTGCCGTCTCTGCCTGGAAACACGGGGGGTGGCGGCCAGGCCTGCTCTGCGGGTCCCCCCCTCGCGGGGGTGGGGCTGGGGGTGCCAGCACAGCTGCAGCCTCCGGGGGGCAGGGCCTGTGAAAGCCGATCAGTTTTCCCGGAAGTCTGCGTGGTCGGGCCTCCGGGCTGACCCCTGCCGCTCTGGCTCGCCCGGCGGCCCCAGGGAGGGTCCCACAGTAACTCAGCCGAGGGTCCAGGCCAGCACTCGGTCCTTGGCTGTCCCCTGGAGGCGGCAGGAGGGTGCGGCTCCCGGACCGCGGGGAGAGGGGACCTCGGGCCGCATCTTCCGGGGCGTCTTCCAGCGTCTCCGCGTCCTTCTGGGAGACGCTGTGGTTTCCAGGCGGACGTCCGTGCGTCTGGCTGCGCAGGGTTCCGGCCCCTGAGCTCCAGGGCTCCGGTCTGGCCGCCTGCACCCCCGGGGCAGTCCCCACCGGCCACCTGGACGCGGCTGCCCGCAGGGTGGGGACGGGTCCTTGCACACACGTCCCCGCACGCCGCGAGCTGCAGCGCGGCCTCAGCGGCCGGCAGCCTCCCCCGACCCGGGCTGTCCGTGTGCTGCCGGGCGTGGGGACTGGAGCGGGTCTCGCTGCCCCGGCCGCTGAGGTGTCTCTCTTCTCTTCCAGCCTGCAAGTACTCCTGCCACAGGCGATGTGAAGCCAAGGTAAGCGGCCGCTGCCCCCGCCCCTCCTCCCTTCGCCGCGCGCACGACACGCCTGGGAGGGGCCCCTCGGGACCGCGGCCCCCGAGGGGACTCCAGAAAGGGCTGCTCGGGGCTGCTGAGAGGGCGTGTGGTCTCCTCTCCACGAGGAGCTGGGAGCTGCGGAGCCGTGTTCTGGGCCACAGAAGACGGCGATCGGGCGTCTGGTTTCCGACGGGACCCTCCCGCCGGGTCCTGGCCACGTCACGGCCCTGTCTCCGTCACCCGCGGTCCCTTCTGTGGGACGCCGACGCTCTGTCTCTCGGGGCACGGGGGGCCAGGGCCAGGGTCCCGGGTCGACCCCCGGCCCCGAGGAGCCGGCTGGCTTCTTCCCGAGTAGTGGGCCACAGGGGGCTTGGGGCTCTCCACTGTTGCGGAAGTCGGGGGCCCTGGATGGGGGTCGTGGCCTTGCTTTTGCGTGCTCCCTGGAGGCTTGAGTAGCCGGCGGGCGGCAGGAAGCCCCGGGGGCCTGGAGTGCCTGGGCGGGTTCAGGGTCCGGTTCGTAGGGAAACGAGGCGACACACGGGAAGCTGCTGGCACCCCGGGGGGGGGGACCCCGGTCCTCTGCACAGTCCCCGTGTCCCCGCGTTGTCCAGACGCAGTGCTCCCTGCGGGGCGCCCGCCTCTCTGGGGGCCCGTCCGCTGTCCCTCAGGCCCCTGTGCAGGCGGCCCAGGGACTCGGGGTCGGGGTGTTGGCGGTTTGCTGCCGCTGTGGGCCTCGAGGGCCTGCTCTGCCGGAGAGTCCCCGCTGGTCCCCCGCTGGGGCGGGGTGGGGGGTCGCGGCCTGTGCAGGGGGCAGCTTCACGGCACCGTGAGCTGGCTGCACGTGAGGGCCTGGGGGCCTGATTTCCTCCCCTCCCGCCATGCACACACACAGATACATGCAAGCACACATACTCACATACGCATGTAACACAGACATGTGGTATCCACACATGCACTCTCACATGTGTGTAACAGACATGTGATGTGTACACACAGGTGGACGCCTGCGGGCACACATGCAGTTCACCCTTGCGCACACACTCACAGACATGCACACCGGTGCACAAATGCACAGTGTACACTCGTGCACACACAGATGGGTGCCTGCAGGCACACACATGCTATTCCCACTCACACACTCACAGACGTGCACAAATACAGTGCACACACATATTTGTGTCGCATGCACACACACACAAAGTAAGAACTACAGGCAAGCCCAGCCCTGTGGTTTTTTGGGTTTTTTTTTTTTCAGGAAAGAGGTTAGATGACTTTCGTTTTAAACTTCCCCACGGAGAACGGGGGACAGGTGCAGAGTGGTACGACCCCCCCCCCCGCCCCATCCTGTCACCCAGCCCCCCACCTGCAGCCCCTCCTGGGCTCTCTCTCCCAAGCCCCCGTCCCTGGCGGCCTCTTCCGAGACGCCCCGTGATCTGCGATTTCCACCGTTGCCAGCGCCGGCGTCTGCGGCGGGGCTGTGGGCGCCTCTGCTGTCACTTGCGGTCTCACTTCCGGCCTCGCCGTGGGGACGGCTGGCCCTCTCTGCGGGAGGCGCCTGCTCGCACACACTCGGGGGCGGGCTGCCTGCTGGCCAGTGCGGTCCAGGTCGGCCGCGCCCACAGGGCATCGCCCGGTGCGCTCTGCACTGGCACCGAGTCCCGGGGGGAGCAGAGGTTCCCGTGAGCGGGGGGCGGGGGCGGTGAGGGCGTAAATGCCCCCCTGGGGGAGGCTTCAGCTTTCAGAGAGGGCTTTCCCCGCTCTCTCGTCACCGCCGAGACGAGCCCCGGCTCTGAGGGTCTCCTCCGTGGGCAGCCTCTTCCGGCACGGCCTGGGACTCATCGCCGCAGGGAGTGGGGGCCGCGAGGGGGCCACCCCAGTGGGGCCGCCTTCCTGTGTCCCTCCTGCATTTGTGCGGGAGTGTGCATGCCAGTGCCCGAGTGAGTGTGTGTGCGTGCACGCGTGCCTCGTGTGTTTGTGAGTGCACCACAGCACGGGCCACGTGTGTGGACACGCATGGCAGTGCATGTTTGTGGGAGTGTTCTGTGTGTGTGTGTTAGTGTGCAGGCGTGCATCCTACTGCCCCTGGGCATGTGTCTGTGTGCATTTGTGTCTGTATTGTACACACATGGGTGTAATGTGTGTGTAAATGTGTGTGCACTGTGTATGGGTATGTGAGTGTGCGTGGCACCGCGTGTTTGTGAGCGTGGACTGTGTTAGTGCGCAGGTGTGCACGCCAGTGCACGGGTGGGTTTGTGTTGTGTGCCTGTGCGGGTGTGGGTGTGTGTGGTGGCACTGTGTGTGTGTGTGCACATGCACCAGGCATATGTGTGCGGGCGTGCACACCTGTGATGGTACTGAGTGTGTGTGTGTGCGTGTGTGGGGGCGTGCACACCTGTGACGGCACTGCGGCCCGGACACCCTGACTGGCCGCGGCCGCAGGCCTGACCGCGTGGCAGTCGGCTCCGTTCCTCCGCCGAGGCCCAGCCAGCCCCCGGGGGGACGGGTTCTCGGGTTCAAAGGCTGCGGCGCCGGGGGTCCATGCTGTTGCCGACCGCGGCGCTCCCGGCCGCAGGAGTTGGCGGCCTGCTGCGCGGCAGACAAGCTTCTCCCCGCGCCAGGTCGCGGTCGGGGAACCGCGTCCACACTCCTTTTTCTCGGGAATGCGGCTTCGCGGGGCCAGGGAGAGTGCCACCAGCCGCAACAAAGACCCTCCTTATTCCCGAGCCCTGCCGCCGCCGCCGGGGGGTCGGGGGGGCCGAGAGCCCTCAGCCGCCCCTGGAGACCGGTGGGGGCGCCGCCGAGACGTGGCTGTGCCACACGGCTGGGCCCGAGGTCGGCGCCTCTCTCAGCGCTGGCGCGCCGGGTTTCTCGGAGACGGCGATGCCCCGGCCTCACTCCCGACGCGGTCCGGCCCCTGCTGCCCTGGGCTGGCGCCGCCTCGGGTCCCCTCCGGGGTGGTCTCCAGGCCTGGCGGGAACATCGCAGGAAAGGGCGAACCAGCGAGCTCCTCCGAGCAGGCTGGCGTCCGGGGACATGCTGTGGTCATCGCCCTCTGGGCAGCAGCCGCCGCCAGAGGCTCCCGACCAGGCCCGGGGTGGGGGGGACACCCCTCTGTGGAGCGGCTGCTGGGGGGGGGGCCGTCCTGCACGGACCAGGCTGCTCGTGGGCCGGCGGCCCCGTGGGAGGCCAGGCTGTGGGCTGGGTGCCGGAGTGCGGACCGGGGCCACCACGCTCTGGCTGGCCCCCAGGCAGCGCATCCCCTGGGTGAGGCTGTGCTTGCCGTCGGGGAGACCCAGAGGCAGAGCCCTGGGAGCCCCCGGGGGGAGGTGGGGGGCCGGTCTGCTGCAGCAAGTCCAGCCCTGGGGGCTGCGGTTTCTTCAGGGGTCAGGAGGGCGAGCAGCACTTCCCTCCGTCCACCTGTAGATGGCGCTCTCTCAGCTCCTCTTCGTGGGGAGGCTCGCTCTTGAGGTTTGGGGAAGTCCCATAATTCCAGTGCAGTTGCTGGAGGCTGGGGACCCCGGACTCTCCGTCCCCACGGGCGGGACAACCTCAGCCGAAGCCCAGGCCTGCACCGCGTGGGCCCGCACGGACGCGGCGTGGACTCGAGTGGGGAAGCCCTGCAGCCGCGGGACCCACGGAGAGAGGAGCAGGGAGGCCAGCGCCTGACCTCCAGCCCCGCAGTGGGCACCGGCCCGTGGGTCTCGGCGCCTGCGCGGCGGCCCCTCCGACGGAAGCAGCCGTCGCCGTGACGCGCGTGCGGTGCCCAGCTGCGGTCCCCCCTGCCAAGGACGTCCCCGTCGGGGTCGGCGGGGACCCGGTCGGGCGGCGAGAGGCCGTCCCGCTCCTGGAGAACAAGCCTCAGGGGCCCCGGGCGCGGAGGGGCAGGGCCCGGCCGGGCACACACGCCCAGCCCCTCGCACACTCGTAACTCCACTCCTGCGGACGGGCACACGCAGCCGGGCACGCCCACTCCTGCCCACTCCCGCCCACCCCCGGCTCGCTCACCCCGGGGTGCAGCCGCCCGGGTCCCGGCCCGGCCCGCTGGCCTGTGCACCTGCCGCCCGGGGGCCGGGCTGCCGGCGGCGGCCGCAGGTGCCCCGTTGGCAGGTGCGGCAGGCGTGGCCTGTTTGTTTGCCCTCGCCCTGGCAACCGGGACGGGGCCCGCGCGGGGCCACCGCGGGGCCGTAAAGTGGCCGTGGCCTCCGGGCCTCGGGGGACTTCCTGCTCCCCGGCGGGTGCCGCCCTGCCGCCCTGCCGTGTCCCCGTGGTCGCCTCTCCCCACTGCTCCCCCCGGGGCGCCTTCTGCTGAGAGAGGAGCCCCTCCTTCGGGGGGGGCACGTGGAGTTCCCACCCAGCAGAGGCCCCCTCCTCCCTGATCTGCCCGCCAGCGGCCCCTGCAGGACATGCCCGGTGGTTGGGATGAGAGCCCCGTACCTGCTGTGACGTCAGCCCCGTGAGTGCGCCCCGTGGGGGCGGGGCCTGTGCCGTCCCTGCCTGTGCCCCCTCCCCCTTCCTCACAGCACAGGCTGGGTGCTCAGTGAGGGGCCTGCCCAGGCCCAGGGCCAGCACTCGGGGCTCTGCGGGCAGCGTGTGTGGCGGGCGGTGTCCCCAGCCTGTGGGGTGGCTGTGGCCGCGTGCTGGCCTTCAGCTCCGTTGGAAGAGGGGCGGGCGCCTGCGGAACCCCGGGGTCCTTCCTGCCGGGGGAGGCCCAGCTGACTTGGGCATGCCCCAGGGGCATTTCCTCTGGCCCCCCCCACCCTGGACACAGCGGGAGAGCCCGGGCTCGCGGGGCCCGGGGGCAGAGCCGGCGGGAGCGGGGAGAGAGCAGGTGAGCAGCTGGCGCCCTGGCCTGACCCCCCACCCTGCCGCCCCGGGGAGTCACCGGGCGACTCTGTGATAAGAAGGTGCTGCTCCAGGGGGAGGGGCAGCGGGCCGCTGTTAGAGGGGCAGGTGTAAGGGTGGGGCAGAGGGCCTGGGCCCGGGTGGGCTCCAGCCTGGGTGCAGGGTGTGGGCAGCAGCCACACACTCCGCCCCTCGGGTCACCCGGGGGTCCTGGTGCCTGGCCCCCGTGTTCCTAACACCCAGCAGGGCGGCCCGGTGGACAGAGGAGTGCGTCCTGGCCCTCCTCCACTCACCGCTCCGCTGCATGGGGGCCGCTGCCCCTCTCCCTGGAGGGCAGAGACTGGCCTCGAGGGCCCAGCTCACGCGGTCTCCCTCCCGGGGTGGGGTGGGGCCGTGGGGAGGGAGCGAGGGCCGCCGCGTCCCCTGGCTGGCGGCCGCAGTCAGTGAGGCGTGGGCAGCTCCCGCGAGAGCCCTGGCTTCTCTTGCCCCCCGGACCACCCCCTCCTCTGGGGTGGCTCTCGTGCGTTTTCAGGGCGAATCGGCTCTAACTGGAGGTCTCCCCCAGACGTCCGTGTCTGAGACTCCTCGAGGCTCACGTGTAGACGGACCGACAGGGCGGGGTGGGGGCTGCAGTCCCGACGGTGGACGCGGAGGCGCAGTGGCCGAGCTGGGGACCCGGCGCCCTGCCCCAGGCCCCGCCCCCTCAGACTGGGGACCGCCCCCCCCAGCACATGTCCGTCTTGTTTATCTCCATGAGGGACGGGCTGCCTGGCCAGGGAGGCGCTCAGTGGAAGCCGGTGGCCGCATGGCGGGCCGGCCGGACCGAGGTCGGCGGACGGGGCGGGGGTGTGGCCGGTGCTGTGTGACGAGTTTGGGGCCCCACAGAGCGCGCTGGTTCTTGGGGGACGACACCCCGGGTCAGATCGCATGGGCAGTGCTGCTGCACCCCATCTGACCGCAGGGGGACATGAGGGCGCGGGGGGCCGTGCTGGCTCTGGCTGCGCCCTGCTGCTGCTGCTGTTCGTACGACGCAGGTCCTGGCAGCTCTCAGGGCTTCCGTGTGCTCGCAGACAGCCGGTTAGAAAGTAACCACGGACTTGAGGTCAGGGAAACTGACCAGCGTGCACAGAGCCCGGCAGGTACACTCGATACAATGTTGTTGTTAACCGACCGCCGACCCGTTTGCTGCAGGGTTGGTCCCGGCGGTGGTGCGTTCTCTGTGTGTTTGCGGAGTGCAGGGCGGCGCGGGGCCCTGCTGCAGCGTTTTCCTCGGCCCCGAGCCCCCTCCGCGCTCACCGTTCGCCCGTCCGGCCCTCTGCTCCCGGGCACCACTGCCCTGGCCGGCTCTGCCCTGGGCCTCCCGCAGAGCCGCAGGGCGGGACTCGGCCGGGGCGCCGGCCGTGCGGACGGGCGTCTCCCACAGGCGTGGGTCTCCGGCTCCTCCGTGTCTGTTCCCGGGGCGGCTGCGCTTTTCTCTCCGGGGCCGAGCGAGACCCCGGGGCGGGTGTGCGGCCCGCGGCTCCTCAAAGGCCGGGCCTCCGAGTCCTCGGACGTGTCACCCTTGTCAGGAACGCCCCCCACCCCGGGGGGCTCAGGCGGCCGAGGGGCCGCTGCGCAGGGGCTGGGGTCCGCCTCAGTGGCCCACTGACCACGGGTGCCCGTCCGCTGCCACTCCCCCCTCCCCCGACGGCCTGCCGGAGCCACTCGTTCTCTCGGTCCGTGTTCCCTGTTCCGTTCGCTTGTCCACGCGCCCTCGTCAGACTGCACTGCCCTCGTGGGTCTGAGGACTCGCAGGCCAGCGGTCTCGGGGGAGCCAGCCGTGACAGCAGCCGGAGAGCAGAGGGGCTGCTGCGTGTGCGTGTGTGTGCGTGTGTGTGCATGTGTCAGCAGAGAGGGCCCAGCCCCACGGAGCGTGCCCCCGCCCCAGACGGGCGCGTGAGTCAGAGCCCTGGAGCAGTAACAGCAGGTCCCAGACGAGGGAACGGCCGTGTGTCATCTTCCTGGAGGAACTTAGTAACACGAGCAGGGGAGTTATAAATAGTCCCCACGGCCGGATCCGGGGCGGTGCAGCCGCCCACCGCGGCCACAGGGGCAGTCAGGCAGGCCCCGGGGCTTTCCTGCGCCCGGCTGGGCACAGGGGACTCTGAGGACCGGCTGCAGGTGCCGCGGAGGAGAGCCGGGGGCTGCGCCTGGGCGGCTGCGTCCCGCCGGCCCCTCGCCACCAGCAGCCCGTGCTCCCCAGGGACGGCCCGGCGTCCCCGTGGGCGCCCTGAGCACCGCTGGCTCCTGTGACCTCGGCTCTGAGATGGGGGAGCCCAGGCCCCGAGAGACACAAGCCCGAGGCCCCAGGGCAGGTTGGGCCCCTCGGGCGCCCAGGGCTCTGGGTCTTCCTCTCCGCGGCATCAGTCCACCTGGTGCCTGGGAGCACGACTCCGGGGCCTCGAGGGCTCCGGCCTGGGAAGGGTGCCCATGTGACGAGGCCACGCCGAGACTCTGCGCCCAGTCCCACGTGTGGACGTGGCCCTGGGGGCGGCAGAATGTGTTGTTGAGGGCGCAGGGCCCGGGTGTGGCTGGGAGGCCTGGGCAGCCTGGGGGCCCGGGAGGGCACCCCTTCGGCCCTCGGTGGGGCAGGCAGGCTTGCGTGCGGCTCTGTTGCGGCTGCTTCTGGGGCCCACTCGCCGCACTTGTAAGTCGGGGTCCCCTGTGCGGGACGGGCCCCCGTGTCCTGTCCCCGGAGCTCCAGAGGATGCCGGTGGGCACGCCGTGCCCGGTGGCCGACCCCTGGGAGGGTGTGTCTGGGCCTCGGAGCCGCGGGTGTCGCGAGGACGTCTTCTCGAGGTGACCTCGGGGACGAGAGTGGGGACACCGAGGGACACTCTGTCCTGCCCCCTTGCCCCCACCCCCCTGCTCTCTCGTTTACCCGTGGTCGGTGGGGGGGACTCATCTGCTTGCCCCCCTCCCCGGCTGCGGGCGGGGGTGGGCTCGGGTGGGACTGTCCCTCCGGCCCCTCCGTGTCCTGCCTGTGCCCGGACGCCGCTCTGCTCCACCCTGCGGGGGGGACCTCCCCCTCGGGGACACCCCTGCTCTGCAGACGGCGCCGGCCTGCTGGGAGCCCCCCGACAGGTGCCTGGGTGGCCGCGTCTCCCTCTGAACTCCCGCGCCGCGGGTCCACCGGAACTCCCGGGGCCGCACCGTCTGCCGGCAGCTCTGCGACACCTGGGCGGCGGGACCCTCGGGGGAGGGCGGCCCTGGGCCCCCAGCCGTGTGCCTGGTGCTGCCCCCTGTGACTGGGGAGTGGAGCCCCGCCTGCTGTGATGGCTCCACTGTGGGGCACGGGGCCGCACTGACCCACAGACCAGAGCGCCCCCGAGGGGCCCCCGCAAAGGCCTGGGGTGTGCCACCTTCGTCTCGTCCACCCACCGGGACGCGAGCAGCCCGGCTCCGCCCTCCCCTGTGGCTGGAGGCCCCTGCTCTGCGAGGACCGAGGGGCGGGCGGGAAGCTGTGCTGGGGGTCCCGCGGGGGGGCCAGGACGTGCGGGACCACAGCCCTGCTCTGGGGCCGTCGCCGGGGAGTCGGAGCCCAGCCTCGGTGCTGCTGCGCCAGGGCCCGTGGTTCCTGTGGCCGCCGTGGGCGCCACACAGAGAGGGAGTGGACGGCCAGGGGCTCGCCGCCGGGTCGTGCCACCCTCCCGCGGCCTGTGGGTGGCAGAGCCGAGCGTCACCGAGTTTCTGGGGCGACCATAGTCCTTAGAGGTAAGGGCGGGGTGCGGTTCCCTACGACAGAGTCACGTGTGCTCCAGCTCTTCCTGTGGACTGACGTGTATGTGCATCACGTGTGTCTCACACACGGACGAGCGTGGGCGTGAAGCGGTCACATGCGTGGGCTTCAGGCAGGCCAGGCCCCTGGCGGTGGCCGTGGGGCTGGACTGAAGTGGCAGGTGACCCCCCTCAGTGCCGTGGTGCGCAGGGAACACCTGGTCGGAGAGCCCGGCCGTCCCCCCGCTGTCCGGAGGGGTCAGGCCGGTCTCTGGTCAGTCCGGGGGCTCCCCGTGTGCTCGAGGGAGCGATGGACCCCCACACCCTCGTCTGGAGACTCCGCGGATGGCGCCGGAGGTGGCAGGCAGCCCTGGGTGGGTGGGTGGCTGGGCCCGCTCAGGACGCAGCGGCCCGGTCCAGGCCGACGGCTCGGCGTGGCGTCCGAGCGCTGGCCTGTTTGTCTTTCCGCCTTATCTCGGCCTTTCACGTGCCGTCCGTGAACGCTGGCCCTGACCGCACACCGGCGCAGACTCGTTCCCAGGCGCAGGCGCGGCTCTCGCCGGGTCGACGTGGAGCACCCCCCCCCGCCCCCCCGTGAGAACACCCACACAGCCAGCCCTCCGGGGCGGCTCTCGGTGGCCTGGGGGCAGGGCGTGCTGGGGGGCGGCCAGCCTGGCGGGGGGGGGCCAGTCTGACAAGGTCACCGTTTCCAGGGGGGCCCCAACCAGGACAGAGGCCCTGTCCCTGCCTTCCGGCGGCAGCGGCGGGGTGCGGGGGTGGGCGGGGCGGTGCGGCCCAGCCTGGGGCGCAGGTGCGAGCCCCCGCCGGGCGGTGTGTGCGGGCGATTGGTTCCCCTGTGTTGTGGTTTCCCACCCCGGGGACGGGCGGGGGCGGGGGGGGGGGGGGACAGGCTGTCGAAGAACGGCTTCTGAAACCCGAGGCCGAGCTCCCTGCGCTCGCGGCTTCGCTTCTGCTGTGTCATCAGAGCCAGGGCGGCGGTGGTTCCCGCGAAAGGCGACACCGGGTCTCAGGGGGCCCCACCCGCGGCCCCAGCGTCCCGGCCCGGTCCGCTGGCTGCACCTCTGTGCCCATGCACGCGCCTGGTGCGTGTGCGTGCGTGGTGTGTGCATGTGTGCCCAGGGTCCCACGGAGGACCCCTGCTGTAGCGGGACACGTGGGGGGGCTGGGGAGGGCGGGGCAGGTGCTGAGTACACGGGGCCCCGCAGGCGGGGACACGCCTCAGGCCCCACAGCTAGAAAGGTGGGCGGGCGCGAGGCCAGGGCCGTGGCGCCCGGAGGGTGTCTGCTCGGGGGGGCCCCAGGCCCTCGTCCGCGGCTGCTGGTCTGAGTGGGCGCCCACACCGGCCGGGTCAGGAGTGTCCCAGGTGTCACGACATGGGGCGAGAGCGGGGGGGCTTAGGAAAAGCCGAGGGTGAGCAGAGAGGCGGCTGGCCTCCCCGGCCCCCCCACCCCGACACACTGTGGTGCAGTCCCCACCAGCCCCCCAAGGGCGGTCGGGGCAGGCCGCTGTCCCCGGCGGGTGGTGAGGCCCCGCTGCTCAGGGACTCGGGTGCTGCCCTTCAGCCCGGCCCGTCCTCGGGGCCCTCGGTGGGGTCGGGGCCCCAGGGGAGCCCCAGGGCCTGCGGGGAGGCGAGCCGAGGCCACCGTCCTATGGAGCCCAGACGTGTGCCCCGCCCCCTGCGTCCTCTCCACAGTCGTCCGGCACGGGCGACTCTCTCCGGGTCGGAGCCCAGGGGGTCGGGAGGGCGCAGGGCCGCGCCCAGCCACTTCCCCAAAATCACAGTTGGCCTTTCAGACAAAAGAAAAAAACCAAAAAAAACCACCATGGTGCTCGTGGAGCAGGGACCTGGACCTGGGCGCTGGTCCGGAGCCTCCGTCCCCGCCCACCGAGCAGATGCCTCAGACCGGGTGCTGGGCCAGGCCCGTGGCCACACGGGGCAGGGGTCGCTGCTCTCGGGAACCGTGTGGAGGGGACTCGGGTGTGAGCGTGGGGGTGGGTGGGGTGAGGGGTCTCCAGCACCCCGAGGCCCTCCTCGGGGGAAGCCCTGCAGAGCCCCGCGCGCCGACGGGCGTGAAGTCAGGGACCCCCTCCCCTTCCTTCCAGGGACCAGCAGGACCCAGGCTGGACCCCGGTCAGAGCCCAGGCCAGGTCCTGGAGCCAGTCCTGGCTCCCGGGCTGCAGGAAGGGGCCCCGGCCTTGGCCCCTGGCCCCTGGCTGGGCTGAGATCTCCAGGACCCCGGAGCTGCCCACGCTTTCTGACCGCAGGCCGACCCCCTGCACAGATTCGCCGCCCCTCCCACGCCTGAAACCACACCCTGCCCCGTCTCCTGGCCCCGAGGGCGGGCGAGGAGTCGCCAGGTTTCTGGGAAAGACCGTGAGCCGGGAGGCGCTGGGAGCGTTCGGTCCCGTGGCGGGAACTCTGGCTCCACCTTCCTTCCGAGTGATCTGCTGAGGAGGGGAACCCCCCGACCCCACAGACGAAAGAGACACTCCTCCTTGCGGAGCCTCCCGCCACCAGCCTCCCCTTTGCAGCCGGGATTGGGTCGCAGCAGCCGGGTCACCTGGTGCCAGCTGGTGCCGGCGGGGAGGGCGGGGCAGCAGGGGGTGCTGGGAGCCTGGCTGAGCACTGGCCTGGGGCCAGAGGGTCGCCAGTTCCAGTCCCAGTCAGGACACATGCCCGGGCTGCGGGCCACATCCCCAGTAGGGGGCGTAGAGGCAACCAATCAATGTTTCTCTCTCACATGGATGTTTCTCTCCTTCTCTTTCTCCCTCCCTTCCCCCCTCTCTAACAATAAATAAAATCTTCAAGCAAATTTTTAAAAAAGGAAACTTCGTCCTTAGTGGAAACCACGTCCCATTTCGAGACTCAGCCGGTCAGACCGACTGGGAGGGCCGTGTGGTTCTGGGCCCCCGGTGTCCGCTGCTGGCTCCCCCAGCGGTGGCCAGCGGCCGTCCCCACGGGGGATGCCTTCCCGGGGACCTGGGAGCATGGGGACCGCGGGGGCCTGTGCCCCCCACCGGCCCTGGGGCTGAGCTCAGAGTGTGGACAAGGCCTGAACCCAGGGGCAGCGACGTCAGGTTCTGATCCGCACAGCAGATCTTCAAAAGTGCTCACTAAACAGAAAAGAAAGCAGAAAAGAAAACACCAGCCAAGCTGCCCTGCTCACCCCCGGGAGGTGCCGGGGAGCCCGTGCGTCCTGAAACCGGCGGGTGAGGAGGAGCCGGCGAGCGTGCCCCCGTGTCCCCTCGCACGGGGTGCCCCTCCGGTTCAGCCCTGACGGGGAAAGTGACAGAGTATCAGGTTTCACATCACTCTCGGCCTTGACCCTCCGACCCCTCCGCGGTCAGAGGAGGAAGCTGGCGGGGTCACCGGGGCCTTGCGGGAGGGACAGGCGGCCCCTTGGCTGGGCCCGGTCGGACGCCAGCGGAGGCGCACCAAGCCCAGAGGTGGGCGTGGGCCGGTGCCCGGCGGCGGCGGGAGACGCACGCAGGCCCGGAGCAAGCGGGCAGGACGGCCGGGGGACCGTCAGGTGGAGGCCGCGTGTCCCTGTCAGGGGGCCGGGGCCCTGACGCCTGTGTTCGCCGGGGCCTGGTCCTCAGCCCCCTTCTGGCAGAGGGGAGTGTCGGGGCCCCGGCTCAGGACCGGCGGTGAGGGACGGTGCAGGGACCCCCCGGGGCGTCGCTCTGGGCCCGAGCAGCGGGGGTGGGCGCTGCTGGGACCGCTACTGTTCTGTTGGGTGACACCAGTGACTCGGGTGACAGGCGCTGGCCCGTCCCCCCCCGCCCCCCATTTGCTGTCCCTCTCCCCCTGAGCCCGACGTCTGAAAACAGTCAGGGCCTGTGGGTGGCCGTGGAAGTGAAGGGTCGCTAGCCAGTGGCACCCTCACTCACGGGCTTCTTTCATGTTAAACTTTAGCCCTTGATTGTGTCTGGAAACAGACACCCGTCCCGGTCTGCCTTTGAGGTGCCGCCCGCCCTGCCCGTGAGGTCAGGCCCGGGGCTGGGGTTCCCCTGCGCTGCTCTTGCACAACCCGCGCCCGCGCTGAACCTCCAGAATTCCCCGTCGGCCTCCGGGAGCCGTTCCTTGTGAAAGGCCGCGGCGGCTGAGGAGGCAACCTGACCGCGCCCACCGCCCACGCTGGCCCGAGTCTCCGCCGTCTCCAGACCCTGCCTCAGGGCGGAGCCCAGGGCGTGCCCCACCCTTGGGGCCTGGGGTCTGTGCCCCGGGCAACAGCGGGGCCCTTTCCCCCCAGGCTCACGCCCGGCCGGTGCGAGCAGCACCCTGCAGACTCTGGCAGCAGCCGGCTCTGCTGGCGTGAACGGGCTGGGGAGCAGCCACGTGGGCTCTCGGTCGGCTTGCAGGGCGCCGGGGCGGCTGGGAGGACCGGGGCACGTCATCCAGTGAGCGGGCTGGCTCGCAGCGGGGAGGCCGGCCAGGCGGGCAGCTCCCCCGAGACTCTGGGGAGAACCGGGGGCAGGTGCAGCGGAGCTGCGGCCGGCGGGCGGTAAGTGCTGGCGCTCTGGCGTGGCTTTCTCCGGTCTGTCAGCACGGTCCGTCTGCTCCTGGACGGGACCCGTGCCGGGCAGCGCTCCGGGCCACGCTCACGGCCCTCCCTGTCTCTCCGCGTCGGCTGCTCTCACCGCGGGTCCCCGGGTGTGGGAGGCCCGTGCCCACACAGCCGCAGCGGGTCCCCACACGGAGGAAGTGCTGCTGGGGAAGTAGCCGCCGCGGTGGCTGGTCTGCGGAGGACCTGAGGCCTCCTGGTCCGCCTCCAGCTCAGAGCCGGTCCTCACGCCGCTTTAGTGGCCCTGAAACTCGCCTGATGGGGGGGGGGGGCAGCGCAAAGGGGTGGGTGTCCGGGTCAGAAAGGACAGCTGACTTCTCACGCGGGGACCCTTTGCGTTCTGCACCTGGGCACCTCCCACCCGCTGTGTCCGGCTGCCCGCCAGCCCTCACGTCCTGCAGGGACCCAGAGCGGGGGGCTGGCCGGGGGCCGGGGCGCGAGCGCCTCCGTCTGTCTGCACACACCTGCCCCGAGGCCGTTGGAGACCGTGCGGGTGCGGGGGCCGTGACTCTTGTTACGGGGTTCGCGTCTGGGGCCGAGTTCTGCCCGTCGGCGGTCCGGCACTGACGGGGGGGGGGGGGGGGCTGCATGCATGCAGAGAGGAGCGGAGGCGCGTCGTCTCCGTGTCCCCGGTGTTCGGGACGCTGGCTTCGTGGCCACACGCGCACCTGGAGCCCTCTGCGGCTGTGCCAAGGTGACGCCTCCTTGGGGAGGGGCCAGGTGCCCTTAGGTGGGCGAGGAGCAAACGGACTGGCTCACCCTCGGGGCACCGGCTCCCGCCCGAGCACTGTGCGCGGTCCTGGAAGGGACAGGCTGTGCCTCCCAGGGGTGGGCCCAGAGGCTCCCGGGACCCGGCCCTGGAGCAGAGGACGCGGGCGGGTGGCAGCCCGAGGAGGAGGGTGCCGGGGACCAGAGAGCACTCGGGGGCGGGGGCGCCGCACTCCGCCGCGCGGCGCGGTGCCGGCCACACTGCGGTGAGCAGCGGTGGCCCCGCAGCGCCAGTCTGCTTCAGTCGGCGCGTTCGGGGCCGGGTCAGGAAGCTGCGCCCTGGGGTGCCGCTGGGTGCCCGGGGGTGGGGGGCTGCGGGTGGCGGAGCCCCTCTGGGGGTGTGGCCCTCTCCCGTTGACACCGTGCACAGCAAGGTCGCCTGCGGGCCGGCACTCGGCCACACGGCCCCTCTGGCCTCCAGGAGCCGGGCGAGAACCTGCGGGGCAGGCGGGGCGGGCAAGGGTGCCGGGTGCTGGCTGGTAGCCGGGCAGCCGGACGGGGTGCCCGCGGGCTGTGCCGAGCTGGGCACCGTGCCGGGGGAGCCAACCACCTGGCCGCCCGGGCCCTCCAGTGCCGACCTGCTGCAGCTCCCCCTCCCCTGCTCTCCCCCCGCCCCCCCCCCAGGAAGGGCCCCCCGCCCAGCTCCTGGGTCGGTGAGGGGCGAAGGCAGACGGGGCTGGTTCTGGCGGCTCCTGCTGGCTGCTGTCCTTTCCCCATCAGCGTGACCTCTGGGTGTCAAGTGACCGAATCACACCTGCCTCACACGGGTAGGGGCACCTGTGAGGCCTCCCTTGCCCCACCCCCTGCAGGTGAGGTCCTGGGCCTCTGGGAGCAGGGGAGCACCTGGTGGCTTTGGCATGAGCAGAGCTGGACGGGGGGGGGGCCCCCCCACCCCCGCCTCTTGTTTCTGGTTGGTTCCACACGCCGACCTTGTGTTTTTCTCTTTGTTTCCTGGTTTTGCATCATTGAAAAAGGACGGAGGAGGGAGGCGGGGGGGGGGCAGGAGGGACAGCAGGTACCCGACTGGCTCAGAGGCACAGGCTGAGCACCAGCCCGCCTGGGAACCCGCAGCAGGCGTCTGTCCTGGGGGGACTCGGGGGGACAGGAGACCCCGCCTGTGCCCCCACCTCTGCACCCCAGGGAGGGCCCAGCCACTCAGCCCCTGCTCTGTGCTCCGTGCGGTATCTCCTGGGGTCCCCAGTGCCGGCCTGCACCCAGCCGTCCCCCCCCCCTGCTGCGGGCCGTCCCACCGGTTGGCCTGCCCCTCTGGCCGAGGCCCCGTCAGGCCAGTGCAGGGAGGAGGGAGGGGCCCGGCCACTTCCCTCAGCAGCGGGTCCAGGTGCTCCGGGCCCTGGCTCTCCGGGTCGGCAGTGAAAGCCCCCTGACGCCGCCCCGCCAGCCCCTCCAGGGACCTCAGGCTGCGCTGCAGAAGCTCTGGGACAGGTCCCTCCCCCCGCCCCCCCCGCCCCCGCTGGTCTGCCGTGGCCAGCAGCTCCTCCCAGGAGGCCCAGAACCCCCGGGTCTGGGTGACACGTGCCCGAAGGCCCGGTCCCGGCCTGAACACCCCCGGCTGCTGGCGGGGCTCTGGGGCGGAGTGAGGTGGCGTGGGCCCCTGGCTGCACCCGGGCAGCTTTCTGGCCGCTGTGCTGGCCCGTCTGCGCTGGGCCCTCGCCGCCGGGTGTCAAGAGCGGACGACTCGAGGTCGGCCATCCCGGGGGGTGGACGTGTCCCTCGTGCTGGGAGGGAGGGTGCGGGGCTCGCCCTGGCTTCGCAAACGCACATGCCCCGTCCGGCCTCCTTCTCCGGCTGTGGACGGCGCCGCCTCGGCCGGCCGCGCATTCAGGATGGACGGCGGGGAGGCGGTCACTCTGGGCCCGTCCCCGCTGGGCCCCCCACCCCCACAATGATGGAGTGAGTTCCTAACTGGTGTGCGCTTAGCGCTGAGGCCGGGCCAGACGCCCAGCCAGCCCTGCCCGCGGGTGTCCCCCGTCCCAGACGAGGGGGCGGAGTCACGGGGAGGCCGGGTGAGCTCCCGGTGGGACAGTTTGGAGGGTGGCGGCGGCGGCTTCGAGCCCAGGCCTCGGGATTCCGCAGCGGGCGCACGTGACACCCGCCCGCCCGCCCCTGCGTCTGCCGGAGGGAGGGAGGGAGGCATTCCAGCCGGCCTGTCCCCGAGGCCGCGGCCGGCCCGCACTGGAGCCCGGCGGCAGTGGCGGCGCTTCCTCTTCAGTCCGGCTCCGGTTGAGCAACTCGCTTTCGTTTTTTTCGCCGCGTCCCGGCGGCCGGCACTCTGACAGCGGCGCCCGGCCCGGCGGCTCCGGGAAGCTGGCGCCCCCCTCGCGCGCCCGGGCCCGGCCCAGACCCCGCGGATGGCAGCTGCCAAAGGGCCTTCTGTGCTTCGCACCCACACGCCAGAGAGCCCAGGGGCAGGCGGGCGGCAGGGCTCGGGGACCCGGTGCTGCCCTTCCCCAGGTGAGCAGGGGCGCGGGGTGGCCCTGCAGAGGCCGTCCCGGGGAGGCAGGGCGTCTGGGAGGCCGCGGCCAGAACTCGCGGGCTGTGGCCGAGCCCCGGCAGGCACGGCCGCTGAGCCCCACCCATCAGTGAGCAGCACCCCCATTGCGGGCAGGCGGGAGCCGGCCGGGGTGACATCCCCGGGGGTGCCTGACGCTGAAGCTCCCGTCCCTGGACGGCCCTCACCCACGGGTCCCACACCTCACAGCCTGGCCTCTCGTCCTCCTGGGAGAGGGCAGGTCCGTGGGGGCCGCTCAGGTGTCTTCTGTCACCTGAGGAGGAGCGCCAACTAGGGACTCGTCACGGAAATGTCTGACCTGGGCATCGGCGGTCGGCAGCCCCTCCTCCGTCCTGCAGGCCCGAGGTCCGTGCGGACACGGCTGCAGCGGCTGAGGGCCGACGGGGCCGAGCAGGGGTGTCCTCTGGGGACGCAGCGCGGGAACGGGAGGCCGCCCGCCCATCCAGTGCTCTCCTTCCTGTGCGCGAGGGACACCGAGGTTCAGTCCCGGCAGGGCGCGCACTGGCTTTGGGGGTCCGGTTCCAGGGTGTGTGTGGGAGGCAGCCGGCCGATGGTGCGCGCGCTCTCTCTCTCTCTCCCCCCCGCCCCCTTGCTCTCTCTCTCTCTGAACCTCAGTGAACACATCCTCGGGTGAGGGGCGTGATACAAGCAGAGGCCAGAGCCGCGGGGCACGCAGGTGGGCCGGGCACCAGGGTCCCAGTGCCGGGAGGTGCTGTCTGAGCCCAGAGGTGGGGCGTTGGGAGGTGTAGGCCAGGTGAGGCCCCCACACAGGTGGGTGGGAGCCCGCGGGACTGCCCGGCGCGTGCAGAGGCCGTGGACGCGGGGCCTACAGCAGTGGACGCGGGGACACGGCTGCAGCGTGCGCCCTGGACTCCCTCCCGTCTGCCTGCAGGCTGCACCCCCAGGCGAGGCGTGTGGTTGCACGTGTGTGCGTGTGTGTGCACGTCTGCAGGATGAGGTGGCCGCCCTGCCCTTGGCGCATGACACCGCGTGACCCCCCCCCCCCGCCGTCAGGCACTTCCTCCGGCGGCCACCATCCCTGGCGCCCAGCTCTCGGTCCCCGGAGGCCCCGTGAGAGGAGGTCCTGGAGGCCTTTGCCCCCTGCGGGCCCTGCTGTGACCCCCGGTGACCCTGCCGAGGCGCCACCTGCTGGCCTCTGCGGGGGTGACGGCCGCAGGGTCCCCCGCCCTGGTGACGCAGGGGCTGGGGTCCCTGCTGAGGGGCGCCGGGTGACCGGCGTGGGCCGGCAGACCGAGGAGCCTCCAGGCCGTCTGTGCAAAGGGAGCCCGTTTCCCCGTGCGGCCGGCCTCCCGCCCGCGGCCGACGCCCCGCAAACTGCTCCCGGCTCCTGCCCGCTCCCAGGAGTGGAGTGGGGTGGCATGCACACCTCAGACCACCGTCCTCCACTGGCCGGTGGCCGCAGGCGGGCTCACGTCCATGGCCGCAGAGCCGCTGTTGTGTCCGCTCCCGACTCGGCGCCGACCCCTGGTCGAGGCAGCAGCGAGTGCCGGGCACTCGGGCGCATCCTGGGCACCTGGGCATCGGGGCAGCTGGCCGACTGCTCCGACCTGGGGACAGGTGGACCCCGGGCCAGTGCGCCTTCCCAGCGCGGGTCCCACGGGCGTCATCCTTTCAGGAGGGCGCCCCCCCCCCAGCCGCCCGGCGAGCAGTTAGCCGTGTGTGTTCTGGACACGGCAGGCGCTGGGTGAGCTCCGGGTTCGAGGCCGCTGCCGCTGGGCACGGAGGTCCCCAAGCACGGTCCCAGCTGATTGGGGTCAGCCGGCAGGACGCGGTCCCCAGGCAGGGACGGGAGGGTCTGTGGGGAGGGGCAGGCCAGCGGCGAGGGAGGCAGGGCAGTGGGTGGGGCCCGGGGACCCCACTCCGAGACCCCACACAGACAGGGACCCCAGCGGGCCTGGCAGGCTCTCGTTCCAAATGCCCAGGGTCCCCCCCCGGAGGCTCCCTCGCTGCCTGCCCCCTGGGACTGCAGCCGCAGTCAGTGACAGGGAGGCACCCCCCCCAGGACTGGGGCTGGGGGGCATCGCCTAGACGCCCCCCTGGGAGCCGGGACTCCCCGGGAGCCGACCCTGCAGGCCGGGCCCGTCCCCCCCACCCCCCCGCTGCGGGGGTCAGCCGTGCTCCCGGTGGACGGGGAGAACATGCACCCAGGGGAAACCTGCCACAGAACATTCCGGAGCAACAGCTGCCCGTGAGCCCTCGGCCTGTGCGGCCATCCCGGTGTGCATGCGTGTGCCAGGGAGGGCGTGTGCCAGGGAGGGCGTGTGCCAGGGAGGGCGTGTGCGCGTCTCGGCCCTCCCGGCGCACCCACATTTCGTCCCCGCGGGTGCCGGTCGGTCACCAGGGCTCCCGTGGGACACGCCCACCGACGGCCCCCGGGCGTCCAGCCCCGTCTGGGAAGGGGCTCTGTCCACACCACCCCGCAGCCCCCACTGCCTGGCTGTCCACGGAGCAGGACCCGGCGGGGGTGGGGCTGGGACTGCTCCCCGGAAGTCAGGAGAGACGGGACCCTCCGGCCAGAGGGGTGTCGGGGAGCTGTGGGTCGCCCCGCTGCTGCCGTGCGCACCAGTGCCCTGCATCCCCGTGAGCCCCGGTGCCCCGTGGGGACAGTTCCGATGCGCAGGCTGCTGGAGCCTCTCCTGGGACAGTGTGGTCGGTGTGGCCCCGGTGTGTCTCGCCCACGTGCACACTCGGCCACGTGCACACTCGCACGCCCACCCAGGGAAGGGTGGTGGGACTAGAAGCGTCCTCCTGTGGGACAGGTGTCGGTGAGGGCAGGGACGGAACGCTTCCAGTGTCCGAACTGGTTCTTTCCCGTCCATGCCGGTCGCCCACGCTGACCGAGCCGGTGCCTGGACTCTCGACGCCGCTCCCAGGGCCGAGCTGTCCGGCGGACAGACCGCACGTCCTGGCCGGCGGCGCCATGGGCCGGCGGCTGGCAGTGCCCTGGGCCGCCCGTCCAGGAGTGAACGGGGGAGCAGCCGCCAGCCGCCCCAGCGGGGGGCATGCGGGTGTGGGCCGCCGGGGCAGGAGACGCCAGTGTGACCTGTGCTTTGTCGTCCGCAGGCGCCGGGGGGTGCCTCGCCGTCCGCTGCTCCCTGCTGCGACAGGCCGTCCAGGTGAGTGTCCGCCGCTGCCCTCGCTCGGCCGGGGGGGCGGGGAGGCCGGGAGGCCGGGAGGCCGGGGGCCTGGGGCCGGTCTGCTCTGCAGTGGCCGTCACTCCTGCTGTGGTTTCTGAAGCGTATGTCCAGAGGCGGTGCACACGTGTTACCTTGGCGTGTCCGTGCGGCCTCCCAGCTTTGGGAACCCAGGTCCTCTGGATGGGATGGTCTTTATAAATGGTTGTGGGGGGGTGCTGGGCGGCCGTGGTTTTGAGGGCGCCCCCGGCGTGGCTCCGGCAGGGCAGCAGGCTCCCTCGGAGCCGGCGCGTGGACGGCCCCTCGGGGGCCGCGGCCGGAGGAGGGGGCACGGTATCCACCGTCCACCGGTGCTCAGAGACACTGGGCTCGGAACTGACAAGCGGCCCCGCCCTCCTGCACTGCGTCTGGTGCCTGAGGTCAGAGGGGCTGGAGCCCGGTGACGGTCTGCTTCCTGATCTGAGCAAACCAACTTCGAGGAGTGAGTTTACGGCGTTGGGTTACCGGCGGCACCGCCCCTCCCGGGTGAGATGCTGGTGTCCTGGCCACCTCTCCGGTGGGTCTTCATCTCCTGGAAACGAACACGGGAGTGTTTGTGGATGAAGTGGAAGACCACCTGGGATTTCTCCGAAGCTGTGGCGTGCCGGCCATAGCAGGGGTGGGGGGATGGGCCGAGTGTCAGTTCCTAGGTCAGAGAGGGTGGGTACCTGGCGGTTGTCGAGTTTTTCCGACACCAGGCGTGACGCAGGTGACAAGGGCAGTAAACAAGTCGGCAGCAGCCACGGCCCCCCGGAGCTGGTGGCAACGGTCGTGAGGGCCCCAAACCGCCCCCCAGTCCTCCCATTCCCCGTGTCCCGCACCCCGATGCCCCGCACCCCTTGAGGTGCGCGGTTCCACTGCCGGCTGTCTCTCGCCTGGGGGCGACCTCGCCGCCTGTCCCCTGGGCTCTTCCCCTTCCACCCTGGACGCCACCCGCGGGCCCGGCCCCGGCCCGTGGTCCCCCTGCACAGTCCCCGCTGGAGGTGCCTGGTGCCCTGCCCTGCCCGCTCCCCCACACCCCTCCTCACCCCTGTGCCCTCCTCCGGTGACACCCGTCCCAGCCCTTCCCACCGGGAATGAATTCCTTCCCGGCCTCCCTCCGCGGGGGCAGCTGGCCTCCTCCCTGCCCTGAGGCCCTCCCCTCTCCACACCTGCCTCCCGCAGGGGCGAGGCCTGTGCCCCGCCTGGCGCGCTGGTTCTCAGCCGCCTGGGGCCCCACAGGGAGGGACCCCACAGGGAGGGCCCACGTGTCCCGCACGGCAGGGACCTCCTGTCCGTCCGCTGCCAGGAGCCCGTGGTCCCAGCCACGAGGGTGAGGGACAGCGGGACAGGGCGTCCGCGAGGAGACCACCCTCCACAGGCAGACTCGACTCGGGGGGGCCCCAGCACCCGGGCTCGGGGTCCGCGTGGGCCCGGGGGCCGCGCCCCTCCACGCGGTCCTCTGCTGCCCGGCCCGAAGCCGACCGGCCCTGTCTCCCAGGCCGGCGGCGCTGAGCCCCGCCATGGAGGACGGCCCCGCGCTGGACCTCACCTACGTCACCGAGCGCATCATCGCCGTGTCCTTCCCCGCGGGCGGCTCCGAGGAGGCCTACCTGCACGGCCTGCAGGAGGTGACGCGCATGCTGCGGTCCAAGCACGGGGACAACTACCTGGTGAGCGGGCGGGGCGGAGCTCGGGGACGGCGTGGGGACACAGCTCGGGGACAGTGAGCGTGGGGACGGCGAGGGGACGGTGTGAGGACGGCGTGGGGACACAGCTCAGGGACAGTGAGCGTGGGGACGGCGAGGGGACGGTGTGGGGACGGTGTGGGGACACAGAGCGGGGACAGTGAGCGTGGGGACGGCGAGGGGACGGTGAGGGGACGGTGTGGGGACACAGCTCGGGGACAGTGAGCGTGGGGACGGCAAGGGGACGGTGTGGGGACAGTGTGGGGACACAGAGCGGGGACACCGCGCGTGGGTGCAGCCGGAAGTTTGCCGAGACCTGGATGTGCCCAGAGTCCTGGGGACTCGCGGGCTGCCGTGTGGGTGCAGCGCGTCCCCGAGGGTCCCAGGGACCAGATCCTGGAGCTCCGGGGCCTGGGCAGAGGCACGGTGACCTCTGTCTTGCTGCCCCACCCCCGGTGCTGTAGAGGGCCCTGGTCTTCCCCCGGCAGGGACGGCCGGCTCCCTCCGGAAGTGCCGGCGGAGGACCGGGTGGGCGTTCCACGGGCGGGCCACGGCACCGTGACCTGCATCTCCAGCAGGTCCTCAGCGCCTGCTCCCCGTGCTCCCTGGCGCCACCAGGTGGAGGGGCCCCGCGGCCCCGCGGGGTGGCTGCCGCGCGAAACCCCACCCCCACCCCCACCCCCGACCCGCCGCAGGCCTCCTTATCTGCGGGCGGGCGGCTAATCTTCGCCGACAAGGCCTCATTGTCATCCTTATCGGCGCCTCCGGTGACTAAGCCGGCTGCACGAGGCGACGCCCGCTGACTCACGGCAGCTGTCTGCGTGGCCTGAGGCGGCTCCCCGCCCCCGTTCCAGGAGGGACAGCGTGGGGACGCGCCCCCCCCATCACTGCAGCCGTTCTCTGGGTCTTGGGGGCGTCCCCCTTTCTCTGGGAGCTGGGGGACCACTGGGAGTCCCCTCCGCCTGAGGAGCTGGGGGCCCGAGCAGCAGGGCTGCCCTCTGGAGCCCCCCCTTTCCTCTGGATGGGGCCTCGCTGGGGTCGCAGACACAGGGCGGGGGTCCCTGCCGTTATGGGCACAAGGACCTTTTTTTAAAAAATCTCCAGTGACGTGTGTGTCCCGTGACGCCCTGAGCGGAGGGCCCGGGCCGGTCCTGTCTCCTGCGCACACCCACCCGCATGGCGTCCTCTGCCCACGGGCCGTGGGCCCGGGACACCTCGCCCAGCGGACGTTTTTGTCTTTGGGTCCGTGACAGCGGCACACAGTCCAGCCCTCTGTCGTCCACCTGGAGGGGGCAACTGCGCGTGGAAGGCCGTTTGCCCTCCGTCCCCAGGGCAGCGGCTTGTCTGACAGCTTCTCGCCCCCACCCCCCGCAGGTGCTGAACCTGTCGGAGAAGAGGTACGACCTCGCGAAGCTGAACCCCAAGGTAGGCCCATGGCCCTCCACGCCCCGGGTCTGGGGGTGTCACAGGGAAGCTGGTCCCGCAGGCGCTGACGTGCCCTGAGGAACTGTTCATGTCCCTGGTTCCTTTTTAAACCGGATCTTTTTTAGTTGAAAATCACTGGAGAGACATAGGAACCTGCGGAAATAGTGCAGAGAGATCCCCTGGGCCTCTGGGCCCGTCCCCCCCCACTCCAGTGTGACGCCCTGCGCAGTGAGAGTGAGGCGCCCAGGCCGGCGGCCGGTGGGAGTGCGGCCCCCGGGCGCTCTCACCCCCCTGGGCGCACACACACCCGTGGGGCGCTGCCCCCCGCCCGGGGCCCCCTCCTGACGCCGCTGACGGTGCCTGCGGCCCACGGCTGTCAGGACGGACAGGCAGCGGCCCGGCGAGCGGCCCGGTTGCTGGCGGACAAAGGCAGGACCGGGGTGCACGGCACCGGTGTCTCGGCTCTGACCGAGCCGGAGGCCTGGGGGGTCATCGCCACTGCGTGCTGTGCGGGTAGTGTGGCTTCTGCTTCCCGGCCATTCATTTTCTGGAACCTTCCATCATTTGACGCTATTTCCAGTGCTTTTGTAGTAAGACAGAGCTCTGTCTCCCTGCCCGCCCCCGCCCCGAACGAGAGGAAAGGGGAAATGAGTCAGGACCGGCTGGTGCTGGACACCCACCGGCCTTCCTCCTGTGGACGGGGCCGGGGTAGGGGCGCCCGTGTCCCCAGCGGGGGGCCCTGCGGGGTTATCTGTGTCTGGGTCCCGGGGAGAAAGGTCGCTGTGGCGTCCCAGACAGGGTCTGAGGGGGCAGACCCGGGCTTCGGGCCTCACCCGCCCCCCGAGTCCCAGCCCGGCGGCCCCTGGGAGCCCTTCCCGGAACCCGCAGCCAGCTCCGGGCGGCAGATAAGACTGGGGACGGAGGTCTCCGGGGACGGAGGTCTCCTGGGGCGACCGAGTCCTTCTGGTCCCTTCCTGGCCCACGCTGCCGGGTCTGCGCCCTCCAGCGACACGACACGTGTCAGGGAGGCAGCCCCCCTGGGCCCCGCCCCCCGGGCCCGGGGTGGGCACTGAGGAGGCCGTGTCCCCGCAGATCCTGGACGTGGGCTGGCCCGAGCTGCACGCGCCGCCGCTGGACAAGGTGTGCACCATCTGCAAGGCCCAGGAGTCCTGGCTGAACAGTGACCCGCAGCACGTGGTGGTCATCCACTGCAGGGTGAGCCCCGGCCCCGGGGCCCCGCGGGTGCTCCCCTGGTGGCCTCCACAGCCGCTCCCCCGGGGGTCTGCAGGCGGGGGTCTGCAGGCGCTGCCAGCCCCCCTCCCGAGCCCACTCTTTCTGTGCTCCCGCCCCCGAGCGAGCGCCGTCCCTACGCAGCCCCCTCTGCCAAGGGCGTTGAGGGGACCGGGCTGCTCTTCTGTCTCCGCAGGGCGGGAAGGGGCGCATCGGAGTCGTCCTCTCCTCCTACATGCACTTCACCAACGTCTCCGCCAGGTAGGGGCGGCGTCTGCGCTCTGGGGGGCGGGGGGGGGGGCGGGCGCAGGAGTCCCGGGAACCCAGCCCCGGCGGCGGGGGCCGAGCCGCGGGAGACAGACACCGCCGGGGCCGCACGCGGAGGCCTTGGGGGTGAGTGAGGGAGAGCCGCCCAGTGGGGCCTGCTGGGCTGCGCCTCTGCCCAGAGCGAGGTCGGTGCGGTCTCCGTCTCCGTGGAAACCGGGCCCCTACGAAGAGAAACGGGTCCGTCTTGGGGGTGCACGCGTCCGGGGCACCAGGAAGCACTTGGCATCCTGGGCCCTTGTCCCTCGGGCCCTGGAGGCAGCGGCAGGCGCCTCTGCCTCCCGTTCGGCTCCCACTCGGGGGGGTGGGGGGTGGGGGGAGATGCGGGGGCGGGGAGCCTGAGGCTGGGAGGCCCGGCGTCCTCTGCGGCCTCGGCGTGTGTCTGTGGGGGGGGGGCTGGGTTCCGAGGGGAGACGCCGAAGCGGGTCCTGCGGGCGTGGCGGACGCGGGGCTCCTCCCAGGCGCCCCCCCCGCCCCCCCCAGCGGCGTCCCAGGATTCGTGACGCCCCCGCTCTCTGCCGCTCGCGCCCCCCAGCGCCGACCAGGCCCTGGACAGGTTCGCGATGAAGAAGTACTACGACGACAAAGTCTCCGCCCTCATGCAGCCGTCCCAGAAACGGTAGGTAGGGCGTCCCCGGCCGGGCGCGGGGCGGGCGAGGTGTCACGTGCGCAAACGCGCGCACGAGCGGCACCGGAGGGCGGGTCCCAGGGGGCGGCGGTGACCCCGCCCCCGGCGGGCGGAGGGCGGCCCCTCGTGGGGACGGCGGACGCCGTGCCGCCGGGCTGGGTGCCTCTGGTCGGGAGAGACGCCCCTCCCGGGACGGTGGCGGCTCGGGGCTCGGCTGAAATCGGCCTCCGCGGCCGGTAGCCCGCAGGTCCCGGCGGCAGGATACGCTTTCGGTTTACGCTGTGAAAACGTGACCCAGAAACGTCCACGGGCTGGCCGAGCCCAGGGTGCCCAGAGAGCCAGGGGCGCCTCGCGGGGGTGGCCACGGCCGACCACTGGAGCAGGTGGCTGCAGCCCACGGGGCGCACACGCCGGGCCGCGCCCCCAACACGCTGGCCAGGCCGAGGCGACCAGGGCAGAGACAGCCCTGGGCCCCCAGTGTCCTCGACCCCCTTCCCTTCGCCCAGAACCCCGGAGCTGGCAGCCTTGGAGCCGGCAGTGCGTGTCAGTAGGGGTCCAGAGGCCGTGACCGGGTCACGCGGCCACCCCCGGTGTGCACACAGCGGGGCCGAGGGGGCGTTGGAGCCCTCTGGGGGCCGGGACCCCAGCTGTGGCCGGCCACCTGCCCCCCGCCCCGGGTTTCCGTCCGCCTGGCGACTTCGGGGAGCTTCTCCTGGTTGCGCCGCGAGAGCGGAGAGGCAGCTGCCCCCAGGACGGTGCAGACGCTGCAGCCGGGACCCGAGGGAGGCCCATGCGGTTCCCTGGCCTTTCTCTACGGGGATGGGCTGGGAACGGGGTTTTTGAACTTGACTCTCGGTGTCCACTAGGAACGGTCCCCTCTCCGGTTAGTCTGTGCGCAAACCCAGCAGCCCGGACGACGGGCCCCAGTGTGCGAATTGCAGGCGCAAACCACAGACTTCTCTTGTTTTTGACACGAGTGAGGCTCTGCCCGCTGGTGGCTGGAGGTGGGGCACCACGTGCCCTCGACTGGGGGAGCGGCCTGGGCCCCGTCCTGCCTCTGCTGGGCTCCGCGCCGGCACGGGAGACCCGGTGCCGGACGCGCACCGGACAGCGGGCACCGCGGGGGCCCCCTGTGTGCACGGCCGGGCTCGCCGGGAGGAGGGGTGGCCCGGGCCAGGCAGGGTGGTGGGGCCGTGTGGTGGGGCCACACGCCGTCCAAGGTGCCCCCTCCCAGGAAAAATGTCCCCCTGGCGGCCACGTGCGCAGGCAGAGTGTGCGGCCGGCGTGGACGCGGGGGGCGGCATGTGCCCTGGCGCTGGCCCGCCCCCCGGCCCGCCGCAGCTCAGCCGGCTGCGCCCGCAGGTACGTGCAGTTCCTGAGCGGGCTGCTGGCGGGCACGGTGAAGATGAACGCCTCGCCGCTCTTCCTGCACTTCGTCGTGCTGCACGGCACCCCCAGCTTCGACGCTGGCGGAGGTGAGCGCCCCGCACGGCCATTGGGGGGCCGTCCCCGCCCCGGACTGGACAGAGCGTCTGCATGGGGCGGGCTGCTGGCTGGTCGGGGGCAGGACAGTGGGGCACCTCGGGGTCCCGCCTCACACCCCCCTCCCCGGCCCTCGCAGCGTGCCGGCCCTTCCTGAAGCTGTACCAGGCCATGCAGCCCGTGCACACGTCCGGGATCTAGTGAGTGTGCCCGCCGCCTCGGGGGCTGGGGAGGGGGAGGCAGCGGAGCGGCCTGGGCCGGCTCTCTGCGGGCGGGGCCAGGGGTACAGCGGGGAGCCCTGGGCCGGCACCCTGTGGGTGGCCGGGGGTCTGCGTCCCAACCCAGCGTTGCTGCCCTCGCGCTGCCCGGCTGTCGTCACGGCGTCCCCGAGGGGCGTGGTCTGTGGGCCTGGGGGCGGAGGGAGCCACGGGCCGTCGGAAAGAAGCACGGCCAGCCCCGCGACAGGGCCCTTCGCGCAGGCCCTTTGCTCCCTCGAGTTCCCGAGAGAGACGCGCATTCCCAGCACTTGTGTGAACTTCTGGGCGTTTCCGGCGTGGGGCCGCGAAGCGTTTTGTGGACGACGACGGAAAGGGAACAGGAGTGAAAAACGCCCCACACGGTGTCACCATCACTCAGCACGAGCCTCTGTCTCGGCTCTGGGCTCACGACGTGTCCGTCCGGGGTGATGGCCTTCCACCCCCCCCGCCCCCGCTGACCACAGAGCCCTCGGGCGCGGGGCCCCGGGGTGGCCGGCGTGGTCAGCGCCCGGCCGGCCCGGCAACTTTCACTCTGTCCAACTCACCCCAGGGGCAGTCTTGGGGCCGGGCCCCGGGCCCCGCGGGGTGTCTGTGTGACGGCCCCGGGCCCGCGTTCCCAGCTCCCGCTCGGGGGGCTTTCCTGGGGCCATGTTCCTCCCTGGACCCTGGGGGCCACAATGACGCATGTCCTGGTCTGTCCCAAAGCAACATCGGCCCGGACAGCCCGAGTCGCGTCTGCATCGCCATCGAGCCAGCCCAGCTGCTGAAGGGGGACATCATGGTGAGTGCCCCCTCCCCCGCCCTGGCGACTGGCGGCACGGCCAGGCCCGCGCCAGCACCACACGGCACGGTGTGCTCACGGCCGCTGGGCCCCGCACAGACCCGACTCGCGGGAGCGCAGGCTCCAGCCGCCGGGGAGCTGCAGGTGGAGGTCTGTGGGGCAAGGGCAGCTGGCGTGCCTGCCCCTCCCCTGGGCGGGGGGAGCTGCAGTGTCCTTGGGGGGGGAGGGCAGTCCCAGCGAGTCCGAGGAGGACAGGACTCGGGGAGGGGGGCGACCCGGGATCCAGGGCCGCGGTTCCTCCTGGAAATGACCCCGGGGCCCCACCGGGAGGAAATGCCCGGAGTGTCCTCAGATGTTGGCAGAGGTTCCCAGACAGTGGTGGGGCCCCCCCGCCCCCCTGCGAGGGGTTGGCCTGGTCTGCCGAGCTTCTGATGGGCAGGACGCTGCCGGTGGCCGTGACCTGCCGGGCATGCGGGCGCTGCCGCCCCGGGTTTGGCGGGGAACCTGGCGCCGCACTGCGAGCTGGAGGGCGCGGCGCCGGGGAGGCGGCCGGTGCGGGAGGCGTCTCGGGGCCTGCTCTGTGCGAAGGTCCGGACGCCCGGCCTCCCGTTTGTCCTCAAGGACCTGGCCATGGCTCTGCCTCGGCCCCCTCTGTGCCGGGTTGGCCGGCGCCGGGCTCAGGGTGGGCCTCGGCCCCGGGAATGCCGGGTGTCCTTGGTCCCGGGCCTCCCCAACGGCCTCCTGTCCTCTCTGGCCTCCCCCGAGTGGCTTTGCTAAGGGTCTGCCTCGTGCACAGGCACCCCTGCTGCACCCCTGATGGGAGTTCTGCGGGCGGGGCCCCAGGAGGTGCGTCTGCGGCCACCGTGACCGGCGTGGAAAGTTACTGGGGGCGGGGCTGTGCCCGAGGTCCTCCAGCTCGGGGCCCGTGGAGGCGCCGGGGGCTGCTGGGGAGGCAGGGTGGCAGCAGCCCTCGCACCCAGGTCCGAGCTCTGCTCCCCCCACGCCCCCTCCCCTGCGCGCGGGACCCTCCGCCCGGGCGAGCTCACGGGAAGGTCGGCCTGCCGTCCGCCCTGGGGACGGGCGGGGCCTCAGGTGCTCCGTAAACACGCCGGGTTATGTAACCCGGGGAGGAATGTGCCGGGCAGGCCGGGCGCAGCCTGGCGGGCGTCCAGAGCCCGCTCGCCCAGTGAACACGCCCGGCCTGCGTGCCTGGTCCTGCCGCCCCCGCTGCGGCCGCTGCGGCCTGTGCTCCGGGCCGAGGGGCTCCCTGACCGGACCCCGGGCGGAGCGCCGCCCCCCCCCGGGAGTCCGGGCGGACAAATAGGGCCTCTGTGCGTGGTTCCCCGCGAGGCCCTTGTGCGCCCCCGGGGGGAGCCAGCGGCGGGCCCCTCCCTCTGGCTCTGACCTTTGCTCCCAGGCAGGTGGCTGCAGGGCCCTGGCCACTCCCGCCCGGCCCTGCGCTGCTCCGCGCCTCCGTGTGTGTGTGTGTGTGTCCACCCCCCCCCCCCCGTGCTGCCCCCGGTCTCCCGGACCCGCCTGGGCCTCAGCCCCGCCTGCGGCGGCAGCAGCCCTGGGCGCTGTGGGGCAGGCGGCCCGGGGCTCATCCCCAAACCTCTGTCCCCACCCCACCCCCCGGCCTGAGTGCTCTTCGGTGGCTGACGGAGGTTTGGAGGAAACATTCCTCTGGGCAGCCTCCGTCAACACGGGATCAGGGTCGCCCGAGGCGGGACTCCGTCACGTGGGACTGTGGCCGCTGTGTGTGCGTGTGTGTTCACCTAGGGGACACCGAGGTGCAGGGGGCACTCGGGCCGCGGTCCCCGAGGGCACAGGGTTTACCCTGGGGCGCAGGCAGGCGTGCTCGTTGGGGGGGTGAGGCCGACATGGTGGGCGTGGGTGCAGGCTGGACACGGGTCGTGAGGGGCTCCTCCGGGAGCAGCCGCCGGGCGGGGGGCTGGTGACAGGCCAGGGGCCCGGGCGTGGGGCCCCCGGGGACTCCTCCTCGTGGGGAGACCCAGCAGCAGGAGGGACTTGGTGGGAAAGGGTTGCGGTGCAACCACCTTCGGTCCCGGCGCCCCAGGCCCCTCTCGTGGGCTCCCCGGGGCTGCGCCCCCTCGGCCTGTCATTTTAAAGCCTTCGTTCTCCTCAGTGTTTGAGGGCCTGTGAGAGCCGCGTGGCCGCAGCCTCACCTCCTGCCCCTGTGGTCGCCCCCGGGGCCCCACGTCCCAGACACTGGTGGGGAGCGGCAGGCGTGGAGGCGGGACCCTTAGTCCCGTGCACGTGCGGGCGGGAGGATCTGTGTGGGGGGTCTCCTCCGAGGCGTGGGCTAGGGGCCTCGCTGGACAGCCGGCAGGGCCCGTGGGGCGAGAGGCGCCCCGAGGGCGAGGGGGCGAGCGAGTGGGAGCGGCCGCACTGCCACCGCAGCCCTGGTCTGTGGCTGCAGACGGACGCCCTGGCCCGGGGCCCCGGCCGGCCCAGGTCTGGGTCCCGTGGTGACAGCTCAGCACGGTTGTCACTGCAGGGCGCCCCCGTCCCTCCGTCCAGGTCCTGGCCAGTGGCCCAGAGGTAGGCCTCCGGGTCCGCCCTCCCTTGCGGGCGACAGCTCCTCTGGGTGGCGGCTCAGAAGCTCCCCGCCAGCCTCCCCGGGCCACTGGGCCGCTGATGCCGGCACTGCCAGGGACCTCTGTGACCCCACTGGGTCATAAGCCCGGCTTCCTCCAGGGCGAGTCTTTTGGGAAGGTCACTGCTTCTGAAAGCCCCCGGCCCCACCTCCTGTTCCCCACCAGAGAGGCACCCCCCCACGCTCTGCTTGCAGGGACAGGGACCACTGGGGACCCCAGAAGGGGCCTGAGTCCAACCGCATCCCTGGTGATTCTGAGGCTGGTCTCTCACTACCACCCCAGGGCGTGCACCCCAGGGTGTGCATGCAGCCCGGCCGGCCTCCCCGTCCCTCTGCCCCACCTGCACCCACCTCTCAGCTGTCACCCTCTCTCTCTGTGTCTCTGTGTCTCGGCGTCTCCCTCCCCTGCCTGTCCCTAAATCGTAGCACACGCAAATGCACACAGCACGATACAGGCGGTCACGGCCACCCGCTCCTCCGTGGGAACCGGAAAGGCCCTGGGTCCCTGGGTCGGAACGGGGGGCGAAAGGCCGTCCTCACATGCAGTCCGCCGTTCAGGTTTAGCGAAGAGCCGTAGGGTTCCCTTGGGCGGTTGTGCCCCCAGGAGGCCCCCTTCCGGGGGTCTGCAGCGTTGGCGTGGCCTGTCGGGGGGCTGCGGACCGTGACGTGGGGCGCCGGGGTTCCGCGGGGACAGCCTGGGGCGGGGGGAGGACCAGCAGCGAGGGGCACCGCCGTCCCGGCCGCCCCTGCTGCGTCCGAGAGCCGCCGCCCTGTGGGCCCCCCTGGGAGTCACCCCCCCCCGGGGAGGGGCCGTCCCCGCAGCCGTCACGCCTGTCTCCGCCGCAGGTGAAGTGCTACCACAAGAAGTACCGCGCCGCCACCCGCGATGCCGTGTTCCGGCTGCAGTTCCACACGGGGGCCGTGCAGGGCCCCCGCCTGGTGTTCGGGAAGGAGGACCTGGACGGCGCCTGCAGCGGTGAGAGCCCCCCCGCCACCCCGTGACTCCCCGTGCCCCCCGCCCCCGGGAAGGCTGCCAGTCGACCCCGCAAGACAGCTTGCCAGAGGGACGGCGGACCACCGACCTTCCCCTGGGCGGGGTGGTCCTGGCCCCCGGGGCACCCGCCGTCCGTCCGCCCCCACTGTGCCGGCCCCTCGCCCCTGTGCCGGCCCCTCCCCCCTGTGCCGGCTGACGGGGGGCTTCCGTTGCAGATGGCCGCTTCCCCGCCGACGGGAAGGTGGAGCTGGTGTTCTCGGCCACGCCCGAGCGGATGCCAGGTGGGTCGGGGCGGACGCTGGCGGCGGGGGGAGGGGGAGGGTGCGTCGGGGGCTCCGTCCCCTCCCCCACCCTCGCCCACGATCGGAGGTGGTTTGCCACGGGGAGGCGTCAGACGCGGGGGGACGGGGCCGGGCCTCGGTCCCTGGGCCACGTCCCTCCTCCTCCTCGGGGACAAGACGCCGGAGGCTGGCTCTTCCCCCGAACGAACAGCCGGATGAGGCCGGAGAACGCCGGGAGTCCCTTAGTCTGCAAACTGCAGACGTTCGTGTGGGAAGTGGGCTCCCCTCTTTCCTGAGAACGCTGCGAGAGAGGCTCAGCCCTTCGTCGTCGAGGCGCGTGGCTCGTTTGTCTGTGGGAGAACGTTCTAACTCGGCGTTTTTTTCCTAAGACTTTATTTATTTTGAGAGAGATGGGGAGGAAGGAAGGGAGAAAGAGAAGGAGAGAAATGTCAATGTGACCAGTTGCCTCTCATGCGCCCCCCCCCCCCCCGGGGACCTGGCCCACAACCCAGGCGAGTGCCCTGACCGGGAATCGAACCGGCGACCCTTTGGTTCGCAGACCGGCGCTCAGTCCACTGAGCTGCAGCAGCTGGGGCCTGGCTCAGCTCTCCTCGCTGAGTGTGGAGTGAGCTCGGAGTCACGACGGAGGCTCCTGGGCTCCGAGCTGCCGGCTTGGCCGGGCTGACGCCGCGTGTCCCCCCGCCCCCGCCCCGTGCAGGCTGCGAGCACCTGCGCAACGACCGCGGCGTGAGCGTGGACTTCAACACGGCCGACCCCCTGATCCGCTGGGACTCCTACGAGACCCTGGGCGCCGACGGCGAAGGTGCGCGGGGCTGGGGTGCCACGGGGGCGCATCAGTGTCGGCAGCGTGGCCACGGTCCCCAGCTTGGGTCCTGGCACGAGGGCGCAGGGGCACCTGGGCCCCAGGGGTCTGGCCCCAGCAGGCACCCTGCGGGCAGACGCTGCCTTCCTCTGCCCCCTCCACCCTGCTGCGGCCGGCGGGGGGGGCTCTCCGGACGGCCTCCAGCCGTCCTGGGCGGGTCCTGCAGCTGCCCCGGCCCGGCCCCTCACCACTGTCACGCCCCTCCTGGCGGGGACCCCCGCTGGGGACACTGGCTTAGCGTCTGCCGCGTCCTCCGTGGGGACCCTTGCTGTCCCTTCCGGCGGGAGGCAGGCGGCAGGCGGCAGGCCACTCCCTGCGGGCGTGTTCCCGCCCAGACCGGCCCAGCCCTCCTGGCGGAGCCGCCGCCCCGGGAAGCACTGGCATCGGTTAGACATCCGACACTCGGAGCCAGAAGCCGGAGCACAGCGGGCGGGGGGTGCACATGCCAGTGCCCCCCCCCGTCATCGTGCCCACCCCCACCCCAGGCAGATGCACCGCCTTTAGGGTGTCCGAGACCCAGGGCTTCTGGGGGTGGGGGGGCGAGGGCCGGCGGGGCGTGGCCCCGAGTCTGGGGAACCGGGAGGTGGGGCGCGGTGGTGCGGGAAGCACCCCAGGCCGTGCTCCGGACGACAGCCCCGTGGAGGAGCGCGAGGGGCCCGGCAGCAGGGGGAGGAGGCGGGGAGGCCCCACCGGGGCTGTGGGCACGCAGTGGGCGCGGACGCTGTGGCCTGCGGACCGGGTGGGCTGGGCGCCTGGCTGCCGGCCCTGCCCCGAGGGGTCCTGCCTCCGCCTCCCGGGCCTCCGAGACCAGACCCCGGCGAACCTGGCGGCAGCAGGCCCCACCCCTGTGTTTACTCCGCGCGGCCTTTTTGGCAGAGTCCGAGTCCCTGCCCCCAGCCAGCAAGGTCCTCCACCTTCCCTGCTGGGGGGCCGGGGGGCGGGGCCTCGGGGGGCACGCCCAGCCCGGGGTGCTTTCTCCCTGCCCGCACACCTGGGTCCCGGGTCCCGCAGCCCTAGACTGAAGGGGCCATTGGGCGGCGTGGGCAGGAGGTGAGCAGGGGCGTGTCTGTGCGTGTGCATGTCTGTGTGCGTGTTTGCGTGTGTGTGCGCGCACATGTGTGTGCGCGTGTGGCTCCCGCAGACCCAGGAGGAGCTGTGGCAGAGCCGCCGGTCTGTCCGCGCAGAGGACTGGGCTCCCCGCGGGCAGGGGGCGTGCTGGGGAGGGCGGTGGGAGCCCGGTGACCGCAGCCCGGGCCCCGCCGGCGGGAGCAGGGGCCGCAGGCCTGGGGCGGTGGATCTCGGGCCAGCGGCGCCGCTGCCTCCGCCCCGGGGCTGGAATGTGGGAGCGAGGCGTGTCCGAGAGCACCCGCTGCACGGCCGGGTCGGGCGAGGGACGGGCGCCGTGCTGGCCGCAGTCACGGTCGATCGTGTGGTCGGTCTGTCTGTCTGTCTGTCTGGGTGGTCGGCTGGTCCAGGACCCGCCCGGAGCCGGGTCCCACGGTGGGGCGCGCCCCTGCCCGGGGCCGTCTGCCTCCGGTTGGAACGCCTCGTCCCTCCACCCACTTCTTTTCCCAATTGGGCTCCTCCGGGAATGCAGGGCCCGCTCGTTTCCGGAAAACATCAGCCGAGAGCGGGGCTCGGCTCCAAAGGGGGGTTTTCTCGGCGGCCACGGCAGGCAGGTGTGCGGGTGCCAGCGCCCGGAGCCGCCCACCTGCAGCTCGGGGGGGGGGGGCTCTGCGTCCTTCCCACTGGGGCCCCGGCTGCGCCCTGAGGGGACGGGAGGCCGCCGGCAGCCCGGAGGTGGAGGCGTCCCCGGAACGCCTCGGGGAGAGCGGTGGCTTGTCTGTCCAGGGGTGCAGGCTGTGTCCATGCCCTTGGGGACTTAGTGGTTTGTCGCTGTGTTCCCCCGCCCCCCTCCAAATGAAAGAATAAAGCGAAGGTGGAGCAAAGGGTCCCTGTCCTCTAACCCCGGGTCCGTCCGTCACCCGGGGTCCGGCGTTGCCGCTTGAAGGCGAGATCCTCAAAAGCCCGAGTGCAGGCAGCCCGAAGCCCTGGGCCCCCTCTGCCGCGGGAAGTAACCCGACGCAGGTGCAGGGGAGTCTGCCGTCAGCACCCGCGAGGAGGGGCGGGCCCGGTGAGGGCGGGCCCGTGGTGGGCCGTGGCGGGGCCCAGGTGCGAAGGACAGGGGGACTGCGTGGTGCCCGGGGCCGGGGCCGCCCGAGTCAGCACCGTGGCTCGTGGACCGTGAATGAGTCTTTAGAAGTCCATTCCCGTTCCCCGGCCTCTGGGTCCTCGGAGGGACTGGATGCCCCGGGCAGGCCTTGGGGGCCACCCCGGGCCAGGTGACTCCTCCGCAGGTGAGGCGGGCGAGGATCCGGTAGCTCCCCCGGGTCAGCCGCTGTGGCCCAGCCAGGCCGCCGCCCCGGCAGGTTGTGCCGGAAAGCCCAGAAGGAGGGTGAAGACACGCAGCTAAGCCACCCTCGGGGGTCGGCTTTCGCCGGTGCCGCCAGAATCGGCGGGACGTGCGGTGCCCGACCGTGCATCAGGGGCACCGACCGCGTCCCCGTGGACGGTCGGGTTCAGAGGGTGAGGACTGCGGCACGGGCCACGCCGGTGGGGGCAGACGTGGCGTCGGGGGCCGCTCCGGCGTCCAAGCCCCGCCCCGCTGGCATCGGCGCCTCTGGCCCAGAGACGCCGCAGTGACAGCTGGACCCGGGGCCGGCCCCTGCCCTTCCTCTTCCCGTGGGTGACACACTCGGGCGTGAGCGGGGGTGCGTGCGTCTGGTGTCGCTGATTCAGAAGCACCGGCTGCCCGGCCTCGGCCGCGGGGGCGGGGGGAGGGCGGGGGCTGGGGGGACACTGAACCTCGTGCACGGTCCGTTCTCGAGTCCCGGGGGGTTACGCGCCGAGTGAGTGAGCTCGGCCTTCAGGCTGAGCCGGAACCGCCCGCGCGCCCTCACGGCACGCGACCCCCAGCGGCCGGCTCCGAGGGACCCGGTGGGGAGGCCGGGGGTCCCGCCGCTGGTCCCGGGAACTGCTTCTCGCCGCCGTCCGGGGACCCCGGAGGCGTGTTGGCCCCTCGTTACCGTGAGTCGTTGGTGACGAAGTCACATCTGGGCACCCCCCCTGTGACTTACTGACCGACCTCTCCCGCCCCCCCTCCCCCCCCCGCAGTACCACACACCCAGGGCCCTGTCGACGGCAGCCTCTACGCCAAGGTGAGGAAGAAGAGCGTCTCGGACCCCGGCGTCCCCGGCGGGGTCCCGGCCGCCCCCGCCGCCAGCAGCCCCGACCACACCCTGTCGGTCAGCAGCGACTCGGGCCACTCCACCGCGTCCGCGCGGACGGACAGGACCGAGGAGGCCCTGGCCCCGGGGCCCAGCAGGGGCCTGAGCGCCCAGGAGAAGGCCGAGCTGGACCAGCTGCTCAGCGGCTTCGGCCTGGACGACTCTGGGAGCCCCCCGCGGGACATGGCTGAGGCCCCCGGCCAGCGCGGCGGGACGCGCCACGTGGTGCCGGCGCAGGTGCACGTGAACGGGGACGCGGCGCCCAGGGACCGCGAGACGGACATCCTGGACGACGAGGTGCCCGGCCACGCCCTGCGCAGCGCGGGCAGCAGTGTTGGGACCCTGTCCTCCTCTGAGGGGCCCCCGTCGGCCCCCGCCGGCCCCTTCGCCGGCCCCCCGAGCAGCCACAACTCGCTGCTGTCCGAGGGCTTCGGCAGCAGCGCCGGGGAGGACCTGCACGGCGAGCTGGCCCCGGACCTGGGCCTCAGTGCAGGGCCCCCGTACGAGCCCCGGCGGCCGCCGCCCGCGCTCGGGGCGCCCTGCGTGGCCGCGCAGACGCGGGCCTTCGAGCAGAGCGGCTACTCCACGCAGACCTGGGTGCGCCAGCAGCAGATGGTGGCCGCCCACCAGTACGGCCTCGCCCTGGACGGGGAGGCCAGGCTCGTGGGCCGCGGCCCCGGGGACGGCCCCCGCCTGGCACAGGCCCTGCCCAGGCTCCCGGTGGCCCCCGCCCAGGGGGCTGGCAGCAGGGGGCCCGCGCAGAGGGGCACAGGCCCCGGGGCACTTCCGCCCGACACCCAGCGGCCTCCTCCCAGCAACACGCTGAGAGCCGGGTTCCCGGACGTCGGCCTCGCAAACGGCACAGGCCCGGGGCCCGGCCCGGACCCCTCCCCAGGCTCGCCCACCCTGGACATCGACCAGTCCATCGAGCAGCTCAACAGGCTGATCTTGGAGCTGGACCCCACCTTCGAGCCCCTCCCCACCCACCTGAGCTCGCCGGGCGTCCAGGCCAATGGCTCCACGTCCCCGGACGGCGTGGGAGGCGGGCTCCGGGCGGGCGGTCGCCTGCAGGACCGAGGGGAGGACCCCGGCTGGAGCCCCACGCAGCAAGGTGAGCTGGCGTTCCCGGGGGCCCACCTGGCGTGCCCACGTTTCGCAGCGGCACGCTAGAGCAGCGTGTCGGTCCTCCACTGGAGGAGGAGGGAGGTGGACAGCCGGCCCTGGGGGGCAGCCTCATGGGGACAGGAAGGTAGCCCCACAGCCTGGTGCGCCGGGTGTCCCTGAACTGGCCATGCAGGGAGCAGGCGGCGGAGCACAGGGCTGTGCCAGCGGGTGGGGGAGGGTTGGGGGGTGGGGAGACAGCAGGAGGGGAGGGGAGGGGAGGGGAGGGGAGGGGCAGCTTCTGCGGACGGGGCTGACTGGTGGCGCGGCGAGTCCAGGCCGCGTGGGGCAGCTCCAGGACCCAGCACAGCGAGGGTGCAGCCGCCGGGGGCCCCACGTGCGCCCCTGCAGCAGGGGGCTGCGCTGGCTCGGGGAGGCGGGCTGCACCAGCCCTCGCCCCTGGAGTGTGGCGGGTGAGCCCCAGGCCGGGCCTCCCTGCCCAGGTGCTCGTCCTGGGGGGCCCGGGGGCGGGGGCTGTGGTGGATGGGCAGGGACCTCCAGCTGCAGCACAGGCTGTGGCATCCGGCTGCAGGGTGTCGTGGACGTGGGCCCGTGTCCGGGGCAGTCTGTGGCCCTGTGGAGGGGGCCCCGCAGGGCCACACGGCGGTGCCTTGTCTCAGAGGTGGGGGGTTGCCCCTGGGAGGTCGGAGGCACTGCTGAGAGGGTGCTGGCCTCGGGGTGGCTGGGTTCCTGGCACTGGCCGGGGGGACCCTGGCTGGTCTGCACAGAGGCCCCGAGGGACACGTGGGGTGGGGGAAGGGCGGTGGGGGGCCGCGGTGAGACCTCCATGCTGGGGTGGGGGTCAGGGACGGGCCTGGGAGCCGCAGCCCCCGGCTTCGGCCCCGGCGCACGGCCTCTGGGGCCGGGCCCGCTGGTGGGCAGCCCTGGGCCGTCCGTCCTGGGCTGCGAGTGCAGACCCCACAGCCGCTGGAAGGTGACCGGCCCGAGCGGAGCCAGAGTACCCCGGGGCGTCCCGGAGGAACTCCAGCGGCAGCCCCCCGTGTCTCTCCTCGCAGGCCCCTCGGGGGAGGAGCCGCTGCGCAGAAGGTTCCGGAAGCCGAGCCTCGGGCAGTACGACAACAACGCCGCGGGGCAGCCCGCCTCCTCCCGGGGCGGGTGGGGGAAGCCCGCGGGTGCGGAGCCGGCTCCGGGCCTGGTGCCCTTCCTGTCTCCACCCGACGTCAGAGAGGTACGGCCCCCCTGCCCAGAGCCCCGTCCCCCCGGGAGGCAGGTGTGCCGTCCGCCGGGTCTGGGCGACTCCCGGCCACACGGCCGCCTGGGCCTCTGCTCGGGCCTGGAGCGACCTTGGGCTGAGGGGCGGGGCCACAGGCACGTGGGAGGTCAGGGGTTGCGGGCGGGGGGTCAGCAGGAGGTCGGCAGCGGCACAGGTGAACGGAATCCCCAGTGTCTTCAGGGGCCACGGAGGGAAGCAGGACGCGGGGGTCAGCGTGCACACGGTGGGGCCTGCTGGGCGAGGGGCCCCGGGGGTGTCACGGGGCCAGCGTCTGCCAGGGGGCCCAGGGAAGGCTTCCCCCCAGCACTGGAGGCAGACGGGCGGGCAAACCCCCACCCCAGGAGCCCTTGCAAACTCGGGCCTCGCTCACTCTCGGGGGGAGGAGTGGGGACCCCATGCAGACCGGAGAAGAGTCACTATCAGCCCTGACACGCGCCCGCCATTGTGCGCAGCTCCAGAGGGCTCCCCGGCCGCTCCCTGCGTGGGGGGGCTGCCCTGCTCCCCATCCCCACGCTCAGCGAGCGGACTCGGGGGTGGGGGGCCTCCCCCTGACCACCCCCCCATGTCCCTTTCAGACGGTGATGGCCGGGTACCCCCCCGACCTGGACCGGGTGGACAGCGGGATCTTCTCTCTGAGCAAGAGCAGCAGCAGCGAGTCCGCGCCGCCCACGCCGGCGTTCCCGGTGTCCCCGCAGACCCCGTACGGTGAGAAAGGAGCGGAGCGCACCCCCCCCCCGCACCCCCCCAGCCCCCGGCCTGCCCTCCGGGAGGAAGGACCCGGGGCAGCCGCCCGCTCTGCTGTCTTTTCCAGTGACCACGCCCCCGCACCACCCGGCCTTCAGCCTGCCCGGGCCGCACGCCGGCAGCGCCGGCGGTCTGTGCCGAGCGGCTCACGGTAAGCAGCCAGCCCCCTCTCCGGGGTCCCGTGCCCCGTCTCGGCCGCGGGCGCCGGGGTGGCTCTCGCCGGTTCGGCATCGGCCGTGCGTGTCTGCCTGTCGCCCGGCACGGCGTTCGCCTGCCGAACAAGCAGCTTCCTCCCGGGTCCGAGGGCCGCAGGTGCCGCTCGGTGCGCAGACCATGGCGGTCAGGCTGCTGCCCTCTCGAGGGGTCGGACCCAAGGGTGGGGGTGGCACAGCTGCACCTGCTGGTGCTGGGTGCGCGGGCCGTGGGTGCCAGGTCTGCTCCCACGGGCCGGCTCCTCTGCAGCCCAGCAACTCGACAGACGCAACCCCGGTGCCCCGTCCCCAGAGCCCCCGCGGCTGGCGGCCAATTCGAATGGGCTGGGTCCGGCAGGAGCCCAGCGGGGTCCCAGGGCCGCCAGGCCGGGCCCTTGGGGCACGCGGGCAAGAGTGGGGGCAGGTGGCCAGGGGTCCCAGGAACACCTGCCCCCCCACCCCCGGGTGGAGCGGCCGCACCTCCCAGCCGGCCCTGGGGAGCAGCCAGAGGCCCTGCGGCAGGTGCGTGGCCAGGTGCAGGCGGTGGCCCACGGGGCGGGGGGGCTCTCACTGGCATTTAACAGGGAACCAACGCGACCCCCCCAGAAAACAGAAGGGCATGCGGCCCGGCTTGTTCTGGGAGGCCGGCGCCACCCCCAGTCCAGGCCTGAGCCAGCTGGTTTGGGGCTGCTTTCGGAGGCCGGAATGGGCGGCGCCTGCCGGAGGCAGGAAGTGGAGGGGAGCCCCCGGGGGCCTCGGGCGCGGTGGGGGGGGGGCACCCCGAGGCGATCCGCGCGTTTGCTCCCTCCTGTTCTGATTCGAGGCTGTCAGAGCTACCCGTACGTAAATGCGTCCGCCGGCGCCCCCTCCCCTCCTGCGCCCGACTGGCTCCCCCGAGGAAGGTCCGTGAACTTGTCACGAGAACGCGGTGGCACTGGGGCCGAGAGCCCGCGCGGGGGCGGGGGGGGGCGCGGGTCACCCTCGCAGGCGTCCTCAGCGGCTTCAAGTCTGCGGACGCTGAGGGGCGAGTCCAGGTGCGTGCACGGCTGGCGTGCTCCTGTTCGGCCCACGTGTGTCTGTGCAGAGGAAGCACACAGGCGAGCGTGGGCGCCCGAAGCCTGCGGCGGGCGGGCTCTGCGGGCAGCCTGGGCCCGGGCGTGTGCGTGTACAGTCTGCCGTCGCGGTCAGCAGGGGCAGCTCGGAGAGCCCCAGAGGACGCCCCGCGTGACCGGACACCTCAGCCACAGCTGGCCGCGGGCTGCGCCCGCACCCGAGTGGCTGTTTCCCGACGCGGGTGCAGCCCGTCTCGTCTCCCTGCTTTGGGCTCGGAGGGACGCGTGTGTCTCTGGTTCCCCGCCAGCTCAGGGGGCCCTCTGGTGGGCGGTCCTGGGACCTCAGCGCCGGACCCTCTGTCCCCTGTGCGGCCAGCAGGGGTCAGCGCCTGTCGTGGGTGCCGGCCCCTCGGGCGGGGGGGGGGGGGGCGGGCAGTGGGCCCGGGGCTCGGGGTGACAGGCACAGGGAGGGGCCAGAGCTCCGCCTCTGGAAACGTCCTGTAAACTTGAGCAGCAGCGGTCAGGCCCCTGCGTGCACGGCCCCTCGGGGCCGTCTCAGAAACGGGGGCCCGCAGCTCCTGCCCTAGGGGAGGTGGGAAGTCCCGGCTCGTCCGTCCCAGGCCCTGTCCTCGGTGCGGCCACACAGAGCCAGGCTGTGGCTCCCCGTGACGCTCCGTCCTGGGGTGCAGACGCGGCCAGCCAGGGCACGGGTCGGGGCCGCGGGGGGCGGAACCCGGCGTCCGCAGCTCGGCCGGTGCCTGTTCCCGGGGAGGACGGGGTGGCGCGTAAAACTCGGGGCGTTCCCCCTTCTGGAAGTCGGCGCCTTTCGGGGCTCACCTCCCTTCCGAATGCCCCCTGCTTCCCGGCCCTGCGGGCAACGCGCCCCCACTGCCCCTCGGCTGCCTGCCCCCCTCCCCCACCCCCACCCCCCTGCTCCAACCGCCGCCACACCCCGCCGCAGCCACTGGGGCAGCGTTTGGGGGGTGGGACCTGAGAAGGGCCAGCCGTCCCCCGTCACCAGGGGCGTGGGGGTGGGCGTGTCACCTGTTCTTGCCCTTTGTTGCTGGCTGGGGCCCCGCCTGGCGGGGGTGGGGGCCTTTGGGGAGCTCGCAGGGTGACCCGGGGGCCCCAGAGGAGGGGGCCTCCCCGACCGACGCCTGGCCCGGCGCCCGGGGAAGGCGGACAGCGTCCGTTTCAGGTCGGTCTCGTCGCGGTCGAGGCCTCACGGACCCGAGACGGTGCGTGCACACGCGTGTGTTCGTGGTTGCGGTGCCCGGCTCTCTGAGCACGCACGCGCGTGCACACGGAGAGGAGGGCTGCGCTGCCGAGAGACGAAAAGCCGGAGAAGCGAGAGCCCCGCGCTGCCGCAACAGGACGCCCTTCTCGCCGGCGCAGGCGCGGTCGGGCGCCGCGGAGGCCTGGCGGGTAGCGAGGACAGAGACACGCGTGTGGCCAGCTGCTGGGCTTGGGCTGCGTGCGGAGCCAGCGGCTGGGCCGCTGTGCGGTCGGGGCCGAGCGGGGGTCCTGGGGCGGCTTCTGCCTGTCTGGAATTCTCTGCAGAGCGTGCGACGGCGCCTCCCCAGCCCCGCAGGGCCTCCCGGCACGGGGCTGGACCTGGGGCGGCCGAGTGGCCCCCGGGCTCCTGTCTGGTGTCTGGCCCATGGGGGCGTCCTCACATTCCTCTGGGGCTGCGGGGCTCTTGCTGACTGAAGTCACAGGTGCCGGTCACGGGGGCCCCTGACCCGGGCCCCGCCCTCCAGCGCCCCCGGGGAAGCCCGGCCCCCCTACCCCCTCACGCACACACAAGGCCCCCAGCTCCTGTGCGGGGCCCTGCGTGCACCACGTGCTGAGCACGCCCCAATACGGCCCCTGGTTGGGGGAGGCCACGTGCCCTTTCGCTGAGGGCAGGCAGGGCACGGGGAGGTGACCCCACGGACCGCTGGGCTCCGGGGGCCGGGAGGCTGGGGGGGCTGCGTCAGACTGTCCAGGTGTGACCTCGGCGTGGCCGGGCCAGGAAGGGGCAGCCCCTGGGAACACCCGCCCCTTCTCTGCACCCCTGAGGGTGCCGTGGCCGACCGTTCCGCCTCCGTGACCCCCCAGCCCCCTCCCCGCCACACCCCAGACCACAGGCCTTCCCCAGGCCGCTCCCTGTCTTCCTCCTCCCCCCTCCCCCCTCCCTCCCCTTCTTCCTCCGTGAGGCTGCGGCCCCGCCCTGGGAGCACCGTCCTTCCGTCCATCCGTCCATCCGTCCCAGAGCCTCCCGGGCCTGGCTGCACAGCACCCCCCTTCCTGTCTGTCCGGGGGCGATGGGCCGTGGGAAAGGCCGGCCCCCGCTGCTGAGCCTGCATTTCCGGCAGACCCTCTCTGCCCCGAGGCGCGGACGCGTAAACAGTGCACAGGATGGACCCTGCGTGACCCCGGTGGGTGGGGGGAGGGTCCGGGGGATCTCTCCGGCCTGCAGCGCGGAGGCGGCAGCTGAGGGTTCCGGTGAGGAACCTCCCGGTGAGGGGCGTGCGCCTGTCGGAGGCCCCCCAGGTGACGACCCGTGGGTCGCAGGTGGCACGGGGCCGGTCCGCAGCCCTGGGGGACGCCCGGGCTCCTGTCCGATGTGCTGGAGGCAGTGCTGGCCTGCGGGCTGGGAGGGGAGGCCCGGGAGGAATGGGCGTGGGCCTGCTCTCGCAGGGGGGACTGGGGGGACTTAGGGCTTGGCCGTGGCGTGGGACGTGCCCGACCCGTGAGGCTCCAGGGGCCAGAGCGCACTGCCCGCCGCGCCTGGTGGCTGGGCACCGGGGGTCTCGCTGCCGGCCCGGGGCTCCCGCTGTGCAGGTGGCACAGGGACAGCCCCGCCTGTCTGCCGCGCAGACTTGTCCCCATCGGGGTGCAGCCCACGAGGAGGGGGCACACCCTCCCGGTGCCCCAAGTCCTGTGAGAGCGTGGGGCCGTTTGGAACGGCTTTGGAGGCCGTGCAGGGGGTCGTCACCCGTCGGCTTAGGGATGGGCCTTTCGGACGGAGGGAGGAACGCGAGAGAGAGGAGGGCAGACGGGGCCAGGGTGGGCTTAGGGCCGCCAGCAGGGCTGAGGGGTCCGAGACAGGAGTCTGCGGGTGGGGGCTGGGCCGGGCGGAGCCCACCTGGGCCGGGAGGGACTGCAGGGCTGAGCCGGCGGGGAGGGCGGGCTGGAGGGAAGGGCCTTGGGCCGGTGGCTGGCGCCAGAGGTGAGGCGACGCCCCGGTCCTGGGGAGGGACAGGGACAGGGTGTGGACCCCAGCCGGCCAGGTGCAGAGCTGACCAGGGGCCCTTGGCGGGTGCTGGAGGCTGCTGCCCTGTGGGTGTGGGATCCCAGGGACTCGGGCGGACTTCTGGGGAGGTGGCCATCCCTGGCCGGTCTGGGTGTCTCCCCAGGAGTGGCCACCTCCCCTGGGCCAGCTGCTTGTCCCTTGGGAGACGCAGGCCCCCGGGGCTGGCAGCGTTCGAGGGTTTCAGCCGGGCGTTTGCCCGAGACTGAAGGGAGGGAAGGGGAAGGGGAAGGAGGGGACAGGCAGCGAACCAGCGGCGGAGGGAGCGAGGCGGAGCCGCCGCCCGGAGGCACTGACGGGCCGGCCCGCCCACCGCAGCCCCAGGCCGCGCCGGCGGTCCAGACTCCCCCCCCCCCGGCCCCCCACAGCCCGCTCTCCGGCCGCCCTCTGCATGGGCCTCCAGGGAGGTGGCCGCCCAGCGCCCCGCCCCAGCTCCCCCGGGACGCCGGGATCCAGAGCGGCTCTGCCAGGGTGGGTGTGGGACGCTGCTCCCCACGCAGGGCCGCGGGGCACAAGCCCGCGAAGCGCCTCCGCCCGGTCCGCGCCGCCTGCGGCCCTTCCGCGGATGGAGCCACCCGCGGCCGACCCAGGTGAGCGGCCCTCCGCCCCGCGCCGGCCAGGCCGGTCGCCCGTGCTGACACCCGATCTCGGGGCGGTGGGGGAGGGGACGCGGGGGGGGTGCGGAGCCGGGAAGCTGGGGGCGGGGGGGGGGCGACTCGTCCCAGCGTCCGGTCGCTCGGGGCGGCCCCGGGTCCCGGAGACTCGGGGTCCAACGCCGCACTCCTCCGCGCCGGCGCCGCGGGGCGCGGGGCGCCTGGCTCGCGGATGTGCGGCTCGCCGGCGGCGCGCCCGGCCCGGCACATTCCTCCGCTGGGACCGAGAAAACGCAGAAAAATGCGCTTGCCCCGAGCCGGGGCGGTGCTGTGCGTCCCGGTGGCCGCACCGTCCCCCGGGGCCTCTCCTGGGCTCGCCTGCGCCCCCTGCTGGAGAAGCTGGAGCCAGGCGCCAGGCGGGATGGGGGGGGCGTTCACACTGAGCTGCTGGTGCCCCCCCCACCGCCCCCCCACGGTGGGGGCCGAGGGCGGGCTCCACACAAGTCTGTGGCCCACAGGAGACCTCGTCGCGCTCGGGTGGTGAAGGGGACTCCGTGTCCCGCAGCCCAGACCCCGGGGGGACTGGGAGGGAGGGCGCAGGGCCGGGGGCAGAGGGTGCACGGATGGGACAGGCGGACGTAGGGGATGGACATGGGGACAGACGACAGGCGTAGGGGACCGAGGGGAGGAAGTGGGGGGAGGAGACAGCCACCCTTCAGGTTTCTTAGGAATGAGGCCGGTCTGGGTGTCCCGGGTCAGAGGTCGACGCTGCGTGTCCCATGTCCCAGGTCGGAGGTCATGAGCCCCGGTGTCTTCCGCTGGACGGGCAGGTGCGACCTTGTCCTCTGTCGGGCTCGCTTTGTTTCCAGTTGAAGGTCACGCAAGGGGCTCAGGGGTCACTGGTGGTCACCACCAGCAGCCGATACTCGAGCGAGTGATTCGTGCACGTTCGTGAGGCTTTCGCGTCGTCGTCGGGCAGGCGGGCGACGTTGGGGTTTTTTGTTTGTTTGGCTGGTTGGTCAAAGGTCACGTGCCCTGACCTGCGTTGCTGAGGCCCGGACCCTGCGTCTGGGGTCCGAGTCGCACCCTGGATGGGCCTGAGGCCGGCGCCCGCCCCTGCTGTCACTCTCCGGCTGCTCCCCGAGCGCAGGTCCCGGCCTCGGGCGGGGCCTCGGGCTGTGGGACGGGGAGCCTGCGGGTCCCCTTCGTCCTGTGACCGTCCAGCCGTAAACAGTGCACAGTGGGGCTGCCGTCATCTGGCCCCCGTGGGGGCCTCCTCCGTCGGGGGCATAAAAATGGGCCTGGTGGAGCGGCCGGCGACCCGCCTGTGCCCCTGCTCTGGGGACGGGAAGTGCAGGCAGGGGAGGCCAGCCGCCAGGAGGGACGGGGCACCCTCCTCCCACAGGCCGGGGCGCCAGCTGGCACGGGGGGAACCAGGAACAGACTGGTCGGAGCCCCACAGGCTGCCCCCTGCCTCGGGGGCAGCAGGAGCAGGAGAATGGGGGGGTGCCTGCGGGTGTGGGGGGCGCTGAGAGAAGCATCTGCTGGTCCTTGGCAAGGCCGGTCGCTCGGGTGTCGGGGGGGCAGCCTCCCTCCCCCCGACGCTGTGGACAGTGCGTCTCTGAGAGCGGAAGGCACGCCCCCATCCCCCCCCCCCCCCAGCACGAGGCCACGAGCCCGCTGGGCGGGCGGCTCTGAGGACCCGCGGCCTGGGCCGGCGGGACAGGGGGCCGGGGGGCCCGCGTCTCCGTGCCCAGGTCCTCGACTGCCTGCTGCTGGGAAGAGGGTCCGGGTCGGCGCTGAGCTGTGAGCTGGCGGCTGCTGTGGAGAGCGCCTGCCGTCTGTCTCTGGGGCCAGGGGACAGGGTGCGGGGCAGAGCTCCGCCCCACCTGGGGGGCTCCCCGGGCTCCCTGGGAGGGGAGGGAGGGGCCGAGGCCCTTGCACACGGACGGAAGGGTGGGTGGACCGGTGGGCGGGTGGGTGGAGAGGCGACAGATAAAGGACAGGTGGGTTGACTGACCGGAAAGCAGAAGGACAGACACACAGACGGAGGCAGGTCCCAGAGGAACGTGCCCCCCCCAGAGGACGAGATGTTCTCCCCGGCAGCAGACTGGGCCCCGCGGGGCCTCCCCTGGGCCCCTGCGCCCCTCCTCCTCAGCAAGCGTCCGCGTCCTGCGGTGTCCCAGCCCCTGCCGGGCCCCCAGACCCGCGCTTGCCTCTGGCCCCTCGGCAGAGCCTCATTCCGGACCCCCAGCCCCGCCTGCTGCCTCTGAGCTGAAGGGTCCGGCATTCCTCGGGCTCCCCGGGGGCGCGGTCCGTGGCCGGGAGCAGCAGCCGCGCCGTCCCCTGGGCCATCCCGTCCCGGGACCCAGGCCCCTGGGCCACGTGGAGCCTCCGGGACATCCCGCTTCCCCTGCCGGTGGGTCTGCCCTCGCTCCACCACCTCCAACCGTCACCATGTCCCTTGCTCTCCTGTCCCGCTGCAGATCCCCAAGGCTGCCCCGAGGTCCTCGGTCACCCTGCGGGGATGTCAGAGAGCCCCCTGGGGCCCAGAACCCCGGCATCGCCCTTCCCTCGGATGTTCCTGTCCCCCTGCGGCAGCGCCGGCGGCGGCCCCGGCCCAAAGAGGGACAGGTGGGCAGGGACCGGCTCCCGGGAGGGGGTGCCCGTGCCTGGGCTGCGTCCCGCTCGCGTGCTGCCCCGGGTCCAGCTCGCATGCTGCCCCGGGTCCGCCCTGACCGCCGTGTCTCCCAAACAGCCCATCCGCCGAGCCGCAGTGGGCAGACACCGGCCCCAGGCCCATGCTGGCCCTGCTGGGGGGCCGCCGGTCCCCGGGGAGCCTGCTCGGCCCCGGCGAGTTCCAGGACGGCCCCGGCCCTGGGTGGCCGCACCGCCCACCTGCTGAGCCCCAGGCTGCTCTCCACAGCCACCCGCTGGTGCTGGCGGAGCCCCCGGAAGTTCTGCATCCCCCAAGCAACCAGGCCTTCCTGGGCTTCGGCGCGGCTCTCGTGGGGGCCTCCGTGGGGACCGGCCTGCCCCCTGGGGAGGCCCCGGGGGCCCCGCCGGCCGGCTCCCAGAGCTCGCCCCAGCCCCTCAGCCCCCCGCGGGCAGCCGCTGACAACGGCTTCCTGCCGCACGGCTTTCACCTGGCGTCGCCGCCCGGGCGCAGCGGCCGCCACAGCCCCGTCCTGCCGGGCCCCGGCCCGCCCCTGCCCGAGAAGAAGCGGGCGTCCGAGGGCGACCGCTCCTGCGGCTCCGCCTCGCCCTCCTCCAGCGGCTTCTCCAGCCCCCGCAGCGGGAGCACCGTCAGCATCCCCTTCCCCAGCGTGCTCCCGGACTTCTCCCGGTCGCCCGAGGCGGCCGCCCTCTCTCTGGGTACGTGCGTCTCCCTGGGGGGGTGGGGGGGAGCCTGTGTCCCCTCGGGCACTCGGGAGGGACCCCCGGGGTCACACGGGGCCTGGGAGCCAGCAGGCCCGCTTCTTCTGCCCAGCGCGCCCCGGAGACGGGTCCCAGCGCCTCGGGCTTCGCCCACCTCCCGGCCCCTCCCCCACCCTGGGGTCTGCGTCTGTCCACATGGGATGCACCCCATGGCTGAAACACGGCGGGGGGTCTCTCCATCCACTCAGCCCTAGTGCCCTCCAGAAATACCTTTGTTTTGCGAACTAAATGGCTTCGTTTGAAACTTAATGCGGACTGTTTCACGTTACCAGAGGAAGGTCCCGGCACCCTGAAGTGCGGCCTCGCTCTGTGCCGACTAACACCGGGTGCCGGGGTGTCCACAGAGCCCCCCGCCCCGGGTGCTGCGCTGCTCTGTCTCGTGCCCCCCCACCCCTGCCAAAGAGCACCCTCCCCGGACTCCCCGTCCGCACCCTGGGGGCCTCAGACCCTCAGTCCCCTGGGCGGTGAGCGCGTGGTAAACAGCGCCCCTCACAACAACGGTTCTGGTTCGGTCGGCAGGTGACCCTGGTGACAAGCACGTGTCGGTGAACTTCGTGCAGGACACCTCCAAGTTCTGGTACAAGGCGGACATCTCCCGAGAGCAAGGTGCGTGGCAGGCGGGGCCGGGGGGGCCTTGGGGCCGTGCCTGGGACGAGGGCACGGAGCAGGCCTGCACCTCGTTATACACCTGGGAGCGCCGCATCCGAGGCCAGGTCCTCTGGAGGGGCTGCCGGGGAAGGGGCACCGCCGAGGTCCTGCCAGCGCGCAGGGCGTGATTTCCAGAGACTTCCGCCAGCCCAGCCCGAGGCCTGGCTAGTCACAACTGCAGGCAGTGGCAGGAGACGCCCCCCAGCACGTGTCCGGGGTCAGGAGGGAGGACGGGCGTCCCCCGGCGTCACCTCACACGCACCCCCGCGGGGAAGAGCTGGCTGGCTCACAGGCACGCCACCCGTGGCTTCGGCCAGCTCAGTCCCCTGTCGCTTTTTATGGGAACGTGGGCAAACACGTCCCCAAGGGAGCCAAGATGGGGTCCCCCTGGGCTGACCAGCAGCCGCCCCCCTTAGCAGGACTCGAGGTCCCCACAGCCTGGTGGCCCGACTCACGGGGCCTGCTCTCCCGGGAGAGGCTGTGACTCAGCCACATGGCGGGGGGGGGCGCTCTCTCTCCTGGGAGACGCAGCGAAGGCACCAGAAATGAAGTTCCTCACGGGCATTCTGGGGGGTGCTGAGAAGGAGGTGTCACAGCTCTGCTCGCGGAGGGTGGGTGCCCCAGCCCCCGATGCCCCTGGACCACGCCCGGCCCCTCCGCGCCTCGGTCTCGCACCCAGGGATTCCCAGAAACACGTGGGCACCGAGGCAGGTGGCCGCAAGCAGCTCTGCCAGCCTCCTCACTGGAACTCCTCTGTTCGGCCGAGTCGGTGATGAACACAGCAAGAATGTGCTTTTCTCCCATGGGCTCAATGACACTGTTGTCACTTAGCACGGGGGTGGCCCGCGGCCCTGGGACGTCTCGCCTCCTGAATCGGCCTTTGTGGCCGACTGAGCACTGCCTGTCGGGGGCTCCAGGCCCACCCCGGGTTGGGAGGACCCCCACGGCCCAGCAGGCAGCCCTGCCCGGCACCTCGGCCCTCAGCACAGACTGTGAGGCATCCTAGTCGAGCCCCGTGTTCTAGATGCTTCTGTGTGGACCCCACCTTCCACCAGGACAGCCTTGTAGACCGGGGGCTGGGCCGGCCTGGCTGCCCCCTCCTCTGCCAGGACAGCCACGGCTGGTGGGAAGTGGGCGGGGATGGCTCACCCGACACGCCGTGGGTGGGGGAGCCGGTGCCCCGGGAGCCCCCCAGCCATCCGCCACCCCAGCACACAGCGGAGGGGTCCTTTGGGTGGGGCCTCTCTCAGGACAGCTGCCCTGCGTCCTGGGCGGCAGTCTCTCCAGCTGAATTTAAAGCGTCACTTGCCAGACACTCTGTGAGGCTGAGGCCACACTGACACGTGTCCTGCGGGCGTGCCTGTCACCTCTGCGTGCCTGCGGGCCTGGGCTTGGATGTGATTTAACTGCTGGGCTGTGCCTTTCCCGTCAAAGTGACCGTGACATTTCAGGAAGACGCGGGAGAGAAAACCCCGAGTCTCTTTCGGAACGGGACCTGTCCCCTGTCTCCGAGGGGACGGTATTCCCTGGGCACTGTTTCTAAGGGACCCGGCTGCAGCCGAGCAGAGCTGGACACAGCCGTCCCGGCTGCACTCCCCGGGACTTCGCCCGCCCCACCATCCCCAGAGGCTGGGGGGGGGAGGGGTGGCTGAGGCCGAGGACGGCTCTGCCCTCCACCCCCCGCAGCCGGACACTGAGGCCCCCACCTGTCGCCCCTGGCACAGGCAGGAGCTCAGTCCCTGACCTCGGCGCGCCGTGCTGGCCGGCTCATTCAGTAGGAAGAGTCTGACCTTGTCCCCAGGCTCCCCCCCCCATGGACATGGAGCTGGTGGCCTCACTTCCGGCCTCCCAACTTCTGGGGATGGGACTCGGGGGCGAGACCGGCCTGCCCTGGGCCCACCCCCCCCCCAGCTCTGGCCCAAGGATGGGCCTCCTTTCCACAGGAGTGGGACACAGTTGTGACCCGAAGCTCCGGCGACCTGCGTCACAACGGGCCCCACTTGCAGGGGCGGGGGGGCACTCTGTCTGGTCCGGCTCAGCGTGGGAACTCGCGGGTGCCCGCGGGCCCTCTCGCCTCTCCGCCCCTGCAGCCATCGCCATGCTGAAGGACAAGGAGCCCGGGTCGTTCGTCGTCCGGGACAGCCACTCCTTCCGCGGCGCCTACGGCCTGGCCCTGAAGGTGGCCACGCCCCCGCCTTCCGTGCTGCAGCTGAACAAGAAAGGTGGGTGTGGGGGGCCGCCACCCCGCCTCTCGGTTCTGTGCCTGCCTCGGGGGGGCAGGGCCGGGGGCCGGCTCAGAGCAGCAGCGCTCACGGGGGCGGCTCTCGGCGGTCCCTGTCCCGGCCGACTCGGCCGCGTGTCGTTAGGCACCGTCCTGGGTCCAGAAGGTCAACTCTGCGTAAGGTTAACTCTGTCCTCGCGGCTCTGACCGGGCGGCCCTCTCCCCGGCCAGGGTGGGGACGGGGCTGCCAGGCGTGCCCGTCCCCTCCGGCCTCGCCGGGACCGCGCCCCTGAGCGGGCCGCCCGCGCCCCTCTGGTCTCACTTGAAGGGCCCGCTGCGCGCACGGCGCTGGTCCCCGCGCCCCGGCCGAAGTGGGCCTGGCGGGCAGCGGTCCCTGCGCTGCCCCTTCCCGAGGCGAGGGCGGTGCCTGCCTGCAGCCCGGCTCCCGTGCGGGCCGGACGGCGGACTCGCGTGCGGGCGCGGCCGCCTCCACGCAGAGTGGCCTCTCCTTGCACCGCCCGCCGCCCCTGCCCCGTCCTCCCTCGAGCTCGGCTTTTGATCGTCCCTTTTCTGTCCGCCCACCGTCCGACCACAGGCGGGGACCTGGCCAGCGAGCTGGTGCGGCACTTCCTGATCGAGTGCACCCCGAAGGGCGTGCGGCTGAAGGGCTGCGCCAACGAGCCCTACTTCGGTGAGGGGCTGCGGCGCGGGCGAGGGCGTGGCCCGGGGGCGGGGCCGGCGTGCGGAGAGCTCCACCCCCGGTCGGGCCCTGGGTCCCCGAGTCGGAGTTGCCTCCTCTCTGAACTGCCCTGAGCTAACGTAGTCTGGACACGAACCCCCTGAAAAGCACCGTGCTGGCCCCTGTGTGGACGGGAGGGGCGGTGAGCGCGGCCACCCCACGGGCACAGGAGCCACCCAGCCTCCCTCCCTGTGCGGGACGCCCGGGGCGAGGCCTGGAGGCCTGGACGCTGCCGTCTGCGTCTCAGGCTGCGGGTCGCTCGCACAGAGCCACGGCGACGGCGACGCACGCGTACCGGGGCCCCGCCCCCAGTCCTCCGCGGCTCTGCCGAGGTTTTGCATGCGGTCCCTCAGACGGCAAAGCGCGTTAGCTGCTGGGAAGACCCGGCCCTTCCTTGGCCCGGCCCCCCGGCGGGCCAGCCTGCTGGGGAACACCGTCTGCAGGGTCCCGCTGACCCTCGTCTGCGCTTGTGTCCTGCAGGGAGCCTGACAGCCCTGGTGTGCCAGCACTCCATCACGGCCTTGGCCTTGCCCTGCAAGCTGCTCATTCCCCACAGAGGTACGCGGCCGGCTCCCGGGGCCACCCTGGTGCTCAGCGGGGCCTCCCCCGTGGCGTGTCCGGCACGCGGGGTCAGCTCGTAAAGGCCCGGCGGGAGAGCCGGGCCAGGAGGCGCTTCCTCCCTGTACCCCGAGGGTGACGCCTGCAGGGTGCCACCCGTGCGCCCGAGTCGGGGACCAGAGAGGTGGCCTCGCTGCACCCACGTCCCCGACCACGCTGTCCCCCCCTGGGCTTCTTGAGGGGCCCAAACAGATGAGGTGCCGGCACCCAGAGGCCCCAGGGTCCCCGACGCCCATCTTCATGAGTCCGCGGAGTCAGGGAAACACTGATGCCGCTGAGCGGGGTGCTGCGTGAGCCTCCTCTCTGCCCTCGGGCTGTGGGAAGACCCCCCCCAACAGACAGTGGAGAAGGAGCACGCCCACGACGGCGTGACAGGGTGGCGCCACTGCTGTCCTGCCCCGGCCCCGGGTTCCAGCCGTCCGAGTCCTGGCCAGCGTCGCCTACCCCCACCCAGTCACGTCACCGGGGCTCACCCCGAGGCCCGGAGGACGCCGGCTGGACCGTGCCCTCCCAGCTCTCGCTGGGAAAGGGGTGGGCGCGCCTCTGGGCTGGACCCTCGTTCCTGCAGAGCGGGTGGCCGTCTAGGAGTCGGTCACGAGCGTCCCCCCCCTCCCGTCGTGGGAGGTCCCCCAGCGACCACACTCAGCCTCCTGTCTCCCCGCTCCCTCCTGCAGATCCGCTGGAGGAAATCTCGGAGAGCTCTCCCCAGACGGCGGCCAACTCCGCGGCCGAGCTGCTGAAGCAGGGTGCAGGTCAGTCCGGCTCCGGGCTCGGGCAGCGGCCGGCGGGGTCAGGGCCACCCCCCCCCCGCCCCAGCCTTCCCTTCTGTGTGTTTGGAGGCGCCTCGCACACACAGCTGGCGGGAGGGCGGCGCCCCAGGCTGCCGATGCCCCTCCGACATGAGGGACAGCCCTGCTGCCCGAGTCACATGCGGCCGGGGCGTCGGGCGGCAGCCGTTCTGAGCTGCGCTCTGCGGGGTCTCCCTGCCGTTGGGGTGCACGGTTTCCCGGCGACTCCTGAGGTGCGGTGTCCTTCCGCGGGCGTGCTGGCCACCTGCACGTCCTCCCTGGCGAGGTGTCTGCCGCCGTCCTCGGTCCGTTGCTTCAAGAAGTCGGGGGTTGGTTTTCCTCCTGTTAGGAGTTCTCCGTGTGTTTGACCGGAGCCCTCCATCAGGCGTGTTTCTCACGCACTTTCTCCCGGCCGGTGGCTTGTCTCCTGTCTCTGGACGGAGTCTCTTGCAGAGCAGGGGCTGTGAGTTTTAGTGCGACCCGGGTTGCCGATTCCTCCTTTTGGGGCCGGGCCTCGGGGGCCTTGGGTGTCGTGCCTGAGAAGCTGTCACTGAGCCCAAGGTCGTCTGGGTTTTCTGAGGTGTCAGCTTCGAGGAGTTTCCGAGTTCCGCATTTCACCCCGAGGTCTGCGGTCCATGTTGAGTTGGTGTTTGAGAAGGGCGCGAGGTCTGTGTCGAGACGCGCTTTCTTGCGCGTGGGAGTCCGGCGGCCCCGGTGCCTTGTGGGAAAGACCGTCTCTGCACCTGTGTCGGGGAGCAGCCTGCTGTCCACATTTCTGGGGGGTCCTGTCCGGGGCTCCCCGCCCCTCCCCTGACCCCTCTCCCGCCGGTGCCGCCCTGGCTGGCTTCCCGCAGTGTCCCCCCGAGTCTGAAAGTTGGCCCCCCCGCCCGCCCCCCGTCCCTCCCCTGCAGTGTCCTGTGGCCCCTCCTCAGCGCAGGACCCGCTGGCCCCTCCCTGCCAGTAACCCGCGGGGCTGACGGCAGGTCACGGGGGAAGGGCCGGCATCCGGGCCACTGGTTTGGTCTTCGGTGTTTTTGTCGGTTTTGTAGTTTCCCTCACACCGGCCTCGTGTGTGTTCTGTTGGATTCGCACCTGGGCGTGGGGTACGAGTGTGCGTGCCGTGTCCCCCGCGGGCGTGCAGGAGAGCGGCCGACTTCCGTGCGCCCAGCCTGTGTCCTGCGACCTTGCTGTGGTCGCTGGTTCGTGGCAGGTCTGGTCACTCGGCAGCATCGGATACCGGCTCGGCGGCCCCGTTTACGAGGGACTCGGTGGGAGGGGACAGCTCAGAGACCCCGAGTCCCCTCTGGGAGTCTTCTGCTTAGGTGGACGGTCACTGTGGGGCGTGGCGGAGGTGGGGGCCGAGGGATCTGCCCAGGAGCCGCCATGGCCGACAAGACCAGACCAGCGAGCGAGTCAGGACACGGAACTGGGCTGGAGCTGCTGGGGCGGGGGGGCGGGGGGTATTCTTAAACTGAACCCCTTCGCTGTCCTGGTTCACTCAGAACCTCCGCTCCCGGACCTGCGCCCGTCCCGGGGTTCTGCCGGGCCGGCTCCTCGAGGGGAGGCCGGGGCCGAGCCAGGAAGACGGGGGTGGGGGCAGCCCGGAGCGCGAGGCCACACTTATTTCCACGTCTCCCCGGTGTGGCCCCTTCCATCCGACCCAAGCATGGGTCTGGGCCACCCCGAGCCCTGCTGTCGGCATCCGCAGCCTCGGTCCTGGAGGGGCTGCGGGGGGGGGAGGGGGGGACACACATGCGGCCCAGCCCCGAAAGGAGGGCTCCCCCCCCTGCCCCGACCTCTGGCGCGCTGCCCACGGGGCTCGGGGCTGCGGCGTCACCGGCTGCGTGTGACGTGTGTTTTCCGCATGAAGTAACGCGCGTCCTTCAAGCTGAAAAAGGAGACGCAGGAGAGAAAGGGAGAGTGACTCAGGCGCGGGCCTGGCGGCCACACGCAGACCCCAGCTGACGGCCCCTCGTGGGCGTGGCGACGTGGCCGCGGTTCTGAAGCCGTGGGGCATGGCGTCGGCAGCTGAGGGGCGGTCGGTGCGCCGTGCGGCCAGCTCCCTGGGGTTGGCTGTCCCCCTAGCTTGTCTCCGGCGGCGCAGAACCTGAGGTCCACCGGGAGGCCACTCTCCTGGGCTACTCTCTTGGCTGAGCTCCGTGCGGCTGCCTCCCGGCCCCACGGTCCCAGAGGGTGGGGCTGGCCGGAGCGCGTGGACGGGTCTCCCCATAGCCGGGTCGCTGTCGTCCACACAGAGCGCCCATGCTGGGGTGATGGCACTGTGTGGTGTCCCATGGGCATCACACCTGGCCCCCCCAGACGAGGGCACCCCTGGGGGGGATGGGGCATCAGGCCAGGCCCGGCTGTGCACTGCGGGGGAGGAGTGAGCCCCGCAGAGCTGCCCAGGCCTCACTGGGGGCAGTGCCCGTCTGCTCGGACGGCCCCACACGGCTCTGCCCGTGGGGAGCGGGCCCCAGACACGGCCTCCTGCTGCTTGTCAGAGGCGGAGGCGCTACCACCAGGAAGCTGGGATGCGGGTCCGGCCACCCGTGGGCGCCAGTGGGCACCAGGTTCCCAGGGCGCCAGCTCCGGGGGCCTCGCTGCAGCCGGACCAGAGCTCTTTCTCCGCTCCCCTCCTGGGACTGCCTGGCAGCCGCCCCAGCACCAGACTCAAACGCAGGCCCTCCCTCTCGTGACCACGAGCAGCCTTACATTTTCCAGGCGGCCGGCCAGCGCCTGTCCGCACGCACACACACACACACATGCCTTTTACTTCCCGCCGGAGGCTCCGCACGGAGACGGTCCTCCTCCTGCGTGTCCCGCTGACCGCGGCTGGTTCCCACACGGCCGCGGTTTCCACGGTGACCACCGGCTGCTTGCTCTGGGCTCTGTGGGGGAGGGGTGTTGGCTGCTCTCTTGGTCAGAACATGACTTGCCAGCTTTTCCCACTGTGGCGTGACGTGGCTGACACCTTCACCCCTGTGTCACGGGTGTGTCCCTTGTCCCTTCTCAGAGGCAGCACCTCTGGGACACCGGGCCGGTGGGGGCGGCTCTTCTGATCCGATAAACGTGGCTGGGCCATCCGGGAGAGCGGTGCCCTGGCGGACCCCCGGTTCCGTGAAAGCAGCCGGGTCGCACCGGCCGGCAGGCACAGGCCCTGGGCGGCCACCAGCCCTGAGTCACGGCTGCTCCCGGGTGTCCGCCTGCTCAGAGCCCCTGGCAGGGCCGTGATTTGGGGCCCAGGCCACGTGCCCCTCCTCGGAGGTTCCCTTCTCTCCCCGGGGGCGGGCTCTCGTCCCACCCAGGCCACGGTGACGCCCAGGAGGTGCCCCAGCCTCCGGCCGGACACGGGGCCACTGGAGCCCCCGGTGGCCCAGTGCTCTGTCCCTTCCCCACACGGACCTGGGCTGCTCACTGCCCACCCCCGGCACCGGGCAGGGAGCCCTGCCTCCGACGCGCCAGCGCCGCTGCGTGTCCCGCAGACGAGCTGACACGCGCCCCTGCCCCGCAGCCTGCAACGTGTGGTACCTGGGCTCCGTGGGCACGGAGTCCCTCACCGGCCACCAGGCCGTCCAGAAGGCCCTGAGCCTCGCGCTGGCGCAGCAGCCGCCGCCCCTGTCCACGGTCGTGCACTTCAAGGTGTCGACGCAGGGCATCACCCTGACGGACAACCAGAGGAAGTGAGTGCGGCGGCGCGGGCTCCTGTCCGGGCGTCGGCGGGGGCGGTTCCCGGGGAAGGGGGGTGGGGGTTCCGGCGCGCGCTGCCCCTCCCCGGACGCTCGCGCCTCTGCCACCCTGGGGGGCGCGCGCTCCGCCGGTCTGCAGGCCGCCAGGGGGCGCCCGCGCGCGGGTCCTCCTGGGGGCCGCCCCAGCGCCACGGTCACCCGCCCACGTCCCCGCAGGCTCTTCTTCCGGAAGCACTACCCCGTGAACACCGTCATCTTCTGCGCGCTGGACCCGCAGGGCAGGAAGTAAGGCCCGCGAGGCCCGCGTGGGTGCGTGTGCGCGGCCCGCCCGCTCAGTCCGTACAGAAACTAACGCGATTTCCGTTCTCTTGAACTCGCCAGGTGGGTTGCGGACGGCGTGGGCTCCAGGTGAGCTGCCAGCGCGGCCCCACGAGGGGTCCTCGTGAGGAAGGGACTCAGCGATGCCAGTGGGCTGGGTCTACCCGGGGGCCCGGAGACGTGGTGCTTGGGGGCGGCAGGCGCAGGCGCACGTGGCTTCCCGCCCTTGCCTCTGGGGCCGGGCAGCGCGGGGGCGGAGCGCACGCCCACCGGGGGCCGGCCCCATCGCCTGCCGTGGACCTCGGCGATGTCCGGTCACAGCGCCCTCTCCCGGGGGTCCCACTCCCCAGCCCCTTTGTCCAGGGTTCCCACCAGGGGCTCAGAGGCCGCCCGAGCCCCGCGCTCGGCTGCAGAGCTGGCTGCGCTCCCACCGCGCGGAATGTGCGACCCCATCGGTGACTCGAGTGCCCTGGGCCGCTCCCTCCCGCGGCGTGGGGGCCGCTAAACTCCAACAAAAAGCCCCTTCATGTCTCTGCGGGGGGAAGGGAGCCTCCGCCGGCGCTGGGGCGTGAACAATGGCGGCGTTGTGCTGAGCCGGGGCTTCCGGGCGCCTGCTCGGATCGCGGCTGCGGTTCTGCCGAGAAGTCCCGGCTCCCGCCGCCCGCGCGGCACGCAGTGCAGTCGGCCTCCAGCCTCGAGGAGGGACCTGGGCCCGTGGGGGGCGGGGGGCGGCATCTAGGTGGCCGGTGCGTCCCCCTCGATCTCAGGAACCACCAGTGGGGGGACAGTGCCGGCCTGGCCTGTGTTCCCATCTGGTGGGACTCCGCGAGGACTCGGGGGAGTGGGCTCGCGACCCCACCCCACCAGCCTCTGCAGGACGGCGCCAGGCGTGGGGCGGTGCTGTGGTCAGGGCCCCGCCATAGGGCCCTGCCGCCCCACCTCTTGTGCTGCCCCGCAGGGCCCTGCCTGCGGAGAGGGGCAGGAGTCCGTCGCGTGGCGCTGCGCCTGGATGGTCTCGGCGGAGGGAGCGGAGGTGGTGGCAGGCAGCGGAGCCCTGGCCCTCCCGGCCTCCCCGCCTGGGCCAGGACGCTCTGACCGCCTCTCCTTGCAGAGCCTTCGGGTTCGTGGCCCGGAAGCAGGGCAGCACCTCGGACAACGAGTGCCACCTGTTCGCGGAGCACGACCCCGAGCAGCCTGCCAGCGCCATCGTCAACTTCGTGTCGAAGGTCATGATTGGCTCCCCCAAGAAGATGTGAGCCCCCCCCCGCCGGCTCCAGACGCCCGGGGGCTGGGGCGGCCCGCCGCGCCCCTGCGGTGACCCTGACCTTCCGGCTCCTTCCGTTTCCCGAGCACCACACTGCCCCGCCCCCGCGCCCTTCCTGAGACAGACGGTGCCCGTGTCCGTCTGCAGCCCGGCCCTTTCTGGGCAGGAGAGGGTACCAGGTCACCTGCCCAGCTCCACGCCCAGGACCGCCCCAGGAAACGCGGGGTCCTGTGCACCTCCCATGCCAGAGTCTGGGGGCACCTGGCCCACTGGGCCGTGGCTCGAGTGACCACGGAGTGCAGCCAGCACTGCGACCAACGCCCTCGGCCACCACCCTCCCAGGACAGGGACGCACGTGTGATGCGGCTTCACGCGGGCCCTTCCGGAACGCCGGGGCCTGGACAAGGGGACCAGGTGATGGCCCGTGAGAACCAGGGTGTCACTGTGGGGCCCAAAGGTGTGCCGGCTGCGGAGAGGAGGGGCGAGGACGGAAGTGAAACGCCATTTCCACGTACTTTATCGCTTTTTTGCCAAGTCACTTGTGGTCACATTTGTCACTGCGGCCTGTGGGGGTGTCTCAGCCCGGAGGCACCAGAGGAGAGGGTGCCACTGTGCACTGGCTCCTGTGTGCGGTGACCACTGTCAGAGTGTCGTTTCCAGGCTGCAGGCGACATCCTTTCTGGAGTGGAAGGTTCTGGAAGGGTGGGACAGGCTGACCTCCAGGAGCTCCCCTCTGGTCTGTCACGACCACGCCTGCGGGCTCCTGGAGGGTCTGCGTGCTTCCGGCCCCCCGAGCTGGGTGGAGGGCGTCTCAGTCTCACGGGGGTTCGGGGCCCCACCTCGCCTCAGTCACGGTCCGAGAGGCACCCGCCCGGACGCCTGTGGCAGTGCTGCGGCCTGTCACCTGCCCCATCTGCAGTCGCGGGTTGGGGAGCAGCCAGCGGCTCTGCCCAGAACTCCAGTTCTCCACTGTGGACGCCGAGCACCGGCCCCTCTGTCCCCCAGAGTCGGCAGGGGCGGGCCACAGGCTGGGGTGGGGTGGCTTCGTGGACCCCGGGTGAAGCAGATTCAGGTGCGGGGCGAGGAGCTGGGACCGGGGGGCGCGGGGGCCCTGCCGCTCAGCTCCAATCCCAAGTGCCTCCTTTCTGTGCCAAAAGACCGCCTTGTCCCCCAAGGCGGGCCTCGTCCGCCACACAGCGGGCATCTCTTCGGTCCACGCCCTGGTCCCCGTGGAGGCACACATGCTGTCGCTGTCAGACTCGGGGAGGGGGCCGGGTTGGAGCTGTCCCTGGGAGATGGCTCGTCTCGAGATGGCTCGCACCCACGTCTGACTCAGAGAGGCCAGGCCCCTCGTCTCTCGGGCAGAGGGGGGCGGGCGGGCGGGCGTGGGTCTGCGACTCGGGACCCCGGGACTCGGAGACCGGGGTCCCCCTCGAGGTGGCATCCTGGATGCCGAGAAGCCGGGCACCTGGCAGCAGCGTGACCTCCCGGTGGCCGAGGGCCCCAGAGGTTTGCTCCAAGCAGACGGCTCCTGAGGAAGCCAGCGCCGGCTTCTGACGAGCTGGTGTGACAGGGCTCTTTGCGTGTTACACACGCATTACACAGGACCACACACCCATGACCTTGGCGCCAGGCCGTGGGTGAGCCCCACCCCCCACCTGGCTCCACGCAGGGGCAGACCCCTCCCCAGGCTCCTGGTCTCCGGGTGCCCCGGGCACCAGGCACAGGCCTGGGCGCTCGCCAGAAGTGTGCCCGTGAGCGTCGCAGCCAGGGTCCCTTTCAGCCCTCGGTCCCCTACGATGTCCCCCCATCGCTCACCTGTAAGCCTCTCCCTGTGTATCCTGGCGTCGAGACGCCCTGCGTCTCCTGATCTGCCTTAACTGCCAGTGGGCGTTCCCACGTCTCGTATGTTGCAAGAGCATATGCAGTGTGTAAACGAATGTTCTGTGAGGTCTCTGTGTAGCCGCTGTCTCTGCTCTTCCAGCACCATTACAGTCAGAAAACAATAAAGTATTAACCTTCGTAACCCTCCTCCAGGCGTCTGCTTCTGCTGTTGGCACCACGGCTGGAGGGTGTGCGCAGGGGTGTGGGTGAGCATGTCTGTCTGGGGAGCCCGCTGTGTCACCAACCGAGTCAGGTGGCCTGGATCCCGGCAAGACAGTGTCCAGGGGGGCGAGGAAGCAGGTGTCAGGTGGCTGCCAGCCCTGCGCTGCCAGCCCGGGGCTGGGGCGTCGCCCGGCACCTCCCGCGGGGGCCTGGGGAGCACCAGCCTCCCGCCCCCCGGGCTGGGACACGCCCACACCGGTCCCCCGGGGCGCTGATGACAGCCACACACAGCCTCCGCAGAGCCTGCGGCTGGCTTCTGTCATCCAGAGCGCGTCGGCGGCTCCTGCGGGTTAGGGCTTTGCTGCTGGCACGAGCTTGGCGGCGGCGGCGACAGCGGGGGGCCCGCGCCCACCTGCAGGTGATGACACTCTGGGCGGCGGGCCTGGGACACCGTGCAGGGTTGGCTCTTCACGGGTGCTTCTCGTTTTGGTTTCACAGTATTTCTTTCCTGGTGTACACCACCCCCGTGTCCTCCTCGTGGCCCCGCGTCTGCACCTGGCAAACTGGCCCTGGGCCCGTCCCTCCCTCCGCACTTGGCCCGGGGTTTGGACGGGAGGTCCCAGTGGAGCGGGTGGCCTGGCCCCAGGCGCGTGCGCAGTGCAGCCGAGCGGGCAGGCAGCGCCGCCCCCTGGTGGCCGCGCGCCTTACAGCCGCCAGGCGCCGAACTGCGGGGGGCGCGGGGGCGGGGAGCCACGCAGCCTGGTTTTGCTGCGGGAGCCGCGCTCTCCGGGCTCCTGGAGGCCCCACGCCGCCCTGCGCGCCCACCCCGCTGTTCCCCGAGGGAGTGGGCGTGCGTTCCTGCCCCGCCGCATCCTCCTCGCTGCGCCACGCTGCAGAAGACGAACGCACCGGGGGGTAGACGAGAAATACCCGAAATGGCAGCACAATGGCTGTTGTGCCGCACCGACTGGAGTTTACCTTCTTTTTAATTTTCAGACGCGGCCCCGGGGCTAAAGCCCTTTGTCCAAGGACCGCCCGTAGGGGGTGCGCGCGCATCCGGGCCCGCAGGGGGCGCGCGGGGAGGCGTGGGTCTCAGGGTCGTCCATCACTGTCGCATCCCCAGCGCTCGCGGGTGACACCCGCAGGGGGCGCTGCTGCGAGACGGTCTGCCCCGCCCCCCCACCGCCGGCCTCAGCAAGGGCCGGCTGTGCGACCCCAGCGCCCCCGTCTGTCCCCAGCCCACAAGGGGCAAAGCGGGGAGGGGAGGACCCCACGCTGCCCAGGCGGGCACCGGAGCTGGGGCTTGTCCCACAGGGACTGCTGCGGAGCTCAAGCTGCCCCTCCGCTATCCTGTCTCCGAAGCGCCCACCCAGGGTCCTGGGGCGTCGCCTCCTCCGAGGTGTTCAGTGTCAGCCCTGCCCCGCCATACCCGAGCCCATTCCTTCGGGAGACGAGCACAGACCTCAGGGCCCGCGGCGCCGGGGTCACAGAAGGGACAGGTCCTGCTTTGACTCCGCGAGCACTGGACCGGCTCCTTTGTTTACTTTAGGCGTCGGAGCGCCGGCCGCCCAATCGGATGACCTTGGAAGATAGCGTTTCCAGGAACTCAGGGGACGGCCTCATCCCCCTCTTTCACTTTTATGGTTCCCACAACAACTGCCAGTCTTCGGCTCCGCCAGGGCTGGCCAAGGCGCGCCGGTCTGGTGCCTTTCCCGAGCACCTCGGTTCTCAGCACGCGTGCGTCCTGGCCGCGGCTCCACCGGCCGGTCTGGCCTTCGCGGTGTGTGCGACCTTGAACCTTCCCCGGGGAAGGGAAGGCGCGGAACGGCATCAGGGTGTCGCGGGGCCTGTGCCTGGACGTTCACGCTGGAGACTCGCCGACACGTGGCCCTGAGTGCAGGCTTTGTGAACACAGGCCGGCGCCGAAGCCTTTAGAACAGGGGAAGGGTCACCCCGCACCTGTTCGCCAGCCTAGTAAAACGCCGCACGCCCGCGTGAAGAAACCGTCTTTCTTAAAACGACGGACGTCTCTCGTCGTTTTGGCGCACATGCCGTAAAATTCACCCAATCTAAATGTGCGCCCAGTGACTTTTTATACGTTCACACTGTCGTGCGGCCGTCGCCACGACCCCGTGTGGCGAGGTCACCCTCGCGTTTCCCCGCGGCCCCGCTCCTGGGTCTGCGCTCCGAGGAGCGGGGAACAGGTGTCCGCGCATCGCCCGCGAGTGTTCACGGCGCCGCCGCCCAGAGCCGCCAGAGGGCGCCGGCAGCCCGCCTGCCCGCCGGCCGGCCGGCGAGCGGAGCCACCCAAAGCCGCGGGTGCGCGCAGTGGAGTGCTGCTCCGCCCTGAAAAGGGCCCAGGGCGCGCGCTACGGCGAGCGAGAGCTCCAGACACACCGCGAGCAGGAGACGCTGGGCGCGAGGAGCGCGCGCTGTGGGGTGTGTTCACGTGACGCGTGCAGAACAGGCCGGCCTGGGGGGTGGGGGTGGCGGGGAGCGGGGGAGGGGAGGCGGGGAGCGACGGCCTCCTGGGGACAAGGGCTCCTTGCGCAGCGAGGCAAAGCCTCCGCAACGGCGCGAGGCACCCGTCACACGGCGCTGCGAGCGTGCCGTGCCGCCAGGCTGCCCACGCACAGCGGTGAAGGTGGTGGACTGCGTGGCGCGTGTCTGTCTCCACCGTAAAAACCGGAGGGCCATCCTCGGGAGGTGGCACCACGCAGTGCAAAGGCCCAGCCTGCAGGTGTGGGACGGTTCGACGGTCAGGCCACCCACCCTCCGTGGCCTCAGAGGCCGCCCGTCTGAGCTGAGGCTGGCTCCTCTCCCCGCACGCAGGCGGCCACCCGTCGCCCGCGCCCCGCAGGGCGGTCCCACCTGTGTCTGTCTCATCTCCTCTTCCAAGGGCCCCGCCCCGTGAGAGCAGGGCCCACCCCAGTGGCCTCACTCCCTCACTCGCCTCTTCAGAGACCTGTCTCCCAGCACCTGAGACTCTGCCCTGGGAATGTGGGGCGGGGGCACGGTCCACCCATAATGGCTATGGAGCAGTGGGGTGCCGGCTGTGAAGGGGGGGTGCGGGGCTGAGCCAGGACCCCGGAGAGGCCCCCCCTGCAGGGCCCGGGGCGCCCCATGATGGGCTGGGGCAGGGGTGCTGGGGCAGAGGAGGGGGGATGCTGCCCGCAGTGGGGGGCCTGACGGCTGGGCCGGGGCCTCACAGTCCCTCCAGGGTCCGCCCCTGCCCCCCAGCTTCTGCGGGCAGCCCCCAGGCCAGGGCGGACCTGCGAGGGTCTTCGGTCTTCACGGGGGCCCGCGCCAGCGCCGCACATGGGCGGGAGGGGAGGCCAAGATCCCTAGCAGCCGTTCGGAGAAGCCACAAAACGCCGCCCGCCCGCCCTCCCCTGTAAACAAGGGAACTGCCAGAACGGAGCCTCGCGCGCCCCGTCCTCCCTCCGAGGGCGATGACAGGCCCATCCGTCACTTTTATCTCCGCGCGGGGCCGGGCGGAGGGGGCCGCCTCTCCCCCGGCCGTGCACTTCTGTCCCCGGCGGCCACGGGGCCTGGCGCCCGCGGATGTTTACTCCAGCCCCATAATTAAAGAGGAATGTGGAGTGTGCCGCCCCATCCGCCCCGAGCGCTGGAGCAGGCCTGCGACCCTGCGACCCTGCCGCCCCCCCCCACGCCCGAGATCCCCTCAGGAAGGGGGGTGGGCACAGTTACAAATAACAAATTTGGAAATAACAGATCACTTCGGTTTGGGATCTGTGCAAGTTTCCTAGACTGTTTTTTTTGTTTGTTTGTTTTTTTTAATGAGGACTCTGGAAATCAACAGAGAGAGGTTAGCTGTTGTAACAGTTGGAGAAGGGCCATTGGAAACCAAACAGAGGCGAACGCGGGGACCAGGAGGACTGGCGGTCTGTGCCAGGATCCCTCCGGAAAGTGACCGGCACGTGAGCGCAGCCCCGCAGCCCCGCAGCCCCGCGGCCTCCCCCCGGAGCCCGGTCCCAGCGGCCCGGCCTCGTGCTTCTGCGTGGGAAGCACACAGCCGCCTGTCGCGTGCGCCGGCGCCCTGGCCTCATAGGCCTGCAGAAGCCCGGAAGGCTCTGCACCGGGTTTCCCTGCAAGGAAGCTGGGCCTGCCCCCCGGGTCACAGGGCTGGCGGGTCTGGGGCTCGCGTGGGAACCTGCCCCGCACGCCCGTGCCCAAGGTGGGGGGGAGGGGCAGGCACACGCTGAGGGGTCAGGATCCCCCAGGGCCGCCTCGCCCCCGGCGGCGCCGCAGTGCACTTGCGCGGACGAATCAATGCGCAGAGGAGGCGGCGGTGCGCACGAGGTCTGTCGCCGTCCTCCCAGGCCTCCTGGAGGCGAGAGGCGCACGTTCCACGTGGGGCTCCTCCTCCCGGACGGACGTGCCCTCTGAGCGCACGGGGCTCCCGGCCCAGCTTCCGCGCGGGGGGTGAGAGCAGCGCCCTCCCCGTGACCACAAACCACGAGCACACCTCTCGCTCGGCCGCGGGCTGGACGGCCAAGCGGAGCTGGTTTGTTTCTCCTCGTCCGTTTCTCGGGAGCAGACCCGCGTCGGGCAACCCGTTCGCCCAGTTCTTGTGTCTGGGTTGTCACCTGTGGCCACCAATACACCTGAAGGGGGACAAAAGACTTTCCAGGGAATTCCGGCCCCCGAACTGGGTCAGACCACCCGAGCTGGGCTCGGCCCTGCAGGGCATGCCGCCGGGCACCGCTCCCCGCCCCCCCAGGGCGTCCAAACCGAGGACAGCGGAGTGGGCTGGGAGTCTGTGTTCGGGTCTCTCTCCTGCTCCAGAGCTGCCGCCTGCTGTTCTGGAGGCGGAGCCTCGGCAGCGCCCGGCGCCCCTTCCAGGGGCAGGAGCAGAGTGGTGGGAGGTGAGGGTCATCCCCAGCGGTGCCACCCACGTGACCCGGCAGCGTGCTCCCGGGAGGATGGCCGGCGGCCACGGCCAGGGCCCAGTGGCCGTGGCTCCTCGTCGTTGGGTGCTCTGGGCTCAGAGCCACGGTGGCTTTTCAGGACTGGCTCCGTGTCCGGGCGGGCAACCGGGGTTGGGGGGCCTCATGCTGGGACCGGGGAAGCCAGGAGGGCGGGCCGGGCCTGGGGGCCAGGGCGTGGCTCGTCTCCCTGGGGTGGTACCGGCCGGGGGCTGGGAAGGCCGGGAGGAGGGGCTGGACCAAGCAGGTGACCCGGCCGAGCCGGCTGGCCCCACAGGCAGCTCTAGGAAGAGCGAAGGCAGGTCTCCCAGGCTTGGGCCTGGAGCAGGTAACGTTCCGTTGAGCCTGTCAGTCTGCGCTGGAAACAAAGGCCGACTGTCGCTCCCGCCCACGCCCACGCCCGAAGGCCAGGCTGCCCGTGGCCGGGTGAGGCCACCAGCTGCACACCAACCAGGCGGAGTGTCAGTCGCTAAAATTTTTTTTGATGGAAAGAAGTGAACACAGGGACTCACACACCGGGGAGAGGGCCCCGCGTCGGCCGGAAGCGCGGAGGAGACGGGGCAGGCAGAGTCACCGGGTCAAGTGGCTCTAACACGGAGTACACAGACCCTCGGAGGTCGTGACGCAAAACCAATCGGAGCGAAAAGCCCCAGAGCTGAGAGCCAGCGGGCAGGGCGTGTCCTCGGCCGGGTCCCTGGGCCGGGGCCTGGCACCCGGGGCCACGCTGACCTGCCAGGCGGGGACCGCGTCTGCGGGGCCGGGGGCACCTCGAGCGGAAAAGCCCTTTCAAGCCCGAGCGCCGGTCCTCTGAGTGCAGGGCCGAGGGGACGGGCCTCCCGGTCAGCCTGGCCGGGCCCCGTGCCCAGTGGGCAGTCTCGACGATGCCCTCAAGGTGCACCTCAGGGGCACCTGGGTTCACACCCAGGGGACTCGGGTACGACAATGACCCCCACACCCGCGGGCCGGCCTCCCCCAGTCTCAGCCCCTCCCCAGCAAAGCCGGACCGACCCCGTGAGGGAGGGAGGCGGCTCGGCCGCCAGGCCGCCAGGGGACCGACCACCGGCCTCTGTCTCCCGCCTGCCGCCCGCCCTGGGCTCCAGGCTCCAGGCTGGACCGTCACTGCCCCGAGCTTCCGGCCCGCCCCGCGGGGCTCGGACCCGTCAGGCCCCCACCAGGCTCGCCTCCCTCCCTCCCTCCGCTCCTGTGCGCGAGCCTTGCGTGAGTTTGCACGCAGGGGCCTGCCGGTCCTCGGGCCCAGGCGGCCGGTCCCGAGGTCCCCGTGTCCGTCGTCACAGTGACTGAACAGCTGAGACCCCAAGTGGGGACCCTGCCCCCGCCCCCACCTGCTCCCGCCGGGCATGCGCCCAGGGCTCTGCGGGGCTGCGCCCTTCACTGCGTTCAGGAACATTCCCCACCACGGCCCATCCCTCGCCCGTCCTCGCTGCCCGTGGTCTGAGGACTCCGTGCCGTGGGCCGGGCGTCCGCCCCTGTGTCATCGCAGGAAAGGGTGCTCGTGGCGGGTGTGACGTGGTCAGACGCCCTTCCCGCCTCAGAGACCTCCAGTCAGCGCTGGGGGTCCCGGCCGAGGCCGAGGAGACAACCGTGAGTGGGGGGACCTTGACCGAGGGAGCCTCGTGCCCTTCGGGGTCTCGACCCACAGCCTGACGCTGAGCAGTGGGGGGGGCTGGACACGGCCGGCATTGGTTTCAGGGTGTCCTCCCTGGGCCCCCCACCCCCACGCCAGGGCCCCGCCTTCTCTCTCTCCCCCCGTTTCCACCTCCGCCCCTCTGCCCCCCCACTGTCCCTCCCTCCGTCTCTGCCTGTCTCTCTGCACCCATGGGCCTACTCCTCCGTCTCCAGTCGCCCGTGGACTGTCCCCCAGCTGTGGGCACGGCGCCCCCTCGCTCTGGACGGCACGGCCCAGACACTCAGTTCGGTTGAAAGCAGGGGTGCCCAGCCCGAGGTCCCACACACAATCATCGATTTACTGAAAACCCTTTTTTTTTGCTCATCGGTGTTCGCCAGTGTGTGTGTGTTTAACGTGCGGCCCAAGACCGCTCTTTTCCAGCGCGGCCCAGAGCCGCCCCGAGGGTGCACGCCCTGGTCCGGAGTGTCCTGCCGGCTCCTCGTGAGCCCTCCGGGGCGACCGGCCTTCCCTGGAGACCGCTGCCCTCCCTAGCGACGGGCGCAGCCCCTCCCCTGCGGCAGCTGCGGGCGCGGGCCACTCGGAGGGTCCCCGGGGGCGCGGCGGAGACAGACAGACAGACGCCCCCTGGGAACGATGGACAGGAAGGGTGTGCCGGGGCCGCGGGGGGCTGAGCTGGATGGAAAGGCCCTGGGTCGTGCCGACTCGTCCGCCGGGGCGAGAGAGGGGCCTGCTGCTCTCGCAGAGCGGCCTTGACCGGGCTCGAGCCGTGACGTTCCAGCTGGATGGACGCCATCCCCCCCGTTCTGAGGACACCAGGCCGGGGGTCCTGGGTGACCGAGGACAGTCTGGTGCAGGTCAAGGCTGGGGTCATCCAGTGAGTGCTTGGGACGGACTCGCGGTCTCAGCGCCACCAGGGCAGGGGACCGACGGAGCCGTCTGTGTCCGTCCGGGGGCAGGGGGGCAGGGCAGTGACCACGGAGACAAGGGGTCATTTCTGAGAGTGGCCGGGGCAGCGAGGGAAACAGAGGCCAGCGAAGGGTCAGCGCACAGGCGGGAGGCGATCCCGGAGCGGGGGTAGGGGGGGATGTGAGGGAGTGGCCAGCCGCCGGCAGGCGTGGGGACGGGTGCTGGGGCGGGAGGCCCTGCGCGGAGGCCTCGGGGGAGGGCTCGCCGTGTCCAGGCGCCGACGGGAAGGCCAGTGGCCGAGGTCAGGGCCAGGTGGGCCTGCTCTTGGCCGAGGCCCTGACCCGCGGGAAGCTCTGCTTTCTTCTGGCGTCAGCCATCGGCACGGGGTCTCCGAGGCCCCCAAACCCCTTAGCAGGGCACCAGCTGGGGAGACCAAGCACCCCCCAAAGCCCCTGACCCTCGTCCCGCCTGCCTCCTCTCCGGGGGCCCCAACCGCTCTCGGGGCCCCGCAGGTCAGGCGCCCCTTGCTGCCCGGGGCCTGGGGCGCAGCGAGGAGGGACCCCGGCTGCTGCGGGCCTGGCGGGGTGCTGTCGGCCAGGGTGACCCCGGCCCGCTGGCCAGGGTGAGGGCCGCACCTGCCCCGGTGGGGAGGGAAGGAGGAAGTCGTCCCAGTCGGCTCCTCCTCCATCCGGGCCCTCGTGCCGGGCGTCGGGGCTTCTCCCAGCACGGGCGGCAAATGGGGACCTGTCCTTGGGTGGGGGGGTGGATCCCCCGGACCTCGTCGCCCTCTGTCCCCGCACGGGGACGCATTCCCCTCGGAGCGGCTGCGGGTGAGGACGCGGCCGGCCCTGTCCCCGAGTGCCCAGCCCCCGCCGCGAAGGCCTGGGGGACGCAGAAGCAGCCTCTGGGGACAGAGGGGGCGAGGGGGCGGAGCCCGCAGACCGGAGTCTTCTCTCAGAAAGCACCTGGCGAGCTGCCGCAGCGCGGGCGCGGACATGTGACTGACTGTAAGCCAGGTGCGTGCGGACAGGCCCCAGGGGGCTCGGAGACGGGCGCGGGGGAGGGCCGGCGCGGGGGCTGGGGGTGGGGGGGCGCTCCCCGGGGCAGGTGCAGCAGGGTGGGGGGCACTGGGGACCCGAACGCTTTGCTCGGTGCTCCGGACTGTTCTGGAGGCCTCATCTCAACACCGCGGTGGACAGCTCAAGTGCTTCTGGAACTTTCCGCCAGCACCAGACAGGGCCGAGCCTCAGTTATCGGTCTGAACCCCGAGACAGACTGGGTGGTGGTGGTGGTGGGGGTTCCCCCCGGCTGAGCTCCTGCAGTTCACGGCCACTGGGCGGAGAGGCCGGCTGCAGCCGGGTCCTCTGTCCAGCAGGTGGCGGCGTCGCACCGGGAATCTGGGGACCGGCTGCCCAGGCCAGCTCCGGGAAAGTGAGGGCTCCTCCTGGGGGTGCGGAGAAAGCCCACGCTGGGGGTGCTGTGTAGCTTCCCGCCGCCGCATGCCAGGTCTGACGTGAGGACACGCCCGCTCTCGCGTGGCCCGATGGGGTTTCTGCCCCGTTCCTGCGGCTTGAACCCGAGGTGCTTGGACGTCCAGCCCCCCCACCCACTGCCCCCGGGTTCCTCGCTGCGTCTCCTCCGCCCCCCCCGCCCCTCGCGCCCCTGCTGTGTGTCACGCCCTCGGCCTGAGTTCCCCCCTCGGGGGCCCGTCCTGCCCGTGGAGGCGGCCGGTCTGCCTCGAGTCCCTCTGGAGACGCCCCTGCTCGGTGGCGGTGACGGCGGCCGCTCACGGGACACGGCGACTGCGGGGCTGCCGACCCCCACTGCGGGGGCCCACTCAGCGGGCTGCGCACCCAACGCCCACCCACGGCGAACCCCCCCCCGCCCCCCATCAGGCGCCCACCTGCCCCCGCGGGTCAGCGCGGCGGGGCGGGGCCTCGGACACTTGGGCAGCCGGCCGCGTCCCCTTTCCGCAGGACGAGGACTGAGCGGTGCCGGCGCCCGTGACGACGTGCGGCCCCCAGGATGGCGGCGTCCCCCCGGCAGCCCCTCGGAAGTCCCGCGAGCCTGCCGGGCCCAGACGCACCTTCGGGCTCCCTCCTCCCTCCCTCCCTCCCTCGGGCAGATGGGCTCAGGGGCGACAACCCATGCAGTGGCGGCGTTCACGGTCTGTCGCGCCGAGGGAGCAACCGCCGCGCATCCCACAAGCCCAGGCTGCGTGTCGACCGCGCCCCGGAGTGCACGCTGTTCTCCCCACAGGAGGTTCCATGGGGACACGTCACACGGCCCTGAGTGACCCTCGTCCTCTGGGCCTGGTTCCTGTCCTCCTCTGCCCGTCGTCCGGGGCCCTGGGGGGGGCGGCCTCCCGTGACACGCGGTGCCAGCGTGTCCGGAGGTCCGGGGGGCCTCGAGTGTCCCCCCCACGTCGGCCCCCAAGCTTCCCCCGCCCGCCGGCGCGAGGCAGGGATTTGGGGACCTCATTCGGGGTGAAATGGACAAAAGCGCGCGTGTTCTGAGGAACGTGCACCCCGACACCCGACACCGGGACCATTTCCTGCAAACACATGGGCCCCCCGAGCGGCGACCTCGGGTCCTGAGCCCCAGGTTCTGCTGAGCCCCAGGCTCTGAGGGGGGACAGCACTGGCCCCAGAGAGCCCGCACAGTGGGGGGGGGGGGCTGGCGGCACGCCGGAGCCAGACCGCGCTGGCTTGCAGCGTGGCCTTAAGTCACACGTGTGGGTGCGTGTGCTCCCGTGCTCGCCAGCTCTGGGCTCTCGCCCGGCGCTCCACGGGCGTCCCCACAACAGGCGGCACCTGACACCTGGGTCAGGGCGCCGACTCGCCTCCCGCGGTCGTCAGGTGTGAAGAGCAGCAGCAGCCAGCACCATAGCCATCCAGTGTGAAAAATCAAAATTTTGGTTTGGGTCAGCAAAAAATACACATGATTTGGTGTGCGCGGAATTGTAGGAACTGGTCTGCGTGTGTCCCGAGAAGAGAAAGGTTGCGGATTGCTGTGTCAGCGCATTCCCCAAGGCTTACCGCTCAGGGTGGGGAACACCGGGGCTTCTGCCCGGACGGAGGTTCCGTCTGGTGATTGCCAGGTGCCTCATCCTGCCCCCCTGCCCCACTGGGCCTGCCCTGCCGGGCTCTCTGGGCCCCCGAGCAGCCCGAGGGCACCCCCCGACAGGCCCTGGTGTGCGCGGCGCGTGCCCAATGGATCGCAAACGTGTGTCTCTCTTCCACGTTTTCTGCACCCCAGTTATTTGCGCTGTGACTGTGATGCCCTTTCCGCCAGGGGTGGAGGGTGCCTCCCCGCTAGCTAAACACGGGCCTTGGGCTCCAGGAGGGGGGCCTTGGGGACCGCTCTCACCCCTGTGCTGTGTCTTACTCCTGGGCTGGACCCCCAGGTGCTCCAGAGCCCGGTGAGTCCCACCAAGGCCCCACCGAGCTCCAGCCAACCCAGCAGCCGGCCCAGAGCTGCCCCCACACAGGGCGCTCATACCCGGTTCAGACCGAACACCCGGCTGACCACAGGCCTGAGGGAACCGGCGCCAGCCTGGGGCCCTGAGCACCCCCGCTGGGCGGCCAGAGGGCTGTCTGTGGCCCCTCCCTGGAGCCGCCTGGGCCGGGATGGCGGAGGGCGGTGGGCAGAGGCCCAGGAGCAGGTCCCCGGGTGCCGTCACCCGGAGGCCGCGGAGGGCAGGGTGCCCGGCGTCCTTCACCGTCCGAGTGTCCGGGGTGGGTGAGTGGACACCCCTCCGACAGCAGCCCGGTCTGTGTGCTGTTTGTCCTTCTGTACTCCCCGAGAACCAGGAGAGGAGGGAGGCCACCCCGGGAGCCGGGGGGGGTCACTGGCCTCTGGGCTTCTGCCCGTGTCCCCCACCCACGCACTCAGCCGGTCTAGGGCTGCCGTGACGGCGCGCCACGGGCGGGGCGCACACACGGGCGCTGCAGCCCAGCGGTCCTGGAGGCTGGACGCCCGAGACCCGGGTGCCGGCGGGTGGTGCCTCCCGAGGCCTCGCTCCCGGGCGGGCGGACAGCCATCTGCTCCGTGTCCTCACGTGGCCGCCCGTGTGTGTGCGTGTCTGTGTCCTCGCCTGCTCTTCCTGTGGGACACGGTCACATCGGGCCTCACGAGACTTGATTGCCTCC